>NC_080798.1:30141934-30798184 GCF_028018385.1 Neofelis nebulosa | reverse complement strand
TCCAACTTCAGAATACAAGCACTACCTCTGGTGGAGATATTTGAACTGCCTTTTCCTTTGGGTGTACAAATATGTCAACCCTGATGTTATTTGTAAGAACAGTACAATTTCCTCAGAACAAACCAAAAGGAGCCTGATTCACATGTACATAAACACATACCTGTTCACATGCTGGGGCAACATGTTAGGAAAGACTGAGAGATTGGAGGGATGCCTCACACATGCTTATAAAGCATGGACGTGGCTTGGGGCTGAATGAATTTAGTCCTGGAGAAGGGCAGAAATTTGTCCTGAAATCTACTGCTGGAAGGCCTGGCTGCTATTACAGACTGAATCTATCCACAGGGACCAAGTGGCTGACCCTTGAAACGCTCCTGGGAAATAGCCACCTGCCAACCTGACCAGTGTGCCAAGAGGCTTCTAAGAGCTTCCTTAAGTATCTGTGTACTGACTTCACCCTCAGGTCCCAAATATTGAGGTGGAATCTTAGACTGCAGGGTAGTAGACAGTCCTTTCTGCCCGTGAACAATACAGGGTTATCTCTTAAAGAGGCTGTTACAGGTTCAGAAGTGCCTATGCCCCGGGGAAAAGGGGGTTTCTGGAAGAAATACGAACACACAGAAAAGTCTCGGTGACATTTCCTTCACCGGGGGGGAGGGGGGGGAAGAAGGGGGCTCTTTTTCCAGAACTGCCCATTGAAGATTTAGAGCATTGGTTCTTCAAGACAAAGATACAAAGTAGGAAGGAATAAAGGGCATTTTGAAATAATTGGCAGGGAGCCAGGAAAATCAAATAATATTACTGCAAAATCCTTCTCCCAGTCTAAGTAATAACCTGGCAGGGCCTAAGCATGGCAGCTCTGTTTGCTCTGTAGTTGTTTTATTATGTATTTTTATTGGGTATTTTCCCCTCTATTCCCTGTTGATAGAGGGTACTTAACTGTTTATGAGTCCTGTTCAAGGGTGATGTTTTTGATTTTCTGCCTAGCATTCTAAGTGAACGGGGGTGAGTGGGGCAAGGGGAGAAGGTCACTAATGTGGGCCAGGGGGCCGGGGAGCCAGGGGGTGGGGTTTCCCATGGCTCCTCTGAGCCCAGGCCTGTGCACATGTAGCACATCATGCCACTGGGCTACCTGTCACCTTCAACGGCTCCCCGCTGCCTCAGGATGTAGGCCTGAGGCTTGAGCACGGTCTATACGGTCCTAAAGGATCCAGTCCCACCTCTCAGCGGCCACTGTTCTCTCTGCCTGGTTCTGTTATTCCCACCCCCTCCTGTGCGCCAATAACTAGTGTTTTTTGAGGTCTTCAAAGCAGCTGTGATTCTTTTCTGCTCAGCGCTTCGCACATGCTATTCCCTTTGCCTGGAGTATCCTCTCTGACCCCATCGGACTGTATGAGTTTTCTGTTATGTGGTCTCATAATTCTTACACTTTTCGTTCATAGCCCTTGGTCTCAATCTGGGTTTCTCCCAAAGCAGACTCGAGACCAGGATTTTGGAGGTGACCTTAGCATACATGGTGAGGGAGGGGTGTGAGGAGGCATGGAAGGGAGGCAAGACAAATAGTATGTTAGTGGGTAAGTTACAGCTGTGGGTACCTGGATCCAGTTCCCCTGGGGACCCTCTGAGAGTCTAGAATTGGGGTTGGCTAACTATGGCCCTGGGGCCGCCTGCCTACTTTTGCATTGGAACGTGGCTATGCTCATTTGTTCTGTACGATCTGCAGTAGGGTAGTTGTAGCAGAGGCCACATGGCCCCTGCCAAACCTAAAATATTTACTATCTGGCTCTTGGAGAAAAAGTTTGCTGACCCTGCTCTAAAACATACCTCAGAATTGTCTTATCAGTGGGCAAGGAAGCTGGTGTACATATTCACTGACTCCCTTTTCTCATTGGCCCCAAGTTGCCCCTGGGGTTGTCATCTGCCCCAGAGGAAGCTCTCAGACATAGAGACATCAGTGCTGGAGGAGGAAGCTGTCACCTAGCTTTCAAAGTTGCAGGTGATCTCCGGGTGGGAAAGAGACATGGGAATGCAATCCACAACACCTACTCTGGTACTTACTACAATTATAGTTGATTAATTAGCTACTTTTTTAAATGTTTATTTTATTTTTTGAGAAAGAGAGAGAGCGAGTGGGAGAGGGGCAGAGAGAGAGGGGACAGAGGATCTGAAGCGGGCTCTGCACTGACAGCAGAGGCCCCGGCCTGGGACTTGAACTCACCAACCACAGGATAATGACCCGAGCTAAAGTCAGACACTGAACTGACTGAGCCACTCAGGCACCCCGATTAATTAGCCATTTAATGGTGTTATTATTTGTTTAGTGTCTGTCTCCCCTGCTTCACTCTAGGCTCTAGGAAGGTGGGGACCACGTGGTCGCACTCATGTCACATCTCCAGGGCCTGCCACAATGGTTGGCACATGACAGCTGGTCACAAATGTCTGTTGACTGAGTGACGAAGGAATGATGGCAATAGATACGGAAACTAAGACTCACAAAGGTTATGTATCTTGGCCAAGTAACAAGAGATTTGTGCCCAGGCTTTTTGACTACAAACCCAGAATGTTTTCCTTTCCACAAGACAAAATATAATGAATTGCCCAATGTGTATGGATGATGAGTCAGGAAGGAAAAGGATAATGAGGAGCTAAATAATCATGGAAGAGGCGGGTCAAGTAGAAGAAATGAGCTTTTGCTGGAAGGGAAACTCTAAGGGACCCTTGAATAGAATTTCCAGGAAAACAGGCCTTCAAATGAGAAATGGTGAAAGCAATGGCACAGAAACCGAGCTGGACAGAGTGCTATATTAGTGGGGTACTGGGGTGCCAGGCATCCCATAAGCAGAAAGCAGGTGCAATCAAGGGGAAGCCCAGTCATGGTGGGCCTGACTTGTGAGACAGAATAGGGTCTTCCCCCGAAAAAATAAAAGGTATTTTAGAAAGGTGACTCCCTTAGCTAATTTCTGCAGCAGATCTGGAATACCAGATTGTATTATGTATTATGTATTATTATGTAATAATGTAACGCGTGGACAAGTGTGCATCAGTGTGAGGCAGGCAGGGACACAGACCCATCAGGAAACTCATGCATCTTGACGACTTGAAACTGCCGATTTGCACTGCAGTTTTGTAAGTGGGCATGCGAATCCTGTAAGAGGAGAGTTAGGGAAACTTTAAAAAATGTCACCTCACGTTTGTGGGGTGCTAATCTCACATCTCTCTCCCCATGTGCTAATAATAGGCAATACTTATCTGGCACTTACTGTGTTCTTGGCACTGTCTACACTCTTCATATGAATTAAATTGTATTCACGACAACTTCATGATGTAGAGAGTACTATTGTCATGCTTTTACTACTGAGGATATTAAGTCCTGGAAAGATTGGTAAGATGTTTGCTGAAGGTCAGGCAGGAGCCGGGATGCCCATCTAAGGCTTAGGAGCATGAAGGGCAGAGTCTGTGGAGGTGAGCACCAGGGACAACCCTGCACACCACCTTGAGTTGTCCGACTGTGTCCTTTAGCATCTCTGGAAGTCTTACCTCCGTACCTTCTTGTTATAAATCTCCTCAGGGCGAGGCGCCCGGGTGACTCAGTCGGTTGAGCCTCCGACTTCAGCTCAGGTCATGACCTCGTGGTTCGTGAGTTCGAGCCCCGCGTCGGGCTCTGTGCTGACAGTGCGGAGCCTGGAGCCTGCTTCGGATTCTGGGTCTGCCTCTCTCTCTGTCTGTCTGTCTCTCTCTCTGCCCCTCCCCCACTCATGCTCTGTCTCTCTCTGTCTCAAAAATAAATAAACATTAAAAAAAAATTTTTTTAATAAAAAAAAATCTCCTTGGGGGAGGTTTTACGTGAAATGGCATTTTCCTGTCAGCACAAGGGTGGTGGAGTGTTAACCTTGGGTCACTAGTGTCGGTGGCAAAATAACTGGGTGTAGAATTTTCAAAAGCCAATGTTATCACCAGGGGAGCAGCATGGGTCCACCCAATAGCTGTATCTCCTCTGTATTTACAGGATAGAGATGCTCCAGTCCCAGGGGTATATTTACCCTGTCTCAGTTTAGATTACTCCAAACTGACTCCAAAAGAGCCAAAGATATCAGTGCAAATAGTTTATTTGGAAAGTGCCAAGGGCACCAGTGGAGTAGTGGAGAAGTGATACAGGGAAGGGAACGCGGCCAATCAACGGTGCATTATTAGGGGCACCTGGGTGGCTCAGTCGGTTAAGCATCTGACTCTTGGCTTCAGCTCAGGTCGTGATCTCACTGTTTGTGAGTTCCAGTCCCACGTCAGGCTCTGCACTGACATGGCAGAGCCTGCTTGGAATTCTCCATTTTCCCCTCTCTCTCTGCCCCTCCCCCACTCACCATCTCTCTCTCTCTCTCTCTCTCTCTCTCTCTCTCAAAAATAAATAAACATTAAAAAAAAAAGGTGCATTATTAGATCAGCTTAGCCCCCGGAGGAACACATAGCCTTGGAATTAACTGCCTCTCCCCCCGCAAGGGACGAGGGAGCTGGGGCATTTATGCACCAACGTTCAAGAATTGTCAGTTGATGGCTTCTTCTGGGATTCTAATTCCCTAGCACTTCTGGCCTGCTCTGCACAGGGAGTGCAGCCTTCTGTGGATCTGGATGGACCGGGAGGACATTAAGCTAAGTGAAATACTCTAGACACAGAGAGACAAATACTGCATGATCTCAATTATATGTAGAATCTAAAGATGTCAAACTCACAGAAGCAGAAAGTAGTGGTGGTTACCAGAGGGACAGGGAGATGGGGAGATGTTGGACAAAGGGTACAAAGTTTTAGTCATAAGATAAATAAGTTCTGTGGGTCTAAGGTACAGTCTGATGGCTAGTGTTAAGAATACTGTATTGAGGGGCGCCTGGGTGGCTCATTCATTTAAGCATCTGACTTCGGCTCAGGTCATGATCTCACAGTTTGTGAATTCAAGCCCCCCACTGGGCTCAGTGCTGTCAACTTCAAATCCTCCTTCCCCCCTCTCTCTGACTCTCCTTTGCTCATGCTCTCTCGCTATCAAAAATAAATAAACATTTAAAAAAAAGAATACTGTATTGCATACTCTAAAGTTTCTAAGGGAATAGATCCTAAGCCTTCTCAGCATGTGCACACACACACACACACACACACACACAAGTTACTTTGTAAGTTGACGGATGGGTCGATTTACTTGATTGTGATAGTCATTTCACAGCATACATGTATATCGAACCATCACACTGCATACCTTAAACACATACAATTTTTGTCAGTGATACCTCAAGAAAACGGGAGAGCCAGCCCTCAGGCCCAGAGACAAGGCACCGACAGCTGGAGGCCACCCAGGACAGAGCAGTAGGCAGGCTGGGTGCGGCCATCGCCTGTGGCATCCTTCAGACAAGCAGTGTGTATGCTGTTTGGAGATGGACAGACCTAGGTTTTCACCCCAGTTCCACCGCTTACACCGTGACCTTGGACAAGTTACTTCATTTCCCTCTTTAGCACACAAGAGGTGGAAAGAGTCGCGACATGCCTGGGTCATGAACACCCAATAGGATAATACCCATGGAGCACATAACGCTGGGCCTGACCGAGAAAAACGCAACTTCTCACCTTCTGATTATCCTCATTATTACCTGAAGTGACGCATCCAAGTGGAGTGAAGAGACTTGGGAAGGAAACGCCAGTCTCGGTGGTGCTCAGAGCAACTCAACACGCGCCAAACAATTTAGCCCTGTCAAAAGAATCAAGCTGCGTGAGGCTTCCATGAGCTCTTTCTTCCTTTTCCTCCCCCGAAAGGTCAAACGTACGCTCCGAGTGGGACATTTCCTTCAATCACTTTCAAAATAACAATTTGCCAGAACATTTTTATTAACCTTGAAACTTGTCCAATTCGTCCAGGAATAATAGGCTACAGTGATATGTATGATAATAAAGTCCCAAACAAACCTGGCCAACGAGTGACACATGGACTCTCTCTTTGCACATAATTAAATGTTTTTTTTAAATGCCGAATGTGATCGGCACACAGAGCTGGTCCTCCCGAGGGGGAGTGTTAAGGGGCACACTGCCAAAGGGTGACGCATTGCTTCGCTTTAATAAAGATGTAACGGCAACAACACTCCCCTCCATAACCGTGCCTCCTGGCGTTGAATCATCAGGTGTGGGCCAACAGGCACTAGGGAGAGGGGCCCAGGAGCTAAAGGTACAGATTGGAATTTCTCCTACAGGTGAAACATCCTATGTCCCCAAGTGATCGGGTGTGTGAGAGTCTTAGATCAGGTCCCCTGGAAATGGACCTTCATGCAGAAGGCTCCTCAGGGAATGTTCTCAGGAGACATTCCTGCCGGGATGTGGGAAGGCAGGATCAGGCAAAGAGGGAGGCTGGTCCTCTCCACCATCACAATTCCGGAGCCGGGGCGGCCCTGCAGAGGTATCCCAGATGGTCGCGAGGCAGCATAAGCCAATCTTTTCCAAACTTTTTTTTCCCTCTATTTTGTCATTATGAGAGTGTGTTTGCCAAAGTAGAAGGATAGAATTTATTTTATTTAACAGCCTTTAGCTTGGTTTATAATTTGTAAATATCCAGACATATGGTACGTGGGCTTCTATTTGTAGTCCTGCCCTGGGTCCTACAAGTGTTGGAGGCAGCCTCCAGGAAGGTGTTCAATCTCAGAAGCTTCAAGTCTACGTGGGTGGATCCAGTTGTGGAGGCAGCACACTCAAGGAAGGAAGGCTCTGCCATGTTGCAGCTACGTGACTCTGTCCACTGTAGGTAGACGCTCTCATCGTTATCCTTCCTTCCCCAGTCGGGACTTTGAGCAGCAGAGAGCTTTATTCTTTTGTTCAAGGTCACATAGCGGGTGAGCGGCAGAGCCAGGACTGAGACTAGACCAGTGAACCCAGGGCCGGTACTCTCCATGGCTCTGTGTGCAAGGCCGAGCAGAAATCTGGTCAATCCAGCAGGTGCTTGCACTGGGCCCACCTCTCACATTCTCTCTAGACTTTAAGGCTGTTGCAAATGTCACCTCCTCCGGGAAGCCCTCTCTGATTTTTCTCAGCCACATTGCTTTCATCACGTCGCTTGTGTCTTTCTCGGACATAAGCTTATATACCCTGATTAATGTGTAAGTTGCCTCCATGTGTATCTTATCTCCAGGACTAGAATAGGAGTTCCCTAATGACAGCGAATCCAACATACTCCTCTCTGTATCCCTTCACAGTAGGGTTCTCTGGCTATGTGACAAAGTCCTACAAACTTAGGAGCTCAAAACAACACAAAGTGATTATCTCACAGTTTCTAGGTCTACAAGCCTGGGCTCAGAGTCTTCTTGTATGCCAATTGGTTGTTGGCTGAATTCACTCCCTTGCAGATGTAGAACTAAACTCCCATTTTCCTGCTAGCTGTCTGCTGGGAATTGCTCTCAGCCCCACAGTTCCTTGCCAGGTGGCTTCCACAGGCACTTCACAGAATGGATGTTTGCTTTCTTCCAAGCCAGCTGGGGTACATCTCTCTGACTTTCTTGTCTGCAAGCAGCTGAAGGAAACTGGTTTTAATGCACGCGCATGATTAGGCCAGGCCCACCCAGGGTACTCTCTCTTTCGTAATACAATGTAACAATCACAGGTGTGATATAACCATACTCACAGATTCAACCCACACCCAAAGGGGAGGGGATTACACAAAGGTGCTGGGTCGTTGGGGATCATCTTAGCATTCTATTATACCCTTCTACCACCTTAATGTATCCTGTCCAAGCTTGCAAAGCGGTGAACTATTCCTCAGTTAGTTTCTCTTTCATTTCCCTACTTAATTGCATTTGGCAGGGGAACACAGAAGAACTCGGGATGCCTGCATTCCTTCAGTTAAAGAAGGAACTCGTATCAAAGAGGGCGGAAGTGACTGGGGTCGCTTTTATTCCTCTAATCCAGGATTTCCAAAAATAAATATACCACCGAGGGAATACACGATGATTTTAAGTGGTGCATGGGCACGGTAATAAATAATGTTGAAGCCCACAGTGAGAAATGCATTCCCTCTTCAATTCTTTTTTAATACCTCTTATTACATTAAGGAGAAAGTCTCAGTTTGGTGCCAATATGTCCTTAACACCTCCTACACTTGCGAATCTCCCTTTTTAACAAAGAGGCTCCGGCTCGAGACTTAAAGATGCAACAGTATCAAGAGAACGCTGAACAACATTTTCGCTTGTATTGTGCCAATTTTTAGGTCCCTTTTCCTTATGGCAAATCAGACCGGCCTTCACTCATGCTGCTGCTAAAAGATTTCTTTATCAAACTTTTATTTAAGAAAAAAGTCAATGTCCAAAACAGATGAACATAAGGGAAGGGAAACAAAAATCATATAAAAACAGGGAGGGGGACAAAACAGAAGAGACTCATAAATATGCGGAACAAACTGAGGGTTACTGGAGGGGTTGTGGGAGGGGGGATGGGCTGAATGGGTAAAGGGCATTAAGGAACCTACTCCTGAAATCATTGTCGCACTTTATGCTAACTAATTGGGATGTAAATTTAAAAAAAAATTTTTTTAAATTAAAAAAAAAGAAAAAAGAATGTCAATTTAAAGAAAATGATTATATAAATAATAGTCCTGGTAGGTCATAGACTTGGCAAAAGTCGTCCATGTAGGATGTGAATGATGGACGTTGGGTGTGGAGGGGGTAGACACAGTGCTCTAATCAGGGGTAAGATGGGCTGTGGCATCTGGGCTGGAGTTGAACCTACAGGTGGAGGTTAGGTCAGCTCAATTGCTGCCATATTGAAAAGAGAGAGGGAAAAGCCTGGACACTGGGGGCCGCACTTCTTGTCTTGCCTTGGCCCCTTGGCAACTATGCAGCCTCAGGCATTCACTTCCCTTTCTGGATTGTAGGGTCCCCACTATAAAGTCAGGAATTTGTACTTGATCTCTTGTGTTCCTTTCAATCCTGACTTTCTATGATTCTGTGAACGAATCAGGCATTATATAGAAGGCCTCCATAATCTTGACCCCCATATTTGCTATGGAATAAAAAAAATCTTCCCATAGCTGCTCATTTGTTACAGCAGGTTTTCTCAACTCCTGCACTGTTGACCTTGGAGGGAGAATAATTCTCTGTTGTGAGGACCGTCCTGTGCATCCCATAACGTATTTAGCAGCTTCCCTGAACTAGATGCCAGTAGTAATCCCCCAGTTGTGACAACCAAAAATGTCTCCAAACATTGAGAGATGTCCCCTGGGGGACAAAATCGCCCTGGCTGGGAATCGGTGATTTAGGGAAAACTCATCTGGTTTTGTGGAATTTGTTCCATTGGTTCTCATGGAAAAACGTTACTCAGACTACCCCCACTGTATTTTGAGGCTGCAAGTTGCCTTCTATGGAGCAATAGGAGACACTATCTCACTGGATCGGTTGGTTCATTGAATAATTCACTCACTAATCATTTACTGAACGTGTTCATTTAAACTCCAGCCGAACAATGGTGAACAAGAACTTTCAAGAACTTGCGGTTGGCCCCCATTGATTTATGCATCATCTCTTACAAAATATGTATATTAAGCTATTGCTTATGTGCCCGTTCTTCCTCTAACATGTATAATTAAAAACAGCATTTATTATGCATAACTCTGCACCCATTTTAGAGACAGGAAAACTCCTTCAGAAGGCTGAGGGTATTGCCCTAGTTTACTTAACTAGTGGGATGCAGGAGCTAGAGAAAAGGCAGGAGAAAGGACTTGAATCCAGGCACATCTACCTGGTAACAAAGTCCCATGGACTTGTCTACTTTCCCAGGCAGATACTAACTAGCGCTGGGAAATTTCAGGGAGTCAGATTGAAGTTACAGAAGTATGAGGGAACAAAAGTAGATAAACATCTGCTAATCATCATCTGTAAGAAGGCTGCGTAAGAGCAAGTGTATGGCCTTTTCTAGTCCCAGGCTTCTAGACTCCCCAGAGAATCCAGTCCCGGTGGAAAAGATGCCGAGGATGAGACAGAAATAGAGGGAATTTGGTGGCCACAGCTAGAAAGCTGAGCACAACTTGAAAGAAGAAAAAT
Organism: Neofelis nebulosa; assembly: GCF_028018385.1. Lineage (NCBI taxonomy): Eukaryota > Metazoa > Chordata > Mammalia > Carnivora > Felidae > Neofelis > Neofelis nebulosa. The sequence continues at coordinate 30,788,134 of NC_080798.1, read as the reverse complement.
GCAGTGGCCAAATTCAAAATGAACCGCACGGGGCACATCATGCTCTCGCTTTACTTGTTTAGATCCTTGAATCCATACAGGGCATCATCATCATCATCATCATCGAAGAATGGATCCTTCTTAAATGAAACCTGTTAAGGGAAGGCTCTTCTCATCCTTAGTTTAAGTCTTGCTTTTCTCCTGCAATCTGTTTGCAAGACAAATCCAAACCTTGAAAACTTCACACATTACCAGAGACAGAAATCTCTGCAGGTTCTTTCCTAGTTTCACTTTGGAGTGAACTGTATTACCCCCAAGATCATTTCACATGTCCCACTAAGGAGCAGGGGAGAGTTTTCAGTACGTGCAGTATATAACATGCTGATGTGGTTTCATCTCTATTTGCTGCCCCCTCCCCCTGTGATTTGTGATTTTTTCATAAATAATACAAAATCTGAGAGTAAGTGGAGGAATTTTATCTTGTTCCATCAAAAGAATTCTTGTTGGGGTGGAGACTTTTTTTTTTTTCCTAATGATCTTTAAATATCTTGAAAGACTGGTTGAGTCTAGCCACAAATGCCTTAATGGTGAAAAGCAAAATTACCCAAGAACTCGCTTAGAGTGTGGCTCTTGAAAATGTAATAAGGTAGAACATTTAGCATAGATGATATTATAGCTACATTATTACAAATTGTCAGCTTGATCATTAAACATTTAGGAAACTCATTGTATTTACCTTGGTGGGCTCCAAATATCAATAAATATCATGGCTGTTACAGATTGCCTTTGGAAAATACCAAAGCAATCAAAGTGAGTATGTCTGTATCTCCACTAGGTTATAGGTTCACTGAAGTCAGGAGAGGAACTTTGTATCTCACAGCACCAGGTATAATGACTTGCATCATAGGGTGCTGGAGCTAACTTGTACAGTTTATGTAAGCTGCAGGAAATTTGCGAGCCAATTGTAACATCCCTGGTAGCTTGAAATTGGCCATGGTGGAAATATTTACATCGTGGAAATTGACAGACACAACAAATCAGTGCTATTTGTTGTTGCTGTTGTTGTTTGAGTGCTGATTTTTTTGCACAGAATCCAGTGCCCATGAAATGTTTGCTCACCTAGAATTTGGGAACTTCTATTTTGGGGCAATAACAAAAAAAAAATACTAAACTAATGCCAGGGTAGAACATTACCCTAATTTTCCAAGTATAAATAGACCCTCATCGTATAGGCTATGTCTACATTTCCAACTTTATTGGATATTATACTCTTTCACACTGCCTTCTCTCTTTAAATTAATACTCTGACACTTAACACATTAGAATTAATACTCTGATATCCGTTTTGGGACCCTACAGTTCACCAGGCATTTTGCCAGAGACAGAGGGCACTCAATATGACTAAGAGCTAATTCACACTGTCTGATATTCCTCTTTTGACCAGAGGAGAGGATAATATATGAGAGATTCTGGGCATGGGCATTCTGTCTTGTTACTGTGATGTATGGGGCTAATAGCTATAGGAAGCGATAGGTCAGACCAAGAGTCACCAACTTAGATAGAGCTAGAACAAAAGCATGAGACAAGGTATAAAGTAGAGGAAGCCTCATCAAGGAAAGCCAATGCATGAGGAAGTCTGGTGGGGATGGCAGGAAGCTAGACTTAGATATTCTTGGAATGAAGTCTGAGCAATGGGATAATTCTGGAACCAAACTATTAGCATGGACATTGCTGTATTTCCACTTCTGATAACTGTGGGCATGAGTGTGCTGAGACCATGGAAAGAGACTTTGGCAGAGCCTGTGATGTCAAGGAGCTTGCAGGTGGCTTGAAGAGTCATTAAACATGCAGGGGAAAAGGGCTCATGATGAAGTAAGAAGAAACAAATGTTAAGTAAGTGGAAAGGTAATCACAAATGTCTTCAAGGATGAGATGGGATTTTCAGTGGTCCTCAAAAGATGGGTAGAGAATCAGGCATTCTGGGTGGTGCAAGTAACTTGAGCTAGCAAGAGGGAAATGTTTAATGTGATGTTGGCAGATGAGGATACACCCATATGAGTAGAGTATAAGATTTACCATGGCCGTACTTGGATAGTTAGTAGTTTCGGTCAATAGGCTCACCAAAACTCTGATTTTTATTAAGAACTAAGGTGCAATCACATTTTTAACGTTAAAGGAACACAAAAACACATATGAGAGAATAAAACTGGATTAAAGAAAACTGTATTTTTTCCCTCAGTCTTTAAAAATTGTGTACTTCGTGGTGATTGTCATTCTTTTGGACACTTAGCACTTTGCTAAGGACTAAGTTAGGAGATGGGAGGATACCAAGATCAAACCATTTATGGTTTTTTACCTTCAAATGGTAGGGGAAGAGGACTAATGTATGTGTAATGATGACACAATGAAAATCATGAATGTTCTTAAAAGGGATATAGATAAAGAAATGTAGATATTATGAGAAGAAGGAAGATATTATCTGTGACTGGCCATCAGGGAGGCTTCGTGGAGAATGGGAGGGGATTTATAGCATCAACTCAGCTTAAAAATTATCTCCAAAGAGAGACTTTTCTCTGCCACTTTAACATATAAAATAGGTATTTTCATCTGAAGCATTCTAGACTGGGCATGGAGGAAAAACACACAAAGAATGAAGCATTAAGGATCTTCATAGCTAATAGTTGTGTCTGGAGGTTGCCACCCCCATTTTACTTCCAGGTAGATTGGTTGATTTGGTTGAGCTCATTTATTAAATATTTCCTGAAAGCATTCTTTCTTTATGCCAGGTGCTACTACAGCAACTGGGGATAATGCAGTTAATAGGGCAAACACAGTTCCGGCCCTCATGCAAAATATGTTCTGTGAGAAGATTGACATCAATCAAGTAATTACATGAATAACTGGTGTGATAAGGGCTATAAAGGAAAAGGAGTCCTGAGTACATGTAGATGTGATATCTGGCTGAGTGTCAGGGCCTGGGAAGCCTGCACAGATAACTAACTGCAACGGAGAGATGAGTAGGAATTTACCAAGCAAAAAGGCCAGTGGGTAGGAAGAGAGAAAAGCAGGCACAAAGGCAGTGAAATGAGAAAGTAAAGGTGGCCAGAACACAAGGTAGGGGAGAGAGAGAGGATAAGACAATAGAGGTCTTGAGTCATGCAGTCTTACAGGAATTTAGACTTTATCCTAATGAATCTTGGGGGTTTCTGAGCATTTTTCAACAGAGGAGTAACATGGCAAGGCTTATAGTTGGAAAATTCTTCTGAATACATTCTGGAGAATGGGCAAATGGAGAATGGGGAGTGGAGTTTGGGCAAAAAGGGCAGCAGCTCTTTCATTAGAAAAACGCTCAACCAACTAGAAATAGAAGGGGATTTCCTCAATCTGATAAGGACATCTACTAAAAACCCACATCAAACATCACACTTCATGTAAGATTGAATGCTTTTGACCTAAAATAGGAAACAAGACAAAGATGTCTGTTTTACCACTTCTATTCAATATTGTACTGACTTTAGGCAGACAGTTAGGCAAGAAAAATAAATAAATAAAAAGTATCCCTATTGGAAAGAAAGGAGTAAAGCTATCTTTATTTGAATATGACATGATCTTATATATGAAAAACCTAAAGAATTCACACAAACATCATTAGAACTAATAAGCAAGTTCAGGAAATTTTCAGGATGCAGGATCAAGATATACAAATCAGTTGTATTACTTTACACTAGCAATGAAGAATGTAAAAATGTAATAAATAAAACAACTTGTAATAGCACCAAAATAATGAAATACTTAAGAATAAATTAAACAAGAGAAATATAAGAGTTTTACATTGAAACTATAAAACAGTGTTGAAAGATCTAAATAAATGGAAAGATATACCATGTTCATGGATTAGAAGATTTAATATGATTAAGATAGCAATACTCTCCAAAGAGATCTACAGATCCAATGTAATCCCTATCAATATTGTAGCTGCTTTTTTTGCAGAAATCGACATACCGACCCTAAAATTTATATGGAAATGCTAAACAGGGTAGCCAAAACAATTTTGAATAAAAGAAAGTAAGAGGATTCACACTTGCTGATTTCAAAACTTACTACAAAGATACAGTAATCAAGATAGTACTAGGATATGGATGAACACAGATCAATGGAATAAAATTGAGAGTCCAAAAATAAATCCTTATATTTTGGCCAATTGATTTTTTAAAAAATTTGTTTTTAGCATTTATTTATTTTTGAGGAACAGAGAGAGACAGAGCGTGAGTGGGAGAGGGGCAGAGTGAGAGGGAGACACAGAATCCAAAGCAGGCTCCAGACTCTGAGCTGTCAGCACAGAGCCTGATGCGGGGCTTGAACTCATGAACCATTAGATCATGACCTGAGCTAAAGTCGGATGTTTAACTGACTGAGCCACCCAGGCACCCCTGGCCAATTGATTTTTGATGAGGGTATCAAAATCATTCAACGGGGAAAGAATAGCTTTTAGCAAATAGTTCTTCAAACAAAGAATAGTCTTTGTCCAATTTCAAAAAATGATCAAAGGTTTTGAATGTATATTTTCCCCAGAGAAGGTATAGAAATGGCCATTAAGCTCATGAAAAGATGCTCAACATCACAAGTCATTAGGGAAGTGCAAATCAATACCATAAGGTATGGTATCACACACACTAGGGTGGCTAAAATTTAAGAGTCAGACAATAACAAGTATTGGTAAGGATGTAGAGAAATTGGAACGTTCATACATTGCTCGAGGAGTTGTACAATGATACAGCTGCAATGCAAAACAGTTTGGCAGTTCTTCAAGAAGTTAAGAATAGAGTTGTCATAATTATGTTCCTAGGTATTTAACCAAAAGAAATGAAAATATACATCCACACAGAAACTTGAACATAAGTATTCATAGCAGCCTTATTCAAAATGGCCCCAGAGTATAAACAACCCAAAGGTTTATCACCTGATGAATGGATAAACAAAATGTGGTATATGCACAAAGTGAAATGTTATTTGCTATAAAACAAGAATGAAGTACTGATACATTCTACAGCTGAATGACCCTTGAAAGCATTATGCAAGTGAAAGAAACCAGACACAAAAGGCCATACATTGTATGATTCCATTTGTATGAGATGTCCAGGATAGACAAATCCATACAGACAAAAAGTGGATTAGAAGTTTCCAGGGGTCAGAGGGAGGTTGGTATGGGGAGTGACTGCCTATGGGTATGGCGTTTCTTTTTGGGGTGATGAAAATATTCTGGAATAGATAGGGTGATGGTTGCACAACTCCATGAATATGCTAAGAACTACTGATTTATAACTTCCGATGGTGACTTTCATGGTATGTGAATCACATATAAGTAAAACTGTTTTTAAATTTTTACAAAATGGTAGCAGAGACCCAGTCTAATGGAATAGCCCTGGTGAGAGATGATGGTGGCATAGAGGAAGGGGGGACTGTGGAGATGAAAAGAAATGGACAGATTTAAGACATATGATGGAAAGCCTTTTGTAGGATTCCCCCACCCCCACCCCCACTGTCACTGTCACATCACCCTGTCCTACCCAAGCCCAAGACCCAGCTGTGGTGAGTGGATCCAATTTGTCTAATGACAAGAATTACCTCGGAGAGGTACATAGATTTTGTAGATTTCTAGATCTCTGCTCTGGAGAATCCAGTACAATGGGTTGGGGGTGGTACCCTGGAATCTGTATTTTGACAGGTGCTTTAGCAAGCAAATTAGGGAAAATTGCACTGTGCTCCGTGTCCTGGCTTTCTTGGAGACCTACCTTGTGGTTAGCACTGTGTATGTGTTGGGGTGTCTGAGAGGGAGACAGCAAGTATTGTGCGGGAAGTCAAGTATAAGCATCACGCAGAGTTCCCATCTTCAAAATTTGGCCCTACCGACACCTCCAAAACCAGGAGAGGAGCTCCTTTATTCTGAGTTGGAACCGCCTGCATTTTAAAGCACTGCACAATTTATTCAGAGGAAGTCTTTCAAGAAGGAGTGAGAGCTGGGCCGCAGGATTCTAATCTTGAATATTCAGGGAAAGCAGCATTTCCTATTCAACACGGCTGATCAATAATGAGTGCATTCACACTCTAAATGTGTGCATTATGTACAGATACAAAATATACAATGCCCCCCAAACGGGGAAAGACATTTCTGATTGAATTTTTTTGTTTGGGTTTATAAAAATAACTTGTGTTGCATCAATTACTCTCCATTTCCATGGATACAGGCAATACTTTATTATGTAACTCTACAGCTGTGCCGGTTTTTAATATAAAACCCAGATTTTTTCATCTATTTCTCTTTCATAGTTACTGAGCTGAGATAATAACATCTTTTACCTATGAATGTATTCAATTCCTTTTTTTTTCCCCTCACCATCCTGCAAACTATTATTGATTAGAATTTCATTTTGTGGCTTTTGTAATAAAATCTCCAGTAAATGTTACCATTGCAGGCAGTGGAAGGGCAGAGTGGGAGAAGGTCATTCTTTATGTAGAACGTGTGTAAATATGTATGTGTAAAGAATACAGTGTGTGTGCACATTCTTCCGAGTCTAACAAGTGAACGTCTGGGCATTGTACTGACTTCCAATTTGCTCTAGGGCAGTTTTCAAATGACTATTTATGAAATGTTGAGAAACATTCCTCTCCTTTTTTTTTTTTTTTAAAGAACCCACAACCCTCTTTTCTGAGAACAACACTCTACCTACCACTATAATTTGCAATTCAGTGCCATTGCTTTAACTCCCTGGTGATGCTCAAAGTTTTGATGGATACCACGTCATTCTTTCCAGGTGTCCCTGCGCAGAAATGGCTTCCCATTGTCCTGGCAGGGGTTGGGGCAGAGAGTGACAGGAAGGAGAAAAGGAAGAGAGGAAGTGGCAGGAAAATCCAGGGCAGGCTGAACAGGGGGTAGATTGGGGGAATGAAGGCAGATGGGACTTGAGGAGCTACTTGGGGGGCTTCTGCCCTAGCAGATTGTCAGCCATTTGGAATTCTTCCATTAGCAATTCAAATTGTGTGTGTGTGTGTGTGTGTGTGTGTGTGTGTGTGTGTGTGTAAACAAGGTTAACTTAGGGTCCTGGAATGGACTTGAAGGGTCTATCAACTCCTTGAAATTTTGCATATATGTGAAAAATTGCATATATATATATATATATATGAACATGGGCATTTTTGGAGGAAAGGATCTGTTACAGGTAGATTTGGGAGTGACTACTGGGCTTACTACAAAGCTTAGAGAGGTCACCTCCTCTTTTGATGACAGAGCCCACAAAAAGGGTGGGACATAATTAAATCAGTCATTGCCATCCTGGTCACACTTAACAGGTGGGCATCTCACTCCAGCTGGGCTGATCAGAGTCCTTCCTCTGGAGTTTTCCTAACTGATCTGGAGAAAAAGAGCTCACTTCTTCTCTGGGTGATGGTAAGAGGATTCAGCCACCGTCTCCATCATATAGCAAAAGTCCATCAGCAATAGGGGGGAAAAAGCTATCAGTCAGAAGTGAAGGTGACAGCCAGAGAGAGGGACCCCAAAACAATGCCAACAGCACTCACTGATTTGGCTATCTCTTGGGCCAGCTTCACTCATGCCCCTTCTAAATCTGGATATCGCAGTCAACAAATGGCCTTTGTTTGGTATGTTAAATCTACTGGGTACCTGTCATCCACAGCAGAAACAAATTTTGAAAGGAGAGAATCCACAGTCTTCATCAGATTTGTGTGATCTAAAATGGGGTGAGAACACCCATGTAAGCTCATCTCTCTTTGTCATGATCTCACATCATCAGCACCCCTGGGAGGGATGGCTCAGAAAGCAATAAACAAATACTAAGGTAAACAGGAAGGGGTTGATTGCATGCTATCCCCTTTGGTAAGAAGATCCTGGGGATGAATATGGGGCCTCCAGGGACTGTCCTATTTCATCATTTTGCTTTGAATGCCCCAGAGGTGATGGTGCTTGCAATAAGCACTTATTAAACACCACTACATACGCAGCTCCGGGCAGGTTACTGTGGAGTAAAAAGGATTGACAGTGTGATCCATGCTTCCAACTTACATGAGGATATAAGTGGCCCGGAGACTATTTCCCAGCTACATTGCGAGCAGGAGCGTGAGGCAGGATGCAGCAGAGACCATGTGTGGAAGAGGAGGCAGGGCAATGGGCATGCCTTCCATAATTATTGTTGCCTAATTCAATTATTTAAATGATTAATTAATTTATGAGAGCACTATAGTACAGAAAAGAATGAGAAGATATTATGGGATGTTACGCGTTGGGCTTGGTCCCCTACCTCTGTGGTCTTCTTTCCCAGGAGGAGTCACATGCACAGGAATTCTGCTTCCATGGCTTTTTTTAGGGGATCCTCAGTGTCCCAGTCTCCCCCATCTCTCAAAGGATCATAGTAATAATTTCAGCCCTCCCTACTTCATTTAGGTGTTGTGAAGACCTAATGGGGTCTTTTTTTATTATTATATGAAATTTATTGTCAAATTAGTTTCCATACAACACCTAGTGCTCATCCCAAAAGATGCCCTCTTCAATGCCCATCACCTCCCCTCCCCTCAGTTTGTTTTCAGTTTTTAAGAGTCTCTTATGCTTTGGCTCTCTCTCCCACTCTAACCTCTTTTTTTTTCTTCCCCTCCCCCATGGTCTTCTGTTAAGTTTCTCAGGATCCACATAAAAGTGAAAACATATGGTATCTGTCTTTTTCTGTATGACTTATTTCACTTAGCATAACACTCTCCAGTTCCATCCACGTTGCTACAAAAGGCCATATTTCATTCTTTCTCATTGCCACGTGGTACTCCTGATGGGGTCTTTTAAATTACATGTTGTCCACATATTCCAAAGAGTAGTGTCTGGACCTATGCTGATGTGCCTTGGTTTGAGATGGCAAAAATTCACGAGTGATGTCATGCCCTCTTTCTCTGCCAGTGTCAGACATCACCAGTTGATTCTAGCATTCTTCCTCAACCTGGCTGTGACCTTAGCATCTTTTTCAGCATGACTCTCTGTGTGGCCCCCACCACTGATCAGAGTTGGTATGTAAAATGAAACCCATGAGTGGTCTCTGATCCAGGTTCTTGAATGGTTGGTGTTAGGGTTGCAGGCTGGGGATCAATTTCCCAACTAATCACCGGAGAGGGATCAAGATATAATGATACGTTGCCACCACTTTGAAAAGGACAAAGTCGTGTCACTTTTAGGCAAACATAAACAGGAACTTAGGGAAGTAAGGAGAAAGGGGCTGTCATTTTAGCTGTTGAAACATCTTAGCTATTATTAATAACAGAGAGTGGGAAGGTTAGCTGAAATCACTCTAATTACTTCCCCCCAAGCATCCCAAGCTGAGCCTAGAATGGAACGGTCTGACAAGTCAAAACAGGACACAGTGTAAGTCACTCATTGTTACCTTTTGTTCCTGGGAATTTAAGAAAGTGAGAATATAAGAACAACCCAATGTAAAGGGAAATAAAACAAACAAAAACCCAAAAAATGTGCTTAAAAATAAGTTTTCAGAAGTTGCAGATGAGACTATTTGCATTCCTATTGGTATGTGAGCATACCTACTCAGAAGTGAGCAACCATATGTGAAACCCTAACTCCATCAACAACTGATTAGGGGAAACAAGTGACCTTAGGCAGGGACTTGAAGCTTTAGTCATCCTGTTTCTGAGATCCACAGCGACCGAAGACCTCAGGCTCTCCCCAGATTGCTAGTGACTTCCCAGAGTACCCTGGACAGAGCTTATTTCCTAATTTCCACAGTGGCTTCCCAGCCACTGGAGCATCCCTCCAAGGCTCAGTAGTTTCAGGGTGCCTACCCGGAGAGGTCACACCACTCCGGAGCTATTCAGCTAGCTGAGTCAGAGCTGGATTCCTCACCAAGCTAGGCCAATAGGATTTTCTTTCCCCAAGTTCAGGACTGAGTTACTGGGTCCCTAGTAGGTGTCATTGGACCTAGTCGGCCATCTGGATGCGAGGGATAGGAGTTCAGGGTAGTAGGGATTCTGTTCCAGGCAGAGCAGAGATGCCCTTCTGGAGAGAAAGGGGGTGAGGGGGTCAGTTCTGCTTTCTGAAATAAAATCCTTTCAATTTCAGCTAGTTTAATTAAGCCTCTGTTCTCTGCAAGCAACCCTGTTCTGACCCAAACTGTCCCCACAAAAGCCGAGATGTGTACCTCCGGGGTGCACAACTGGATATTTAGGTGGCAGAAGTGATTTGATGTGGCACACAGGTACCGCCTTTTCAAACATCACCACCAACTTCCATCAGGAGAAGAAATCCCCCTTCAGCCTTTCTGACTGTCTCTGTTTGGTGCTTGTCTTTAACACCCAAGACTTAGGGGTTGGTGAAGCCACCCAGAGTTAACAATGGCAGGAAGTCGCTCTGATCATAGAGTTGGAGAGACAAAGGGAGGACCAGGTGTTACTAGTGCCCCAGAGCCAGGGCCACCTGGCAGGGACTGGAGCCACGGTGGGGACATCTGGTGGGAGCTGGATCCTTAGCCCCTGCCAAAGATGAAGTCCAAAGGAGAGAGGAGTATAAATACTTTATATAAAGTATAAACACTTTAGCTTCTCCTCTTTTACTCATCAGTCTCCCATTGGGGCTTCCCGCAAGACTCTTACCAGAAGCCTGTTGTTGAGGAAGCCTGGATAGCGCAATTCGCAGGAGTCAAATTATGGAAGATGAAGAGGGTGGGGCAAGGCAGGTAAGTGATCTAAGAGAACTGGGGCAAGTGACCAGCACACAGGGTCATGCAACACAAACCAAGGCAAAGCACTTCTCAGGACCCCCTGTGGCCAGTTGACCCAGAGTAGACTCAAGGACATGAAAGGCACATGACCTTTGATAGAGAGGCCTTCAACCAGTTCACATGCCATCTGCTATATAGCCATGCTTGATTCTTGTAGCTCTGACTTCCTCCTTTGCACAGGATGCTACTTGAACTAGGAACAACCAAGGTGGCTCATTTTTTAAATGTCTGGAGTGAGAAGGCTTCAGGCACAGATGGGTGCAAGTGTTCAGCTGGTTCATCAGGTAACTGTCTCTGTCCATCTCTGAACTCTGTGCTTCTCTGTCGCTGTTCCCACATGGTCACTTTTCATGTAGGGTCAACGTGATTACCAACAGCTCTAGGCTTGAATCCATTGGCTCAGCAGCCCCAGTGAAAACTCAGCACCTTTTCCTTAATGCCTCAGCCACCAGCGTTCCAGAGTTGAATTTTGTTGGCCTGGCTTGGGTCAAGCATCCATGCCTGTACTGACCACTAGGGCCAGGGAGGGGAATGCTCTGATTGTTCAGATCCTGCTTCTGTGCCCTTCCCTGGAGGCCAGACATGAGATGGAGTAAGGCAGGAATCAGCTTCTTCTAAATGGAAGAGCCATTCACCTAAAGAAAACTAAGGTACTTGTTCCCAGAAGAGGGGATGCTGGGCAGGTACAAACAACAGATGTCTCCCCTACCCTTTTTAGCACTTCTGTTATCTGCCTTGTTCCTATTTCCCTGTGGTCCTGACTCATCAGGAAATATTATGCCTTATTCACCTCTGTATTCCAACAATGTCTGGCACGGTACCAGGGACCAAGTAAGCTCTCAGTAAATGTGGAATTGAACTGAGGTGTAAGCACTTGCATTTTACATTTATTTCTAGAACACAATGGGGATTTTCCATGCTCTGGTGGAGGAGGGAGCCTGGATTTCTTACACGTTCTCTACGGTGGGTGGTGGGCAGAAAGGAGCAGCACTGGCCGAAATGCAGCCCTCGTCACACCCCAAATCTTTTTCCTGCTGCCGGGTCTCTTGGGGACCCTGGCCAACCCAGCTGAGAGCTCATCTCCATTTGCTACAAATTAGAAAACCAGCATTTTCCCTTCAGTTGGCCTGAGGCGCAATCTTTCCCTTCCAATTTGAATTGCATATAAGTACAATTTCTTCCTGTTGGATGTTTAAGGACAATCTGACACTTCAGTTGTTTTTCCTTGTCTTTCATATTTAAAAGGGAAAACACAGTTTTGAGCCCTGTTTGGTATTCTGTCCCCCTTTAAAAAGTATTGTCAGCATCACACTGCAAAAGCAAAATTCCTCAATTACTCTATACAAATTAAGTTCAGTCTCAGTCTCTGCACGAGGCCACCACGTAAGCCTGGACTCTGTTTAGTCACCAGCCTCTAAACCGTCCTCCTAAACAGAATCATTATGGGTCCTGTTTATAACAGTGCCATTAAAAATGAAGGCCTGTCAAGAGTCCCTTATAACAACGTTGGAAACTGTATCCACAAAGATTTTTTTAATGACTGGATGGTTTTTAAAAAGGCAATGGAACACTTTTAAGGAACCATAATGTAATAAATCAATCACAGTCCCTCTGTCTTGACTACAGTGTTTTTGTTTTTATTGCAGCTTATGGAAAACCGCACTGTTAATTCTTTCGTACTCCCTGCCCCCATTCTCCTGCAAAACTCAGAGACATCTAGGTAAAGCATATTTATATTTTAAGAGATCTATATTTGCTTTTAGTATTGCTTACCCCAACCAATCTTCAAAGTACCTATTGGAACTTGGGCTTATTTATTTATTTATTTACTTACTTACTTACCTACTTACTTACTTAAAGTTTATTTATTTTGGGAAGGAGAGAGAAAGAGAGAGAGAGGGAGGGAGAGAGAGAATGACTGAGAGGAGGGGCAGAGAGAGAGAGAGAGAGAGAATCCCAAGCAGACTCCTCTCTCAGCAGGACTCAGGGCTCAATCTCATGACCCTGAGATCATAACCTGAGCTGAAACCAAGAGTTGGACGCTTAACTGACTGAACCACCCAGGCAGCCCAGAACTTGGGTTCTTTTAAATTTTATTTTCAATGTTTGTTCTTTTGAGGGGATAGTATTAGTGTTCCTTGATTGTTTGTAGGAAACAGAAACTGACTCCAACGGACTCAAGAAGAGGACATGTACTGGGAGGATACCCAGAATTGTTGAGAGCCTTGAGCTTGAACAAGCATGGACGGAACCAGGACAAGTCTGGAGGGCTGGAAAATGGGACTTACAGGAAGTCTCTTGTAGAAGTGTGGCCGGAATGCTGCCATTACCTCCAAACATGCAAATACTTTCCTTTAATTTCACTCTATCCCAGGACAAAGCATCTGATTAGCTGAGCTTAAGTCATGTCTTTGGTCTCTGGGTGTACTGAGGAGGGAGGAGGAAAGGTAGACTCTTTTGCTTCCCCAATGAGAAATAAGCACCATGCCATCCAGGTGACACACAATGGCAGAAGCAATTTCCCAAAAAAGAAATCACTGAGCTGCTCAAAAGTGATATTAATTTAGGTAAAGCCAACTACTACAACAGATAATATCCCTAATTCTGTTTATTGGCTTAACACAATAAACGTTTATTTCTCCCTTATGTAATGGTCCATTTTGGTTGTTCCCAACTATTTTTTTTCTATTTTTTAAATGTTTATTTATTTTTGAGAGAGAGAGAGACAGAGTGTGAGTGGGGGGCAAGGGGTGGGGCGGGGAGGTGGGGGGGGGTGGGTACAGACAGAGAGGAAGACACAGAATCCCAAGCAGGCTCCAGGCTCTGTGCTGACGCGGGGCTCAAACCCACGGACCGCGAGATCATGACCTGGGCTGAAATAAGATGCTTAACCGACTGAGCCACCCAGGCGCCCTAGGTTTTTTCTATTTTAAGTTACTCTATTGAGGTATGATTGACACTGAAAAAGTTGTGCATATGTAATGTATACAGCTAAGTGAGTTTGAGCACATGTATACACCCGTGGAAACATCACTGTCATCAGCATCATAAACATATCCGTCACCTCCCAAAGTTTCCTCCCACCTTTATTATTATTATTTTTATTATTATTATTATTTATGGTAAGAACATAACATAAGATCTTCCCTCTTAGCAACTTCCAAGTATACAGCACAGTATTCTGTATAGTCACCATGCTATACGGTAGATCTCCAGAATTCACCTGTATAACTGGCACCTTGTGCCTTTGACTGTCAGCTCTCTGTTTTGTTCTTCTCCAGCTCCTGGCAACTCTCTGCTTTTGAGTTCAACTTTTTCAGATTCCACAAGTAACTGAGATTTTGAAGTATTTTTCATTTTGTGTCTGGCTTATTTCACTTAGCATAATATCCTCCAGTTCCATGTGTGTTGTTGTAAATGACAGCATTTTCTTTGTAAGGCTGAATAACCTTTCATTGTATGTATATACCACATTTCCTTTATCCATTCATCTGTTGTGATAGACATTTAGATTCTTTCCAACTCTTTTATTGTGAATAATGCTTCAGTGAACAGGGGAGTGCAGGTATCTCTTTGAGAACTTGATTTCAATTCCTTTGGATAAATACCCAGGAGTGGGGTTGCTGGATCAAATGTTAGGTGTATTTTTAAACCTTTAAGGAACTTTCATACTGCATTCCAAAAAGTCTGTGCCAATTCACATACCCACCAATAGTGTATTTTGATTCCCTTTTCTCCATATCCTCACCAACACTTACTATCCTTTTTTTTCTTTAAATACCAGCCACCCTAACAGGTGTGAGGAGACACCTCACTGCGGTTTTAATTAGTATTTCTCTCATAATTAGTGATGTGGAGCACTTTTTCATCTACCTGTTGGTCATTTGTATGTCTTTGTTAGAATGCGTATTCAAGTCCTTTGCCTATTTTTAAATCAGCTTTTTAGAATTTTTTTTTGTTATTGAGTTGTGTGAATCCCTGGTATATTATAGCTATTCACCCCTTATCAATGTATGGTTTGAAAATATTTTCTCCCTTTCTGTAGGTTGCCTTTTCATTTTGTTGATTGTTTCTTTGTGCAGAAATTGTTTAGTTTGATGCAAACCCACTGGTTTATTTTTTCTTTTGTTCCTGTGCTTTTGGTATCATATCAAAAAAAAAAAAAAGTCATTGCCAAGACCAATATTAAGGAGCTTTCCCCCAGTGCTTTCTCCTAGGAGGTTATAGCTTGAGGTCTTCCATTTAAGAGTTTAATCCATTTTGAATTGATTTTTGTGTATAGTGTTAGGGTCCAATTTCATGGTTTTGTATGTTGATATCCAGTCATGTTGATACCCAGTTTTCCCAACACAATTTATTAAATAGACTATCCTTTCCCCATTTTGTCTTATTGGTGTCCTTGTCAAAGATTAATTGACTGTATACACATGGGTTTATTTCTGGGTGCTCTATTCCCTCCATTGGTCTCTATTTCTGTTTTTATGCCAGTACCACACCATTTTGATTTCTAAAGCTTCATCATATAATTAATTTGAAATCAGAAGGTGTAATGCCTCCAGCTTTGTTCACCTTTCTTAAGATAGCTATGGCTCTTTGGGGCCTCTTATGGATCTAGATGAATTTTAAGATTTTTTTTTTTCTATTTCTGTGAAAAATGCCATTGAAATTTTGATAGAAAGTACATTGAATCTGCAGATTACTTTGGGCATAATGGACATTTTAACCATATTAATTCTTATAATACATAAATATGAAATATCTTTCCATTTATTTGTGTCTTCTTCAATTCAGTCTTTAGTGTTTTATAGATTTCAGTGTAGGTCTTTTGCCTTCTTGGTTAAATTTATGACTAAATATTTTGTTCTTTTTTTGTGCTATTGTAAATGACATCATTTTCTTAATTTCTTTTTTGGATAGTTCATTGTTAATATATAGAGATGCAGCTGATTTTTGTATGTGGATTTTATATCCTGCAACTTTACTGAATTTGTTTACTCTAACAATTTTTGTGTGGAATTTTTAGGGTTTTATATATATAGGATTATGTCATCTGCAGAGACAGTTTTACTTTTTCCATTCTGATTTGGATACCTTTTATTTCCTCTTCTTGCCTAATTGCTGCTCCGATGAGGATTTGCAGTACTATTTTGAAAGGAGTAGTGAGAGTGGGTATCTTGTTGTGCTCCTGATCTTGGAGGAAAGATTTCAGCTTTTCACCATTGAGTATGATGTCAGCTGTGTGACTGTCATATATATCTTTTATTATATTGAAGTACATTCCTTCTATACCTAATTTGTTGAGAATATTTATTTTGAATGGATGCTGAATTTTGCCAAATACTTTTTCTGCCTTTATTGAGATGATTTTTTGTTATATGATATTACACCAAGCTGCCTAAAGAGTGATTTTCCAGTGTCGTTGAAGTAAGTGAAAGAGACTGGATTATAACCAGGAACTTAAAAAAAATGTTTATTTACCTATTTTTGATATATATAAAGAAAAAACAAGTGGGGGAAGGGCGGAGAGAGAGAGAGAGAGAGAGAGGGTGAATCCCAAGCGTGTGCTATACTGTCAGTGCAGAGTCCAATGCAGGGCTCTATCCCACGAACCATGACCTGAGTTGAAACCAAGAGTTGGACGCTTCACTGACTGAGACACCCAGGTTCCCCATGACCAGGAACAGTTTGACAATTGAAAAAGTGTGTGTGTTTGTGTGTGTGTGTGTGTGTGTGTGTGTGTGTGTGTGTGAATATAATGTAATGTAATATAATGTGATATGATATGATATGATATATAATTTAAACCAATGCAATGTATTGTTTAGAATAGTAAGCTCAGAACAGAATAAACACAGGTTTGCAACCTTAATTTCTTACTTCTATATCATGGTTCTTTTAGCATTAAATCCACACTGAATACACTATTAAGCACAGTAATAAGCTGGAGATGTAATTCTGATTAATGCTATGTCATTTCATGGTGAAGTAGAGAAGGTCATTCATCCTGTAGTGACAGTGTATTAGAGGGCTTCGTGCACTGGGCTCAGTGTTGGAAGAGCTGTGGGCACAGATCTTCACATGTGTTGTGGAACCCATCTAGTGAATACTGCAGGTTAGTTACTGTATTTTTCAGCTCTCTGATTAATTTTTGGTACTTCCAGTGTTTTCTATCTCTTTTTCGAAATTTTCACTTTGCTCATGCAAAGTGTTCTCCTGACCTTCCTGAGCATCTTTATGATGGCTATTTTGAATTGTCCATCAGATAAAATTAATTTCATTAGGGTTCATGTCTGAGGATTTGTTCTTGTGCGTGGAACCCATTTCCCTGTTCCTCACTTTCCATGACTCTCTGTGTTAGTATCACTGTGTTAGACCCAGCCACGTTACCCAGTCTTCATGGACTGGCCTCATACAGAACACCCAGAGCAATCAGCCTGGCCATGGATTTTGGAGGTGTCTCTAATTTTGTGCTAGTCTAACCTGCCTTTTTTGTTTTAGCTTCCCCCCTGGGGATCTGGAGTATACTAGGTCCTGTCAGCCCTCTGAGACAAGTAAGACTAAGGCCAGTTCATCAGAATTTGCAACTCTTTTCTTCCTCCAAGGAGAAGCTGGGAGCTGGAGGGTTTCCTCTCAATCCTATGGCACTGTGCTGGAGGAGGAATTATGGAAATTCATGAAGGTGTCTTGAATTTTCAATGTGGATAGTTTTGTGCTCAGCCACAGTGCTGGAGCCTCTCAATTGATTTCTGGATTTCTCACAAAAGGAATTTGTCCACAAATTGTCATTGACTTGCTGTATTTGTAGGGGGTAGGAGGGTCAAGGACTTCTTATTCTGTCATCTTGCTAATGTCACCCTTCTCCTCCCATAAAATGAAGGGATTAAAGGAGATGATTTTGGCAGACTCTTCCAGTTATAATAAGCTTCGGAAAAGCAAGTATATTCTCTTTCTCTCAAATCATAATTTGCCACATAAACCTAATTATATCTCTACTCATTTCCTCCTGCCACGAGTTTTCATACAACTCAATGATAGCAAGTAGATCTTCATCAACACCAGAGCAGGAACAGGTTGATGGACCTCATTCGATTTGCCTGGCCCTTCCTGCCAATCTGATCCATGGAACCTTGTCATGAGATAGAAGCCCCAGAATTACATGTGATGGTTTCTCATTCCACAAAAGGGGAAACAGATGTCAAAGATCTGCTCAGATCCACAGAAATTCAGCATGGGATGAGGCCTCTTGCGTTATTTGCCTCACTCCGTCACCGTAGAGAAAAGGAAATAGAGCTGTCTCAGCCACCGCTACCATCACCTAATCTCTTACTTAATTGTGCTCCATGCTCAGGTCTAACCAGATTGGACGCACAGAGTCCAAAGGTGCAACCCAAATCAGATGTGTTGATGAGTGAACGCTTCGTGATGCAAACTCCATCCAGTGAGAGAAAAAAGGCAGCAAGGAGTCTGCACATAAATTATTTACTCTTTGTTCTTCCAAAAGACAGTTCCCAACTATAATGATTCCATAGATTTTCCAGCGATGTCCTTCATGACCAAGAGATTGACTGTGTTTGTTGTGAGTCCGTGGCAAACTCAATGATACACCGCTTGTATTGGCTTTTCCCCCATCCTTGCTCGGGATCTCTTTTCCCTCACTCTTGATGCCTTGGTATTGTACTCTCTAAGAAAACCCTGGCATGTAAGCTTTGCCTCAGGCTGTTCTCCAAGGAACTGTGCTAAGACATCTCTTGGCAACATTTCCCACAATACCGGATACTCACCACTTGCATTGGAGATGTTACTTTGGGTGGCCCACACAGACACAACAGTGAATCCTATGGGGTGAGAAAGTTGCTTTTGTATCACTTTGCTTTTTATCTTGTTAATTAACCCACGGGGGTGGGGAGGGGTGGGGTGGGGAGGGCGGGGAGGGGGGATTCTATTTGGAGCAGCTTTGTCTTAAATAACTCTCCACAACTCATAAGTTCCCTCTTGGCAGAGACCAGAGCTCAGCCACAGAACTTTCAGCAAAAATTCTAAGTACCTATCATGGAATCACATTGTTTCATATCCAGTGTATTTAGTCTCTATTTCCGCTTTTCTCTGTGGTCAGTGATACTCATTTTGCAGTAACCCTACTGACATAACATTTCCCTTTTAAATAAAATGAGCTTTAAAAAGCCAGTTAAAAATAAATAAGCCAGTGAAACAGGGAGATGATTGAGGATAGTGAAGAAACATGCCCTTTGTACATAGTGCAAGGATTTGGTCCAAAACCATGAAAACACAATCAGCTGAAATCTGGGAAACCACCTTATGGCGAAGGCTTCTGCTTCGTACCATGGGGGAAACAAAATTCTATCAATTGAAAAATCCTCTTTTTCCCTTTCCCAGAGACCTTCCTCCCAGGGTATAGGGCCTCCTAACTCTGCAAGCAGATTTTGGCAACTGTGTTTTATTCAGGGCAACAATCACTGAGATTCTGCCTTTCTGCTGTGACTGCAGGCCCTGAACTAACCAGCAAGAAGGCTCAATGATAAATAGACCCCAGAGCTAAACATGAGCCCCATCCCAGTAGCCCCCACCCGCAGTGGTTTCTCTAAAACTGTTCTGGTTGCTGTGTGGCCCCAGCCTTACCATCTATTAGCTCCAACTGCAAGATCTTCTGTGATTCACTTCTTGGCTTTCTTTCCAGGTCAGTACACCCAGTGTTGACACCGAGGGATGCCATTATGCCCCCATAATCTCCACTGCCCCACACTGTTTGAGATGGCAATTGATGACAACATAGCCTTCTGTAAATACTTCTAGAAGAGCATCTTCAAGTCCTCCTGCCTGCCAGCTTTCTTCTTCTAGACCCCTCCTCCTAGCTGAAAATTTTGTCATTCCTGAGGGCCCTTCCCTCTTTCTTTGTGGCTTTGTTGGCCTACTCTGCCCTCACTGCCTGCCATTTCTTCTTTCTTTCTCTTCCCTCTGTCTCTCATTCCAGATCTCCTGGGTTTCTTCTCGAAAGTTCTCTAGGCCTTCTTTTGACCTTACTCACTGTGCTGAAAACACAATGATTAATTTTTTTTAATGTTTATTTATTTTTTGAGAGAGACAGAGGGTGAATGTGAGAGGGGCAGAGAGAGAGGGAGACACAGAATCGGAAGCAGGGTCCAGGCTCTGAGCTGTCAGCACAGAGCCCGACGTGGCGCTTGAACTCACAAACCCCCAGATCATGACCTGAGCTGAAGTCAGACACTTACTTAACTGACTGAGCCACCCAGGTGCCCCTGAAAACACAATGATTAAATGTCACCTTTCTCCCATAATCCACAGAGGGAGGTTCCCCAAGGTTTAGGAAAGACACCAAGTCCCCTTCCTATAACCTGTCACTGTCTTCTCCTGGCACCCACACATTGGACCAGAGGTGCACTTCCTCCTGTGATGTGGTGTTCACTTCTGGGACACTTTTACCCTCCAGGAATTCCCTTCGTGCCAGAACCAGCAAAGGGGACAGCAGTAAGGGGACAGTGAAGTCTCTCCTGCTCCTGTGCTGTAGGCCTCACGAGACCTGGGGTCAAGCCAGGACCCCCTGCAGAAGTTGTGATCACAACAGGAAAGCCAGGCTGAGAACCACAGTTTTCATTCAGATGGAGGAGGCTCCCAGGAGAGTCCTAAGGACATAGAGCACCCATACTGAGCTCCTTCTTCCAGCCTCCCTTTTGAAAGAAATAAGCCAGAGAGAAAAGAAAAGGGAAAGAGAGGAGGGAAGGAAAAGAAAGGAAAGGGAGGAGGGAGAAAGGGGGGGATGGAGAGAGGGGAAGAAAGAAAAGAAAAAGGAAAGGAGGCTTCCTTTCTGTCTCCATCTGTGAAATGCAGGTCTTAGGTTTTGCTAATAGAGCTGCCTCTCTCACCATGGCTGCTAGCATCTGGGATAAAGGGGACACAACATCGCATCATGCTCTAAACTCAAGGGGAAAAGACCTTGGTAGACATTTGGTGAGGCCTCCAGTCACCCTGGGAGGGCCAGTCACCTTGAATGCCAGGTTTGGAAAGCAGCGAGACTTCTGCCCTGGGATGGGCTTCCCAAGGCACTGAGGGCACAAATTGTGTGCAGTCCCTCCACTTATACACAGAAGATTCTGGAAGGAATGGAGCAATTTTCCTGTACCTCCTTTTGAGGCAGCCCCAGCCCCACCACCTTCTGGAAGTCTTCCAGAATTACCAAGTCTCCTCTTCTCAGGGACAGTGCAATTCCTAACCTAATTATTCACCATCCTGTCTTTCTATTAAGACATCCTACTTTTCTTCCCTTGTTTTCCAACCCTCCCCCAAAATGGTGTCTCACAGAGATACACATAGTAGGTGGTCAACAATTACTATTTTTTTAGGTTTTTATTTATTTTTGACAGAGAGAGAGAGAGAGAGAGCACACAAGTGTGAGCTGGGGCAGAGAGAGAGAGAGAGAGACACAGAATCTGAAGCAGGCTCCAGGCTCTGAGCTGTCAGCACAGAGCCCAATGTGGGGCTTGAACTCATGAACCATGAGATCATGACACATAATTGACTGAGCCACCCAGGCACCCCAGCAGTTACTATCTGTTGAGTGAACAGACCAGGGAAGTACTACGGTCCAGGTAAGAAAGAATGAAGGAGTCTTTGGAATCCCACATTCCATCTCCAGCTGCGCCATTACTTTATCTGTGAGGCTCGGGCAAGTCTCTTCAATTCTTTGCCATGTGCAAAAGGAGGGTAATAACACCTACCTTACAAAAAAGTCTTAACATTTATAGGTTGTGATGGACAGGATAATGCCTCCCCCTCAAAGATATCCACATCATAATCCCTGGAACCTGTGAATATGTTATGCAGGTGGAGTTAAGGATGCTGGTAATCATCCTGGATTATCTATGTGGGCCCAATGTCATCACTAGTGTCTTTAATAATGGGAGAAGGAGGCAGGAGTGAACCAGAGAGATGGTGCTACAAGAAATGCTCAGCCACCACTGGCTTTGGAGATGGAGGAAGACTCCAAAAGCCAGGAATGAGGGTGGCCACTTGAGACTGGAAAAGGCAAGGAAATGGAGTCTTCCCTAGAGCATCCAGGAGGAATTCAGCCTTATTGATACTTTGCTTTTAGGCCAGTGAGACCCATTTCAGATTTCTCATCTCCAGAACTGTAAGAGAATAAATTTGCATTGCTTTGAGTCACTAAATGTGTGGTAATTTGCTACAGCAGCAAGAGGAAGCTAATACAGCTATTGTGGGTAAGACCCCTGGCACACATTGGTTGCTTTAATACCAATTTGATAGCAGAGAAGGAAGGAAGGAAGGAAGGAAGGAAGGAAGGAAGGAAGGAAGGAAGGAAGGAAGAAAGGATTAGTGTTTCCAGCTAAACTATCATCAATGTGAGGGCAGTGTTTCTTGTACATTTCACTCACCACCTGGGAGAGTGCTGGGCACACTCCAACTCAAAAAGGCTTCTAGAATCAAACTGAATTTCACCTTTGGGGATTGATGCTAGCAGGAGGGATGGAAAAGAGATGCTGCATTGAAGAGGAGCCAGAGGGGTTTTAAAGCACAATCTGAGTTCCTCCCAAAGGGCAGGCTACCTCTCAACGTACATAATACAGAAGCCATGTTTTAATGCCACTGTGCCATGAGGCTCCAGACAAAGATGCTGGGGAAAATGGGAAAGAGGACTCTTACCTCATCTCCAAGACACAGAAGAGGCTGTTTCTGTCAGTGAGAGATGCTATCCATCAAGGGGAAATGTTCATCATGAGGAAACTCGTTTCTATTTACTGACACTGTTTGCCGAGGCATCAGGCTGAATTCACCCAGTATCTAAAGAGCCAGGCCCTGGTGCAGGCTAAGACAGTGATGGCCGTAGTAGAGCTGGATTTTGCAAATTTTCTGGATGCATTTGGGCCCTCCCTGAAGTCCAGTTTCCAAAGAGGAGACTCAGTTGTCGGGATACCACTGATGGATTGATCAATATGGCTCTGTTGCAAATCACCAAATGTCTTCCTTCATTTACAAGAAAGGAAAAAATTTGGTTTCAGTTCTGAATGCATGGGGTAAGAAACCCAGAGGTCACTTTCTCTTTCTTTCGAGCTCTCTCTCACTCTCTTAAATAAGGAGAAAGGCTATATTTTTCCATGGATTAAGTCCAACACAGAGAAAACTGTCACTGTGAAAACAATAGAATTTATCTCCACTGATATAGCTTGACACTGGGACAAGTGCCTGAATTGTTGCCATAGCAATAAATGTGTCGGACTTATGCATGCGTTTTCTGCTATAGGATTTTGATTAATGGCATTGACTAAATGGTGTGAAGGGGGAGAGACCATGCAGAAGGCCCAAGGAGGGAGAGCCAGGCTGCATAGGGTTTGCTGTGGTCCACTACGGAGGATGGCAAACGGGCTTGGCTGGAAACCAGTTAAACCGGGGTAGAATCTCATCCATGGAGCAGCATCTGTATGCCAGCAGTGCCTCATGGCAGGGATCTGGGAGGTGGAGGGGAGGGTGGAAGATACTGGGGCCAGAGCTCAATCAAGGCCAGAGAGCTAATGAAATCTCCTGTGTACCTGTATGCTAAGGATTTTGTGTGTCTCAACTTAATTCATCCTCCTACAAACCCTATGAGGTGGCTATTAATTTTTTTTTCTGATAAGAACAGAGGCACAGAGAAGTTCCTTAACTTGCAAAAAGTCACACAGCGAGGCATTGGCAGAATCAGGATTCAAACCCAGGCTGTCTTGGCTCTGGAGGCTGAGCTTAAATCCCGTGCTTTGTGTCAGGAACAGATTCTACCCTCCTGACTTTGCCTGTCAAGGATGGTGATGAGCACGGGAGACACTAAGAGAGAAAAAGAGAATGAGAGAGGATGGTTCAGTGAAAGATGTCCCCATGTTTGGAAAATCAACGCAAAGCCATGAGCTGTCTGAGGGGAGGGGGCATACTTTACTGGGGCTTGTGGATGCTACCCGCAGTCTGTACTGAGCGCTTCGAGAGGCAGGGCGGGCAGGGAAGCCAGAGTGTGGAGGCCTGGGAGCCAGAAGGGCTTGGTTCCTGACTGTTGGCTCTCAGTGTGACCTTGGACTGCTCACCTCATCTCCTAATACTACCCTGCCTGTGGCTGTGGGGATTAAATGGGGCGACATAGTACACACTCAAGTGAGTCCTCAAATTAACTCGTTTTTTAAAAGACTCATTTTTCACTAATTTGCCTGGTATTTACTTATTTATTTATTTATTTTAAAGTTTCTTTATTTTGAGAGAAAGAATGAGTCAGGGAGGGGCAGGGAGAGAGGGGGACAGAGGATCCGAAGTGGGCTCTGTGCTGACAGCAGACAGCCCGATGCAGGGCTCGAATTCACAAACCGTGAGATCATGACCTGAGCTGAAGCTGGACCCTTAGCTGACTGAGCCACCCAGGTGGCTCTTGCCTGGTGTTTAGAAAATTCAGTTTTCAATCCTTAGCTCAAACAAGTTTTCGGCTATCATTTTCTCAGATTTTTGCTTCTGTTCCTCCTAGTTATTTGGGTAGTATTTGGGCACCAAAGTCAGGTGCCCCTATTAACCGACTGAGCCACTCAGGTGCCCCTATTTGCTTTTTTTTTTTTTTTAATATTCTTTTTGACTTGTGGACTAGATCTCCCGAACATGACCACCCCCATCCCCCCATCTCTCTTCTCTCCTCTCATTTCTAAACTCAATTCTCCTTGGAGGTGAGGCTCCATTTGTCAGGTTTATTCTCACCCCACCCACTCCGTATTTTTCTTCAATACGTATTCTGCTACTCACTCTTCTGAAATGGTTCTTGCTATTATTTATTTATTTGTTTAAGATTTTATTTTTAAGTAACCTCTCCACCCAGTGTGGGACTTGAACTCACAACCCTGAGATCAAGAGTTGTGTGCTTGATCACAGAGGACAAGATTCCCCAGACAGCCAGGCTCCCTGGTTCCTGCTTTTAGGTTATTCCTTTGTGACTGTTTAGTCTACCTTCACAGATGCAATCTTATATTAAATATTTTTGAAATCACTGCTTGGAATTCTTTTAACATTTTGTTTTTCAAATTTCAGCAGTAAATCTACATGAGAAAGGCTGTTTCTCTAAGGTGTCCCTGTTGTGCTGGGCTACAGTGTTACTCTTTTGATTTCATTCATTCATTCATTCATTCATTGACTCACTCAAGAGTCATTTATTGAGTGTCTGTTATACACACATACCATCTGTCATGTCAGATGGTCACAAGTTCTCTGAAGAAAAAACAAGATAAGGGGAACTGAGGGTCGCAGGGGTAGCTATTGCTATGGCATGGCTGGTGAAAGCCTTTCTGTGGAGTCAACATTTAAACAGAATCCTAAAGAACGAAAGGGGGCAAGAGATGTGGATTTCTGGGGTGGGGGAGGATATTCTAGAAAGAGGGAGGAGTCAGTGCAAAGGCCCTGCTCTATTTGCAAGATCAAACCTGTTTGTTTGTTCTGAAAGTGGGAGACTCCAGGGAGATGGCTGTCACCTGAGTACTTCTTTCTGCCTCAGGGCTTGCTTACTGCACAGTAAAAGATTTTTTTAGGGTTTTCTCAAATCCCCAGAAATAAAGGGATTTTTCTTTTCCTCCCAGGAGAGGGAATTTTGAGTTGGTCCACAATGCCCCCTTGAATCAGATACAGTTTGCACTGAAGCAGAAATCCTTTGAATTTTGGGAGGCAGATGGCAGGTACCCTAGTTTTAGGGTCTGGTACTGGTATGTTGATGGCATGAAAAGAGGGGTGTACCCCTCTCCACTGCAGACCAGGGATGGCAAATACACAGCCCAAGTGCCCTGCTCCCATGGCAGAAAGCACTTGTGGACCACGGTGCTTTTTTTTACTGAGACTACATGCCACTTGGGAATCCTTCCCAACACTCCCAGTTGGTCATGATCGGCACCCACGGTGAAACCTTTCAGTCATCCTTGATGATGGTTTCTGACAGTACGCACACCAATTGAATTTTTGATTATGTCAGTGAAATTGCTAAAAGGTAACTTTTTAAAATGTTTATTTATGTATTTTGAAAGAGAGACAGAGACAGAAACAGAGCCAGAGAGAGGGAGAGAGGGAACTCCAAGCAGGTTCTGTGCTGTCAGCGCAGAGCCCGACATGGGCTCAACTCATGAACTGTGAGATCATGACCTGAGCCGAAATCAGGAGTCTGACACTTAACCAAATGAGCCACATAGGTGCCTCACGAATAGGTAACTTTAAAAATATCCTCAAAAATGGCAATTTCATGTGATTTCATCTAATACATTAAATTAAATGCAATTCTGTTCAGTGAACTTTTGCTGGGAATTCTTTGGTGAAGCCAAGATTTCTTGTCCTCTGTGAACACTTACACCCTAAAATACACCCTACTTTTCATATACTGAATTTTCTTAAAGGAAGACCCACCGTATTCATTAATATCCTAATATATCTATCTTGGCACCAACTCCATTTCTAGCCTTTGTCTAATTTTTCTTTCATTTTCTGAAACTATGAGGTGGTCGAACCTAAAATAAGGAGTCCCCAAAAGACATGCCAATAGGTCATAGCTTTTTCCTCTAACTTCTATGCAGTAACTTGTGTTAGTGTTCTCTTTCATTCACTCTCCTCCCTGGAAGTTTTTACTTTCCTCACACATCGCCATGTGACTTGTGGCTCTTCCCTGTGGGAGAAATGTACTACCTGTCTTCTTGACATTAGGCTTAGTCATATGACTTGCTTTGACCAATGGAATGGGATGTGTGATAACTCTGGGAAGAAGCTTTAAAAGACATTGCATTCACAGTGCTCTTTTCCTTCTGTCATGAGAACCGGCTCTTGGGCTGTGGAATATATGGGGAACAGAAGTGTAGAGCCTCAGCTTTGCTTCAGGGACATATGGGGCCAGTGAAAAAGAAACCTTTGTAAGCCACCAAAATATTGGGGATTGTTCGTTACTGTGACCATACCTAGCCAAAACTGACTAATACACTTGGCCAGCATTAGATACCATGTTAAGAAATAACTTTCCCAGAGACCCATTCTGGGTGAGTATTATGTAGCTATAGAGCTCCCTAAGGAGTGTTTCAGTCTACATACCCTGTTGATATTAAGGGAATGGAGGGTGTGAGACCATCCAACCTTCTAGACGCAACATATGATCGATGTGCCAGATACCTTCAGTACAATGTATCTAAACCACATGATCACAGATGCTATGGGGATCAAAAGAAGAGAGGGAGAGAGAAATTTTGACTTCAAATAAGTTTGCAAACAACGTGTTAAATGAAGTTAAACAGGTTTCATTCTGACAAGACTTCTCAAACCTTTTAATATGCTAAGGTGCATTGTGAGTCTCTAAGGGAAGAGAGTATATATATAGAATTCATTGTTTTCCAAAACTGTTTGATCATGGAATTCTTTTTTTTTTCATAGAGTATTTCATGGTCTTAGTGTTCTGCAAAAACTCTCGGCAAACGCTGCCTCCGGTGGCTGCAGACTTTGTGTATTTCTCTTGTATTTCCCATCTCGTCCAGCCATGCATCCTTCTTGCTTTTTCTTTGCCATTATATGACTTCTCTCCTCCTTTGCCACCTGCTTTTCCATTTCCTATCATTCTACCTCCCCTATTTCTCTGCTCTCCTCCCCTCCTTCCCTTCTTTCTTCTCTCCTCTCCTATTCCCTTCTATACCCTATTGTCCCCTCCTATCCTGCCCCTCCTATTCACTCTCCTCACCCTTTTTCTCTCACTCTCCTTGACTTTTCAAGAAGCCAGAGAGTTTTCTCCAGCTGGATGACTCAGGGGAGTGTCCTGCCTGATTGTCAAGTATCATTCCTGAAAAAGCAAGCCAACGATGGTACTGCCTGCCCTTCCCAGGTGTAGTGTTAATTTTAAAGTGATGGGCTTTAACACCACATCAGCCTCCTTAAGGAGAGATCCTTTGTTCTAGACTCAGACAAAGCAGCACAGTCAGCCTTAAAAGAAAAAAAAAAGCTGTTTCATTTTATATTGGAAAAATACAATGTGACATCTGGAGAATAAATTGTTCAGTCAGCCAGAAATACGCCTCGTAAAAATTGCTTAGGTTTCTGTAACAAGATTATTTACTGCGAGTGTTCACCTATAATACAGCACACTTTTGAAATGGACCTTTTATGAAACACATCAAGAACTGTAGAAATGTATTCAGTGCATTAATCTACAACACTGAACACTTTACCACACTTTTAGAGCAGATTTCAAAACTCAGACCATCTAATGAGATAGAAAAAAGTTATTCTTGTCCTATATTCATTCCAGTCATGTTCTATACGGAGCCCTTGGGATATTTAACATAATGCAATAGGTTTTTCAACATACACACACATACACACACACACAATCACACACACTGTTATACTCTCACACACAAACAAAATATATGACTGCTCAGACAAGTATTCAGTTTAGAATGCACTAGGCCCATATTTCAACCGCCTGTGTGCAAGGCAAAGGCTGGCTATTTTAGATACCAGAACTTTATAAATATTTAAAGATCTTGATTTAATCCAAATGAGAGATCGCTCAGGTGCTGTCAGTTACTTTCCATAACTCCTTCTTTTCTGATCAGGGGGTGACAGTTTGGATAGCAATCTCCTGGCAATTTGAGGAACAGCCTCAGTTAGCATCTGGCAGCTAGGACGGGGCCTGAGGTGGCTGAAGCAGGTGGATCATGAGAAGTGGGTCAGGTGGGGGAGGCAGGGAAAAGCATGCCCCATGATTGCCTGCCTCACTGACCTTGACTTTTCTTTGCCACGTGGAATGCACAAATGGGTTCCTCCAGCCACACACCTCAGACTTAGGTGGTCCAGATCCTTCTGCTTCAGGGTCAACTCAACTGCTCCCTTGGTTCCATGGTCATCAGCTCTAGAAGATACAGAGCAGAGAAAAGACCTGCAGAATGATTCTGCCACCAACCAAATGAGAGGCCCTGGGCTCTCCAAGTTTACCTTGGCCCCGAGATGTTAGTGTTGTTGCTGACAGAGTTAAACAAAGGAAAGAGGCCAGTATGGAAATTCCAGGGAGGAGGATAAGAACCACACCAGAATTCTCTCTCTGGTGCCAAAGATCACCTAATTTCTCTGCCATCACCTCCCATCCTTTTGATATCACCATGCAGTAAAGGTTGCATGGAACTCAAGGTAGAGCTGGGAGCAGTTGCATATCACTTGTGTCTTGGAGAATGGAGTTCTGGAACAGTTGTCAAGCTCTGCATTCTGATGGTCTCTCTTCTTAGAGACTGCAGCTCTGGAGAATGCTTGCAGGAGGGCCTTGCTGTTCTCAGTGCAGAGCAGACCCTTTCTTTCCACTGCTCCTCATTTACTTTGCTGAATTTCAAGCTTCTCTTCTGCCTCTTATCTGCCCCCTGGTTTGGCCGAGACTGAAGAATGACATCTATCTTATTTCCCCATGTATGTTAAGCAGAGACATGGGAGAATGGAAAGCCTAGTGCACCAAGGGTAAGAAAACTAGGCATTCTAGTTTCATTATACAATCATATATGAAAACTTACATCATCATGTAACCTTTGGGCAAGTGCCTTAACCATTTTGAGCCTCAATTTCCTCATCTATCACATTGCTGTCTCAAGAAAAATGTCACTAATATTAAGTGAAGTAAGTGAAAACACTTCTTACATGGAAAATCCTGGAACATTTATAACATATCAAAAGTATTGAGCTTCTGGTCTTATATTTGCTTCCATTTTTCCACAGTGGTCAGAAAACTGTTGAACACACAGTAGGAAACCAACAAACCTTTATTAAATAAAATGTTTATCTGTTCTTCTTGCCTTCAAGGTGTCCTTACAAGTCCTAGCTTCTGGAAGGTCTACAACAAAGCGCAGAGCAAATCCTAATCAGGATGAAAAAGAGTTGAGGGCCCTGTCTGTTCTTTTCACAAGGATTTACAAAGCTGAGTTTAGATTTTCCTCTACAATTTTCTAGAAGCTGGGTTGAGAGTCTTGTTGTAGACGACTCTTTGGAAAGTTGCTGGAAAGTAGAAATCTGAAAGTTTAGCACGAACCATGAGATGAATTTTCTTCCCTCTTTCAAGAACAGAAAATACTAAAGTTAGGACCATTTGATAGGTCAGAGGTCACAATGAGTTCTTATAAGGTAGTTTTTTGTCTATACTAAGAAAAAATGAGAAAAATCTAAAGTCTTGGTGACAGCCCCTTTGATAAAGAATTTGGTTGGCTTGTTTCTCAGTATTTCTCCACAAATAAACTTTCCCTTGAATTCTGAAGATAGGCAATGGATTTCCTTTGCTACATTAGTGGCCTGGTGAGGGCAGTAGGGTGTTATTTCTGACCCTAAGGGTCAGAGCCACTCAGATACTTGAAGAAATGTGTGTTGTTTGTGGATATAGTTTGGCTATTAAGATAGCAAGAAAAGGTCAATCCTTTGAGTCAATCTCTTTTTCTCAGAGTTCTAGAACCTCTTATCTCACTGTGATGGAAAAGAGACAAAGTGTGGTCTGCTCCAAATAGGGGAAATGGCAGCAAGTTTGACAGCTCTCATGAGAGATCCTGGGCTCTGCACCCTGGATGGAAACAACCCCTTTTCTCTTCCCTTATTCTAAAGCATGGACACATCTCTAAACCTCAACTTGATGTGGGGGAAGCTGCAGGCTCCAAACTGAGGTCCCCCCACAGATATCACTCCATTCCCCTTCAAATGGTTTCTAGGAAGGAGTGAGAAAATCATATACCAACATGGACCTTGTTCATTGGTGAAATTTTCCCTTTAAAAACATTCTAAAGGCAGTAACTGAAGGGCTTGTAGGTTCAAGATTTTGTGAAGATAACTGTGGGCAAAATCGAGAGAAGACACGGTCTTCTCAATGACACATGATTTGCTGGGTGAGGCTGAGCTGTACAGAAGCAATGATGGCACCATACTGACTGTGGTAAGTACTGTAATACTGGTACAAACGTTCCCTGAAAGAGGCAGAAGAAATTTATGTGGGCTGAGGAAGTAAAGAAAGGAATATCTAACAAGGGCTATCCATGGGGATCAAACCAGTATCTTCAGCCACGGCTGAACCAAGTACACATTAGCCATGGCTTCGGCACCAGATTGATCAAAGAGGCATTTGTGGAGTGGACACGCCATGTTGTAGAAAAGGTCCTAGAAATTGAATGTATTTCAGCCTTTTAGATATTGATTGGGCAATATTTGCCCTTGAGATTTTTCTCATATCCTCCTGTATATCCACTTGGTCTTTATGATTCTTGGTGGCCACTAGCAGGTGGGGATTTAGGTACTGTCGAAAGCATTTGAGTTTCGAGTAACATAAGCCAATTCAAAAGAGTTCAAGCAAAACAAAAACAAAAACAAAACCCAAAAGGATTTACTAAAAAACTATGTCCCATGGAATTGAGGGGAGGAATATAGTTGGGCCACAGAACAGAATTGCTGTCAGAACCATGAATAGTAGCTAGGGATCCAGGCAGTACTCCCTCTCTTTCATTTCTGCGTCTCTCTGAGCATCTTTTCCATTCTCTTTATATACCTGTTCCTGTGCTTCTTCATCCATAGAAAAAATGGCTGTCTCAGATGTCCAAGTTTTTAATGTGTTCTTATTCCATCATTCACATACACTGGTGGTCTGAATTCCTATTTCACATTCCTGGTGAGAATCTGTCTAAAGTAACTTAAGCCATGCGTCTTTCTTTGGTCCAGTTAAGCTTCTAACACCCAATTCCAAAGGGGGGCGGGTGTTCCCCACACATCCATGGAATTCTCTAACACCAGCTGAGTATCCTACGGTTCAACTCAATCCTGACACTATATACCTGGAAGTGGAGCATCAGATTCACAGGTTAAAGGCTCAGTCCTACAAGACCACACACCATCTCAGACACCAGCTGCAAGGCCAGGTTGTTACCTGTACTTCTGACAGACTGGCTATAAATTAAAGGTTCCCACGATCCCCTCCTTAGGTTTAATTAATTGGCCAGAGTACTTCACAGAATTCAGAGAAACATTTTACTTACTCGGTTACCAGTTTAATATAAAAGGATATAACTCAAGAACAGCCAGATGGAAGAGACACATAAGGCCAGGCATGGGGAAGGGACCTGGATCCTCTATGCCCTCTGCAAGCACACAAATCTCCCAGAATCTCCATATGTTCAGTAACCCAGAAGCTCTCAAAACCCCATTATTTTGGGTTTTTATGTGGGTTTCATTACATTGGTGTGATTGATTAAATCATTGGCCATTAGTAATTGAATTCAATCTCCAGCCCCTCTCCCTTCTCTGAGGTTGAGGATGGGACTGATTCCAACCCTCTAATAGGTGGGTTGCTTCTCTGGGCAATTGACTAGCCCCCAACCCTTGGTGCTTTCCAAATGTAACTCCATTAACATAACAAGAGGCACCTTTATTGCTCTTATCACAGGAAATTCCGAGAGTCTTAAGAGCTCTGTGCCAGAAACAAGACCTACTATATATTTCTTTTTATAAATCTCAACATTATACCAATCAACTTTGTCTATAGGATTGGTCAAAGAGTAGAAACACAGCTGTGAAAGTCACATCCCTGTGGTAGAAAGAAGACACTTATAGAGGAGTATTCTTGGGGTTCCTGGGTGACTCAGTTAGTTGAGTGTCTGAGTCTTGATTTCAGTTCAGGTCATGATCCCAGGGTTGTGGGATCAAGCCCCATGCCACGCTCCACGTGGAGCTTGCTTAAGAGTCTATATTCTCCCTCTACCTCTCTCCCTGGCTGGCACTCTCTCTTTCAAATTAAAATAATAATAATAGTAGTAGTAGTAGTAATAATAATAATAATAATAATAATAATAAAGGAGGAGGGGCACCTGGGTGGCTCAGTTGAGCATTGGATTCTTGATTTCAGCTCAGTTATGATCTCACGGTTTGTGAGTTCAAGCCCCCCACTGGGCTCTGTGCTGACAGTGCTTGAGATTCTCTCTCTTCCTCTCTCTCTCTCTTCCCCTTCCCCACTCTCTCTATCTCAAAAATAAATAAATACACATTAAAAAAAATTGTTTTTTTAAATGGAGGATTCCTTGAAGACTGGACAGATCGCTTCCCCATCCCCCACCTTTGGGGAAAAAAATACTATCTATGCCTTCCTAAGTGCCTGTGCTGCAGGAGAATCACAAATAGGCAGTTTAGGGAAAGCTCATGTACAGGAAAAAGGAAGAAGAAAAAAGAGCATTGCTGATTTTAGATGCCACCCTTCAGAAAACAGTGACACGAACCCAAACTTCTTCATGACCTCAAGCTTTGACCATGTGAAGGTTGTGTTTCTGAATGTTCCTACAGTGATTCCAAGTCTATTTTGCTTGGTCTCAATAACTTTGTTCTTTACCAGGCATATTATTCTGCACTCCAGATGTGTATATGGAGCTTCCAAACAAGGCAGGTTCATGAAGGCCCTGGGAAGTCCAAACTCTTTGGTATTAAACACAACCCTGTAAACTCTGTCTCCTGTTGTTTGGCCTGTCTCAACTGTCAGCACTCCTGATCTTGCAGTGTATGTTTTGGACATTTAAAAATCCTTATGATTCCTGAAACAATGCATGGTGCTTGTGACTCTGTGCTTCTGAACATCCTGTTCCTTCTTTCTGGAGACTCTTTCCCCTTACCTGTCCATTTCACAAACTCCTATTCACCTGTTTAAACTGGCTCATAGATACCCTCTCCAGAAGCTCTGCTTGAGACTTACACACACACACACACACACACACACACTCACACTCACACCACTAGAATGGGGTGATGAATTGGCCTAACTCAACACAAAATGGCCCTCCAAGACTGGATGTGTGGCCTCACCTCCAACCCTTCTGTTTTCATCTATGAACTATTCACATATGCTAGACATGACTAAGCTCCCATAAAATGGTTCCATTTTATTTATCCTCATATTCATTTTCCTGAAAACATATATTTTTGCACAGGAAAATACAGTATAATTTAATCTCCAAGTACAGTTTGGAGATTAAGAGAATATAGTGTAATAATGATCTCTAACAGATTATTCACAAGAAATCTGCTGTCAGATAGACCTGCCTCAGTTCATCTCTTAGCTTCTTCCAATTCTTAGCTGTAACCCTAGGCAAGTTCCTCTACTCTCTGTCTCAGTTTCCACACCTATAAAATGGGGAATAATCATAAGACTTAACAGTAAGGGTTATAATGTGGTGATTTTAAAGAGATAATATGTGTGACATCATAAGCCTTCAACAAATGTTGGATATTATCATATAAAAATCTTCTCAACAGAATTACTGTTTTGTTTTGTGACTTAAGCCACTCTATTTCCACAGCAATAAAACATCTTATGTACATTGGGGATCTTCACTAACAGCAATGATAAACCATTTTTTAAAATGTTTATTTACTTTGAGAGAGAGAGAGAGAGAGTGAGTGCATGAGCTGTGGAGGGGTGAAGAGAGAGGGAGAGAATCCCAAGCAGG
Source organism: Neofelis nebulosa (assembly GCF_028018385.1). Taxonomy (NCBI): domain Eukaryota; kingdom Metazoa; phylum Chordata; class Mammalia; order Carnivora; family Felidae; genus Neofelis; species Neofelis nebulosa. Next base: position 30,753,876 of record NC_080798.1, on the reverse strand, counting down.
CTTCATGCTGTCAGCACAGAGCCAGATGCTCAAGTTCATCTCACCTGAGATCATGACCCAAGATGAACCTGAGGTTTAAGAGTCAGAAACTTAACCCACTGAGCCACCCAGGTGCCCCTAATGTACGCTTTTTGACTTTGATTCCATTTCCCTTTTCCTAGATGGCAAAGAATTGGAAGGACAGGCTGGGCTTTGATTTCACACTTAGGGATTCTCTTCAATGACCACCAGGTTATTGGGATAAAATGTCCTTCCAGAGCTCTGCCATCCATCCTTCTCCCTGCTTGCCAGCCAAAAGCCTCTGGCCGATTCATCCCAGAAGTGTGTTCCTCTCAGGACAATAGAGGAGCTTCTGTAAAGTTCTAGAACTCTGAGTTTCTCAGCCAGAACTCCAGGGGGAATAACCTTTTATTGTGCAAGAGAAAGCAGAGATTAGAGGGGAAGAAAGCAAAGGAAAATTCTCTCTCCTGCTTTCTCATGTGGGCACGCATGCGCATATACACCCTCTCTGTTTGTGAGCTCTTGGATTTTTGGATTTGGAAGAAAATATGCATATTTTTCTCAGTCTGCTGGTGACAGCCCTTCTTCCCAAATCTTATTGGAGGCTGCTCTCTTGTGCCCTTGGGGAAAGTCGCAAAGGCACACGACTCGGCGCCTCTGCATATATATTGGTCCCCACTTTCCAATGCTTTCTCCCAGCCTCCCATGCACTTGCTCGCCCGTCCCTTTTCTTCTTCCGTCTCTCTTGTCTCTTTTCTCCTCTCCTTTCTCCCCTCTTTCCCTCCTCCCACCTCTCTCTCCCCCGTTACCGGAGGAGCAGGTTCGTTCCTGGTCACATTCTGTCCTTGACTTTAGGAGATGAGACACATTTCCAGCTCCACAAAACTAGCCCCAGGACTGTGCTCCTCACGCGTGAGTGCTGCTTTTGTGGGCAGGCACATGCCCGGAGGGATTCTGGCACCTGCATACAGCCCAGCGGCCTCTTGCATCGCGCTGTAGAATGCAGACAATGTTGCTCCGTCCAGAAAAGCCTGTGCTTCCCTGCCGCGGCCAAGCTACTCTTTGAGCTCTTTATTTTGAAACCATTTCTTGTTGGATTCTGCGACAATCTGTCTCAAATAAAAGAAAATAAAAAGCCACAAAAAGAAATGGCCTGATTGCCATGCACTGATTGCCTGGCCCTGGAACATGATAGATCTCTGGAATGACTCGAGTAACTGTTTTAAATCTGCTGCCACTTTTCTAAATATTAGCACTGGTATTAAACAGAAATGTCTCCTGCCAAAAAAAAAAAAAAAAAAAAAAAAAGAACACTAGATTTAGGGCCAAAGGGAGTCAATTCTGACACTCATCATTTTTTTTTTAATATTTCAATTTGGAGAAAATGAGTTAGGGGATAACTGGGTACAGAAGAGAGTTGGGTGTTTTTTTTCTTTCCTTTTTTTTTTTTTTTGTCTTCTTTTGAGAGGGGGTTGGGGCTGAAGCCGTGCATGTCAGAGAATTTACCCAGGAGGATGGCCAACCTTCAGCAGAGTCAATTTAGTTACAAGATCAAAATCTCTTGACTCACAGGAGACAGTGTTAAAAGGTTGGGAACAGCTACAGATCTGTTAAAATCATGCTTTTGCAGCAAAATCAGATTCTGAATTGCTTTACAGGCTCTTCATTTATAAAGCCCCTTTCAAGCTGTCAGGTTTTGGTCCAAGCAGTCACGATGCTTAGGAAGCTGTTGAACCAAGGCATTGACTTCATGCAACCCTCCTGCCCCACCCCCACCCCAAATTCCAGCCCCCACGTAGGTCAAGTCCAGCTGCTTGAGGGACAAGAAGGAAAAGTAAAGTCTCAGAGGAGGCCTGGTTTTCAGGTATTTGTGGACTAGGAAGCCACTGCCTGATGCTCTCTTGCTAATCTTTTTTTTTTTTTTTTTAGTATTTATTTTTGAGAGAGAGAGACAGAGCGTGAGCAGGGAAGGGGCAGAGAGTGAGGGAGACACAGAATCCAAAGCAGGCTCCAGGCTCTGAGCTGTCAGCACAGAGCACGACGTGGGGCTCAAACTCACCAACTGTGAGATCACGACCTGAGCAGAAATCAATGCTTAGCTGAATGAGCCACCCAGGCACCCCTCTCTTGCTAATCTTAATAACAAACACTTTAACAACAGCTCTTGAGCACTTACTCTGCGCCAGACTTCGTGCCAAATATTTATGGACCGGGGTCAGCAAACTACAGTGCATGGGCTATTTCTAATCCACTTCTTTTTGTACAGCCTGTGAGCTCAGAATGGTCTTGACATTATTTTAATGGTTAAACATATCAAAAGCTCTTTCATGACTCATGATGATTATATGAAAATCCAACTACAGTGTCTATAAATAAAGTTTTATTGGCTCAGGGCCATGTCAATTCATTTTATGTGTTATCTATGGCTGGTTTGGGGCTACCATGGCTGGTTTAAGCAGTTGCAGCAGAAATTGTAGGACCCACAAGGGACGCCTGGGTGGCTCAGTTGGTTGAGTGTCCAACTTCGGCTCAGGGCATGATCTCACAGTTGACGAGTTGGAGCCCCGTATCAGGCTCTGTGCTGGCAGCTCAGAGCCTGGAGCCTGCTTCTGATTCTGTGTCTCCCTCTCTCTGCACCTCCCCTGATCGTGCTCTGACTCTCTGTGTCTCAAAAATAAAGATAAACATTAAAAAATTAAAAAGAAAGAAATTGTATGACCCACAAATCTAAAATATTTACTCTCTGGCCCTGGAAGACCCAAAGAGGGCCATTGACTCTCTGGCCCTCTCTGGAAGTTTGTGGACCCCTGTTTTTGTACATCAGTCTCATGCTTACCGTGGCCTTCCGGAGTAGGGCCTACAGTTACCCTTAAAGCTATACGTGCAGAGGGAATGGAGATGCAGAGAAGTCATTGTACCTGCACTTCGAATGGCTTCTGTCTTTAAAAGTCACTTGTGATGAGATTTCTTTTAAAAAGAGGCACTTCTGTAGGTGCTAGAGAATTAGAGAGGAGCAGCAGGGAAAGTTACTGACCCTGGAGAGTTTCAGTTGAAGGTGGGAACCAGCTATGTGCGGTTAGTGTGATTCTCTGAAGTCATAAAACACTTTTCTTACGTTTATTGGTTTACGAAACACGCCTGCGGCAATCGGTATGCGGCAGGGGTCCTAGGCCAAGTGCTTGACAAATAGTAACTCATTTAATTCTCTCAGCCACCTTATGAACGAAATATGATTGCTGCTTCCGTTTAGAGATGGGGAAACTGAGGCACATACCGTTAGTTTAAGAACTAACTCCCAGTCATACAACCGGCCAATGGCAGAGGTGGGATTTGAATTTGGTTGACCTTGGTCGGAATGCCCTTGCTGTGCATCAGTATGCCGTGCTGGCTCTGCCCTCTCAACGTAGCATTTGCTCCTTACAGAAATCCCATGAGAACAGAAGCGTACCTGCTATTCCCGTTTAATAGAGACACAAACTGAGGACCTGAGAGGTTAAACGAGCCAAGGATGAGCGCCTATTTCATGGCAAAGCCACTCATGCTCTGCCAACCCCTGCCTACTTCACTTCACACCACCCTCTTCTTGATCATTGCCCTCAAGCAGCCCCTGATTTTCTTGTGGGTTCACTTCATGGTTCTTGCCTATGAGATTCCCTTTCCCTGCAACACTCTTCTCCTGCACTCCTCATGCACGTGGCTCCTTTTCATCTCTCAGATGACCTTAGCAAACGATAGGTCCTGCTTCTCCCACAAAGAGATACCCAAAGAACAGTCTTTCTTTCCTTCGCATGCAAAAGTGTGTGTAGACATCAAAGGCTGGTAGGCAGCTCCGTAATCGTGAAGGACTAAGCTCCTTCTTCAAAATGGCTCCATCTTAGAATCCCAAAATATTGCTGCAGCTCCTGCCATCACATCAGACTTCCAGAAGTCAGCCAAAAGGAGGCAGAGAGAGCAGAACAACCCACCTCTTTTGCTCATATTCCTTAGGCCAGGTTTAAGTCAGATGTCTACACCTAGCTGCAAGGGAGTTTGGGAAAACCAACCTTTTTTCTTGAAGGCTTTATGTGTAGCTAGAAAATAGAACATTCCAGTGATGTGCAAGGAGGAGAGAATAGATATGGAAAGACAACTGCTATAGAACAGTTTTCCTTAAGAGTACTTCTCCAATTTATAATATGATTTGATTTGTGTGATTATTATTTAATGTCTAACAAAGCCAAAACTGAGACCTTCTAACCTGTTTCTTCTACGGCCCCAGCACTTAGCAGAGACTCGGGCACATTGTAGCTGCTCAGTATTTTTTGAATGGATGCCCAGCAGAGTCAGGGACAGAACTCAGGACACCAAGCTCTTGGCCTGTTTCTCCAGCTCTAAGCCAAGGCAAGCAAAGGTCACCTTATCTTGTGTAAACTATAAGATAAGAGAATTCCAGGCAATGAGTATAAAGGTGAGCACTCTTTTCCTGACCCCTGGGTAAAGTTGTATTGTCCGATCAGTAACTAACTGCCCAGTTGGTGACAGAGACACCCAGGGAGCATGGGATACAATGAACCCATGTACATGTCAACAGCAATGGCCTGACTCAGTCACAAGAGGGCTGGTCTCCTTTGTGCCACCCTCTAAGTCATGCTTGGCACTTCCATTTTGTAAGCCCCAGACAAGAGGGAATATAACCATGAGTCCATTATTTGAACACAGCACCAACTGAGATCCCTGCTGGCCAAGGCCACTGTTAGAACTTTCTCATCAAGGAGTATCTTTTGCAGCCACTTAGAGTTTTCATTTTGCTGAATGGTAAGTAGAGATATCATTTGTCAACTGCTTACCAAGTGATGGGAACACCGAGTCCCTTGAATATGACGTGATCAGCCCAAGAGCTCAACTACTATGAGAGGTTGCCGGTGGGACCAGGGGAAGCAACAATGTTCCGTGTTCACCAAATTATTTCCTTTTTCCTCTTGAGCTCACAGAAAGGCTACCTTTTTATTTTCTCTTTGATGGGGGTGGGGCAGGGCATGCAACCAGATCCAGTTGGTAAAATACGGGCAGAAATGACCTATGCTGCCTCTGGGCTTGGCTCCTTCTTTTTATGTATCTTCCCCTTCTATGGTGTGGTTAGCATGTGTGAAGATGGTCAAGCTATAATATGGAAGAATCCTATACTGGAAGCATACCCCATCGCCTCTTTGTTGGTGGTTGACATAAGACAACTCAGAGGTGTGGGGTGGGAAAGCCTCATTGGGGCAAATTTTGTTTGTTTCTTTGTTTTTTTCCCAGTTTTATTGAGAAATAATTGTCATACATCACCATGCAAGTTTAAGGTGGACAGCATGATAATTTGATTTACCTATATTGTGAAATGATTATCACAATAGGTTCAACCCACACCCACCATCTCATATAGATACAATATAAGGAAAAGAAAGATGAGAAAAAAATCTCCTTGTGATAAGAACACTTAGGATCTACTCCCTTAACAACTTTCCCACATATCATACAGCAGTGTTAGCTAGAGTCATCATGTTGTACATTACATCCCCAGTACTGATCTATCTTATAATTGGAAATATGTGCCTTTTGACCTCCTTCCTGCAATTCCCCCTCCCCGGCCCGCTGCCTCTGGTAACCACATGTCTGATCTCTTTTTCTATGAGCTTTTTAAAAAATTCCACATATAAATGAGACCACACAGTATTTGTCTTTCTCTATCTGACTTAATTTCACTTAGCATAACGTCTTCGAGGTCCATCCATGTTGTCACAAATGGTAGGATTTTCCACATACAGTGTGTGTGTGTGTGTGTGTGTGTGTGTGTGTGTGTGTGTGTGTCTCACAACTTCTTTATCTATCATCCATCAGTGGACACTTAGGTTGTACTTAGGCTGTTTCTATGTCCTGGCTGGTGTAAATAATGCTACTCTGAACATAGGGGTAAGAATATCTTTTCGGGTTAGTGTTTTTGTTTCCTTTGGATGTGTTCCCAGAAATGGAATTGCTGGATCATATGGTGGTTCTATTTTGCATTTTTTGAGGAACCTCCATACTGTTTCGCATAATGACTGCACCAATTTACATGCCCACCAACAGTGTACCAGGGTTCCCTTTTCTCCACATCCACACCAGCATTTATTAGCTTTCTTGTATTTTCGATGATGGCCATTCTGACCAGTGTGAGGTGATACCTCACTGTGGTTTTAATTTGCATTTCCAAAAGGACTGGTAATGTTGAGCATCTTTTTATGTACCTGTTGGCCTTTCGTGTATCTTCTTTGGAAAAATGTCTGTTCAGGTCCTTGGGGCTAACTTTTGATCCATGGGGATGGGAGCCAATGGATAAATGCTTCATTATTTTTCTGTCAGATACATACTAATGAGGTGCATTTTATGTCCTTTCCCGGAGTGTGGGGTCACACAGCCTGTTGACCTCAGTGGCCTTCCCGAGCTGTCGGCTTAGTAAGGTTTCCTTGTACTGACTTTTCCTTCTAACCCGCTTCATTCTGCTTGTTCTCACTCCTGCTGCCCGCTAACATGGTACCCAATAAAGCACTTGCACATCAGCCTTTTGCTCAGGCTCTGCTTTCTGTGGGACCCTGTTTAAGTTACTCCACTGGACCAAGAGCTTTCCTGGAGAGCCACCTAACCGGGAACATCAATGTTGAATTTTGCGTGAGCGAGAAATAAATTGTGATTGTCTGAAGCTATTGAGAATGGGTTTGTTTATGACAGCAGCAAAAGCTAATTACCCTAATATATTATTCCCCTTTTCCAGATAAGGGAACCGAGTTCAGAAAAATGAAATAACTTTCCTTAGTTACACGATTTGTGTTAGAACTGAGGTTCAAATCAAGGTCCACTTAATTTGCAGTGAATCCTAGGCCATCATAATTTACACGAGACATTGACAAAGTGTCCACAAAGTGGTGATCTTTTAGAGGAACATCTTCATAGTTCCCTCCATCTCATCCAGTCTCATGGGCTATGTCAGTATTGGCGGACGTAGTTGCCTGGCGAACCTCAGCCCAAAAAGTACTAGTATATGCAACCTTCCCCTTTCCATCAGTTAGCCTCCATTGATGTTCCTGCCTGCTTCTTTACTTATTTTATTAGGTAGGGATTGAGGGGGAAACTTTCTCTGAGGACTATGGAAATGGGTGGGTGAGGCATTGGAGAGGTCTCAGTTCCGAATTTTCTCTCTTAGGATTGTTCAATCAAGCAATCCTCATTTATTATATGAAAAAAAGTATTTATGTGAAACGTTTAGAAAACAAAGCAAAAATAAAGGGAAAGAACCTATAATATTAGGAATGAAATGAATTCTTCAAAGCAAGAGGGAAAGAACTCCCACCCTCCACAAGTCCCCAGGCTCTATCATTGCCAGACTCACCTCCCCAAGAAGAGCATTGTTAAGAGTTTCTTCCTGTACAGATCCCTCTGTCTTTGTATCTCTATCTATCATCTATCTATCTATCTATCTATCTATTCACATATATAGTTTTGATCGTTTTGTGTGAATACACAGTTAGAAACAAAAAATGGGTGCCATTCCATATGGCTGAAATCTTTTTCTCTTAATTCCATATTATGAAAATTTTCACTGAGCACGTATTCAACAAATATTCAGCATCATTTATTCATCAAATATTTACTGATCACCTGCTGTGTTCTAGGTGCTGTCTTAGGCTTGGGGACATAGTGGTAAATGTGACCAAGTTCCTGCTCTAATGAGTCATGCAATAAAAATTGACCTTATGATGTAATATTCCATTGCTTGGAAGTACCACATTTCACTTAACCAATGACCCATAGACAGACATTCTAGATTGTTTCAATTGTATTTGCTTTTACAAAAAAAAAAATAGTGTAATGAGCATTCTTGAATATCTATCTTTACATACTCATGCTAATATTTCTGTGGAGTAGAAGCCTGCCCCTAAATAGAATTAGTAGCTCCCTTTCAGCATTAAACAGGTACTGCTAATTTGCCATCCAAAATATTGTACCAGTGTTTGAATAGAGTTTGAATCTGCTCTATTCTCCCTACCCTGTCCTGCACTTAATGTTAGCAGTGTTGGGTTTTCTTTCCCCACCTTTAAGGAAAAAATAATATCTCACTGTTGCTTTTATTCTTTAATATGTGGCAAGGCTGAGCACCCTTGCACATGCTGGCTGGCTGAACGCTTCCCTTTCGTGAATGGCTGCTCATGTCTATTGCTTGTTTATTTCTTCTCATGATGTAATGTTGAACCCCTGGTGTTGTGAACACAACAGATAGATTCCTTCATGGAGTCTCCAGTCCAGCAGGGAATCCAGACCTTGGACAATGGTAAGAAGAAGCAGATGTATGCATGAAAGTGCTAGGTCAGTGGGGGCACATAACAGCCTTGGGTGGGTGTCAACAGGGAGGGCTTCTAGGTAGAGAAGATATTTAATAGTAGATTTGGCCAAACAAAAGCAAGGAACAGACTTAAATTTCAGGATAAGGATGCAGCTAGCCTGGTAGCCATGAGGAGACTCAGGTTTTGCTTTATTGTTTACTTATATATCTATATAAATATAAGTTCTCGTACTCAGACTGATGAGACCGAGTGATATTAAAATTACAGAATAGTTAGTCCTCAATAATAGTAATAATAATAATAGTAACAACAAACATTCCTGTCATCTAGTAATGTTCCAGATACTCCCATGAGCACTTCACATGTATTATCTCATTTAATCCTCCCTTAAGCCCCTCTACTAGGTACTCTTTTATTATTCCCATTTTACTGATGAGGAAACTGAAGCACAGCCTGAAGTTGTGAGGTCTGTTCTTTGCACTTGTATAGTAGGTACCCCTTGAGTTTCCTTGAGTTAGGAAATCTCTATTTCTGTTGTCTTCCCCTTAGTATCCACTTTAAGACCTGGGGCTTCATTGGGCTTCTGTCCCATAGTCGCTGCGTGATGCTGGGACCAAAACTCTGAGCTTTAGATTCTTCTTCTGTAAAATAAAAATAATGACAATAATGATACTGAACGTTGGTAGCCCACTTTCTGTGTCATTAGATAAGTTGGCTAATATTTCAGTTTTAAAAAAAAGCTTATAATCACAGAGCGTTATTTCTTGCTCATGCTACATCATAAATTGGCTGGGAGCTCCACTTTGCACCTCCTTACTCTAGGACTTTGGCTGTGGGGGCTCCATCATGGCGTGGGTGTCCACAGTCCCTGAAGCTGGGGGAAAGGGCACTACGTGTCTTCCGCTAGTAGCCACAGGCTTCCATTCAGCACTGGTGCATATTCTTCCTCTTTGGCTTCATTGGCCAAAGCAAGTCACGTGGTCACACCTGAGCTCCAGCAAAGGCAGTCCGGCCAGGTGCACAGAGAGAAGAATGGGATCATGGATCGACTACCATAATCCATGTGCCAACTCTGTTTAAGTGTTTTACTGTAACAACCTACTTGCTAATAACCTGGTATAGTAACTGATTGCTGTGCCCATTTTAAAGATGAGGGAATTGAGTCACAGAAATGAAACTTGGCTATTAAGTGGGAAAGCCAAGTTTCAACCCCAGCTGTCAGTCCCCAGATCCCATATTCTTAAACTTTCTGTTATATTTACCCTCCAGGGTTATTGGAAGAATCATAGAAAGGACTTGAACAATGCACATGGCCATAAGGAGTATTCGCATTGTTGCTGCTGCTTCCTCAGTGTTCTGGCCTCAGGAAGTCCTTAGGTGAGGAAATTGATTTGACTCAGCTCCTTCTAGCAGTCTTCTCCTTCTCCACCATCCAGCCAGGAAGACACAGACTTTTCAGGAAGCATTGCTGCCCTCGCCATGAATGAGTCCTGCCCAAACAACCCGGCACACAATCTTTTTCCAGTCCAGGTCCCATTAACCTAAAAATCTCAGGCAAGTGCGGTGAATCAAATGAATAAATATCAGTCACCAAAGGGCCGGCTCTGTGAATAAGTCATGTAGCACAATGTAAAGTGGGATAACACGTTGTAAATTAATGTTGTTAAAATGAATACTTGATAGTAATCCCAAGGAAGGCTATTTACCATCGGCACTTGAAGCGACAGGAGCGGCGTGGAAGCCAAAGCAATTTGCATCGCATGGAAACACTCAGGTTTGCCACTGCTGATGAATTATCAAACGCTTTGGCTGTTCTCCATGTGCAGCGCTGTTTAATGTTTACCTAAAAAGCAATGGGGCAGGGAGATGCTCTGTGTGCCTTGCAAATGGGCAATGATAGAGGTCAGTGATAATGCATGAAGCAGAGCAAAGGAAATCTATTTGAGTAGCCATCCCCTGCCCCTCCCTGGGCTAACACACGTGGCTTTTATCCCCTCTCGTGAATTGGGTCGGACCAGCCCATCCTGGAGCTGGTTAAAAAGAGCCACCGTCAAGATATCACCTGTCCTCCGCTCTCTTTCCCAACTTCACCTTCCTGGTGTGGTTCCTCCAATGAGCCGCCTTCAACTTTTTGGGTTTCCATATGCCTCAGCAGATAGCTGAGGGATGGTATTTTCTATTACTGTAAGTCTTGGGTAAAAATTATATGTCTCTTTTAAAAATTATCCGCAATAATTTGTAAGTGTGAGCTCCAGGTAAGTGTGAGCTCCAGGATCCTCGCACTTATCTTGAATGCCTTGGGTGCCACATAGAAAGCAGCACCTAGTGTTGTTGACCTTCTCTCCTTCATCAAAACCTAACATTTCCCTGGACCATACCCTTAGAGTCCTAACCCTGTGTGCCTGCTTATCCACATTATAGATGCACTTATCTGAGGAGAATTCAACTGGGAAGGAGGCAACAAAAAGGAGAAAAAGACAAACGTAATGAGGGCTGGTGAGCTCACCCACACATCCACCTCCCATGAGAGGGAGAATGAGAGCCAGACGGTCTCAGCTCCTGCTGGCCTCTCCAATACGTGCGCAGCTCTCTCTACTGAATGCAAGGTCTAGCTTTACAGAGACACAGTTTTTATAGAACATGGCCCTTGACTTCTTCTTAAGGGATTGCGAGGGCAATAACTTGCTTTTTATCTGAAGAGGTTGAACCTGTACCCCGAGGTGATGGGGGAAATAACAGTAACAAGTTAACACCATTTCACCTGATTCTTTTAAACCTAACTTTCAACAGTTTGGGAGTTGCACCTTTCAGGAGATGTACCAGAAAGGGCAAATGATTCCTCTTCCTGGGGCTCCTTCTCCATCACCCCACCTTGAAAGGAAATCCCTGTAGTCTAGACAAGATGGCCCATTGCTTGATTTCCCTTTGGTTCAGACCAGGATTTCCCAAACTTGAGTAAGACATAGACTCTGTTTAGAGGAAAATAATCATCATGGACCCCAATGAGAATATAAATTATTTTTATTAAAATGTTAATATACATAAACATAAAATCAGATATAAAATTTTGTGCTTATTGTTTAAGCCAATTATGAAACGAAAACAAATTAGAAATTAAATACGGACATCACTGCAGATCCAATAAAATTCAAATTACAACTATTAAATATGATGAATCGTGTTCTTTGTCTGAAATGAATCCTCTCTTTGTCGTTCTCTCATACTTTGGGCTTTGGCGCTGGTTCTCCCGAGGTAGGAGACCTCGGTGACCTGCAGTACTCCAATCTTTCTCTTTCTCGTCACTTGGCATGAATTTATCATCTCATGTGAATTCATGCATTGGATCCTTCTCTGTTGTTTTCTGTAGAGAACAAAGATAGTTGTGCTTGGCACGTGCATGGCGGTCAATAAAAAGTGCAAAAGTCTTTTCTGAAATGGTGTGGCTGAACCTGATCAGAAGGTGGTCATCTAATGATGCGGGGTGGACCCACAATATGCTTCTATTGATTTCTTTTTGCTTGTCATTGAAACTGCAGGTGACAGTAAAAATTTCTTTCAGAGAGAATAATGTGTGTGGACCCTCAGGGGCTGTGGGCTCTAGTTTGAGCACAGTGTTCTAGATGAATATTCATCTAGAATTCTCTCTCCCTGCCAGCCATCTCCCTTTGTCCCATGCACCATTGGAGTGTGTTCAATTTAAAAAACCCAGTTGGACAATCAGGACACTGGGGCTCTAGCTGTAGCCCTAACTAGCTTAGATTCTGGCCATGTCTCTTCTCAGGTCCCTCCATCTCTACCAGTCCAAGAGAAGCTACCGCCATGTTCTGCCCCAGCTGGAATGGCTTCCCAACTTGTCACCCTGCTTCCGTCCTTGGCCCCTCTCCTGCCTGTTCCTTCTCTGGCAGCAGAGGGTGATTTCCTTAAGTTATATATTGATCATCTCACTTCCTTGCTTAATACCCTTCCATCAGGGCTCCAAATTTACTTAAAATAAAACCCACAATCTATCAAGCTGTATGTGATCCCATTCTCCCTCTCAGATTCTATCCACATCTCACTTCCCTTGTGCCCCATCATGACCCAGCCCCAGGGTTTCCTTGTAGTTCTTCAAACTGCCCCAACTCTTCTCTACATCAAGCCTTTAAATGGGTTTTTCTGTCTTTTTTTTTTTTAATGGGTTTTTCTCTACATGGAACATTCTTGTTGCTTCCACCGGTCTCCTTCTCTCTCTCTCTGGCTTCTTATTATCCTTTAGACCTCATCTTAAATCCCTGCTTTTTTGGGTAGATCTTTTCTGATAGGACTCCCTGGATTAAAATCCCACATTCTCTGTCTCCATCTTGGGTTAAACCTCGTCACACCACAATTTAGTTGTGTAATATGGGTGTGTATTTTCATCTTTGGGTCTGTCTTCCTCCACTAGGAGGGCAAGAGGAACTGTGTGCCCTGTTATCCTGGCATTCTCCACACCCAGGGCAGCACTGGCATAGAGTAGATACTAAATTATTTAATTAATGTTCCTGAAGGAATGAAAGCCATCCATTGGGATCATTTCTTTGGGCTTCTTTTTTTTTCTTTTCTTTTTATTTTTTTTAGCTGTGAAGTGGAGCTAAGCATATCTACTTTATTTGACATCATTCACTTAACACGGAAAAGCTGTGTTTTGCAGTCAGACCATGTGCTAGGTACCAGGGACACGGAGTATCTTGAAAAAGTTCAAGGGGTCTTAAGGAGGTCAAGTGTTGGAGGTTTGGTGTCAAGAGCTGGGTAGAGGATGTGTGGAGTCAGGGCTGAGTACTCCCTGGAGAGTACTCTTGGGCACTAACAGCCCAGCACCCCAGGTGCCTTGCCTCCCTCACTGCTGATGGGGCTGCCTTTGATTCAGAACAGAGTACTTTAAATGTGCTTACTGAATGATCATGGGCACGTACCTGGGAAACTCTTGTCTACTACCTTCCCACTTTGCCTCTTATGTAACCTAGCTTCCTGTATATCTTCTCCCCATGTTGATTCTGGGGATCTCGATGGAGTGAATGTAGTCTGGTTCATCAGTTCATTCCTTCGGCGAACACGCAACGAGCACCTACTGTGTGCCGGGCGCTGTTCTTGGTGCTCGTGAGTGATTGAGAATTTTGTTTCTGCTGCCTCTGACCCTAACCCAAGCTTGGGGTTTAGTGTGCTGGTTGCTTTTCTGAAGCATATCTCGCTTGCAGAATTCTGTCATGTAATGACCATGTGACGAGGTGCAAAGGATGCTGGACCAGGACTTAGGAACCCTACCTTCTTACATCATTCTACACTAACAGTATGACATTGGGCAGGTCTCTTCACCTTGCTAAGTCAAGGACTTCCTATTGTGTCAAACAGGTTATAAATTCCGGCTCTACCTGATATTTTGAGTTCCTTCCGGTCTTGAAAAAGATAATGAATATAAAGGAGCTTAGATGAAGTACAGAACAAAAGGAAAATATAATTAACCGAATTATCCACTTTACAACCAAATGGCTATAAAATGCTAAGCAGAAGTAAAGAGAAAGAAACTAATGTGGATTACATATTCATTGTGTTAGTGAGGCTGTGCCGGGCACTTACGTACAACATCGGGCACCTTCCCCCCCGCCCCCCCCCCCAAAATAAAAGAAAGAAAGAAAAAAAAGGAAAAACATTTTATGAAGAGGAAACTAGGACCAAGAATATTTAGGTCACTTTTTCAAGACTGTGCAGATAGTGAGCAGTGAGATCAGTTCTCAAACCAGATTGGGGTGACTATTAAGGCTGGCATTCTTACCGCTCCAGGCAGTCTAAAGCAACCAAACACTGGACACCATTGTAAAGGGTCATTCAACCTCTCTACTTAAACACTTCCATATGGCTGTGGTCTGGTTTCGTTGAGGTCCTGACCCTGAGGATAGGTAGGATGGGACCAAGGTCAATACTTCTCTCTACGAGTAACGTTAGATCTTTTGTCTTCCCTCAATACAACTGGAAGTATTCTTCTGGAAGTCACAAGTTTGCAGGCAATAGGGAAATGTCTTGACAAATCAGTTTCTCCTTTAAGACAATCCGGGTTCCTCGAGCTCACTGTTGCGGGCTCTCAGCCTCAGACTTCCAGGAATGCCTCCCTCTCTGCTGGAAACTCCATCACACTGACAACTGCTTTCTGAATTCTGAGGGCAGCTCCCCATTCCATTGGCAATGGACTAACGGGGTCACGACTGCATCAAGAGAGACAAAGCCTGTGGCAGTTTGGTAGCGGCTAGCACCCCAAATATCCCGAGCTTCATCTGTATTCAATCTCCCCTAGTGCCGTGGATGGCTTCTGCAGACTCGAGTTTATCTCAGCCTCAAAGCTAATAGAGTTAAACCAGCTGGTCAATTTAAACACAAGCAGAACCAGTGAGATGTTACTGTATTCTGAGATGGTGCTAATAAACTTTAATAGATTTCAGCTAACAATTTGGTATAAATTAGACATTGCACTGCTGCTGAGGTAATAACTTTTGGCACTAAATAACAGAAAATCAAGCTCTGTGATGTGCTTCAAAAGCACCTTCATTGAGCCTCCGAGATTCAGGCAGATTTCACTATTGATTACCGCTTACTCTTCCCCAAGCCTTAAGAAAACAGTAAAGTGCTCCAAAATGCACCCCCAAAGGAGCTCAGACTTTTTCTCCCACTGGCTCAATAGCTCATTTACATGAAAAGGTTTTGGAATCAAAGTGGGGGACAAGATGGCCGGGGGCCTCTCATGGGTGAGTCAGGAACTAAGAGGGTAGACAATCCTCTCAAGGCCATACAAAGTTTTGTTCAGACTTTTCTGGAATCTTCCAGAATGTTGAGCCTGAATTCATTTCAACTCGATCCTATGTAACAACAGAATCTGTAATTAGCAAGGTCTGTGATTAGCTTGGGTTAGGCACTCGTCAGTTGGGTGGGTAGCAAGAGGTCTGGACACAGCATTAGGAGAACTTGTTCAGGTCCTGGCTATGACACTAATTAATTGTGACTTTGGGCAAGTTGGGTAACTCACCTAAACCTAGAAGCATTTAGCTTCCGTCATCTGCCTGGCTTAAAACATTGTGCTGAGGTGAAAGGAAATGTGATAATCCCTGTGTTGTAGGTGGGAAGGGCTTCCACACATTAGCTGTAAAATGTAATAGGCCACACAACCTTATTCAGGGGTTCTGAGGTTTAGTGGTACCATCATGGACTTCAGAAATGGCTAGGGGTGCCTGGGTGGCTCAGTCGGTTGTACGTCCAACTTTGGCTCAGGTCATGATCTCACAGTCTGTGAGTTCAAGCACTGCGTCGGGCTCTGTGCTGACAGCTCAGAGCCTGAAGCCTGCTTTGGATTCTGTGTCTCCCTTTCTCTCTGTCTCCCCCACTCACAGTCTGTCTCTCTCTCTCTCAAAAATAAATAAACATTAAAAAAATAATAATAAAGAAAAGAAATGGCTAGAACGTTTCCTTTTCTACCCATAGTTCCTGCCACCTACCCTGTTCTCCCCCTCCACTCTGTACCTGTGGGACCTTCATAGATGTGGAACCATGCTCAGGGCAAGTGCTATAACTTCTGTGTTGGTTTTCACAGGAGTCAGATTTCTCCAAGAACCAAACTCTGCATGAGGGCTTTATTTATTTTTTTATGTTTATTTACTTTTTGAGAAAGAAAGAGAAGCAGTGTGAGCGGGGGAGGGGCAGAGAGAGAGAGGGCGACAAAGAATCTGAAGCAGGCTCCAGGCTCTGCATTATCAGCACAGAGCCCGATGCAGGGCTCGAACCCATGAACCGTGAGATCGTGACCTGAGCTGAAGTCAGATGCTTAACTGCCTGAGCCACCCAGGCGCCCCTGCATGAGGGTATTATTATTGAAACATTTGCCATATTTCATTGCATCTAAGACATGCTTTTTTCTCACAGTTTAACATCTCTGGGTTGGGATGTCTCTCCATCACTGCCAGGTCAGAGTTTAATTAGTGTCTTTTTCTTTCTTAGTGGTACACAGTAATGATGCATCTTACAATTGGGATCATCCTAAATGTGATGGCATATGGAACCAGGTGCTGTTAGGAGCAAGGATCTCTTCTGGGGCCCAAGGCAGCATGTTCTCTCAGGGTGTTGACGTCCTGCCACAGTGGAGCAGGGCAAGTCAAACAGCTGTCAGCTGGACAGGAGAATTTCATCTACTGTAGTGTTTTGGAACAACTCAACAGGGAAAAGTGATGAAGAATGCCTAGGGGCTTGGGCTACTCTAGTGGAGATGGTCCATGAAGGTCTCTCTGAGAAGATGAAGCTGAGTGCCGGAAAGGAGGTTCCCTGATAAGATCTGGGACGAGGGCCTTCCATTGTGAGGAAATAGCCAGATGGACCTTGAAACGAGAATAAGGTTAGTGGGACGTTGTTGGCATAGATCTCCCAGGTAGAATGATCTAAATATGTGCAAATAGAAGTCACACCAGGGGCACCTGGGTGACTCAGTCGGTTGAGCATCAGGTCAGGATCCAGGTCAAGCCCCACGTCAGTGTGGAGCCTGCTTGAAATCTTGAGATTCTCTCTCTCTCTCTCCCCCCTCCCTCTCTCTCTCTCTCTCTCTCTCTCCCTCTGCCACTCTCCCCTCCATCTCTCTCTAACTTAAAAAACAGTCATATATGTTCTCAAAGACCTTGTCTCTCTGTCCTTGATTTTTTTTAAACCTTGATTTTTTTTTTTTTACCTTCCTTAAGGACTATATTAGCTGCTGTAACAAAACCCCACACACTTGGATGGCTTAAAAGAAGAGAAATTTATTCTCTCTGCAGTTCTATAGACTACAAGTCTGAAAACACAGTGTTGGCAGGGCCATTCTCTTTCTGGAGGATCTAGGTGAAAGTATGTTCCATGCCTTTCCTTGTTCCATGTCCTTCTGGGTTTTCCAGCCATCCTTGGCATTCCCTGATTTGTAGACACCACACTCTAATCTCTGCCCCCTCTGATCCCATGGCACTCTCCCGGTGTGTGTCTTTTTTTTTTTTTCCTTATAGGGATGCCAGTCACATTGGATTAGGGCCCACCCTAATTCTGTATGAGCTTCTGTATGAGCCTAATTCTGTAATCCTAACTTGATTACATCTGCAAAGACCCTATTTCCAAATAGGAGGTCATAGTTACAAGTTCTAGGGGTTAGTACTTAAATATATCTTCCTGGGGGATACACTGCAACTCATAACAGAGAAATTGATGATGCATCTTAAGAAAACGTCTTCATAGAGGCTGATGCTACTTTGATAACATAGAGATCAAGCCTTCCTACACCAAACAGATCTACATTTTGCCTACTAAGGACAAAAAGCATGACCCCATCTTCAGTGTGAAAAACTCAAATGCCTGGCTCACCTATGGATAGCTTCTCTTTTTTTTAATTTTTAATATTTATTTATTTATTTATTTATTTATTTATTTATTTATTGAGAGAGGGAAAGAGACAGCATGAGTGGGGGAGGGACAGGGAGAGAGGGAGTCACAGAATCCAAAGCAGGCTCCAGCTTCTGAGCTGTCAGCACAGAGTCTGACACGGGGCTCGAACCCCTAAAATCATGACCTGAGCCAAAGCTGGATGCTCAACTGACTGAGACACTCAGGTGCCCCACCTATGGATACCTTCTTATTTCTTTGTTGTGATTTTGAAGTCAAGGTCTAAGCTTTATTGGTGGAAACAGGTTACCACAACATCTCTAAATCTAATTTACGTGTAACGTTGGTGGCAAAATTAATGTTACTACCTTTGGGAGTATGGGGGTGGCAGCAATAACAAATAGAGAAGTTTTAAATGACACAGGAGCCAGTTGTCATCATTAGTATTGGCATAAAAATAGGTGCTTAATTCCTCAGTATATTCCCTCTACTATCTCCCGCCACTCTTGAAAGTCATCATAAAATAATAACAGCTAACGCTGACTGCTTACCATGTTTTAGGCATTATGCCACCAAGTTTAAATGTATGGCGAACCCATTCATTTCTTACACTAACTCCGTGAGGCAGGAACTATTATCCTCACTTTACTTAGGACACAAAGGTTAGGAGAGCTTATGTGTCTCACATGGGCTCATAAGCCTGGTGAATGCCAGAGACAAGATTCACATCCAGAAGGTCTAGTTCTAAAGCTCATGGATGTAACCACTCCTCCTACTTCTCTTCTGTGGTGCAACCCCCTCATTTTTACACCAGAAATGGGAAGTGATGTTCTCAAGGTCACACAACTAGGAGATACCAGAACAGGGGGAGGGACCCAGAATCTTCTGATTCATAGTCCAGTGCTTTCTCATCTGCTCTTTGTTTTCTCAAGGCTTTGTCAACATTCACAGCCAAGTGAGATTTTCCAGTTGATATCTGACCCTCATCTCCAAGAGCAGGCCTCGAGAAGGCCATGAGAAGTCTGGTTGGCAAAGTCCTATCCAGTGGTGCCGACCCTGCTCAGGGGATATCAGACTCTGAGAAGCCCACACATTACTCAGGAACATCCAGAGCATTGTGGACACAGAGTTGCCCATCTTTTTTTTTTTTTTTTTAATTTATTTATTTATTTTGAGAGAGAGAGAACATGAGCAGGGGAGAGTCAAAGAGAGAGAGAGAGAGAGAGAGAGAGAGAGAGAGAGAGAGAGAGAGAATTCCAAGCAGGCTTCACACTATCAATGTGGAGCCTGATGTGGGGCTCGAACCCATGAACCATGAGACCATGACCTGAGCTGAAACCAAGAGTCAGACACTTAACTGACTGAGCCACCCAGGCACCCTTCTGAAGTTGCCCATCTAATCGAAAATTTGTGTTGAGGACCTATATCATTTCCACAGAGCTGAGTCTGCTCTGTCCTAGCTGACCATTTGGGTGACCAAGACTGGAGCTAGAAACATGTTGCTGGGCCACTTCTATGAAACTGAAAGACTAGATTCTGAAACCGAAATTAGGTTCGTCTCCTGCTCCTCTCAAAACTAGCATGTTGTCTGGGGAGCTAGGTCCCAGTCTGGGGAAGGGAACTAGATGTGAGGGGTGGGAGGGAGATTTCTCAAGTATATACTTTAGTATTTTGCAACCAGTGAATGTATTAGATAACAGGTTTTTTAAAAAGACCTGAAGCCCTGCCTTGGACTCATGAGAAAATGCTGAATACATTGTAATCAATTAGTGGGGTCTCCCAGGTACACAGGATAAAGCAGTGTCTGCACATGGGCTCTGCGTTTCTTACCTCTGGACACTAGTCATGATATTCATAATTTATACCTCGTGAAGACAGAATTTCTCATTCCCAGAAAGACTATTCCAGGGCAGTTGTCAATGTTTTGCACATTCCCCATTTTCTCCTCAAAGCTCCTCATGGCTATGTGAGTGTCACAAAATGGGAGGTTCACAACTTCTCAGCTGTAAGAGGAATTAATATAGATAAACCCATGGGATCTTCTTCGTGTCTGACCTCACTCCCTCCTGTTGCCTTCATTGAAAATAGGTGTTGGCATCTTTTTTGCCCCCTGGGGGAGTCCTTCTCCCTATGCTTCCTGGAGCCATCCTTTTCTCTCTCTTGCAGGAATTTGATAGCCATTTTGCAGGCCCCTTCCCAGTGTTTGGGGACCTCAGCCTCCAGCAGATATTTAGGCAGAAGAGGAGCACAGGTGTGGAGTCTCAGGATGAGCCCGTTTTCATGCTCCTGCCTGGGAAAACTGCCCTCAACAAACACATTTGTTGCTCATACATTATCTGTTGGCTATCTACCCACGTGCCCATCTGTTGAGATGGCAATGAGCCTGATCCCAGGCCCCAAAGCCAACTCTATTAAACCTAAGTGCCAACGACCAGTGAGCTGGCTGCAGGAGACTTCACCCTCTGGGGACCCTTTCTCCTCACCTCCCCTTGAGAATACTGAGCCTCCAGAATACTTCTGACTTTCTCACCTGGGTCCTAGCTGGAGGCACAGCCCCCTTTGGAGACCCCTGCTCAGGATGAAAAAGGTTTGTCCCCTGGATGGCGAGACCCAGTCTAACCCTGAGACTCTGTGAAGAAGGGAATAGGTGGTGAAATTGAGTCATGGGCATGAGTTAGGTGGGATCCTGCCTGCCTGCCCTGGGTGCAGAGGGGACAAAGATGTAGAGTAATTGGAACTACATCCTTTCCATTGAATGTCATTTATGTGAGTGTGAGTGTGTGTATGTGTGTGTGTTTGTGTGTTGGGGGAAGACTAAATTTATCCACAGCATCAGTAATAAATCAAATGTCTTTATTCCATTCCCTTGTTCCAAAATGGGTTTGAAGGGACAGATAAAATGCCAAGTATCTGTAAAACCTGCTAACAAGGGCACATTCCCATCTCCCATGATACATTTAGGCCCCAAAAGGCACCTGGCAGGGAGGAGGAAGATGATTAACTATGGTCTGTGGCTGACATAATATCAGGCACATAGTAGACACTCAGAGAAAGCTGTTGAATGAATAATGGAGGTCTCTTCACAGAGTAGCGTGCGAATGAAATGTGATGAGTATATTTACATTAATTTTTGAGCACCTACTAAATGCCAGGCACCATTCTAGGCTATGTGGGGGTAGTATGAGGCAAGACAGACAAGGTCTCTGCTCTCGTGGAGCTTATCTTCCATCAGGGGACAGACAAAAAACAAACAAATGCACAATGAAACATGCAGAGCTCAATAACTTGCCTTCTGCTCTGAGGGAAAGCAGCAAAATGAAGGAGACTTGCATGCACCTGTATGGTAAGGGCCATCCACCTATATTTGCTAGGTGGTTTCCAAAGAAACTCCCCCTCCATAAACACATACTCATGCGTATAAATGTACACAGTCACGCACACACACACACACACACACGATATTTTGAACTCGGAATGCTCTTGAATCATACATTATTATTTCTATAAAAAACACAAGATTCAAACCCATGTGGCCTGACTGGGAATCTGGTCAAGAATCCAGAGGTCTCAGTTTGCTTGAAGCCATTGTCAGGTCACTACTTCAAATCAGAACATATGGTCATTACTTTTCAGTCCCAAAACCTGGGTCTGGGAAAGGATCATGGTTTCTGGGTCATGTTCCACTATGTGTCTGCTCTAGAAAGTTACAGAGTTGGAGGATGGCTACTATAGAATCAGGGTATGTGAAAGATGGACATTGGAGAGATTCCTAGACAGGAGAGGGGTTTACTCCATTTCCTCTATGATCTCATCTGCCTTAGAGATTCTGTGATTCCCAGAACATTCCAGAGCTCTGACCTTCTTAGGCTGGTTAGATGGTTAGGAGTTGAAGAGTGGACCCCTGTCCACATGGTTGAAGTCATTTAGGTGTCAGAGAGAGAAGACCATCTACAACTGAGAGGCTGCATTCAGGAAAACTTCATCTCCCACGATGTGAAGAGTGAGTCTCCTCTCTAGCATATTTGGACCACTGTGATATGTCTAACACCCAAATTACTCACTAGTAGCCCATTATAGTGTTTCCATGGTGATCTCTCTCATTATTGTAGGCAAGATGAAAAAAGACAATGTCTGTGAAGATCTCCATGGCTGATGAATGAATGCCAATGTGAGAGAGAAGCAGATCTGTTTCCACAATGTACTGGGATGGAGGCAAATCCTGAGCCCAGACAGTCAACTATGTGAATATTGTGGAGCGATCTGCTCTGTGAACATAGGGATCTTGTCAGTCTTATCCATCCCCATATCATCAACAGCTCTCACGATACTGGTACGAAGTAGGTACTCACAAATAGATGAATGAACAATTAATGGTTGCAACAATAAAGTGAATGTTGAGGAGTGTAAGTGGGACTACTAACCCTAGTGCAGAGAAATTGGGAGTGTTGGTGGTGGTGATGGGGAGAGCATACTGATCACTAAACTGAAAGATAACACAATACCAGGGTGTAGGTTGCAAAAGTCCAGCATAAATCAAATTGTCAAAAGATTTCAAAAAAGAAAAGTCACGACCAGTGTGTTGAGAGTATCAGTAAACCACTTCCTGCAAGTTTTGTAGAAGCACGATTTTGTACTATTTCTCTGGAGAAGAATGTTGGGAGTAAGTTTCAAAAATTTTTTTAAACATATGCAATAGTTTAGGTGGGCCGAGACCAATGAGTGTACATAAACTAGTTTAGCAGTTTATCCTAAGGATATACCTGAGGATGTGTATGGATGCGTGTTCACCATGCCTTGTTTAACCTAGAAAAATGTCAGAAATAGCTTAAACATCCTACAATAGTGGGGTGGATGAGGAAGTGGTGGTCTTTCCCTATCCTGGAATGCCATGCTGCCATTTATATAATGTGGTAGACAACGTATTTGTCAACATAGAAGCTTGTGCATTCATGAAGATTAGGGTAAATTCTAGTAACAGAGACCAAAAAAATGTTTTCACAAAAGAGGAGTTAGTTCCTTTCTTTTTTTTTTTTTTTTAATTTTTTTTTTCAACGTTTTTTATTTATTTTGGGGACAGAGAGAGACAGAGCATGAACGGGGGAGGGGCAGAGAGAGAGGGAGACACAGAATCGGAAACAGGCTCCAGGCTCCGAGCCATCAGCCCAGAGCCTGACGCGGGGCTCGAACTCACGGACCGTGAGATCGTGACCTGGCTGAAGTCGGACGCTTAACCGACTGCGCCACCCAGGCGCCCCGAGTTAGTTCCTTTCTTATATGAAAGTTCTGGGCTACCATGAGGCTCTTCAGTCTTCTAGAATTGAGCTTCCAGATTTCTTCTGTACGAGGACTGGTAAAAATCCTTGGCACTGCATAGCTACCAAAGAGCTGTAAGTAGTACATGGCTTTCCTCCTCGTTGGTCTTTCTTTGTAAAGATGCCCTCATTCTTCTCAACAAAGTTTGGAGTGGTTCTTGTTTATGTGACTTGTACACACTCGGGTAGTGCTTAAGACTCTAGACAAAGGTGTTGGGAATATGAGACTCCAGATTGTCATAATGCTGTCTCACTGATTAGGCTGCTTTAAATTTTTGTTGGCTCTTTCACTTCTAGTATATTCTCAATTAATAAATAGTCAAAATTTATGGAAACACATTTTTTTAAAACTTTGATGCCACAATACTAAACGAAAGGCTTACGTGCATGCTAAGTCAGGTTTATTTTAGTATTTCTCAGCATATCCCCACATGTAATTATGTTGGGTGATCTCTGAGACACCAAGAAGTGTTTGTAAAGATTTTCTTTACAAGCCCACATTTGCAGCCTTCTATGAAAGAGAGGCAGCATTTGCTTATTAGGATGGACCCTGTAGCAAGGAAAACATCACCAGTCTTACTGGAACACTCAATTCAATCAAATTAGGCAGGAGAGCATTACTTCAATACCAGCTTTGCAAGGCCATGGCCCCAAGCCAAAATAGCTGGCATTAAGTGTTGACTATGATTACTTCTGGGAGGCAACAGAGTTCTGGGAATCTGGGTGGGGTATGGGAATTAGGGGGTCCCAAAGGACTGAAGTCAGTGGGAATATAGTGACATGTTAATGGTAGACAAAGCCTGAAAGGGTTAGGCACAGCACTGGGCCTGATGGAAACTAGAACAGTTCATCACTTTATACAGTTTTTCCCAGTTTTATTGAGATATAATTAAAATTAAGTGTTATATTAGTTTAAGGCACACAATATAATGATTTGATATTTGTATACTGTAAAATGATCACCACAATAAGTTTAGTTAACATCCATCACCTCACATAGTTACAAGTATTTTTCTTATGATTCAAACTTTTCAGATTTACTCTCCTAGGTAGGTTCAAATATACACTACAATATCATTACCTATATAGTCACCACATTGCATGTTACATGCCCAGGACTTATTTATCTTATAACTGGAAGTTTGTGCCTCTTGACCACCTTCATCCATTTCTTCCACTCCTCACCTTTGGTCTCTGCCAACCAACAATCTGTTCTCAGTTTACACATTTTTGATAGCAACTCCCATTTACTTATTTTTCATAGGTCCCTTGCATGCACGTTTTCATTAGAGGTGTTCAAAGCTAAAATGGAGAGAAACCAATGATGAGAGTGCTTTGCTATATTAGGGATCCACTGAGCTGCAAAAAAATGGCAACCAAAATGAGTGAGTTTATGTACAAAAAGCTTTTGTAAAAGAAGCAAAAGTATCCTGTAAAACCCAGAGTAAGAAGTATGGCTAGGGGACAAGAGACTGATACCAGGAATTGTAAAACCATTAGGAGTCTGGTAAGCATGACTGGACAGCTCTCTTTTGTTGCTGATGGAGTACAAGGTCCAAGATGGCTGTCACAAAATGGCTGCCCTGGCCACACTTCATGTCTATGGAATCCTATAGTTTCAGCACCTGAAGTTAACTGATACTGTTTTTTATGCTCCAATTCAAAAATCTGAAAAAATAGATTTCTGCTTTGTGTTTATCCATTGCCCAGTCAGCTGTAATCAAGGGAGGAGGACCATGTGGGGGTATGGGAGCAGAGTCTTTGAGGGGAAAAAAAAGGGGCAAATCTCTAAGGAATGAGGAGTAGTAGAAATGATTACCAGAGAAAATGACTTGCATTTCTTTCTCTCTTTCTTTTTCTCTCTCCCTTTCTTTCTTTCTTCATTTCTAACATGTTTACCCAGAAGGAGAAACAAAAGTGTTGAGCTCAAAGTCTAGAGGGTAGATTCCTGAGAGACAGGAGTGCATGCTTTTATTTTTCTTCCTTGTGGCTTCTCCATTTACTTCTCTACCACTTTTCTAATTACTACCAGCAGAGCAATCAATACAAGGTTATCAACAATAGGGACAAGTTAATTAAGATGAGCAAATTAATCAGGTAATTAAGTGGCCTTTCCTGAGAAGGTGAGCCTGTTGAGGTGTTAGTGACATTAGGTCACATCAAATTGTCTTTATGCCAGCTCTTAACGAAAAATGGTAACCGTAGATTATGCCAGACTGAACCAAAAGTTCCTCATCTTCCTTAATGGCCACACCATTTCTCTAGTCTTATTCATAGTAAGTCCATATTCCAATACCAACTCCTAGAACCTTCATTCTCACTGTATGGGCCATTTGTTTCAATGGTAGACATGAGTAGATAACAATTCAATACTTATTCTTGCCTTTTACAATAATAATAACAATAAACAAAACTCCAATCTATCCCTGGTGGCTCAGCATGAGGACTACATTTCCCAGTCTCCCTAAAAAATACCCAGTAGCTAGAATATATCCAGTAAAATTAAATTTGGAAATCACTGAATTCTGCAGTTCTTGGAGGGCGCTGACCTAGCTAGGAGATAAGCCTTTCTATTTCTATTACATTTTTCAGTCTGTAATTTCCATTTTTTAAAAACTTTCTCTGCTGAGATTTTCTATGTTTTTTCATTTTCTCAAGAAAATTTGTGGTTGATTGTTAAAACACTTTAATGATGGCTGCTTTATTTATTTTTTTTTATAAACAATTTTTTAATGTTTATTTATTTTCAAGAGAGAGAGAAAGTACAAGCAGGGAGGGTCAGAGAGAGAGGGAGACACAGAATCCAAAGCAGGTTCCAGGGTCTGAGCTGTCAGCATAGGGCCCAACATGGGGCTTGAACTCATGCACCGTGAGATCATGATCTGAGCCGAAGTTGAACACTTAACTGACTGAGCCACCCAGACACTCCAATGATAGCTGCTTTAAAATCCTTGTCAGCCTGGGTGGCTCAGTTGGTTAAGCGTCCAACTCTTCATTTTGGCTCAGGTCATGATCTCATGGTTCATGGGTTTGAGCCCACATCGGGCTCTGTACTGACAGCTCGGAGCCTGCTTGGGATTCTTTCTCTCTGCCCCTCCCCTGCTCTCTCTCTCTCTCTCTCTCTCAAAATAAATATATAAATATTTTTAAAAAATCCTTGTCAATATAATTCCAGCATCTGATTCATCTCAGTGCTGGTGTCAGTTGTCTTTTCTTATTCATGTTGTGGTTTTCTTGGTTCTTGGGATGATGGTTTTCTATTATATAATGGATATTTTAGCTGTTATTGTTAGGAGACTCTGGGTCCTATATAAATCTTTGATTTTAGCAGGCTGTTTAGGTTCACCACACAGGTCTTGGCATGCTTTTGTGGGCTGGCAAGAGGCATAGTTGAGATATGATTGCAGGATGAACATGTCCAATAACAATTTAATTTTCAGAGCCTTTGTGGAATTATTTTGATCACTTTATTTTTTTTAATGTTTATTTATATTTGAAAGAGACAGACAGACAGAATGCGAGGGAGGGAGGGGCAGACAGAATCCTAAGCAGGCTCCAGGCTCTGAGCTGTCAGCACAGAGCCCAATGCGGGGCTCAAACCCACGAACTGTGAGATCATGACCTGAGCCGAAGTTGGGCACTTAACCAACGGAGCCACACAGGCGCCCCCTTTGTGGAATTATTTTGATCTGCTTGTTACATCTGGTGCTGCTGGGGCTCCCACTGGTCTCCATGGAGCTACCTGAGGGTGAAGAGGACTTTGCCGAGGCCAGCAAAAAGGTGGCATTTGGTGGAGGGGAGAATCCTAAGTCCCCAGACACAGAGGGTTCCTGGGCTGGCCCACTTGTTGGGGCTGGATATCTCTTAGTCGGGTCAGGAAGTCGGGTCAGGCCCTGTATGAGGAAGAAGAACATTTCTCCTGGCTGCTTATTTTTAGGGACAAAAAGATAGAAGAAACCTTGTTTTGCAGCTTGGAACCCACCATACCAGCATTGGACTAAACACCTCGACTCTCCTTATGCAAAAGAAAAAACCTCACTTCAGCCACTGTTGTTTGTGTTGTCTGTAATATACTACAGAAGTTAATCCTAAATGACGTACTATCTAAAGGAGGGAAGGACTGGGGCACCTGGGTGGCTCAGTCAGTTAAGTGTCTAACTTCGGCTCAGGTCATGATCTCACGGTTTGTGAGTTGGAGCCCCGTGTCCGGCTCTGTGCTAACAGCTCAGAGCCGGAAGCCTGCTTGGGATTCTGTGTCTTCCTCTCTCCTCCCCTCCCCTGCTCACACTCTATCTGCCTCTCTCTCAAAAATAAATATTAAAAAATATAATAAGAATGAAAAAGGACGGAAGGACAGAACTGGTGGTCCTCAAAGTTGGCTGAATCCCATTCTTCCAGACAGAACAATCTGCCAACCCCATGTCTGTGACCTATGCTGTCCTCCCTGGCGACAGGCATCCACTCCTCTGAAGAGCGCCTTCTTGAGTGAAGGGACAGAGTGACCATGATGAAAAAGCTTAGAATCTGATAAACTTGAGTCTGAATCCCAGCTCTTTCACTTAATAGCTTGGTGATTCATGCAGTCACTTGAGTTGCAACCATAAAAGAGGGATAAAATCCCTGTAATTCAAGGTTGTTGTAAAGATTAGGAAATATAATGCACATAAGACACCTAGTCTGATAGTTACTTGATCAGCATCATCACCATTACCATCATCTTCTACCCATTAAGAGTAATTTTCTAAGAAATGAGTCACATAAAATGCAGCATATACATAATCATAGCTAACATTTACAGAGCACTTACCATGGGCCAGACACTGGTTACACACCTTGTGTTCATTCATTTAATCCACACAAACAGATGAGGCAATTATCATAATCGTAACCATCAATACTCCTTTAATAAGTTGAAGAGACTGGAGTTCAAAGGCTGAGAACTTTGACTAACACAAGGGCAAGAGGTGGAGCTGAGACATGATCCTGGGTCTAACTCCAGAGTGAAAGATTTCACCAAGTAGAGAATAGAACCAGAAAAGGTAGCTCAGAGTTTTGGGTTTGAACAATTCATTCGTTCATTCATTCATTCATGTAGTATCCATTGATTTCTTATCCTGTGCCAGTTCTATGTTAGGCTCTCTACATACAAAGAAAGACAAAGCATGGCCATGTCCTAAAGGGGCTTCTGGCATGATTCTAAAAAACAGACATGTAAAGAAATATGCACCAAAAAACCTGAGCTGTGATGATATGTGTGTGCAAAGGGTCATTTGGGGGGCACACAACAGAAAGCAGTCAGTTCTAGGGGAGTGAAGGAATGGTTTAGCCTTATAGCTCAGAAAGCCCAATTCTGCATTTCCCAGAAGGTCTGTTTTCTAATAGAATTTTGAAGGATCTCTATTTTTCTGCTTTGCTTATGGCAAAGAAGCATGAACAGCACTTACCAAATCATACCTGAAAAGGACTTTTGTTAGTTGTGAATGAAAGAAACCATTGTCCGTCTAAAGACAGAAAATCCTAGAAGGTGCTTCAGCAGGCATCGTGCTTCCCTTCCTAGAGGTCAGAATATGTGCCAGGGTTGGTTGGGCTTTGTTTCTGCTTTTGCTGTGGCAAAAGCAGATTTGGGCAGACTTTTGATTTGGGTTCTGGTCATGATCTCATGGTTTGTGAGTTTGAGGCCTGCATTAAGCTCTGCACTGGCTGTATGGAGCCTGCTTGGGATTCTCTCTCTCTCTCTCTCTCTCTCTGCCCCTCCCCTACTCTCACACTCTCTCAAAATAAATAAAAATTAAAAAGTGATAATAATAAAAGACCAATTATCCAATAAAAAGTGAACAATAGACTTGAACAGGCAGTTCACAAAATAAAATATGCAAATGGCCAATAAGCACGTTAAAAGATGCTCACATCCTTAGCCATTAGGGAAATGTAAATTTAAACCTACAATGACATACCACTACATATCCACTCGAATGGCTACAATTTAAAAGACTGAAAAACTAAGTGTTGGGATGGATCCGGAGGAACTAGAATTGCCATCCATTGCTGACAGGATTGTAAAGTGGTATAACCACTTTGGAAACCAGTTTGGCAGTTTCTTATAAAGCTAAATATTTACTTCTGTCATGAGCCTGCAATTCTATTTAGGGATATTTACCCATGGCAAACGAAAACATATGTCTCAAAAAAAAAACTTGTACAAGAATTTTAAATATTGCTTTTAAGTTTATTTATTTTTTAAGAGAGTGAGAGAAAGACAGCCTGAGTTAGGGAGGCACAGAAAGAGAGAGAGAAGAGAATCCCAAGCAGGCTCCACACTGTTAGTGTAGAACCCGATGTGGGGCTCGAACTCACGAACCATGAGATCATGACTTGAGCTGAAACCAAGTCAGACACTCAATCAACTGAGCCACTCAGGCGCCCCTTGTACAGGAATTTTATAAGAGCTCTATTCATAATAGTACAAAACTGGAAACAATCTAAGTGTCCGTCTATTATCTGGTGGATGGATAAACAAAATGTGGTATTGCCACACAATGAAATACCATCCAGCAAGAAAAAGGAATCGCCAACAGATTAGAGTAAATCACTGACTAATCTACAGATTCACACAACAACAAGGATGAATCTCAAAAACATCAGGGCTGAATCTGCGCAAAAGAAGCCAAACACATACTGTACGATTCCATTATATGAAACTCTTTTTTAAAAAATACTATAAGGGCACCTGGGGGGCTCAGTCAGTTAAGCATGCGACTCTTGGTTTTGGCTCAGATCATTTCACAGTTTGTGAGGTCAAGCCCAACATCAGGCTCTGTGCTCACAGTGCAGAGCCTGCTTGGTATTCTTTCCCTCTCTCTGCCCCTCCCACATCTCTCTCTCTCTCTCTCTCTCTCTCTCCCTCTCTCTCTCTCTCAAAATAAACAAATAAACTTAAAAAAAATACTATAATTCTGTATTGGTTTGCTAAGGCTGCCATACGAATACCACAGACTGGGTGGCTTAAACAACCAGAAATTTATTTTCTCACTATTTTGGAGACTTAGAAGTCTGAGAGCAAGGTAGGGGCAGATTTAGAACCTTCTGAGGCCTCTCTCCTTGGTTTATCGATGACCGTCTTCGGTCTCCCTTCTGTGCATGTCAGTGTTCCAATCTCTTCTTCCTTTATTTTATTTCATTTCTTAAATTGTTTTAATGTTTATTTTTGAGACAGAGAGAGAGAGTGCAAGCAGGGGAGGGGCAGAGAAAGAGGGAGACACAGAATCTGAAGCAGGCTCCAGGCTCTGAGCTGTCAGCACAGAGCTCGATGCAGGTCTTGAAACCCACGAGCCGTGAGATCATGACCTGAGCTGAAGCTGGACGCTTAACAGACTGAGCCACCCAGGTGCCCCATCTCTTCTTTTTATAATAACAGTCGTATGGACAGGGCCCATCCATATGACCTCATCTTACCTAATCTACCTCTTGAAAGGCCCTATCTCCCGATATGTCACATTCTGAGGTACTGGGGGTTTGGGACTTCAACCTATAAATTTTGGGAGAGACACAATTCAGCCTGTAACAATGACAGAAAGTTGCCTTGGAGCCAGAGGAGTTTGACTAGAAAGGGACATGAGGGAACACTTTAGGGTAGAAATTATGTAGTAATTCTATATTTTAACTGTCTCTATCTTAGTTTGTCAACGACATGGGGTACATACATTTGTCAAAACTCATTGAAGTGAATACTTAAGATGAATGCATTTAATTATATGTAAATTATACCTCGACAATTCATTTAAAATGAAAACCTTCACAATATTTTTAGAATTTTGAATCCTAAAAATAATAATTGTTCATTGTAGAACATTTAAATTATAAAATAAGTGAAAAACAAACTGTAATTACCTATAATGCTACCCTTGCCATAATTTTGTTATATGTCATTAAGACATATACATATTACATATTTGTACATACATATCTTCTAGTGGCAAAATATAACACGTTTTTGCAACCTGTTTTTTCTGACTTGCCAAGATCAACACTATTTATTGTCGTTAAGTTTTATCTTATTACTTCATTTTGAATAATTTCACAAATTGTGGGCCATCATTTAATTGGCTGGTCTCAGTTGTTTGATATTTAGGTCATTTGATATTTCTCTTCTTATCATAAGCAAAGCCATGCATTTTTATAGTTAAATCTGTGCACAAACCTATAATTATTTTCTTATGCATTCTAGAGGTAGAATTTCTGGGTCAAAGGTTAGATTTTAAGGCATTTGCTATCTCTATGTAATACATAGAAAATTGTTATCTATGGTATCACTTATTACTGGAAAAATTTATAGGAAGTATAAAAAGCATAATTAAAAGAAGTGTTTAGAAACATGTTTGCCAATTGAGAAGAGGAAAATGGTAGCCCTCTGCTGCTCTAGCTGGCATTTCTTTGAAGGCTTCCACCAACCTATCCTTCTGGTCTTGGCTAGGAAGAGATTGGACTCAAAATTTTAACATGACTAAGTTCAAAGGATGGAGCAGGAGCAAAGATGGATGACTTCTGACTCTCCAAATCTGCCTGCCCCAGGGTCAACCGGCTAATACTGGCTCTGACACTAAACAGATCCCCAGGCAAGGGGAGTTTCTGAAGCACATCCTTAGTTCAATTACAGCCCTGGCCAGTGGGTAGGAAAAATGCCTCAGTGCCCAAAAATCCTGGTCCAACTTCAGGCAGTTAACACCTAGGGAAATGAACTCATTCACACCGAAGGGATATGAGCTAGTATGGCCAGCACCCATTCCATCATCATCTCCTTCTGAAGCATAGAGATCTATTAACACTTTTGTCCAGTTACTGAGCTCTCCCTTAGGGAATCAACAGCAACAACAACAACAAAAAGAAAAACATCGCTAGTCAAGGAGCATCAGTCTAAAATGAAGGAAGACTGAGGCCAAGTAAATGCTTTTTTAGCACTTACAAAAAAACAAAGCACTAACTGGTTGGGAGAGGAACAGATTTTTCTTTTCTACAACATTCCAAGCTCTTGCTCACGCCCCTGACTTTTGCTACACTTTCCTGATGAGGGGGAAAGTCTGTTCATCCTTCAGTCTGAAAGAAAACCTTGAGACTGGAAGTCTCCATAAAGGCAGAGCTCTTGGTGCCGGGAAAAGAACAATGTCGTGTATTGTGAACATGAGAATTGATGAGGTCAGAACCACCCCAGGGACATGAAAAGATATATTTATGTAAGAGGCAGTAAAATTTGTCTGCAATTAAGTTTTACCAAAACCCTCAAATCTGTTGTTTGGTTTTAAGCAGATGTTGAAAAGGTTTATCCTGGATTCTGTCTTTATTGATAGGATGTCTTTTGATCTGCAGCCAAATAAGAAATCTGGATGTTATTTTGGATTTGGAAATTTCCTTTAAATAAACATATTAGTTAAGTATGTAAATCTGCTTATCATCACTTTGGGCATATTGCCAGAGTGGGAAACATCTGGGGCCTGGTGTCAGCCGACTTATTAATTCACACTTAGAGTATGTTTCACCCACGTTATTGCTGAATAATGTTATCTTGATTGCCTAAGTCAGCTGTGTCTTGACAACAGTTCGTTACAAGTTGGAGGTTTAAATTTTGACTCACGAGAAATCCACCAGGCAAGGCCTGTCTGGGCCCTGCGATTTGGGCTTCCAGCCCCCTTCAGGATTGATTTCGGAAATTAATTGTTAACATTTTGGATTATGAATGGTGGAGATCTGTGTTATTTATCTGAACTGGCCAGCATGTAATTCTGGGAAGGGATTATATGACCTCCTCCTGATAAGCACCGAAGTGGGGTCATTAATACAACTTTCTGCCGTAAAGCTCTTGCCATTTTATGGAAGTGCCTTTCCCTCCAGTTAAAACGATACTCAGTCGACTTCAACCTTTAAGTCTAGAGTGAATCATTTTTGTCTGGTGGGCTGGTGGGTGATGAATGGCTGCAGCCTAGCATTCTCACTAATACAGGTAACAGAGCATATAAATCCAGAGAGTGCTGTGATCCTCACACACTTCCAGGCCAGGAAATGAGCACCAGGGAATGGATGTGTTTGGAGAGCACCCTAATGAATGAAGACTTTGTGCTCAACAGAGAAAATGGTTCTAGGCATTGGTTGATGGAACAGCTGGAATTCATGGTCCAAGGTCCAGGAGAAGTGAATTAGGAGAAAGGGGAATTTCAGAGAAGCTATGATTATTTGTGTCTTCTGGTTGGTCCTTACACACCATCTGCAAGACTTCCTTCGTGTATTAGCTAGGGTGGGGAGTACTAGCTACTGTAACAAAGACCCCTTCAAATTCAACAATAAAAATAAAAAACTTGTGGGGTGCAGTAAAAGCAATAGTAAGAGGGATGTTTATTGCAATCAATGCTTACATTAAAAAAGAAGAGGGGCACCTGGGTGGCTCAGTTGATTGAGTGTCGGACTCTTGATTTTGGCTCAGGTCATGATCCCAGGGTTGTGGGATTGAGCCCCGTGTCGGGCTCCACACTGAGCATGGAGCCTGCTTAAGATTTTCTCTCTCCCTCTCCCTCTGCTCCTCTCCATGTGCTCTCTCACTCTCTAAAAATTAAAAAAATAAGCAGAAGAAATAAATAAAGAAGAAAGTTATCGAATAAAAATGTAACTTTACACCTCAAGGAGCTAGAAAAAGAAGAGTGAACTAAGTCCCAAATTAGCACAAGGAAGGAAGATTTTGGCTACCATGAAGTACAATGGAGGGGAACATTGTAGAGTAGTGAGGTAGGAAGTGTTGGGCAGGAGTAGGCCTATATTGGGTAAGGTAATCAAGGATGACCTCACAGAGGAGCTGCTGTTTGAACTGAGACTTGACAGATGGGGAGGACCCTGCCATGACAGAAAAAAAACAGCAAATGGCAAGACCCAGAGGCAGAAACAAGCCTGGCATGGTGGAGGACATTAAAGAATGTGCAGCTAGGAATAAGGGGGGGGGGGGCTTTCTAGGGAAGAAGCTGAAGGGATGTCAATCACACAGGGTCATAAGACGATGTTATGGAGTTTGCATTTTATAATGCAAGAAAGGGGGCAAGTGACAGGAAATAAATTGAAGCTCTTCACTACTTTCCCCCTTATCACCCTAGTTTGCATTACTGCCTCCTTTGCTCTGTCACTTTCATGTCCAGTAGCTTCAACCAAATGTTCTCCCTCATACACAGGTTTCTCTGTTTCTTCAGAGCGTACCTGCCCCTCCCCCTTTGACCCTGTTCATTTATTTACCTTCTGAATGTCTTCTCTTTGGCATCCAATTTCCCAATATGGTGTTTTCTCTACTCTGCAGACTTGCAATCTAATGAGGAAGGAAGGTTTGAATGGTTCTGGACCTCATTCTGACAATTGGCAATTGTCAAATGCCACACCAGTTGTCTAGTTGGAGGAGATCGACCAATTGAACCCATGTCTTCCTTTTCTCATGAATGTCATTCATTACCTTGGACTTTCCCTTGAGCCTTTCAGGGAAAGAGATGAGCCTATGAGTGAGGAGGAGCAAGAAGGAAGAATGGAAAGATTAGGAGCTCTTGAGGCCTGGGAGAGTTTAGAGAGAAGAGTAAATGTCAACCAGATATGCCCTCGCCTGACCTCTGGGCTGAGAGAAGTTATCTCCAGCCACTGAGTATATTTCTCTTTCCGTCCTCAACAGGATCTTCTTCTTTCTGACTTTGTCTGTGGATTTGAGAAAAAAACAACCATTTAGGAACTTAAAATGTAAACTCACTTAGGGTAGAGAAAATCTGGTTATCTTCTGATTAAAGAATAAAAATAATGGTGTCCTTTCTTTCCCTACACACACACACACACACACACACACACACACACACACACACACACACACACAATTTGTCAACAGCTGGTAAGAATTGAATGCTGGATTCCACTCCGCTATAGGTCAGGTAGATTCTATCTTTTTACTGGAGTGGAATGTGACTCCTCTGGGGTTCTTACTTTAGTTTTTCATCTTTTCTTTCTTTCTTTTTTAAATAAAATAAATTATAGGAATAATGCAGCAAGTTACAGCAACGAATGATTGGAGTCTTAGAGGACAAGAAGGAAGGTGGATCTGGGCTTCTTGCCTAGAAAACGTACATGCCTTTTATCTTAGAAAGAAAGAGTTGACACTTAATTTCAGGTTTCTATAGCAAGGAGGATAATATGAGCCTCAGATTTTTCCAGATTCTCTTGAGGAAGACGGCTCAGGGTGGTTTCTGAGGATACCTTAGATACTCAAGCTTACTTGTTCACCTATTGTGATGGTTGGAGAAGCTTCTTATATTCCTGCTGAGGAATTAGGCCAAGTTAAGCAAGATCCCCATACAGATGACTTCAGAGAGTCAAGAACGAATATATCCTTTGCTCTTCAAAACGTGATTTGAGAACCAGACAAATATTATGCAATCATTAAGAATTTATTGATCACCCACTCACCATTGGATCCATACCAGACAGACAGGATCTCTAACAGTAGTATCTAGTTGAGGAATGGAGGCACATCTTTGTTGTATTAGGATTCCTTTCATCTCAAATGATGACCCTAATCCTAACTAAAACAAAAATAATAATAATAATAATAATAATAATAATAAAAAATTACTGATATGTATGAGTGAAAAACCCAGGGTTAGGGTTGTGTGTTATTAGTTAGTTGTTAATGAATGATAACTCATCTCAACATATAGTAGCTTAGCACAACTACTTATTTAGCTCAAAATCTGTGGATTGGCAATCAAAGCTGGGTTCAGTTGGATGGTTATTCCAGTCTCCTGGGCTCCCTCATTCATTTCAGTCTCCACTGGGCTGTTAGTTGTGGATGGGCTTCTGACAGTTGGCTGGGATGCTTGGCTGTCCTCCACAACATCTCTCACCTCCTAACAGACTAGCCCAGGCTTAGCTGCATGGTGGCAGGATTCTGAGATAGAGTGATAACACACACCGTCACTTCTGCTGCATCACATTGGCTGAAGCAAGTCACGAGACCAGCTGGAATGAAGGAGTAGGAAAAAATCTCCACCTCTTAACGCTCTTAGTAAGAGAATGTGTAAAACCACAAAAGGTTTGGATGCAGAGAAGTGTAGAATCTTGTTTATATTTTCCCCCAATCCATCTCATTAAGGCTGGCTTTAGGTAAGGTTGTCCTGGGGGCTTGAGCAATGTCATCATTCTACTCTGTTGACTTCAGCCACCGTAGCTGCAGCAGTTCTAGGCTCCCACATTCAACTCTAGTGGAAAAGAACAGCCCATTTGATCACTTACCACATCTCAGTCTTATTGGTTAACTGCGCATATAACTAAACCAATCTGTGTGGCCAGTGCATTGCACTGCATTGATTGACCCAGGCCTGGTCACATGTTCCATCCTTGTGCTGGGAATGGAGCGCCATGGAACATGTAATAAAGCCTTGAAAATTGGTGGCTCTTGCTCGAAGGAATAACGGGTACTGCAGGTGATAGTCATGAGGGTGAAATGAGAACGGACATCCATAACACGCCCATCACGGAACACGACACATTTGCTGAGGCTCCATTTGCTGGTTATGTAGGATAATGCAGTAGGCTAGAAGTTCAATGCATCCACATCTGAATCCAGATCTTCAGATACCAAACCCTACATTTTGGCTTGAATTATTTTTCTCCTCAACACAGGGCATAATTCTACCTGATACGAGGGTTAGATGGTCCTGCCTGGAGGGGCTTTTACTTTGTAATAGAAACATCATCCTGATGGCAGCTTTGGCTTTTCGCGATCATCTTCTACATGTTGTGGGATCAATACACTTTCAAACACTTGCCCATTCACCAAGGCATTATCTCCCCAAACTTCTTTGTCCCTGCTTATATTTGTCAACTTTACAATCCTTTTATTACCAGCAAAAGCTTTGGGAAGCAACAAATAAAAGCAGGGATTATAAAAGGATTCTTATTAAAGCATTCTTTCTTTGAGCACAGAGTACAATGGCCTCCGTTCTCCCCTTGTGAAAAGATGTGTTTTCTTGTTTAATTAGAACAGACCTCTATTCCATTAGAAGAGGACAAGTAGGGCAGCAGGATTGAGACTCCAGGCCCCAATGGAAAAAAAAGGGGGGGGGGTATTTATTTCAGCTCCAGCCAACTTTAAAAGCATATTGTAACTTTGTGAAATAGTCTATCATATTTGGGATGAATGAATACATGTAAAGCACCACATCCCTGCCACATAATTGGTCATAGTCCCCACTTTTTGTTGTTGGTTTTGTTTTTGTTGTTGTGTTCCTTTGCAATTAGAGCTTGTGTTGGAGAAATGCAAAGCCAAGTGCATCAATTAGGGTCCTAGCAGGAAACAGATGGTACACTCAATTTGGATAATTCTAGGGGAGCTTAGTAAAGGAATTATTTTCAAAGATGGGAGCAGGGTTAAAGGAAACCACAAGGGACAGTGCTGTACCCCAGAGTTAGCAGTGTGGGGAATTGTCTCACTTAGAGCAGGGGTTGGCAAACTACAGCCATGGGCCAAATCTGGCCCACGACCTGTTAATGAGAATAAAGCTTTATTGAAACATGCCTATTGTCTGCAACTGCTTTTGCAGTTCAGAGGCAGAGTTGAATATTGCATCAGATCGCTTCTCTGCCTTTTGGCTAAGATCAAGTGAATATTGCATCAGAGACTGTTTGGCCTCTAACACCTAAAATATTTACTTTGGCCCCTTACAGAAAAATGTTACATCAGGGCTGGGACAACGCATGGACCCAAGCATCACAACTGCCTTAACTTTTGCAACTAGCCACCCTAACTTGCCTTAGTCTCAGCCTGATTTGCTGATCTTGGGTGCAGAGAGTAGTTATATAGAGAGAGCTGCCTGGCAGGAGCTGTGGCTTTCTAGAGACAGATGTAACCAATACATGGCAAGTGTACAGATGAGGAGATGGTGTACAAACCATACAGCCTGCCTCCAAATCCTCAAATGGCCTCATTCACTTGGAAGGCGCAGGGCCAGGGAGCCAGTTGATCGGGTCCATAAAGATCAGCTTTCTGGGGAACAGGGTAGTTTGAAGAAAGGTGCAGAGCATCCTCTGGGGCAGACCTGAGGACAGGCAAGAAGAGAGGTAGGTGGGAGAACTTGCTTCAAATCCTAAGGGCCCCCAGCAATCGTTCAGCCCAAAGAAACTGCATTAGCAACACATCAAGTTGTTTCGATATATACAATTGTTTTGAAATATACAATATACAAAATTTTGATTTGTAAAGTATATCTCAGTAAAGCAAGAAGAAAAAAAAAGACACTGCATTAAAAATTGGAAGGGACGTTTGCTGGCTAATTTATTCAAACACTTATTTTACTCTTCCAAAACAGGAAACCCATCCCAGTTCTGCGTTATATAAAGACAGGGTGAACCTTTCCTTCCCCATCCACACATCACATGTATCATGAAGTGGCCATTCTGTGATTGTGCACTTAAAGTCTGTTTTCCCACTGTGGGCTCTACCATTCAACAATCTATTCCCACACCCAGTCCAGTGCCTACTATAGAGCAGTAGTTCAACAAATGTGTGTTGAATAAGTTCACTGAAGACAGAATACGTGAAATACTTTGCACCTAAAGATGATAGTATGTCTACGGGATGAAGGGTATATGGGCAAAGGGAAACATGAAAAGCAGTAATGTGTTGATCCTCTTATCAGAAGCAATTGGGACAAACAGGTAAAGCTGAAATTTGGAATGATTAAAAAAGCACATTGCTTAAATATGTAACTTTTTTTTTTTTGAGCCGCATGTCAGGCTCCACACTAAGAGTGCCAAGCCTGCTTACAATTCTCTCTCTCTCTCCCTCTCTGCCCCTCCCCCACTCGCACGTGCGCACACACACACACACACACACTCTCTCTCTCTCTCTCTCTCTCTCAAAATAAATAAATTAGAAAAAAAAGAAATGATACATGGAGAATCTTTAGGAACAAGGAAACTTGAGAAATGTCTATTTCCTGCCTTAGTTCCTCAGTTTCTCCTTTCTCTTCCCTCTCCATTTTTAAAAAAAATTTTTTTTAACGTTTATTTATTTTTGAGACAGAGAGAGACAGAGCATGAACGGGGGAGGGGCAGAGAGAGAGGGAGACGCAGAATCGGAAGCAGGCTCCAGGCTCTGAGCCATCAGCCCAGAGCCCGACGCGGGGCTCGAACTCACGGACCTCGAGATCGTGACCTGAGCTGAAGTCGGACGCTTAACCGACTGAGCCACTCAGGGGCCCCTCTCCCCTCTCCATTTTTCTAAACTCTCCCTGAAGGAAGGGATGAGGGTTTTAGGGTCAGGTGTGGGGCTGAAGAAACTATTTCTGCCTGTCCTATATCCTCTATCCCCAGCCACATCAGGTGATAGGCCAGTAGAAGCCGGAGTGAATGCTGATCACTCAAGGTCATCTCAAAGCCGTCTCAAGTAGTTGCCATGAGAACTCCTGAAAAGCATCTCTCTGGGGGACTTGTCTAAGTCTCTTCAGGAAAGGCTCTGTGGTATCCAGCAATGCTGATTCTTCTCGAACTTCTACCTGCATCTGTATCACCAAGGGATCTTGTGAACTGCAGATTGTGATTCTTTAGTTCTAAAGGGGGGCCCAAGATTCTATACTTCTGAAAAGCTTTCAGGTGATAACAAAGCTGCCTGTCTTTGGACCATGCTTTGAGTAGTGAGATTCCGGGGTGGGTGGGCTGGGTGGAAATGAGGATACAGGGGCCATGAACTTCAGTAACAATCTGGGATCTACTACCGGGGGAATTGCAAAGCTTGGGCAAAATGCTTATCTTTTCCAAAACTCCATTTCCTCATCTATAAAGCAGCAACAATAATCATACCACCCCCATGATGTTGTTGCAAGACTTAAATGAGATCACATACGTGAAAAACTTTGTTAACCGGAAAGCCCTGCGAAATAGGAGTTATGAGTAGCTCTTCCGACTGAAAGCACCAGGCTCTCTCTTTCTCAACCAGAAGAGAAGCACTGACTCTAGCCCAGGTACACATATGTGTGGGCAGGGAGCTTGATGGGAGGGTTGGGGGTGGCTCCAAAGCTAAGGAAAGTTGGTATAAATGGTTGGCGTGAAGGCATCTTAACCAAATAGAACCTGTTAAACCAGGCCACAAGCAGTGAGACCCCACTTCTTCTTACGGGATGCGGTGATAAAGAAATTACATAGTTATTTGAGAGGAACATAAATAAAGATTAATAGGTTAATGAGTTATTTTCCTTTCATTACTACACTATTGTACTTTATTATAATTGCTTTGCACTCATTTAATTAAATTTGAACCGGGGCCAACACAAGATAATTTGTTTTCCCTGTACTGAACAATGAGTATGCAGATTGGATGTACTGAAGCAGTAATCAGCCCTCTGTTTGCAACACTTTCCTACTCTGAGTAGACATTATAATTGATAATTTGATTGTTGCAGCACTCTGTGCAATATATTTTAAAGCAACATTAACATAATGGAAATTATGTTGTGAGCTTAATCTCAGCTTTTCACTGAGCGGCTATCTGGCTCCTCGGTAAAAACCAGTGAGGGTCTGACAGCAGCACATCTTCGTCTGTCTCTGTCTCTGTCTTTCTCTTTTTCTCTCTCCCTGCCTCTCTCCCTCCTTTCTTTCTCCTTTCCATTCTCTTCCTTCCTGCTCCTTCCTCCCTCCTTTTCATCCTTCTTGATCCCACACTTTTTCGATTTCCTCTTCCCTTCCTTTCGTTTCCTTCTGTCCCTCCTCCCATAACCACATCCACTTTCTTTGCTTACTAGCTTCTCTGGATCCACCGAAGAAGGCCGAAGGATGACACAGGGAGTGCCAAAGGCCGAGAGCAACCACTCCCCAGCTGCATTTCCTAATTTTGACACCCGCCCACATCTGGGGCATTTGGGAAAAGCCTTTCCCAGAAACAACCGAATGAGAAATTATTCAAGGTGGTCGGCCCGACAGCCAGCTGTATACTCTGTGCTGTTGATACATGTAATGGATTGATTCACACGGTGGTCGTGCACTCTTTGAGGGCATTGCTGCAAATTTTGGCAGATGTGGGGGAAAAGCCGCTGACATTTCCTTTGTCTCAAATCCATTCTTCTCTCGGAGCTGCAAACACTTTCTTGAAAAGATGCAGCATTTACTCTTCGGCATACATTCTGGGAACTCCTCTCTCCGGCCCAAGGGTTTCCTGTCCCACAATGGAAACTAGGTGTGACATTTTGTTTAATAATCCCGGGCCAGAGAGCTTGAGCACAGGTGGGGAAGCCCTGTGTCCAGGTGACTTCTGTTGAATTTTCATGACTCTGTAAATATTTGTTTCTGTGTTTGTTCTGGGAGGAAAAACACCTGTGAGTGGTTGGGAACGACCGTGTTGGTTTTGGAAGAGCCTCGGGAGGGGATTCTGAGAGTTCTTTGTCCTCCTCCAAACTGTCCGGGCCCTGATTTGTTACAAAAACCAAATTTTTTTGAAGGAAAGCCTGCTCTTAAATCTCCTTGCTCTTTCTAGGGCCTGTGCAGCCACACTCTGGTCTCCTATTATATTTTCAAACTCCCGGTCAGTGTGGAGGCAAAATGCCACCAAGAGCGTGTTCCTTTGGTGTGGGCAACTTTGCAGAGAAGGCAGATGTATCTCTGGAATGCAGTCACTGACTCCGGGGAACGCTTGAGTGTCAGCACTGACTCTGAGTGTCTTGCGTGGGTTTTCCCCCCCTCTCTTCTCTTTCTGTGTTTTTATTTTGCATAGAAACTTGCACTAGAATTTGATTTATTCACACACCAATTACCCAGTTCAGAAGCAGCACTTCTAAATTTGATTTTCCACTCACGGGCTCCGTATCTGGTCCGGGAGGGCATCTTATATATAGCTTCTCATTTGCCTCAGATGGACTTCTCTCGGCTGGGTTTACTGTTCTAATTATTACTATTATTTTTTAATGCTTATTGTTTTACAGAAAAGGGGCCAAATACTGGTGTTTTGACATTCCATCCCATTAAAAGGAAGAAGAAGGAAAAAGAACAAAGAGAAAACTCCAATCTGCCTGTATGGAGTGTGCTTCCTCTTGTTCAGATGCCGTGTTTACGTTGAGATGCCCACAGCTGGGATGTGGTCCCAGCCTACAGACACAATCCTGGCTTCTTGCATCAGCCCCCCCTCCACGGTCCCCAGCCTCCAGGGACATTACTAAGGAAGCCTGCTCCCAAACAAGGACCCGCAGGCGGATTCATGGAGCGCAGGTATCGGTCTTGGGGTGTCGGGCAGTTTCCCGCTATGAGAAACCAGGGCAGAGAGGCTCTCTCTCCAGGTCCTGGCCACGGATTCCTGGCATCTGCAGCCTATACAGACATCATCACACTTTAGGATATTCGGCTTGGCTTCTCGATTTGTATCTATCATAATTTGGTTTCTAGGACTAGGATTCAAGTGCAAGTGACTTCTTTGGAGATGATCCCGGTGCACACCAGGAGGGGAATGAGGAATTGAGACGAGGCAGAAGGACGATCAATGAACGATGTGTCATCAAGCCAGCGGGCAGTTGGGGAACTCCAG
Organism: Neofelis nebulosa; assembly: GCF_028018385.1. NCBI lineage: Eukaryota > Metazoa > Chordata > Mammalia > Carnivora > Felidae > Neofelis > Neofelis nebulosa. Next base: position 30,711,274 of record NC_080798.1, on the reverse strand, counting down.
AAGCCACTGCAGAACGAGCACCACGGAGTTATGCCACCGAGGAAGAGGAAGCAGGTGGCTATTTATACAGATGCTCTTGTCAATCACTGGCTGAGGGTTATTCCTTGGGTGGTGGTGGGCTGGTGGGGGGCGGGGAGGCATTGATTCTCTGGGATGTGTGCCTAGCTGCACACGGGGGCGGGACAGGCTCTGGGTGCCCGAGAAGGATCTCAGGTGAGATGCAGACGACGGCAATTGGCAGGTGGGCCATTGCAATGCACACGAGACACGAGGCTAAAGCTCGAGAGGATGGCAAGGTGCGTCCTGGCAGCCTCTGCTGGAGCTTTGCCTGCTAGCCTCTGCCTAGATCGTACGGCAGTCCCCCCCACCTCTCCGCACTCGCTTTCGGAACTACCCGTGGCCAACTGCGGTTCAGAAGCAGACGGTGCTCCTTTTGACGCAGATTCAGAAGGTCGGTGGTGATGCTGCATTGGGTCACGTGCCCAGGTCATTCGCCTCACTGCATCTTGTCACCTAGGCGTTTCATTGTCTCACATCACGGCAAGACGCAGAAAGGTGAGTGCGGTGAAAGAGGATATTTTGAGAGAGAGAGACCACATTCCCATCACTTTTATGACAGTAAATTGTTAGAATTATCCTACCTTATAATTAATTAGTTATTGTTGTGAATCCCTTACTGTGCCTAATTTGTGAATCACACTCTGTCACAGATATATACGTACAGGAAGAAAACACAGGATATTTGCAGTCTGGTACTATCTTTGGTTTCAGGCACCCATTGAGGGGCCTGGAACGTACCCCCCACATGTAAGGGGGGACTCCTGTGCCTACAACGACAAAGATGTGTGCCGAGCTCGCACATCTGTGTTCCGTAGTGCCCGCCTGGACACGAATATTTATCATCCATTCAGCCCTCTCGGTGGATGTAATGCTAAGCACACCACGAGGTCAGCCCCCTCAGTCTTTACGACAACGCCACGGGTAGGTACCGTTATCTACACCTCACACACGAGGAAGGGAAGGCACTGGGGTGTTGAGCAACTCGCTGAAATGGTAGCATCAGGGTATTCAAACTTACAGCCTGGCACCAGAGACCTACCCTTGGGGTGCTGCGCTGGACTGCCCCTCACAACTTTCCAGTTCGAATCTGGAAGCTCTGGAGACCACGGCTCCCCCAACTATCACCGCCATTTATTGACTCCATCACCTGCGTCCCATCCTCCAGTTCACGGTCTTACTTTCGTTCCACTGTGTCGACTTCCTCGCTGGGGCTGAGTGGTATGCGTTGTTCGCCCCATCCTAGAGCTCAGGAGAGTGAGGTTCAGCAAAGTGAACTTGCACAGCTGGTGGGTGAAGAGTCAGGGTTCAGACAGAGGCACGTGCACACCAGACCCCCCAAGCCAAGGCTCCAAGATGCGTTTTTCACCCGGCGCCACCGCAGCAGGGAGCAAGCAAGGAAGGAAGGACATCCAAGAGAGTAGCACCCCCTGACTTGCCTCAGAGCAGGCAGAGGGGTCAAGGGCCAGGCAAGAAAGGAAGGTCATTAAGGAAATCACGGACCCTCCCCCCACCCCACCTCCCTATCACGGATGTGACATAATGAGGCGAGGTGGTTGCTATTTCCTAACCAACTTTGATAATATCCAAAGTGCTTTACAGTCTACTTCCCTTTCACCTGGCACACTGGCCGGACTACCTGGATGCAGCGGAGCCAGCCAGGCTGTCAGAAGCCACCCCTCCAATACTTTTTTGAAAACCCTTCCATCAGCCCCCCGAGATTAACAACACAGCCCCACGGTGTCCCACAAGCTGGACTTTGGGGGTTGCGTGCATGTGCACGAGGACAACAGCCATACCCTGCCCAGGGCGTGTGGGGGTGCTGGAACAAGTAGGAGAAGGAGGGCTAGCCCGGGTTCCACCAAAAGACATGCTGGGCACTCAGGGTGGTGCTTATGGAGGAGCTTCCTTATCTCTTACCTTGCCTTCCCTAGCACCTTCTCCCCTTTTCTTCTCCCTTTGTCTCTTGCTTCTTTTATTTCCTTTCTGGAAAAGGAAGCCCCGTGTGGGAGAACAAGCACTATCCAGGAAATCCAGAGACCTGGCTGTATATCAGCAAAAAATGAAAGATGCCTTGTTCAAGGGCGGCAGTCCCAGCCCTGGGTTTCTGTCGCTGACCAGCCAAATAGCCGCCTTCTTCTCTCTAGATTTCAGCCCCCAAATTGTAACCACAGGACAGATACATTAGATCAGGGCTTCAGGCTTTTTGAAAAGATAAAATTTATTTACAACTGTTTACAATTACAGTAAAACCTTGGTTTGTCAGCATAATTCGTTCTGGAGACTTGCTTGAGATCCAAAGCACTTGCCTATCAAAGCGAATTTCAAGAACCGTTGGCTCAGTTGTGATCCTGTGACGTTCGGTGCCACCTACTACTCGTATTGCAAGACACTGCTGGTTTATCAGGTTAAAATTGATTGGAAATGTTTGCTCGTCTTGAGGAATGCTCGCAGAACAAGTCACCCGCAATCCAAGGTTTTACTGTATTTTTGAGCCTATATTTTGCAGATAGTAGATTTTACATTAAAAAAAAAAATTTCAAGACTATTGGCCTTCCTTGAAAAAAATAGACCTGGTCACACAGGACCTACAGTCTTCATGCTAGTTGTCTGTTGGCACTGAGTTCCTTTGCCTCCTCTAGATGGAGCATGCATTCACCACCCAGAGCTCACAGTCACTTGGTCTTACCCCTACCCTGCTCCTGGGTTTGTTAGAGGCTGGGGAAAAGACAGAACCCACAGGCACCTCAGAAGCTCCTAAAAATGCATATGGATAGAGGATCTTTTTTTTTTTTATTTTAATGTTTATTTTTGAGACAATGAGAGAGACAGAGTGCAAGCAGTGGAGGGACAGACAGAGGGAGACACAGACTCTGAAGCGGGCTCCAGGCTCCGAGCTGTCAGCCCAGAGCCAGACGCGGGGCTCGAACTCACGAACCGAACCGTGAGATCGTGACCCGAGCCGAAGCCAGATGCTTAACCGACTGAGCCACTCAGGAGCCCCTGGATAGAGGATTTCTAAGCCTTGCCTTCTCTGTGTGAGAAAGCCTGAAAACAAGGCGAAACAAAAAGCCAGCCTAACCTGACACTGAGTGCAGCCAGTGGCAGAAACGCCATGTCCTGCACACACCATTTTCAAGGTGGCTTCACACATGGGAGCTCCGGGATTCTCCCACCCGGGGAGGCACAGGTGCCAGGTTCCCGCTCAGCACATTGCAAGATGAGGAACCTGAGCTGCAGGGAGGGGAGGTGACGCGGCCACAGTCACAATGCTGCCATTGTCAAGGGCTGAATCAAACTCGGGTTTGCTCCCTCCTGCCCGGTGCTCCTTCCCCTCTACCAGGAAGTCTCTCCGTCTCAATTTGAATACTAGCTGTTTCCCCACTACATTGTCCATTGGTTCCTCTAACAGCTTGGCAGGTGTGCTGGGCAGCTGCTACTAAACCCATTTCAACAGATGAGGAAACTGTGGTGGTGTGGCCTGTTGGCATAAAAGCAAAGCAAGAAATTTTCCCTGGCATAACTGGAGGGAGAATGGGAGGGGTGAGTCTCACTCTCTCCCCTCCCCCTCCCCTCTCTCCCCCTCTCTCTCTCTGGGTGGGGGAAAGGGGGACCCTATTACACTCCCCCCGCCTCCTCTTTTTCTTCTTAAGAGAGAAGAAAAAGGGGCAGGGAAAAGGAAAGATTAAAAAGTACCAAACACCAATCGTACTCACTTTGCAAATTTGGAAACAGCAGTCCTGGATTCTTTTCTCTTTTTCTTCCCTCCCTTCCTTCTTTTCCTTTTACTATGAAAACAAAGAATTATCTAATGGCATTTGAGCTTTTCAAGACACTGCATGGATTTCTCAGTGGTTCTTACCCAAATACATAAAAGGCAGCGTGGGATGCTGAGTTGTACTTCCCAAGTTAGGATACTGAATCAGTCATGGAACTAACAAGCACAGTTTCACACACTGGCTTAGAAACGACGGTCAGAGGGAACCCCAGATCACTTGGGATTTCAGAGCGAACCAAGCTAAGTCTCTCAGAATTGTTGTTCTGGTTTGGGGAACATCTACAATGTGCCAGGTGTCTCCTGGGTACTTTATAGACAAAACCTTTAAATCCACAAAATATTCCTAGGAGGGCATTTGTTATCTGCATTTCCCTACTGAGGAATCGGAGGTGGGCCAAAAATGTCCAGAATGCTGCCCAAGGTCATCCCACAAGCCTGGGTCTGACTTTAAAACCCACATTCCCTCTACCACACTGAGTTTGCAATAGAAAAAAAAAAAAAATGCACCCCCTCCACCAATATTCCTGTGGGTCAGGGCCTTTCCTTAATCCATTTATCCCCAGTGACTCTTTCTGTGTGTTTGGGGGGTTCCTACAAATCCTTTGGGGTTGTCTGAAGGATAGATCATGTTTGGGCTACTTTGCCATCAAATAAACTTCAACAATATAATCAAAATCCTAAATAGTAGCCAATAGTGTATTGGAGTCAGCTCTCAGTTCTCCACTCATCTTAGGCTGTCACTTTTAATGTCCTTTTGGAAGGGATAAAGCCAGTTTAAACTAAGTAACGAACATTCAGGAAGCAAACACCCATGCCACACCCTTGACATGGTGTACTAGGGAGGAGGGAGTAAACATTAACCAGAAAGCAAATACGGAAACATCAGAGAGGTGGTGCATGGAGCAAAAAGCAAGCAAAGTCGGGTAACAGTAGCTAAGCTCATGGACTTGGAAATCAGCCAAAGTCTGGGTTCAAATCCCTCCTTTGATACTTCCTAGCTGCCTGGTATTAGGCAAATTACTTAACTGGTTTTAGCCTTAATTTTCTCTGTAAATCTGGGGTGATAATAATACGTTCCTCTGAGTCTTGTTATATAGATTAAATGTTATAATGTATAGAGCATGTTTGGGAGAGTGCCTGGCATTATTATTATGGGCTCAATCAATGATAGCTGTTATTATATACAATCAAACTGCAATTAACCTATTTTGAGAGGACTCTCTCCTCTCAAATTTCGTCACTCTCCGCTCATATTTCAAGAAAAAGGTCACATCGGAGGTTTTTTTTTTTTTTTATTGTTATTATACTATTCTTTTTACATTTCTGGAGCATGTTCTGTGGTCACTACGGATTCGAGCTAAATTGCCCACAGTGTGAATATTCGCCATAGCAATAAGAGTGGCTCCTCTATGAAAAGCAGGTGAGACTGTAAGCACAGAAGAAAGAGAGTGATATGTCCATTGGACTCAACCTGTGGAAGAGAGCAGGTGGGTAGGAAGCCAACAGGTTTCGGGAAATATATGCAGAATGGAACTTTGGGGAGAATGCCAACTGTCTATCCACCCATGCCCCAGTCCTGGGTGGGGGCACCCCGGTCAATTGATATCACGCAGAAATGGAAACCGGCAGGGACTGGAAAAGAGCAGCCAGAAGACATAGAGAAAATAAGCCCCTAGTTCATCAGAGGCAGGATGAAAACTGACGCCACTCCTTCCTGAAAAGAGAAAATGAGGGTATCCGATAGAACAGTGCTTGGAATCTGCAATCAATGCAGCGATTCTGGCCGGGCACAAAAGTCTACTGTGCCATTTTGGATGCCCTATTATGAAAAGGATACTGTGCTATTAGTGAGGCCCGGTGCAGTACAGCCCAAGTGACCGGGGGGCACAAAGATCCACGGATATTTTAAAGGGGAAGTGAAAACAGACTGGCACTCTCCAGGAAACGAGACACAGAGAGGTGGGAATTCGCAGAGGGACATGGCATCTGGAAGTGAAGACAGAATAAAAGCTAAAAAGGATATTGGGAGTTCATTGGTCTGTTTCCCTGCCTATCTTCTGCGTCCTCTGAACCTAGGTTAAGGCAGGATGGTCCAAAAGAGGTATTTATTAATGAGGGCACTTAAAAAAATACTAAGCATTTACCCGGGAACCAAACAGAGAACAGACAGGAGAATAATGAGTTCTGGAATTAGGGTAAGAAATGCCTACAATGGGGCGCCTGGGTGGCTCAGTTGGTTGAGTGTCTGAGTCTTGACTTTAGCTCAGGTCGTGATCTCGCGGTTCGTGGGATCAGGCCCCGAGTTGGGTTCCAGTCTGACAGTGCAGAACCCACTTGGGATTCTCTCTCTCCCCTTCTCCCCCCTCCTTCACTTGTTCTTTCTATCTCAAAATAAATAAATAAACATTTTTTTAAAAAAAGTGCCTACAGCAACCATTCCAATGACTTTGGAATAGCATCAAATAGCTCGAGAAAAGGAGAAAGGAAACCAAGAGATACTGAGCAATTGATATGCTTCAGAACTGGCTTTGAAGTCAAACGCCTCAACCCTCACTCATTTGCTGTGGAACTTTGGGCAAGTCCCTCAACTTCTCTGAGCCTCAGGAACAATGTAAGCCCCGACTTCATTGTGTTTTTGTGAACATAAGAAATAACAATGTGTATGACACACCTAGAATAGTGCCCACCATGGAATGGGCCCCCACAAAGTGGTGGGCATTGTTGCCGTTATTATCGGTGTCATTCACGTAGCGCGCCGGGGAGAAGGGCCATGTTTTACACGTGAGGAAATCACGGCTCAGAGAGGTTAGATAATTTGCCCAAGGTTGCACAGGCAGTAAATAGTGGAACTTGTACTTGACCCCTGGTTTGTCTGACATACTCCCTCCCCATCCCGTCCCATGGCAACTGATAAAAAGGAAGACAAAATCCTTGCTTCATCTATGCTTAATCCACGCTTCCTTCATAGATAACACATTTTCTAGGAACCTAACTCATTAGCACATACTTATATGGTTTCTACAGCTCTGAGGCCTCTGCAGGCCTCAGTGAAAACCTGACTTATATTTGGGGATCCTGGGAAATGGACGTCCCCAGAAGCCAAAATAAGTAGAGTAATGGAGACTGCATGCGTTACAAATGGATAAAAATAGCATTTGAGACGATGGTTTGGAGAGAGAGGGGTCAGTTATTTGGCAAGTGACTACAGAGCATCTCTGAAGACTGATAAAGCTTCTGTGCACACGGCCATGTTGCCTCCTTCGGCAAGCTTACCGTCCTTCTGGGACCTCTCTTCCTCCTTCTTTTTTGCTTCCCAGCTCAGAGCCTAGGTTTTGTTGAGGACAGTCTAGCTCTAACAGTGGATTGTGTTTGGCCTCAAGCAATCTGGACAACCCATTCTCCTTTGCCAGTGATAGGCCATGGATGGGTGTGTGTCCCAGTTTTAGCCAGGAGATGCAAGCAAATGTCTGCAGGAAACTCCTAGGCTCTCTTGCTCTGGCAAGAGGGGGTATGTGAGAAGAACCCTTCTTGGTTCCTGCTTGGTATGCTGGGTATGAAGATGTGATACCTGGAGCCACAGCAGCTGTCCTGAAGCCATGAGGGGAGACATTGCTGATACATTGAGAATGGCAGATCAGGAAGAAAGAATGAGCCTAAGTTCTCAGTGACATCATTAAACTGCTGTGCCAATCCTGGAACCACTTGTTTCCATATACCTTGCTCTGTCAGTAAACTAAAGGTTTTTGTTACCTTCCCATCGCTAGTTGGCATTTCTATTACCAGACCAATAAAATGAGACTACCTTGGAATGGGACCAGGTTATGTGTGTTTTAAATATTCCCAAATCACCCTAATAAGGTTAGGGTTCAGAACCACTTTTCTATCCCCTGAAAAGCTTAAGCATCGTGAGACGTGTTCCAGCTATTCAGAAGAGGAAAAGACTTCTTTCTGGGCGGATTAGCAGTGAAAACATTTGGGAGAAGGTAGCATTTGGTCTGACCTGGGTGGGATGGGTAGGATCTGAGCCTATGAGGATAAAAGAAAATGGTACTCGAGGGAGCAAAGCCCTGAGGATCACAGGCTGTATATGGGGATGCTCAAGTAGCTCACCTTGGCTGCATCACAAGGCATGAAAAGTAGGCGATGAGGCTGGAGAGATGGTTTGGGGCTGGACTGGGTATTGGGTGGTGGTTTAATGCCATGCTAAGGACTTGGTGCCCAAGACTGAGCTAGTTGCTAGAGATGATGAAAGAGAAGTTTAAGACCCAGCCTGGTTCCTGAAATGTTTCCAGGGTAGTGGGGATGTCAAGGGTTACTCATGAAACTCTCGGGAAAACAAATGTGCCATATATAATTAAGCTCCCCAGGTGCCAGCACAGAGAGAAATAGCCTTAGGATGTCAGAGTCAGGAGAGAATGGTGTGGGGTAGAACAGGATTGCGAAGCTGTAGGATGCCAGGGGTGGATGGATACCTATGGGCACAGTGTCTCACTTTCTAAATGATACTGGAATGCTGTCTATGCCACTCCTGGGAAGTGAGCCCTTAGACTCTATCTAACCTCTTCTGGCACAAAGACTTCACTGGTTGGAATCTATTATTAGACAGTTTCAATGATCATCCAGTTTTTTATTACATCATACCAGAATCAATCTTTTTAAAGCTTTAGCCCACTGACCCTCATTTTACTCTACTAGTCTAGGGTGAGATGAGTTGAATTATTGGTTCTACTACTCTGTAATGTTAATGCATTCAGCCCCTTCCCACAGTCTCATAGTGAATAAAGTATATTTTCCTGACCCTTGACTTTGAGATGGCTTGATTCGAGCAATTGGGATGTTGGTGGATGTAATGCCAGCAGAGGCTCTTAATGTGTGTGTCCATTTGGGAAAGCACTTTTGTACTCTTCAATCACGATGAGGAAAATATTCCCAGGGGCACCTACTGATTTCCAAAGAAAAAGAAACACATGGGACGAAACTGACCCAAACCATGACCTTGATCCAAGCACAGTAGAGACCTCATCGGATCAGACAAAGTCCAGCTCACCTGTGGAACTGCAAGAAGTAAACAGATGTGGTTAATAAGCACTCATGTGGCAACGGCTGACTAAGACATACAGCGACAAAGAACAGGTTTGCTCCCTTCACACCAGAATGCTCTTCAAATAGATGGAGGTCACTATTATTCCCCCCCAAATATTATCATTTTGTTCTCATATATCCCAGTGCCGATAACCATTTCTTGTGTGGCGTGCGTTCCAAACCTTCCTGAATGTAATTGCTCACTCTTTCACCCAGAACTGAGCACACGGTGCTCCAGATGTAATGTGCTCCTTGCAGAACCTATTAGGATTATCAGTGCCCTTCAACTGAAAATAATACTTTATTACCACATGTAAAATTGCTTTAAATAAAAAAAAAAACCAAAACTTCTGTTGTTGGATCATATGGAGCTTTGGGTTGATTAACCCTCTGACCTTTTCTGAGTCAATCACTGTCAGTCTGGCTCTCTGAACCTATACTTACACAGTTGACGTTTTTTTGGATGTATTCAATATACAGATTCTATTACTCTTAAATTGTATATGGCTGTTCCTGACCTAACAACCTGGCCTGTCAATACAATTTGAATCCTTATTCTGTCATCAAACATATCAACTGTTCCTTTCCTACTTAGGCCATCCATAAATTTGGTAAGTATGCTTGCTATGTCCAAGAATATTATGAGTGACATGACCTTGCTTATAACAGTATATATCAGTGAAGTAACTTTATCAAAAATGGAAATTGGTTGGAACAGCAGGATCTGCTCTTGGAGAACTGATAAAGGGTCTTAGTAATTAGTTCTTTCTTTTCTGTGTGCTTATCAACATTGTTTAATAATTTGTACCATCTAACTGTCAGGAAGCAACATTGGAATAATATCTCCAGTCTGGCGAATGTATCTTTAAAAATTTTTATGAAATTTATCATTGATGAGTAGTGTAATTTGGTACAATGTAATCTATGATGATGTGTCTTATCAGGACACTTCCCCTGGACTTGACCCCGTCTTTCTCACTGTCTTGTGGACCAGAGGCATTGTGCACCACACCAAATCCAACCTGGCCTTGCCAGCAGTTGGATAGCCCCAGCCTAGACATGTACTGCTCCTATATGAAGTCAGGCTCCTACAGCTTGTGCTGTGTTACACATGCTGAGCTACTCCTTGGGCAGTAGCTCCAGATTCAGGACTATCAGGCATTTCCTCTCCCCACCCCCCACATTATGCACATCCCATCTCCCGCCCCAGGACTTTCCTATTGTCATTAAAGTGCAAGACCACCATGACCACCATGACCACCATGACCCCCACTAGGCACTTTCTTTCCTCCTTGCAGAGGGATGGTGTGGAGACAAGGCAGCTTCCCATGGACTCCAAGAAGACATCCAGTAAGACAAAGCAATCATCTTGACAGGAAGTAATGCACTTCCCTGTATGACTTCTCTCCTTCGCTGCCTCCTAAGTTTTTGCCACAAGCTTTGCTTTCTAGGTTAGCCAAAGCTCTCAGCCCCCTGCCTGTGTCCCCTTAGCACTCACTTCCTCTATCTGCTGACGACTTCCTACCACCAGCACTTTCTCCTGCATCTCAGCCTACACGTAGGGAAGGCTGGATGCACTGGAGAACCGATGCCCCAGAGGGCAGAGGATAAACCCTTCTGATTCCTCCCTCTTTGGGTGGGACAACTCTGAAACACATTCTACCCTGTGTCTCAGAGGTCCCCAGTGGGACTGAGCCCCAGATGCCTGCAGTGCTAACCACTGACCCGTGTCTTATTGATTCCCTTTCCCTCCTTGTCTCATTTCCTCACTCCTGTTCTGGTGCTTCTGGGAATCACCTCCCAAATAAATGACTTCCACTGAAATCCTTGACTCTGGATCTGTTTCTTGGGAGACCCAACCTGAGGCACTAGGGTACCCGAGACTTTCTCCCATGATAAGAACCCCTTCCCTATCAAGGTCTCCCATTCTGATGGAAGAGTGACAAGGGTGTGCACTAGCCAGATAGGTCTTTATTTTTTTTCCTATATTCTTGTACACTATTTTTTTTTTAACGTTTATTTATTTTTGAGACAGAGAGAGACAGAGCATGAACAGGGGAGGGGCAGAGAGAGAGGGAGACACAGAATCCGAAACAGGCTCCAGGCTCTGAGCGGTCAGCACAGAGCCCGATGCGGGGCTTGAACTCACGGACTGTGAGATCATGACCTGAGCCAAAGTCGGCACTTAACCGACCGAGCCACCCAGGCGCCCCAGTGTACGCTATTTCTAAGTAAAATTTAAAGACGTAAATCATCAATGTTAACAGAATAGTGTGTTACCAGAGTGTTGCAGCTTGTTATCTGCAACATTATATTAGTAGATCTCACTTTCCCATTTCATTTCTGTCAAAATGTTATTTCAATGATTTGAATAGGTAATAAATGGGAACATGGTAAAAAAAAATATGTGCAGAAGGATGGATAGTGAAAGCAAGTCTCTCTCCCCCATCTTAAGTCTACTCATCTGTTACTAGTTTCTTATGCATCTTTCCAGAAACGTTCTATGCATTAACAGTCACACGCACTCATGTTCGTGCACACACGCTCACGTTCATGCACACACGCTCACACACAGGTACACATGCCTAACTTCCTATAGGACAGGTGGAATCCTGTACTGTACTCTATGGATTCTTCTGAATGTTGCTTTCTCATGTGAGAGTAAATCTTGGTGGTCATCTCGTGTCAGTAAACCCACACTTGCCCTATTCCTTTAATAGTGGGGCTAGTTTTCCAGTGTATGCATCAGTTTCAATGCCTTTTAAGTAATCTTACTCCTTTAACATCACCTAGACCCTAACATGATCTAAAACCTTGAAATAACTCTTTTATTTGCTCACAATTCTACAATCTAAACTGGGCCCACCTGGGTAATACTTCTGGTCTTGCCTGTGGTTGTCCCTGTGGATGCGTCCAGCTTGGCAGGTGGATTTGGGGCTGGGATGGCTGGGTCCCTTGCTGTCATTCCATGCCATTTCAGGGTCTCTCTCTTTCCTCAAGAGCTCTCATGGCCTCTCTACATGGTCACTCCAGCAGGGGAGGGAGACTGGGCTTTTTATGTGGCTCTTCAGAGCTCTGGAAGCTGTCAGCCTTCTTAATGCTTAGGCCAGAAACTGGCCTGTCTTCCCCTCTGCTGCATTCTATTGGTTGGACCACATCATGGACCCAGCCATGATTCAAGGACAAGGGACTTCACAAGGGTGCAGACATAGGGAAATGTGGTTCATTGGGGGTCACAAATCTGAAAGTACAAGGGACTTCAGGGGAAACTAACTAGTTAGGGGATCAGGGATCCCAACAGATGTACATCCTTTTGATGGGATTTGTGACATTTTGTTTGAAAATGTGATTATAATTTTTAACAATGGCAGCACATCCGTAATTCACATCATGGAATTGTAAGATTTAGAGAGATCACCCGAAACTTCTCCTTCATTTGGCCAATGAAAGATCTGAAAATCTGAAAGGTTAACTAACAGTCAAAAGAATGACAGCATTTCCCTGACTCGTGGTCCCTGAGCCAGCCCCAATTCTTTATCCCCCTCCTTATCTTTCATGCCCTCCATGAAGTTCCCCTCTGTAGGCTTCTGCCCATTCAGTTCCTGGTTTAACAAACATGTATTGAGTACCTGCTATGTTCTGGGCACTGTTCCAGAAGGTCATTATTTCAGAGATGTAGTAATTCTAGCCCAACGTAAGTGGTGTGCTGGAGCTGGCTCGAACCATCACATGAGACCTGCCTGTGCGCATCTTCAACTCCGCGTTTGGTGATGTCATGTTGGTAGCTTGAAATTGGCCGTGCTGGGAATATGTGTAGCACAAAACTTGAGAAACACTACAATTCAGGACTTTTTTTTCTCCCCAAAGAGTTGCTTGTTAAACATTTACCAGCACACCCTGGATTTAGTCTTAAACCACATTCTCTTTTAGGCTAAGAGGGGTTTCTTTACCACAGTCCATGCTGACCTACAGGTCTCTGTCTTGTCATTCACTGATTCACCCAATCAGTAAATATTAATTGATCAACTACCAAGTTATAGGCCCTGCATCAAGAAGGTGACCTCTGCTCTTTACCAGATAATTGTCTGCAGGCAGGAAAGTGGGCCTGGTGTTGCTAGATTTGTTTTAGTAACAGAACTTGGTAATCCAGATTTATACATAGCATTGCCCAAATTTTGAATGTAAGCAACAAATTGCAAAAATTTACAAATTGTGTCTGGGCCAAATTAAGCATGTCTTTAGGTTATTATTTGTTAGGAGGGCCACTAGCCTATAACTTCTATTCTTTTATTATTATTATTATTATTATTATTATTAATTATTTTATTTTAGAGTGAGAGAGAGAGAGAGAGCACACGAGTGGGTGAGAGGGGCAGAGGGAGAGAGAGAATCTTAAGCAGGCTTCACACTCAGTATGGAGCCCAACGTAGGGCTTGATCCCACAACCCAGAGATCATGACCTGTGTCGAAATCAAGAGTCAGTTGCTCAACCAAATGAACCACCCAAGTGACCCTGCAACCTCTATTCTAATCCTCACAAAAGTGTGTGACATCAAGGCCCTAGGCTCTCCACCCCTCCATGCCCACTGGTGTCGCTGCAGTTAAACCACCTGGAAATCCAGGCATATGGAGGGCACTCCGCCCTCTCCCCTGTGTTTAAAACAAGATCCTTTGCTTACAGGTCTGTGTGGCTGCCAAGTAATAACCATTTCTTCAGGTTCACGTTTCACTCTCTACTCAGCTACACTGGCCTTCTTTTAGATGTTTGAAGAGCCCATGCTGCCTTCTACCACAGGGCCTTTGTACCTGCTGTCTCCTCCTCCTGGAACACTGCACTTTCACTTCAACAGAAAGACTATTTCCTCAAGGAATCTCTGTTCTTCTAGACAAGCTCAAGTCCCTATAATTTATCTACCATTATGACCAGAGTTTGATCTTTTGTACCATTGTGATGGCCACAAGAATGCACTTCTTAGATCTTTTTGTGGAGGGGAGTCTAATTGACTGGTAACCCCAGCTGCTCTGCCCTGACCACCACCCCTCTGCTGGGACCATACTTCCCAAGGGCTGCCCCTAGCCCATCACTGAGCATGGCAAGAACTCTCAGGCAGGTCTGTTCTTCAGAACATGAGACTCTTCTGATGGGTAACTTTGGCGTGGCCTGGATTCCCTGGGAACCACCCCACAGAGCAAGACCACTGTCTCTCTCCACCCAGACCTGCTTCACCATCTGAAGACTGGCCCCCCCCAGTCTTCTCCAGCCTCCTCCCTATTCTCACTCACAAATAAATCTCCTGCATGTTTAGTCCTGTCCTACTGGCTGCTTCTTGAGGGACCTAAACTAGTGTAAGCATCTATTATGGGGATAAATTTAGGTTTATAAGTGCAATTACTTGATGCTTGCTTACCTCCCAGACTCAACTGTGAAAGCAGGGGTTAGTTCAGAGATATGTTTGTCTTTGGCCGACTGTTAAATCCCAGCCCTTCCCACAGGGCCTGGCACACAGTGGGTATTCAGTAAACACTTGCCAATTTGACAAAATAATGAAACCATTGAAAATACAGTGAGTGTTGAAAAGTAAAGGTCTGGTTAAATGTAACGTATGCTGGCCCTAACTATAGGCTGTACTAATTTCAACACAGAAGCTGGAACTGGGGAGTGTCCCCTGGAGAATAAGGTAAATAAACATAAGACAAATTCAGCTAGTCCAAGTAGTTCGTGCGGTGATTTCAGAATGTCGAATGGGATGGCATTTCGATGTACTTACTGAAGGAACCTCTGCTTTCTCTCCAAGGCATGACAGTTTGGTAATGGAGAACACACTAGAAGAGTCAATTCAAATACTGTCCAAGATGGACAACCTCAGAAGTGGCACACAATGTCAGCAGTTGACAAAGGACTTCTCAGAGCTGACTAGCTTGAAATCTACAATGACCTGGCTTAGCATCTTTGGCAAGTCACTTTCTCTCTCCAGATTTTGATGTTCCCATCTGTACCATGAGGGGGTGGCGTTGGGGGCCCTGAAGCATTTCTAGCTTGGGCAAACTCTGGATTCTAAGTGGAGTGGACAGACATCTACCAAAGTGCCCGGTACTTAGGAGGCTTTCAATAAATCTTGCTTGAATGCATTAATGAAAACATGAATGGAGGATACCTCCTCTCTCCCCTGGGTACACAAGGTTTGGGGGCCCCAATCTGTGCTAGCAGGGGAGGCAGGAAGCAGCTGTTTACCTTTGAGGGAGCGGCTGGGTGATGTGCTTGTGCAAACAGCCATTTACCCAGGTGTCAAGAGGAGGGACAGAGAGAGAACACACATTTATTCCTTTCCTCGTGGTAATGATCCAGAAACCCCAACCTGGCAGTGCTGGAGTGGGGGCCTGTTGTTTTCTGACCAGGCTTGGGGCCAAGCAAGACTCCCTCCCTCGTTATTCCCACTTGTACTACAAGTCACTCCCTTCCCAGTAACTGTCAGGGGTAAATATCAGCACCCAAAGTTATCTTATTATTGGACGTTGTTTTCTGCTTGCTGTCTGTATCCTCTCACTGGAATAGAAACACCTTAAGAGTAGGTCATTTGTCTTGTTCACTGCCCTATCTCCATAGCTGGAGGGGTGTCTTGGACATGGTGGGCCTTCTCAATAAGTGGATGTTGACTGACTGATGGACAGGTGAGCTGTGCCCCAAGCCTGGTCTGGTGACATCACCAGCCTGGAATTACCACCATTAACGTCACCTCGTTGGGTACGTCAGCATCCTTGAGTCAATCATGGCAGTCATTCTCATAGTGTCTGTCTTACCTCCTACTTGTTCTTAGTGTATTTCTCTAATTGAGGTCTCCTCTGTAATTTAAATAAATGTATCTAAACTCTACATTGTATGCCATGACTATAAATGGAAACCAATATCACTTTCCCATAAGGAGAAAGTAATCATAAATATGAGGACAGTGGTCATAAACCTTAGTGCCAAGGGGATGGCGAATGGAACACTATTTCAACGTGTTTCATCCTTTGTAAAACTAGGCATTGTATTGTATGCATTTACCAACCTTATTTTGACACAGGGTCCATAGGCTTCATCAAACCTTGTAAGGAGTTTATGTCCTCTTCCTTAAGAGCCATGGAGAAGACATACCAAGGTGCAGTCTGCCAATGGTCCAAGTTTGAGGTCTTTCCTTTTCTAAAAAGGAAAATCCAGTCATGGTAGGATAGTGTGAAAGGCATGTTAGCACTGAGCTGAGACCCTCCATGACGTAAGAACGACTAAAAGAAGACAGAAAGGGAAAGGGCTTTTTAGGTGTAATTTGGTGTCTGGGTGCCACATTAAGTCATCTTAGTTTCCTTGGGTGAAGGTAGGGTCTTCAGAAATATCAATTAAATTGCACAAAATTATTTAGGTTTAAATTTAATCGCACACAAATTATTTAGGGTTAAATTCCAAACCCATTATTTTGGATTAATTTATCAGTTCATATCACTAAATATTTGTTGTATGACTATGACTATTATTGACAAAGCTGTGCAATAAGTTCACGTACTAAAGAGCTTCTGAGTAATTGGCGAAAAATGGCTATGTAATCATGATATATATATATATATATATATATATATATATATATATGATAAAATTTAATTTCTCCCATGGTAGGTGAATCCCAAGATGCCATAAGATTGATGAGAATGTCCAGTGTTGGATAGCGGGGCTGAGAAAAGATTCCTAAACTTTGAGCCAAATCCTAAAGGATAGGCCCTCTGTCTATTATTCAAAATTGCCTGGTCATGAGAACTCTCCCTGGGACTTGTTAAAATAAAGATTCCTGGACTCTATTTCAGACCAGCTAGACCAGAATCTCCAGTAGAAGGACCCGGAAATCTTAAAAAAAAAAAAAAAAAAAAAAAAAAAAAAAGTACCCCGGGTGATTCTTATCATTAGACAAATTTGGAAGCCAATGTGCTACCTAAGTCAGTGACTTGCAAAGTTGCCTGTGCATTGGTAGCCTGTCAATATATAGATACTGGGCTTATCTAATCAGATTCTCTGATTACAATGGCATGGCCATTTTAAGATGCTCCTAAGATAACTTTTGTGCTCACCATATCTTGAGAATCACTGAGCCTGGTTGGAGATGGGTGGTGTAGAGGTTAGGGTGTGGATAATGAATATCCCAGGCAGAGGGAAGAGCGTAAATAAATACTACCTGGTGTAGTATTTGGGAATCTACAAGTACCAGAGCACAAAGAGAGATCACAGCAAGAGATGCTGTGGCAAGGAACTTGGAATTTCTCCTATAGGTCAGCGCTTCTCACTGATAGATGTGTGTATGTGGTTGGAGATGCACCCATCAGAATCACCTTTAGAACCTGATAAGATGAAGTGTTAGAAGCGGAAGTCTATGAAGTAAGAAGAGCACTAGGATATTTTGTTCTGGTAACTCCTCTAGCTTTAGAGTGAATTTTAAAAATTATTGAAAAAGGTGCCTGGCTGGCTCAGTTGGTAAAGCATGTGACTCTTGATCTCAGGGTTACACGTTTGAGCCTCATATTGGGTATAGAAACAACTTAAAAATAAAAAATTCTTGAAGTATAGCATGCTTGCAGAAAAATGCGGGAATATAAATTTAAAGCTTGACGAATTAACACAAAGTCAATACCCAACCACCAGCCAGATGACGAGGTAGAATGCTACCATCAACTCAGATGCTCCACTTGTTTTCCCTTCCAGTTGTTGCCCTTGCTTTATCCCCGAAGTTAACCACTGTTCTCACGTCTAACATCATAGGTCAGTTTTCTTTATTTTTTGAGCTTAATATAAATGGAATCATGCAGTATAAACTTCTTTGGGTCTGGATTTTTCCATTCCACATCATGTTTGTGAAATTTGTCTGTGATGTTACACGTAGAAGTACTTTATATTTTCATTTTTGTATAGTATTTCAATTTACAAATATACAATACTTTGTCTATTCCATTGTTTCCAAATGCTGGCAATTATAAATAATGCTGCTATGGACATTCTTGGATATAATCTTTGGTGTACGTATGTGTTCATTTCTGGTGGGAATATGTCTCTGAGTGGTATTCCTGGATCATAGGGCATGGGCATATCCAATTCTCTATGCACTGCCAATGAGTTTTTAAAGTGTTTTTTTTACCAGTTGACAATTCTACCAGCAGTGTGAGAGTTGTGCTTGCTCCATATCCTCACCTCACTTGGCATTAACAGTCTTTCCTATTCTTTCTTTCAGCTATTCTGCTAAAATACAGTGGTAGATACTTGTAGCTTTACTGTGCATTTCCCCAGTGACTAATAAACTTAAACACTTTTCTATGTGTTTATTGGCCATTTGGGTACCCACTTTGTGAAGTTCCTGTTTAAATTGTTAGCCCATTTTCTATTATTTTTCTTATCTATTTGTAGGGATTTATATATATTCTGGATATGACTTTTTTAGCATTTCTAGTTCATTTTTCACTCTGTGATTTGCTTTCCCACTCTCGTAAGGATGTCTTCTAATGAAGATCAATTTCTTCATTTTAATGAAGTCTAAAGTATCAATGTTTTCTTTTATGTGTTTATTTATGTCATGTTAAGAAAGCCTACCCCCAAGACACAAGACATGTCCTACATTATATTCTGAAAACTTAAAAAAATTTTTTTAATATTTATTTATGGGGGGGAAGAGAATGAATGCGGGAGGAGCAGAGATAGAGTGAGACACAGAATCCAAAGCAGGCTCCAGGCTCTGAGCTGTCAGCACAGAGCCTGACATGGGGCTTGAATTCATGGATCTTGAGATCATGACCTGAGCCGAAGTTGGACGCTTAACCAACTGAGCCACCTAGGAGCCCCAGCGAGTCTATTTTTTAAGGTATTGATCATGGATATTTTAAAACCCAAGTCTCATAAGTTCAGTATCTGGACACCCCTTAAGTGTTCCTCTTTCAATTATTTTTTTAATCATGTAGTTTTGTCTCCTAAGATGGCTGCTAGTTTAGAATTAGATGCCAGATATCATAAGTTGACCTTTGAACAATGGAGGGGTCGGGGTGCCAACCCCATGCAGTCAAAACTCCATGTATAACTTTGACTCTCCCAAATGTAACTACTAAACAGCCTACTACTGACCAGGGGCATTACCAATAACATAAAGTCAATCAATGCATATTTTTATGTTATATATACTCTATACTATATTCTTACAATAAAGTAAGCTACAGAAAAGAAAATGTTATTAAGAAAATACATTTACATTGTACTGTATTTATTGAAAAAAAATCCACAGATAAGTGGATCCATATAGTTCAAACCTTTGTTGTTCAAGGGTCAACTGTGTATATATAAAATTAAGATCACTTGAGACTCTGGGTAACTTTATTCTCTTACAAAGAAGATTTGCTTTTACCTCTAGTAATCAGGGTAGAGACAAATCACCTAATCCTATCAGAGATTGAGTTTATTCAAAACTGGACTTCAAAGAAAATTTTACCTCTTCAAACAAAACAAAACAAAACTGGACTTCATTCTTTGTGAGGGTTGGTTTATTCTGATTCACTGCCATTTCTTTACTGGGCTCTAAATTCCCATTTTCCCCCTTAGTC
The DNA here is from genome assembly GCF_028018385.1 of Neofelis nebulosa. Taxonomy (NCBI): domain Eukaryota; kingdom Metazoa; phylum Chordata; class Mammalia; order Carnivora; family Felidae; genus Neofelis; species Neofelis nebulosa. The sequence continues at coordinate 30,691,758 of NC_080798.1, read as the reverse complement.
TGGTAAGACTGCCAGAAGTATTGCTCAGCTTCTGTCCTCAGCCACTGCTTGTGAACCAGATAATAGTCTTTGGGGGAAATAGGATGAATGTTGAGCTCACTGTTTGGTATTTGCCTTTTCTCAAGAATCTTAGCCCCTTAAGTCCTCATAGTGTTGGTAGCCCTTTCATACCTTCAAACCTAATCAAATATTTTGTCTGGCTTTTCTAGTTGTCCTTGGCTGATGAATTGGTATACAGCAAACAGGTCTACCATTACAAGCCCTAAGATATGTGGTTACATAGGAAAATAAATTTAAGAAGAATACATATGTGGAGTGCCTAGGTGGCTCAGTCAGATAAGCATCCAACTCTTGATTTCAGTTCAGGTCATGATCTCACAGTTCATGGGATCAAGCCCTGCATCAGGCTCCATGCTGACAGTGTGGAGTCCACTTGGGATTCTCTCTCTTCTTCTCTCTCTGCCCTTCCTTTGCTCATGCTGTCTCTCTCACTCTCAACATAAATAAACATTAAAAAAAAAAGAAGAATATGTAGGTGATCCTATATTCATTAAAATAAAAATATTGATAAGTTGTTAGAACAGAATGCATAGGAATATCATCTGAAAAAGGAGTAGTCACCTATTTACGTTGGTTACATATCATGCAGTATTTCATTTTCTATACTACATATATTTATAATGATTGGACTTCAGTTTTCAGTGGGATATATTCATATATAAGAGGAAAATAATAAGGTCTTTTCAAAAAATTAAAGAAATAGAAATGGCATAATAGACAAAATAGCTGGAAAGTGAGCTTGTCTTTATGTTTGTTTCCTAATTTAGGAAAGCTGGGCTTACAGAATATCCACCTATATATAGAGAGAGCATGGTTAGACTTATGCTGTATTTTACCAACTTTCCCCTTGGTAAGCTTCATTATGGAGGGGCTTTTTAGTTAAGGGATTTTCCAGGTTGATGAGTTACCTGTGGGAACCTGACATTACTTACTGGGCCTTGTTATCCATTTGATCTGCAAATAAAAGGGAGACCAAAATTATAGAAGCCCTCCAACTTTAGGAAAACATTTACTTAACCAAACTAACTTTAGCACATAACTAATTAAAAAGGAATTTCTTCTTGGGAAGAGAAGATACACACTTACAGAGTGCTACAATTTATAAAAGGACTCAATTTGAAAACTCCATCCCATTGTTTTGCCAGCAAACACTGGACTCCAAATTTGGGAGTTAATACTAAGCTGAGCTAATTTTCGTCCTATTCATTCTACCCACATTTCCAGTCTTTCATGATCATTTTGAGTCTGAATTTTGTCTCCAACTATATGAAACGACACTTCCATCATTTTATCAGTTGAAAGTTCAGTAGGCAGGCCTCCATGTCCTAATCTAAGTTATTTATTAAAATTTTGGGAAAAAAAATCGGAATCAAGGGTGGAATAAAGTAAGAGTTTACTAAAGGCTTCTCTGCAGGTTGTCGATAATAAATCAACACCCCTTGGGCATGATTGTTCCATCTACTTCAAATCCACCTGATACAGTATAAAGTTATCCATATTTCCTTCATTCCACTAGGACTGCCAATTATTTCATTCCCATTCGAATCCTCTCCTTGGTGAACTAACTTAGTCACAGCCCCTAAGAGCCAGCCCTTATGTACCTGGCCACATTAGATTGGACTAAGGGTGAACTGAGCCAAACAAATTTTCTATCTCAAGAGCTTGGTAAAGACTTGATAAGGGTGTAGATCTTAAAAGTTCTCATCATGCAAAAAAACATTAACTACATGAGGGGATGGATGGCAAGTAAACCTATTGTGGTAACCATTCTGCAATATACACATAGATCAAGTGATTATATTGTACGCCTTCCACAACTTATACAATGTTGTATGCCAATTACATCTAAATAAAACTGGGAGAAAATGAAGACAGAAATAAGACCTGAAGTCTGAGTCTGCTGGCTGTAGGGAGCTAAACAGGAGGGTCATGTGATTTAGGGGCTGGGGCCACCATCACAGGGTTACCATGATGGGCCATGTATAAACAGAAGAGTAGGGGCTGATCTGTAGGGAGAAAGAAAGAACCAAAACATACATGCTGAGAGAAACAGAAATTTGAAACCAGAAAGAAGGAAAAAGATGAAGAGAGTAGCTGTCTGTTGGCTTCCCAGTTCCCATGAGGTGTCTAACTTTATAACCTGTACTTTGATTCTGTGAGTTTTTCTGTAGTTTTAAAATTAACTCCTTTTTTGGCTTGAGTGAGTGTTGCAACTTTGTTCCCTCCAAAAGTCATATGCCGAAGCCCTAACCCTCAGTACCTCACAATGTGACTGTGTTTGGAGACAGGGCCTTTTAACAGGCATTGAAGTTTAAAATGAGGCATTGGGGGTGGGTCCTAACCCAATCTGACTGATGTCCTTCAGAAAAGACATTAGGCTGGAGAGAGAGACCAAGGATGAATGAGGCCACCAGAGAGTGGTCATCTGCAAGCCAAAGAAGGAGGTCTTGGGGAAACAAAACCTGCCAGCACCCTGATCTGGGGCTTCTACCTTCCAGAACTGTGAGAAAATACATTTCTGGTGTTTAAGCACCCTGCCTGTGATATACTTATTGCATGGAAGTCCTGGGGAACTACTACAGCAAGTTCAAGTGAGTTTCAGGGCTTTTAATTGTATGAACAGAAGACTTAGACTTAATTGGATCCAAGGATAAGAATATGTATTATTTCCCATCACTAGAAACCAGGAGGAAAAGAGCCCCGGGGTTGGTTACTTCAGAGATTCATGACATTGTCAAGGATCTATGTTCTTTGCATGTTTCCGCTTCACCATTCTCACGTCGGTATGTCAGCTCTGACCTGAGGCTGGATCCCTCATGTTGACAAGATAGATGCAACATTGCCAGACATGATATTGCCTAGAAGAAAAAATTATTATGTCTTTTTGAATGTTTGTTTTTAACAGCAAGGAAACCTTTCTCAGAAGCCCTGCTACACTCTTGTTTATGTCTCATGGGCCCCAAAAGCATAACAACCAATGAAAATGGGTCTGTCATGATAGCATCCATCCTGAATGAACATGGCCCCATGGAGGATGGTGGGACCTACATAAAATGGAGGTAGGGTTGCACAAGGAGAAGGGAGAATGAATTTGGAGTAGGTAACCAACAATGTCTTCCAGGTTTCTTTTACCAAGATTTCCTAGACAGCAATTATATGCACAAGATTATCACGGAAAATTTTGACAGATGTGTGGCTGAAAGAGAGATCCTTTTTTTAATGTCGCTCAAATGACTAAAGGTCTCATGTCACATGGCTTAAGTTAGAGATATAAGGCAGTAAAATCATAGACATCCAGGTCAGATTATGGGGACCTTGAATGTTAGGGGGAGGGAAGAATATGAAATTGAAAAATATATAGTAAAATCTTAATCTAATAGGAGGCAAAGATATTTCAGGAAGACTGATCCACCACTGATTTCAGAAAACAATTCACAGGTAGATTAACTAAACAGCATACAGAGACCAGACTCCATTTTGGATTCATTCACTTTCCTTCCACCAATGTCTACTGAGCCTATGCCATGTGGCAGGCCCTATACTCAGCCACAGAAATCAGGGAATGAGCAAGACAGATATGGTGCCTTTCCTTGTGTGCCATTTCAAGTGAGGGGGAACTGAATTGACCAGGGTGGGCTAGGCTGTAGTAACTGGGAAACGCTGCTATCTCATGGCTCAACACCATGGAGATATATCTTTGCTCATGTACATTCTGAGGCTTGAATGGCCCTCCTCTGTCTTCTACCTGTGGCATCTGGACTGCCTGGCCACCAAGCACACCACAGTAGGGGCAAGAGAGGTGCATGGAGAAGATGCAGAAAGAGTACCAGCTTTTAGTTGTCTCGGCCTTGAAGAGACACACACGTCTGCTGGGGGGCCACTGCCCAGAACTGGCCATGTGACCGCTCACCTACTGGCAGGACAGGTTGGGGAATCCATGGCGGAGGCTGGGGAGCAGCACGTGGACATTTAGTACACAGCAACTGTCTCTGCCACAGGATTTTATAATAAATACCTCAGGTAAAGACTTGTTTCTTCTTCATCCGCTTATGAAGTTGTACTAAACAAGGGGTGGTTATAGAAACATCATTTTAATGACAACTTCTGCTTGAGGAGAAAAAGATTCATATTAACCTCGCTCTCAGACAGTGGGTATTAGGAAGAGACAGGGAGTAACAGGTCAGTAGTAAAGCAAGGTGACACTTTTATTTCTTTGCCCTGCAGTGATGCAGTGGAAAGAAGAGACCTCAATTTGCATCTCCGCTCCTATGTGCCTCTTTTGTGTCCTTAAGCAAGTCATTTAACCCCTGTTTGCCCACTTCTTCAACTAAAAAAGAAGGGGAATTACAATCTCCCTCAGAGAGATGTCATGAGGATTAAAATTTAAAAAATATACATATGCAAATGCAAATGTCTACATTGTGCCTCAACGGGCACAGGGTATAAACTCGTAAAATGTGAATGAATCTGCTGTAGATGAGTTAAAGCAAACTTGAGATCAGAGCACGCAGCCATGTTTTGCATGTCATTCTCCCTCAAATCTAACTCAGCTGCCTGGCCCTCAAGACTCCATGGTGCTTCCGGTCTCCTGCCATCTGTTCCCTGGGCAACTTCCCGGCATCTCATCTCACCAACCCATTCTCTTCCACACTCACTCGCTGCTCCCGCTGAACAATTTTACTAGTTTTCAGACTTTCGCTAAGTCTCTCAAAAATACCCAACACAATGACAAGAAAACCTCTTCCCGTGTCACTGACCGCCTTATTGGAAAATACAGGCCATTCCCTGCCAGGGGGATCATCCTTTCTGTCCCATTGGCATCAGGCTTGGCCATCTCACTGGCTTTGACCAGTGTCGAGGGTGGGAGCGATGCGAGCAGACGCTTGGGAACACCACAGCATGCTTTCACGATCTCTTTTGCCTCTGCCACAAGACAGCCTCGTTCCTGAGATGAAAGTGTGGAGCAGGGCGGCAGCTGGCTCTTGGTAGGCAGAAATGTGGGTGACCAACAGCCCTTTGTGCTGGTAGCCCACTAAGGTATTAGGGGGTGTTTGTCACAGTAGCATAATCAGTCCAAGAAGTGGCCAATATGACCTCATATCCCCACCACCCATATGACCTCTTCTCTTTCGTTAACTGTGTTGGAAACCTCTCTTCCCCTAGGGCACTTTTTCATCCCCCTTGCCTCCCCTAAATGCTTTTTACTTTGAAATGTCTTCACTAGGAAGCTTCCCCTGATCATCCCGATCGTAAATGATCTCTCCTTTCTCTACGCAACATCCTAACATGTTATCTGGGATACCTGTAAATAAATGTTTGCTGACTCCATCAAGGAAGGAATGCTTCTCCCATGACATGAGGAGAAAATTTCATTATTATAATACTTTCCCCGTGTCTTAAAATCTTCAGGGTAGACATTGATCACGCTTTTTCTTTTTACATTTCTGGAACCCTAGCGCCACATACTTACAAACGTAGAGGAGGAATCTGTTGAACAATAACTGACAGGAGTTTCAGTTTTGGGTAGGATGGAGGGATCACAGGCTGAAAGCAGCTATAATACTTGGGACTTCAAGCACAACAGTGGAAACTCGTTTGGTGATGTTTCCAGATTACGAGAGCTTAATCTTTCAGGGCAACAATAGCTGACAAGTGGCTTCGGACTGCAGAATGGGTTTCTTTAGACCAATTAAATGCAAAAACTGCTTTCTCTGGGCCTGAGAATTGGCCATTCCCAGAGATGTTAACCAGAAGGTTGGACCTTTAATGGTCATAATTTTGTTGTTGTGTGGCTATGTGAATGACCAACAAGACTTTGTAGTAATCCCTCCAGATTTCTGGCTGCAGCATCCCCAGTGAAAGGTGGGGAGGGACACATGATGAAAGACCCCAGGGGATCAGAAGGAAAAGAAAAGGTGAGGAGAGCTGGCCAATCCTGGTCAGGGTAGTGTTTGCATGGCAGTCTGCATACCTCGTGACACTGGCTTCATTTTCCAGCGCAAAAGGTATTTTTCGAAGAACAGTAGAGAGTCCTTCTTGAGCAACCAGTCACGTATTCCTGGGGAAAAAGAAAAGAGTTGAAGACATGGTGGCACTGGACAGGTGGGACAACAAATGAACAACCTGAGGAGAAAAAAGCCAGTTACCTGTAGATTTTAATTTCAGGACGAGAAGGATCCAGGACACTCATGGAATGCGTTGTGGATGAAGGAAGGAGGAATCCCAAAGGGGAAAAGGAAGGCAGTAGGTGGTAGCAGAGGCCAGCCTTAGGACCAGCCACGCAAGTTATGAGGGTGTACCCCGTTACTAGTAATTCTACCTGAAGATGTTTCAGTCCGCCACCATCATGGTTTTCATGTCCTGCCCGCCCTGGGTTTCTGGACTGTGTGGGCTGAGGTGAGCTGGGGGACCGGAGGGGGAATGAGAGTCCGACTTTCAGTGCACAACTCAGGTCATGATCCCAGGGGCATGGAATTGAGCCGCGCGTGGAGCTGCGCATCGAGCCCTGCATCGGGCTCCTTGCCGAGAGTAGAGCCTGCTTGAGATTTCTTTCTCTTTCTCCCTCTGCCCCTCTCCCCCGCTCTCTGTCTCTCTCTTGAATACATAAATTAATTTTTTAAAAAGGCATTTTTGGGGGGCACCTGGGTGGCTCAGTCAGTTGAACGTCCGACTTCGGCCCAGGTCATGATCTCACATTTCATGAGTTCCAGCCCCGCGTCGGGCTCTGTGCTGACAGCTCGGAGCCTGGAGCCTGCTTCGGATTCGGTGTCTCCCTCTCTCTCTGCCCCTCCCCCACTCTCACTTCATCTCACCCTCTCAAAAATAAATAAATGTAAAAAAAAAAAAGGCATTTTTCAATTCCCAAAGCTCTAGTTCAAAATTTTAAATATTTTCCTTTTCTTCAACAAGTTGTTGACACAGGACACACTGAGTAGATAAAACTAAATGATTTTACAGCTGGCTTTAAAAAGACAAGCTCTTTTGCTAACTAGCCTTACTTCTTTAAACATGCTTTTTAAAAAAAAATGCAAATCCTCTGACCTAACTTGTAAAACATTTAATATTTTGGATATGCGGCTTTAATGACCATCTAAAAGTCAGGCCGGCTGGACAATGGGGAGCTGCTGGAGTATTATTCATCCTTCACAAAGCCATGAGGTGGCTCTTTCTCCTGGGTCAAGAGGTCAAGCTCCACAGCATTAATTTCGCTGAGTTTCTTTGTTATAAATAACAAACAAGGTCATTTATTTTCATTTTCTTGTTTCTAATTGCATGCATGTACTCCCAAGGATGAACTCCATAAACAGGTGGTGGGAATGCTGGGGAGAAAGCTCGAAACTGTTCCAGAAAAGAGGGCATGTCCCACTCTGGCGAAACAGTTTGATGAGTTAGAGATTTCGTCACTGCAGGATATGCACCTGTGCTATTACTCGAAAAGCAAACACTCATCTGTTTGGCACGCACAGATCTATGTAAATTAGGGGAGATTATTTTGCTGCTAGTCCTTGGCTGTTTTGTGATCAAATGCAATTGTTTCTCATTTCTTAAGAAACAGAGTCTCTATTAGACTCCGTTCTCCCCCCAGTTATTTTGACCATTTCATTCTTTTCTGAGGTTATTAATAATAACATGCCCTATGAATTAGGCCTAGAAACAAGGGGTGCCTGTCAAAGAAAGGATGTCATCAGAGGCTCCAACTACGAGCAATACGTATGAGTGACGGTATACAGACCTGTCATGAAAAGGTTTAATTAATATCTGCTTAATAATTTTCTCTCCTTAATGCTTCTTTAGCTGCCCCTTGGTGAAGAATAAAAAATGGACACCCCCACCCCCCACCCATCCCTAAGAGAGTCCTGACCCTCAGCTTTCATTGTTTGGCAGTGGTTTTTGTGGGCAACACTGCAGGGCCCCTCCTGCTGGGAAAACTCTGAGCTTCCTGATTTTTCACTCCTGTAAAAACCTCCTCCCCCATCACTACCTTTGTCTCTTTGGGGAAAAAAAAAAAGGGTTTTCACTTGAGCAAAATAAAAACTACCCCGTATTTGTTTCTGGAGTGTAATTATAAACTTCATTGTACATTCTTCCTGGCTTTGATGCTTATCTTGAAGAGTTCAGTGAAAATAAATTGTTTTTATGAAAGCAGAGAAACCATTTGATAAACACGCTGTCTCTGAAAATTGTTCCTGCAAAAGAGGTCATTCTTTCGCTTCAAAAGAAATAGAACATATTTCAGAAAACAGGCAGGACAACAGTTTAGGATTTCTGTGAATACAGGATATTTTTTTTTAAGGCAGGGTGTAAACACACTGAAAATTACACACCTCCTGATTGTGTAGAGTGTATTGGGTTTTTAAAATAGCTTTATTGAAGAGCTACTTAGGTCACAAGCAAATACTTGCTGCATTTCACGTTTCTGGGAATGAATTCTCAGCTCAGTACTTTTTTGCTACCAGGGGTTTGGGGGTGGTGGTGAGCATTCCATAATTACTATGTATCTGTCAAAACCTATGGGTGTATCTATTCTTAGTAAAAGTAATAGTCAACTGAGAAAATGATTGGTTTTTCTAAAGTGGTTCTTATGCCTGGTAGTACAGAGACCAATATGGCCAAACTTGGTTGTAGTAATGTGAGTAGCAACCTCATGCATGCATATATATATATATATATATATAGAGAGAGAGAGAGAGAGAGAGAGAGTTTCTCAATTTGCTCATTTCTGTATTTTTTGACCTAAGTAAAAATATCAAAATAGTTCTTATTTCCAGACCTGAAAAGTTTGGATTCACTGAAAACTGAAGCTAACAATGACAATGCACGGGGATTCCACCCGCCCCACTATAGTTCCTGTGTGTAACTCTCTCCTGGTAATTAGTTTTAGAGCCTGCCCTGGAGATGCGTATTGAGGGTCCAATGCTTCCTCTATACCATATGCACATTCTCTGTTATGAAAGCCTTGGTAGGTCTTGACTTGATTTTATCTGCAGGTGATTTAAAATATGAATGTAAGTGTTGATTCTCTGACATGAAACTCCAAATTTCATGGAGATGAGTTATACAGATACTAAGAATCCATGCTGGATAGAAATGCTATGCTTTATGACATGAAGCCAGATTCAGACATAAAACCAAATATAAAATGTTTTACCAATATGATACATTAGCTGTTACTATGGGAATAGGATGAGAAGAAACTCGAGTAGTTCTGGCCTTGTTAATTTCCATTTGGAGCTGCTGTTAATTTGGCTACATTACATATTGCAAACAAGGATCATAATATTTGGATAGGGCTTTTCATGACCAAAACTCAAGAAAATTACACTGTATATAATGTTTAGTGGTATCCTCACCTCATCTGGGCAAGCAATTCACAGAGAGGTTAAATTACTGTTCACAGATTCCGAAAAGCTGGCGTCTCAGTAAGTAAAGATCTTTGGGTATAAAGTTCAGCAGGTTTAATGCAGTCCTCATGGGAACTTTCTTAATGTGGAGACAGATAAAGTAGAGAAATAAAGTTTTTGAGTTCTGTCAAGATGTAAGATAGTTTTCTCATCATGCTCTCTCTGCTTTCATAAAAACAATCTATTTCCACCGAATTCTTCAAGATAAGCTTGTTTATCCTCCTCACCCCACCCCCATTTTTTAAAAGAGATTCTTGGACGATACCTACTGTTCAATTGGAAACATCAAGCTAATAAGACTGACAGTTTTGACCCAAATCATACAGAAACCCGACAGGGATTTTCTTATGCCCAGAAGTTGAATTTTGGCTGTATAACTGATGCTTGTCCTGCCCTCCCAAATCAGTAACTGTTAGCACTGTTCAGCATAAATTCAAAGCATGTTTAAGATACGTTCTTGGAGAAGTTTCTTCAAACTCAAGGCTAACCTAGTACAAAGGAAACCTTTGTGGCATTTCAGAAACAAATGCTGACAGCCTGAAAAAGGTGACACCCTTAAGAATGACAAATAGCATGGCAGTCACAATGGCATTAACGTTTTTAAAAGCCTCATTCTAACGTTTTTAATGGATGTGTTTCAAATCCACTGGAACCCTTAAAATTAGATGGTATTCTGAATGCAATGGAGAGTTCACTCAGATGGGCTTTAAGTGAAACAACGTATAATTCTAGTTGTGTTGCGTACAAGAGGTCCAAAACAGCAGGGCGCAGAAGACCTCCCTCCCTCCCGCACCCTCAGGTAGTGTGTTCTTATTCACGTGATAGGTCTTGGGTTCCCTCTTCCCGAATCTTCCCTTAACCTGGTTCCCTGGGAATGCTTTTCCACTATTCAAACATCTTCCCCCCCTTTCCCTTTCTCCCTCTCTCCCTCCTTTCCCTTCTCCTTCTCACTTTCCTTGCTTAAATGGATATTAATTTATTGCAAACCACCTAAGCACCAAGCAAGGTCCAAGGGGCTGGGGATACAGCAGTGATCCAGCTCCGGCTCCGCAGAGGCATGTCCTACACCCACCCTTGAGCTTTCTTTTACAAATAACCAAGAAGGTGCAGAGCCTGGCATCCCTCCCACTGTATGTGAATTTATCAGATTGCTTCTCTCCATAGCAGTGGTCGTTGTGACAGGACAGGATCTCCAGGCCAGGTGAGTGGATGGGACAGGGCGTGTGTACATGTGTGCATATGGAAATGTGCGTGTGCGTGTGGAGTGTGATGGGTCCAAATCATAGCCTCCTTTGATTTCCACGTGCGTCATCCGGGGATCCTCTCTCTCATTCACAAGTGCCTAAAACAGTGCCCGGCACAGAGTAGGCAGGCAAAATATAGCTGCTGAGTGTCTGGAGACTGTGGGCAAAACCTTGAGGTCAGCAGCCGTCCCGAATGACCTGTTTCTGTGCTAGCGATATTTTTCATTCTAAATGCCTCAACATACATATTTTCAGACTCCTCAGTTTCTCCGCCCCCCCCCCCCCCCCCGCCACTCTTTAATAGAGATCTACACTCGGAAATCAGCTACCTAAATCATCATCATAATAAAATAGTGACTGATGAATATTGTTTCCTTCTCTAAGGCATTTGCATCTTAACAGGGAGGGGGATTTTATGAGGCAAGCCAAGGGCCAAGAGGTGGTATTGGATATGACCCAGCATTCCTAACTCCTGGGAGCCTCCTGGGAGAAGGTTCTCGCTTCACTTTGTAGTGTGTACAGCTCAGGGCTCCATGCAATTCATCAGCCCACATGCAATTCCCATTCTGGCAGCTAGTGGGGTTTCCACCGTGAATATTTGTATTCTTGATGCTCAAGGTCTGATTACAACTTCAGGTTTAGTCTCTGTGTAACTTTGATTATACTTTCCTTCATCCTGTGTAATCAAGCTCAGATTGCTCCAGAGGCACAACAGAACGGGCACAAGGTGAGAAATGGGAGCGTGCAAAGAAACACTCGGCTTCCTAGCCTTTGGGGCTCTTGTTAACAACTACCTGGGAGAAAATAATTTCTTTTTTGGTACCTCAGATCAGCAAGCTGCTCCTCTCCTGCGGCCAGATGCTGCACTATCCGCCATTGTTAAATACTAATAGTGAAACTTAAAAGATGTTCTCTTGCGAGACAACAGGTGGCTACTGCAACCTCCCGCTCTGATTGGTGGAAAGGCCACAGGCGCCCAGTGGCCCAGAGAAAGGGCCTCCACTTCTGCGTTTCAAGAACCTGCTCAATGGGGTGTTGTCCTGATAATATCTCCGCTCGCTGCCAATTTGTGCAACCCGCTGGGCCATTAGGGAGCGCCGCTGGGTTGTCAACTTTAAATGGAGACCCGGGAGAGAGGACCTAAGCTTTTTCGAGGGGGGGGGGGGGGGGAATTGGAGTCAACCCAGGGACAATGTGAGCGGTTGTTCCTCTCCTGAATACACACCGCTCTCACGGGCAGTATCCAAACACACGTTTCAGCTAAGAGCAAATACACAAACTTTCACCTAATTGACGTTTATTTTTCCTGCTTGGTTCCAGAAAGATAATATTGGGTGAAGGTACATATACAGGTGTCACCAGGCCGGAGTGCCTGCTTTGGAGAACAGAAGAAATGAAAAGCAACCCATCTGATGTTTGTCTGAAAAAAAGTTCAGGCCCTGGTCCGGCCAAGTGTGCTCAGGGGAGGAAAGTGTTAGCGAGTGTCCGCTAAAATATTTGAAAATTTCTCCCTTCCGGTTGCAGCAGCAACTAGATAACCAAATGGGGGGGGGGGGTGGCACATCTCACCGCCTCTCCCTAACGTTCTCATGTAGCAATAAAGTCACTTCCCTTCGCCAAGGCTGAGGGCCAAACTCTCAAATTAACCCAAAGCAGTAAAGGGGGGTGGGGGGATAGGAAGGAGGGAGGGAGAGGGAGAGAGAGACAGCTTAAAGAAAGAGAAAGAAAGAAAGAGGAGGTGGGTGAGTGCAGTCTGAGGAAGTTAATCACCCAGAACCTTTTAGGGAAATGGGGACATTTTCTCTCCGAGAGCAGTGAATGATCCGCCTAGATCCAGTTATTCAAATGCCTTTCGAATACAAACAAGAGCAAAGGAAATACGAAGAGAACCGACACGAGGCTTAAACCCGGGAAGCTTCAAGTCTGCCTACCTGTGAAAGGTCAGGCCCCAACACCCCTTCTGGAAAATACCACAGGTGTACATGGATGGGGTCCCGGCTCCCGGCTCCCAGGAGGCCCTCCTGCAGGTTAGCTGCCAGGATAGGTGCCTCCAAGCAGAGGACATTCGTGCGGGAAGAAGAGTAGGGTAGACGGGACGGAGGACCCGCACGCACCACGAGGGACTAATGGGGGGGGGGGGGGGCGAGGGAAGGAAGCCCATGGAACGAGGGGTGGCAAGGGAGCGGACGGCTTGGGGATGCCGGTGGCAGGAGCCGGGGGCCGAGGGAAGCGGGGCTCGGAGAGGGGGTTGGGAGGGCCACACCGCGCCCCGCGGGCTGGCGGCGGGCCGGCCGAAGCGGCGGAGGAGAGGAGGGGAGCGAGGAGCGCTCCGAGGCATCGGGGACAAAGAGGACCGGAGAGGGAAGGGGGGCGAGGTGGGGAGAAGAGGGGCCCCGGGGAGGGGGAGGCCGCGGCGCGCGCGACGGGCACCGCCGGAGCTGCGCGAGGCGCGGGGCGAGCCGCGAGGGGCCGCGCGGGGCAGGGGCCGCGGCGGGGCGGGGTCGGCGCGCCCGGGGGCGGTCCGGGCCGAGGAGCGCACCGGCGGGGCGGGCGGCGCGCCAGCTGCCCGCGGTGGGAGGGGCGGAGCGGCGGCGGCGCGGGGAGGGGACCGGCGGCGAAGGCAGGAGGGGGAGAAGGAGGGGAGGGGCCGGGCCCCTTGTCTCCGCGGCTCCTCTCCTCAGTCCGCCCGGGGAGGAGGAGGAGGAGCGGGGCCAGCGCCGCCGCCGCCGCCGTCCCAGCCTCGCCCCGCGCACCTGAACTCGCCGCGCCGCCCGGGCCCCCGCGCCGCGCCCCGGGCGCCCGGCCCGCGCGCAGCGCTGCCTCGGTGCCCCGGCGGGGCGCGTCCCCCGGGCCGCCTCCCGCTCTCCCGCGGCTCGCGTGGCCGCGCCTTTGTGTGCGGCGGCCGCGGCTCCCGGGCTCCTCGGGCTCCGGTCGCGGCGCCCCTCCGGCCCCGAGCCCCGCGCGCCGCCCCCGGGCAACCCCGGCCGGGCGCCCCCGACGGTGGATCTAGCGGCTTCGAGGAGGCGGGCACCGGCCCCGGCGAGCCCTAGCCCCGGCCCCTGGCCCCGGGCCCGGCTCCGGCATGGATGTGAGATTCTACCCCGCGGCGGCCGGGGACCCCGCCGGCCTGGACTTCGCGCAGTGTCTGGGGTACTACGGCTACAGCAAGGTGACCGGGCCGGGGCCGGGGGGCGGCGGGGCGGGGGCCACCTCCCCATCCCGGGCGCGCCCCGCGCTCCAGCTCCCCTCGCGCTGCACTTTTCTCTCCCCTCTCCACTCCTTTCCCTTTGCGCCCTCGTCTCTGTCCAACTCTCTCTCTCTACTCTTTCTGCCCCCTTCCCACCCTCCTTTTTGTCCCTCTGCCGGCGCTCCACTCTCTCTCCCCCCACCCCCCTCCAACCCCGCCGACTCTCCTTTGCCTTCCCAAAGAAACCAAGAGCGGCCCAAGGACTGAAAGGGGGGGGGGGGGAACACGCTTGTGATTCTTTGTTGTTATTAGTAAACACGGTAGCAGCGCCCCGGAGTTGGGGGGGGGGGGCAACGCCGGAGTCAAGTGATCTCGTGGTCCGACGACCTCGCCGCCCTCACCCCCCACCCCCCCAGCCCCTCTTACCTTCCCCGCGCACTAGAGAGCTGGACCCAGGGCAGCTCGGGGAAGGAAAGGAACAAACTTTTGAGCGTGCCCTGGATTGAACGGAGGTGGGGGGGCCGCGAAGTGTTGGGACCCCCGCAGGTGGCCTTTGCTGCCCTCTCGCTGGGGCGCTTTGACCGCGGAACGGAGATGCCGGGCCCCTCCCTGGTTATCGCAAGTGGCTTCTCATCTTTCATTTTTTTGGGAGGGGTAAGTTTTGCATTTCGGGGAGATCAGGGTTGGAGACCTCCACACCACGCCGTGGGTCACCCTACCTCCCGCCCCCCCGCTCCCCCCGCCCCCCCCCCCCCGGTCCCCCGCGCCAACTTCGAGGACGGAGCGTTTCAGGTGGGCGAAGGTGGGTCTCAGAAGGGCAGCTGGCGCAGCTCGGACCGGCGAGTCGGTGCGGGAGTCACAGCCCTTGGGCCTGGGTGGCGCGGTCTCCCCTTCTCGGTGTTTCCTGAAGCCCCCAGGGCCAAGCTTTGGAGGAAATATCACCCCGAGGGCGATGTTCGGAGACCGAGCAATGCTCTGGATGGCCTGTGCCTTTTGAATGTGGTTTTTCTTTCTCCTTCCCCCTGCTCCTCCCTCCTCCCCCCTCCCCCTTTCTTTCAAATCGTAGTTTGTTTATGATTGCTTGGATAACAGAGGAGGAAATAAGGAGCCGCTGAAAGAAAGGTGCTATACAAAACTAATGAATAAATAACAGGAAGAGAAGGAATTGTATCAAGAGTGAGGAGCAGTTTGCTGTGCCCCGTGGCTGATGGAGGCTCCTGTTCCTTTCTATTTGTTTATACTCCGTTCCCAACTCCAGTGCTGAAGTTTGTGAAAGACCATTGGGGTCTCTCTGCCTCACCCTTGTGTCCTCGTCGTCCAGCCCCGCGCCTGGCACCGCGGGCCTCCCCACGAGTATAGAACGAAGGGACATTATTCAGTGTGCTTTAACCCTTTGGTGGTGTTGAGGGGGGGGGGGTCGTTCATGGTCTCCAAATTCCAAGAGTGGTACGTTGGGCGTTGAAAGGGAAGCAAGAAAAGGCCTATCGCGGTAGCAGGGTTAAGGTTTTACTTTCTGTCCTCGGTTTTGGACTTACTCAGGTTATTAAATGCTTTAAAAAGTCCCCCTTGTATGCTCAGTGAGGGACTTAGGCAGCCTAATTAAGTATGTCGTGTTTCTCAGAATCCACCTAATTGTTCCGGCGGGGTATTATTTATCTCCTTACAACTTAGCCTGTGTATGCAAGCCTTGGATAACTGGGCATGCTCTTATTTTTGGAAGCCATTACCTTGCTTAATGTGACTTCTTTCTCTGATTTAAGATCAGCAACACTCGAATGACACCAAAATAGAAACCTTTTGTACTAATCCAGTCACTGCAATGCGTGGCAAATCTCTCTGTTCACTGAGATCCCAAGGGTACTTCAAGGGACCAGAGGAAATTGTGGGTGTTTGTGTGTGTGTGTGTCTTTTTTTTTTTTTTTTTTTTTGAGAAAAGCTATTTTGAGTCCATTTAAACTGAGTAGTTACTTCAGGGAGAGCATAGAAAGCTTGAAAATCGACATTATTTATTGAGATGCTTGTTCAACTTCGGGAGGAGGATGCAAGTTGGTTTGCTATCATATGTTCTTAATGCAGTTTTTTGCCTGAAATAACCTGGTTTCTTAGTAAATCAGCAATCTGGTGGTCATAAGTGCTGTGTGTACCCGATTTGCGAAAGTTAGACACAGCGCTCCATATTGGTAGAAATCAAATTGTACTTATTTTAAGGGATGTTTGCACTTAATTCCTTGCAGATAAAAATACAATAATCTTTAATTTGAGCCCCAATACTTTATTTTCCTACTCTTAATTTCAGCAGTGAAAAACCCAGTTTTATTCCCTGTAATTTTTCTTTATAGGGAGAATGTAGTAGAAGACGATGTATTACCTTTATGGGTATAAAACAGCAAGTGCTAATTAAGGGTTTATAGCATTTTGTTTCACAGCTAACTTGTGTGTCTGAGTGGTGCTATTCAATATAGGTCTATATTGAACATGTAAAAACTAGCATACAAAGACCTACATTTCTTTTACTTGGAAATACCTGCATTTATTAATCACTTAAGACTTAACTTTTGCTGCCGTGTATTATCATTCTGGATGGGAAATGATGAGTTTCAAAGAAGGCATGTTTCTGCCCTTTCTTGTTTTAACGACCATCTGGGAAACTTTAGAAGAAATACAGAACCCTTTGCTCCAGGCTTAACAAGTGAAAAGTTAGCGCTTATCTTTAAATTTATTTACAAACCGTGAATAATAGGGGTTCATTCATTTCTGTCTTTAACAAATGACCAGAGAGTCCTTTGTATAAATTATATGTGTGTGTATTATCTTTACATTCTGTGAGTATATGGATCCTTTTTAAATGTCAGCGCTCAGAAAGTGTACTGTCTACGGAGAATGGATGAAAGAGTTTTGAGGGTTCAAAAGTCCTTGCAAGTAAGAGAATAACTTCAAATAAAATATAGCCAGGATCATTAAAATCAGTTAATAATTCATGAACCAGCCACTGATGTATAAACTTACAGTCATCTCTGTTTTCTAAGGGCTAATTTCCATTTTAATTTCAAGTGGAAAATCTACTGTTTGAACATTTCTTTTTCTGATGTGGCCAACAAATGAAACTAACACCTACATTTTTAAAAGGGGGAGGGGCCTTATGTTGCTCAAGCGAATTAGCGACCCATTGTCTGTGTATCTAGAATTTTTCTTTTCCTGGGTTCAGTTTGTCTTTTCACCAGCAAGAAGGTAATATGCAACATATCAGTTGGCATGTCATTAGAAGTCTGCTACCCCGAAATAAACTATTATATTTAAGGTGGGCGTGCACAAGGTGAAATCACACAGTGGGTTAATAATGAACTTGGACCAAACTCAATATTTCATAGCTTTTTCTGCATATTCTTAGGTGGGTTTTTTTGTTTTTTGTTTTTTTGTTTTTTACCAGCCCCCAGTCCTTTCAAAATCTGGCTATTGACTTCTTATCCTATGCAGAATAGTCTTTTGTTGTTTTTACTCCATCAGTCCCAAACCTTGCTTTCTAATTACTATATGTGTTATTGATCATTCTGCTTAATTAAGACATTCTGATGTGAGTGTTTTCACTACACCTCCTTGGATTGGCCTCTACCTTGGCTAGCATGAAGAGTTAGAAGACCTGAAGGGTAGTTTGTCATTTGTCTATCTTCTTCGAGACCATGGTTCAAATTGAGAATACATTGAGAGGAGGATTTGATTGCAGCTCTCCTTAAATTGATACTTTGCACTGGCGTGAGAACTAATGATTTCATTTTAGGGCCTGCTGTATGGGGGTGTTGAATTTTGAGAGCAGGTTGAGAGATTTTTTTCTTTAAACATATTATTTATTGTCAAGTTGGCTAATATATAGTGTATATAGTATGCTCTTGGTTTGGGGGGTAGACTCCTATGATTCCTCACTTACATACAACACCCAGTGCTCATCCCAACAGATGTTCCCCTCAATGCCCATCACCCATTTTCTCCTCTCCCCCTCCTCCAAGTTGAGGGATTTCCATGTGAGGTCTTCAAGCAAGATAATGGGGCGCCTGGGTGGTTTGGTTGGGTGTCTGACTTTGGCTCAGGTCACGATCTTGCAGTCTGTGGGTTCGAACCCCACATCAGGCTCTGTGCTGACAGCTCAGAGCCTGCAGCCTGCTTCAGATTCTGTGTCTCCTCTCTGCCCCTCCCCCACTCACTCACACACTCGCGCGTGTTCTCTCTCTCTCTCTCTCTCTCTCTCTCACAAATATAATAAACGTTAAAAAATTTTAAAAAAAGATATTGAAGTCACATTGTGAAAGACATGTAAAGTTTTTCTAAGAACCTTGGACAAGGGGTCATAAACTCAAAATGCTCCTCGGGACAGCCAGTTTAACCTACAGAAGATAGGGTTTGTGGTCACATGGAGAGCACGCCCCATGTAAAGGGGTAGCCTTGTTCCTTGTTCAGCATTTGTGGATTGTTGCCATGCCAACATCTGGGCCCAGTGTCTCCACGTTTTGCAGTTATTTTTCCAAGAGAATGATAATCTGAGTTTTTATGTAAGATATCTTGAATTCTAAATGTTGGCAGCAAATTCACATATTACTGAAATCCTTATGTGGGACCCTTAAAACATGCCTGTGGCTTGTGTCCCGCTTCTCTGCAGTTTTTGTCTTAGATAAACTCATATGCAGATGAGGTTCAAAAATCAATTTTTAATAAGTCATTTATGGTTTATGGTCAACTATGCAAACAGGTTGGACAGTTCCACTCTCCTGTTCGATCATGCGGACAATTCAGCCGAGTGAGTACAAGAAGTAGAATCTAACCACTTTCAGTGTACTTCTAATTGAATAGTTTGAATTCTATCACTCATTCATTTTAGGTCTCAAGGCAACGGAACAGTTCTAGATCAGGGGCTGGCAGACGGTGGCCCACATGTCACATCTGCCTGTTCTTGTTTGGTTTGTGAGTTAAGAATGGTTTTTATGTTTTTAAATGGCAGAAAAATCAAAAGAAATATTTCATGACTGAAACTTCCATGACATTCACATTTGTGTCCATAAATAAAGTTGCAGAACTGGCAGCCCAACTCACTTGTTGACATATTGTCTATGGCTGCTTGAGTGCGTCCGTGTCCAGGTTGAGTAGTTGTAACGTGTAGTATGGTCCCTTTACGGAAACAGTTTGCTGACCCCTGTTCTAGATAATCAGAGCACTTGATGGTACCAGGGTCTTCCTTTGTCCCAAGACTTGGCAGTAGAAGGAAGACGTAGTTAACAAGATGGTATAACTGGAGAGATTACCATTTCAGAGAATGTTTCGCAGAATGTTTCTAAACCAGTGGGAGTTTAGCCTTAGCTATACTCTAGTCATAGCTGGTGGGAGGAAGCTTGTGAAAGATACTCCAGTTCACCCTTACCTCAGGCCAGTTCAATAAGAATCTTTGGGGATGGGAACGAGGTAGCAGTGTTTTTAAAGCTCCCTAGATGATTCCAGTGTGCAGCCGTGGCTGAAAACTTTGTTTTAGGCTAGGGATCCTCCTTTGGAGTAAGTAACCTGGAGGGGCAGTAGTAGAAATGGGTAAAGAAGTTTGTGATTGCTATAAAGTACGTAAGACTTACGACAGATGATTGGCTCTAGGTTGACACTCAGGGCCTTTTCAGATCCCTGGTGGGTCCTAAGCACTGCTGACCCGGCTCCCCTCCACATCATATCAGACGTGAAAATGCTGCATCCATGTCCTGCATTTTATGTTCTATGATGTATTAATATATCATGGCTGAGTTGCTGCTGATGAGTTGACTTATGTTTGCATTTTGTCAGCATCCGTTAGTTTTAATTTTGTAGTGTGTGTGTGTGTGTGTTGTGTGGCCAATTAATTTTTTTCCTCACCTTTTAAACATTTTTGTGTGCCCTTGAGAAGCTTATACTTCTAGGTAACCAGTCGTTGGTGACTAATGGATAAAATAGTCCAGCTAACACTAAAGTCCGTCAACTTACCATTTTGACACCCCACACAGTGGAATGTTGATGAAAACCCGGTGCTCCGTAAAGACTGATACACAGTAAGCCAAAGAAAATTAATTTTAGTTGTTTTAGATGAAGTCAATGGAGGTATGTGGCCACGACATTCAAAGTATGTGTAGCTGTTGTAAGAACTATCTGTTTTGGGTCACAAGCTGTCAGGGGGATGCTGAATCCACTTGTCCACTTGAGGACTTGCTTTATCTCATTTGAACCAGTATTTTAAAAAATTCAGTAGCTGTCTGTATCTAAAAATCTTTGCAATATAAATCTGGATTTTCAGCCCTTCCTCCCTTCCTTCCTTCTTTTCCTTCTTTCTTTTAAGAAACAATAAATTTGGCAATCTTGGACCTGTTCCCTTGCAAGGCAACATGTTCCTCTTCCCACTCTAACTTCCTCATATTCTGGCCTTGGTATTCCTCTCAAGTCCCAGGAGGCTTTGAGTTTGAAAACTTCAAGAAGAGATGAAGTTAAACAAGCGACCAATGTGATGCTCAAACCCTAGTGAAGTGAGGTTGCTGTCACTGGAAAAATATCCTAATGGTATGTAGGGTAGTAGGTGAATGGAGACAGGTAATCTGTGATCATATTATTATAAGCAGTGTTTCTCAAGCTTCAGCATGCACAAGAATCAACCTCAAGAGCTTTTTGTAATACAGACTCTTGGGCTTAGCCCTAGAGATTCTGAATCCTGGGGTCTAGGCTAGGGCTCCCACATGATGCTGATGTACTGTGAGTAGCACAGCACAGAGGGCCTTCCAGTGGTAAGGTAAGAAGTTTGTTCTTTTTAAGAGTTTGTTGGTCACAATGCACTGGGCTACAGGTAACAGAACACCCAACAAACAGTGGCATAAAGCATAAGGACGTTCGTTTACTTACAAAGAAGTCATTAGTTAGGTGGTCTCAGGCTATTTTGGATGAAGGCAATCATGTCTTTAAGAACCCTCTTTTCTTTTTATTCTGCCATTCCTGAAGTTTTAGCAGTCTCCTCAAGGTCACAAGTTGGCTGCTGTAGCTCCAGACATCACATCTTCGCATGATCACGTGTAAAATGGGAAGCAAGGTAGTGTGGGGATGGGAGTGATAGCAAAAGTTTTCTGTACCTCTCTTAATAAGAAGGGATAAGAACTTTTCCAGTAGTTCCACTGCACTCTTGTTTATTGATCAGAAATGGATCGCATGCCCACCCTAAGCCAGTCATTAACAAAAAAGAAGGAGATTAACAAAAAAGAAGGAGTGATCGGCTTAGATCAATCCCATGTCATCTGGTGGGGGCCAGGCACATTGTCACATGAGCACAGATGATCTTTTATACTCTATTAGCAAGGAAGAAGGCCATTGGAAAGACCGTCGGCTTTACTGCTGAGCATATTGTGAGGACTTTGGAGCGGGCCAGTGGTGTGGTTGGAGTTGTAAGTTGTGAAGAAGTATCTGACCTTTTGACTAGATCACTGTAGGGCCTGACAAGAGGTAGGGGGACCAGGGAGGATGCCACTGCCCAATCGAGACAAAGGTGTGTTAGGATTCGAACTAAGGTGATGTGAACGTGGATGGGAAAGAGAGGAGGGCACTGAACAGAGCATCTCTCACTTAAAAGGGAGGGAGAGGAGGCAGAGGTGACTCAGAGTGTTCGAACTTGGGCCTCGGACAAATGGTAGGGCCTTGAGCAGAGGCAAAGAGGTCAGAGGAGAAGCTGGTTTTGAAGGAAAGGTAGAGCTGATACTGGATATTTTGGCGGAATAGCCCCACAGAGATATCAAGTAGGCACTTGGCACCAATGCCCTGGAATTCAAGAGAGAGCTCAAGAGGGCCAAGGGACCCAACTGGGGGGTCTTCCCGTGTGCAATGGAGCCGTAGAAATGAAACTGCCTGCTCCCAGAGTGGGGAGACAGGACTTGCTAGGATACATCCTTGGTTTGAGGTTCCGTTGGTGTGGTGTTTGCAGACTCACCTCCCCAGGCAGCCAGGCAGTGTTTCAGGAAGTAACATGTGGAAGGCAGAAAACTTGGAAATCCGCTGTGCCATGATCGTGGTGTAAAGGAGTACGTGCGCTCATGTGCATGTGCGCGTGCGTGCATCTGTGTGCGCGTGCACGTATGCTCGTGCTTACGTGCGCAGGCACACATGCATGCATGATGGTTTATCCTTTCGGTCTTAGGAGTTGTTTGGAAAGAAACATTTTTAAATGGTTGCTTATTAAGGGGGGGGGGGAGAAGGATGACGTAAAATTTATAGTAACGTAATTTAAAACCGTACGAGCCATATGAATAAAAACGTTTCACGTTTTTTTCTTTATGTAAGAGGTGCAATTTCAAGTTGGATTTTATGACGTGTGAGTGAAGTTGTAAGTATCTTGGAGAATCTGTTTAGATTGTGCTTAATAAGGAAGGACAGGATTTTTGCTGAGTATTCTTACAAATAAAATGTATTTGAAGGTGGGTTGAGCTCTTGAAAAAAAATAAAATAAAATAACCCACAAAACCCTGTTTAAAATGGAAGTAGAGGCTGGTACTCAAGGTCTGCATGAGCTTCTGATTGGTTATATCTTCACTCCTTGTAGCACCTTATTTTATTTTCTTTGTTTCCTGGCTTTGTATCCTTAATCCCTTCCTTAGGGAGGCCATGTTCTCTTAAATATGTTCTATGCTTGTGTAAAGCACATCAGCCACTGGAAAATGGCCCTTCTTGTATGACTAACGTTCTGTCTTTAATCTTAATTTGATTTTACTTCGTTTATAAAAGAATAATTTGAATGTCTTGATAATCCAGAAGTTAAACAAACTGGCCGATACCAAGAAGTATTTGGATTTCACTCTAAATACACATTTGAATGATATGGATTCCTTCTTTTGGAGAAGATACATTTTGACCTGGGCCTTTCTATTCCAAATGTTGGAAGGTGAATGTGGCCTTTTCTACATTAACTGATTTGGTTATACAGAAGAATTATATTAAATGTGATGGAGGTGAGTTTTTTAATATTTCAAATTGATGGGATGTCAGTGACTGTACCGTATTGTGAAAATTTGCAGCAATATTCCATCCAATTTGTAATGAGCAAGGGATTTGACATACTGTAGAATAATAGCAAGTTTTCCATTTTCTTTTAAAAATCATCTTGGTACAGGAAGTAGAAGTCCCTTATGTTGACCACCTAGAAAACTTTTCTGGAGTGTGTACGATTGGTTGTAAGTTGATTTTCTTAAAAAAGAAAAAAAAAAAGGTGGGTTAAACTTTACTAGAAATATTGGACACTTAAGCATACTCTGTGGATCTGTCTTGCTTCTCCTTTATGCCTGTGTGTCTTTAATGAGAAACTCAACCCTTATTATTTGGCTTTTATATAAATTCCAATAAAAAAGGTTTAATGGAAAAGCAGTTAAAACTGCTGTATTAGCGAAAATGCTTTTGATTGCAAATGGGCAAAAGTCCTTAAACTGAATTAAGTGGAAAAGGGATAGTGAGTTTTGTCTCCGGCATAGTTGGGCCCGGAGTTTCAAGGGATGTTATCAACACTTCCTTACATTTATTTGCCCTGCTCTCATCGGCGTGGCTTTCCTGTCTGTCTCCACTCAGGTGGTGGGAAGGTGTCCGGCAGGAGCTGCAGGGCACATCCGCGCGGCTCAGCCTCCCCAAGAGGGACAGAGTCTCTTTCCTCCTTGTTTCAGAAACTTCTCTGGGTTGTTGGACAGACGTGGGTCCTCTGTGCAGGCCCAAAGCCACATACCCATCTCAGGAGCAGGGGTGGGTACTGCTGTTGCCATGGAAACCAGGTGGACTGGTGGGCTGGTGGGCTGGAGCGGTGCTTCCCCAGAGGGAGAGCACAGTGCCGATCTCACCGGGTGGGGGAAGTGACGGTGGGTAGGAGAAAAAGTCCGCTTAAACGCTAAAGGAAATGAAGCCTGCCAATTTTGTAGATTTCTGAGGACTTGAGTTGTCCGTGCTTATTATTATTCTTTGTGGAAACCAGAAATAGCCTGTGCTTATTGAGGAGACAGGAGATACAATAGTTATATATGAGAGCTAATAACTATCGTTTATTAAGTACTACTTGTTAGGGGCTGATGTCAGATGTGGCCCACCTTCAAGAAACCTCTAGTTCGGTAGGGGAGCAGCTGTGTACACATGAGCATTCATGAAATGTGTGTGTGTGTGCATGTGAGAGAGAGAGAGAGAGAGAGAGGGAGGGAGACTATTTGTATACCTAAGGGAGATACTCTAGGAGGCAAAAGTGCTCCAGGAGCAGACTGGACGAGAGCAATGGTTTCTGAGGCAGTGTGTGGTCAAGTACAAGAGCTCCCAGAGGCTGTCAGGCTTGGAATGGACAAGTAGGAAAAATGGGATGTTAGACAGGCGAGGGCAGGAGAAGGAGTTCCAGGCAGCGCTTCTGCATGAACGTGGCACCCCAGGAAAGGTTCCCCTGGAGGCCTGTGCAGGATGGTCCCATTGACAATGTAGGGGGACGAGTTCGCATCTGTGTGGGAATTTTCTTCTGGTGGGGGATACGGGTGTGGAGGCCCTAGGGCGTCCAGTGAAAGATCTGAGGTTTTACCCAGCAGATACTAGTAAAGTTTGTGTGCATGGGTGTGTGCGTGGGTATATACATTTGCGTGTGCATTTATGGACGTGTTTCTGTGTGTGTGCGCGTGCACACCAGTTTGTGGATGTGTGTGTGTGTGCGTAGGGGAGACTGAATGGAGGAGAGGAGGGTAATGAGAAGATGTTTTGCAGACTCCACCTGAGAATGTTTGAAGGAGAGATTAAAGGGGCACAGAGAGTGATGTAATGATGGGCGGGATGAGTGGTCAGTTGGCGTTGGGATAAAGGCTGGAGATAGAGGGGGATTAGCCTTGAAAGTTGGGTAACCCTTTCTCTGAGTTAATGGGGCAGAAAGAAGAGAGGGCTGAAGATTCAGATACACATTTTAGTGAAATGGTGTGGGAGGGAGGGAGAGAGACAGAGACAGAGCAAGAAGGAGGGAAGGAAGCAGGGAAAAAGGGGATGAGAATGTGGAGGAGGAAGGGGTGGGGGAGTGGACTGATAGGCCCACGGTCCATCACTGCTTGTTTCTACCTCGCTTCTTGCCATTACCCCCCCTCCTCTGTCTTACCGACTGGAGTGTGGCCTGACCACTTAAAAATATCTGAATATGTCAAATCTCTACCCGCCCCCCCCCATTCCTCCAGTCACTGTCTCATTACTTTATTCATAGCCTGTATCCCTGTTTGAAAATTTTTAAAAGTTTATTTATTGATTTTGAGAGAGAGAGCATGAGCGGGGGAAGGACAGAGAGAGGAAGAGAGAGAGAGAAACCCAAGCAGGCTCTGTGCCCCCAAGCAGGCTCAGTGGGGAGCCCCATGTGGGTTTCGATTCTGCAAACTGTGAGATCATGACCTGAGCTGAAATCGAGAGTCAGCTGCTTAACCAACTGAGCCATCCAGGCACCCCCCTATTTGAATTTTTTGTTTATTCATTTATTTATGTATTTTCAGTTTACTTCTTTCCACGAGTATCCAAAACTCCGTGAAGGTAGGGACATTTGATGACCACTACGCCTGGCTTCTAGAACAGTGCTTAAGCGCATAAGAGAAAATGCAATAAAGAGTGAACTAGAGATGAGTAAGAATATTGTTGAGTAGATCTGGTTCTAGTTTAATCTGAATAAACCCATGTTGGACCTGTTGTGTGCCAGATACTTGGAGGCAATGCGAATGCAATGGTGACGAGTCAGTTGTCCAGTTCTTAAGGAGCTGGCCTGTGGTTGTGATGATGATCCCTGTTAGATGTTTTTAAGTTTAAATTTTATTTTAAGTTTTTGGATTTCATGTATTTCATGCACTGCCGGCAGGGAACGGAGCGATGGGTGGTAGGGATGAGGTAGTGAATCTTGTTCAGGCAGGAATAAGAGAAGAGGGGTGGAGAGAAGGGGAATTTGAAATGACTGTTTTCAATCCAAGTATCCAGGCTGGTCAAGGAAGGTCAAATGGTCAAGGACAGGGAGACTCCGATAAAAGGCAAAGAAGAGTATGTTACTTAGCGTTGGCCAGCAGGAAAAAATAATTTGAGTAGCAGTGGCGTAAATGAGGTAGATGTTCGTCTCTCTTTTCTCTAATGAACTCTAGAGGTAAGTAGTCTAGAGCTGTTACTGGGGCTTTGCAGACAACTGGGAGCCAAGCTACCTCCAACTTTCTTGTAGCTGTTGGCCCTTCAGGCTAGAACTCCAGTCGTCATCCCTGGTCCAACCAGGAGGAAGGTGGTCAAGGGAAAAGGGAGGTTTTCAGGACCTGCCATGTGACACTTGCTTATTTCTCACTGGCCAGGACTGAGACGCATGGCCACATCTATGACTTTAAGGTGTCCAGGAAGTGCAATCTATATTGTGGTTTGCAGTGTGCCCAGCTACGTACTCCATTGCTGTGGAAGAAGAGGATGAGTGGACAGGCAGGAACAATATATGTGTTTTAGCAGGTGCATGGGAGTGAATGATGGGCGAGGTCCAAGAAACCCTTCTGGGATATTTTCACGTTTGAGGTTTTTGCATACCGATTACAGCACTCCATTTTGGTAAACTGTATTCAGTATTTTAGTTTTCATTGCTCTTTGGAAGGTCCCTTTTTGCTGATGCACTGTGATCAGATAACTTTTCAATCCTTTCTTCATTTGGAGGGTTTTATTTGGGGCATGCTTAAAAATCCCCAGTGATTTATGTTCATCTTTGCAGGCACTTGCAAACCCGTATGTCCTGACTTTAATTGATTACCTATATTTCAGGCCCAAATTTCTCTTCTTTTTTTGAAATACCTCTTGAATTTTTATACTGCCATTTCTCAAGTCCTGACTGTTGGTAACAAAAGTTTTGAGTACAGGTCAATCTTCAGTCAACGTTTTTAAACTAGATTTTTTTTTTAACTGATATTTTTCTTTCTTGATCAAACCCAGCTTACCTCTGACTCCTCACATCCCTGCATCCACTGGACCTCCTTCCCTAGAAACATGAAGTTCTTTATGCTCTTTCCTCCTCATTTCCTCCACTGGCCCATCTTGTTAGCCCTTGACTGTTCTACAGCCTTGGCTACAAGGACATGTCTGCTGTCCTGGGCACCACCAACCCCCTCAGCCCCCTTCCCTTGTGCTGTGCGTGTTGTATCAGACTTCAGGATATGGCATTTCTCAACTTGAGGGTAACTGAACCCTATGAATGCTGTCGGAGAATACTTGGGCCTTTGCTGTGTCATCTTTTTGTTTATCTGTTGATTCTCTTGGACCTTCTTCACAATGGACAGTCCAGGACTTGTCCAGCAGTAGTTCAGCCAACCCTACCCTCATTCTTGGAAGGTAACTCTGATCTTTCAGTTTATGGGGAACGTTGATAATTTGCTGTCCTCCCTTGTCTGGAAACCAGTTCTCTCATTTTTCCAGTTCTCTCCCCTGAGAGCAGTTCTTTGGGACAAATCCTTCCAAAGGTGCTTGTCCCTTTCTGACTGCTTTGTATTCTTGGTTTTACAGACACCTTCCTGATTTGTTCCTTTCTACTTTCCTATGTGCCCATGTATCTTCTGACCCCCACCACGGATTTTCCAGTCTTTAGCTTGTCAAGTGCCACCTCCCTTGTGACAGCTTTTGCTAAGACCTCATTCCATCCACATTAGGATATGGTTCATATTTTTTGTCTAACTCTGTTTTTTCCCCTTAGATAAATGTGAAATGCAGACCACCACAAATGAAAAATCCTATCACTTCCCTTACATAGAAGAAAATCCTGAAAATAAACACAAGGGGAGTAAACACCATTACCAAAAGCGCACTGGAGACCTTGCTTACCTAAGGCTTTGCCCTGTGTTTGTTGAAAGGGACATTTGCAAGTGTGAGGAAGGTGTTGAAGACCCCTTAGCACCAAACTGAGACTTTGTCTTTGATTTTATTTGGGGTGGGAGGAGGGCTTGAAAGGGAATTCAAAACAGGAGGACTTTCTCAAGATGTAATGAAAGGCTCTTTGGGTTTGTCGTCCTGGTATCTTCTCCTATGTGGGTGCAAGTCCATTGGGCATCTGGATACAATACAGATCCGCAGGGCTGGGGTGAGCCTGAGAATTGGCATTGCTCACATGTTCCCAGGGCACGCTGCTGGCCGCTGGCTGCTGACCACACTCAGAATTGTAGAGTCTGAGAGAAAGGACTGCCTATGTTCACATGTTTGCCTGACTCTGCGGACCCCTGTTATAACACCTCTCTGAACGGTTCCTCAAACAAGAAATCTTGACCTGGGGTTCCATGTCTTTCCCACCCAGGCTGTCCTCAGCACTCTGCAAGTTATTTCCCTCCTTTGTTATATTACCAAAACTATCTTTCCACTTTTCCCCAGGGAGCTCCGCCTTGCCAGATTGGACTCCATTCATTGTCATGCAAGAATATGGAGTGTCTGCTTAGGCCAGATACTGCCCTAAGCCCTGGGGTTACGCTTTGCTGATGACTCCTTGAACTCACCTATTTTTACCCTATCCCTGTTTCTCTAACCTCCAGTGTCCCTGGTTCTCTAAGATATCTAATATCATCCCTGCTTCTGATTGCTTTTGCTCTGTCATCTTGTCCACTCTCCCGCCTCTTCCCGGCACTGGGGCTATCCTCCCAAAGCTTGGTTTCTTACTCCTTTGCCTCTGTATTCTTTTCACTTTGTGTGTGGATCTTGTTTTCTGCCTTCAGCTGTTCCCTCTCTGGTACTGTTTGTATCAGTTATCTATTGCTGTGTAACAAACGAAGCTTTGAGGCTTAAAGCAAACAAACAGAAACCACATTTCCCTGGTTCTGCAAGTCCACAACATAGGTTGGGTTCCCGTCTGCGTTTGCAGTCACCTGCAGGTTTGACTTAGCTTCTGGACGTTGGCTAGCTCTATCAGGGACCCCTCATTTCTCCTGCACAGACTCTCTCTTCCACCACGCTGAGGCATAGGCAAGAGCTGTCCTGGTGGCAGCATTCCGAGGGGGTACACTAGGGCCCTTGAGCCCAGGTGCAGACCTGTCACACTGTTTCTTCTACCACATCTACTGCCCCAAGCAAGTCTCAAGGCCAGCCCAGATTCAAGGGGAAAGGAAAGAATATATTCCATTTCTTCCAGAGAGGAGCTTCAACAATCACACTACAAAGGGGCACAGATACAAGAAGGTGGGAAGAATCGCCTGCCTTTTTGCAGTTTCCCCCAAGGCCCCAAGTCCTCACCCCTACCTTGATCTGCACCTCTCACTTTCTAGATGGCGGGCAGCTCTGTGCAGGAGGCTAACCCCTTCATGGTCTGCTGTCAGTTCAAGTCCAAAATGAGCCCTATGGCAACCTGCTTTCCTTCTACATCCAAAGCTCGTCTTCAGGTTCTTGCCATTTCTCTCAGTGCCCCCGTGATTTCCAGGTACAAAAAATTAATTTTTAGGGGTGCTTGGGTGGCTCTGTTGGTTAAGCATCCGACTTCGGCTCAGGTCGTGATCTCACGATTCGTGAGTTCAAGCCCCGCGTCAGGCTCTGTGCTGACAAAGCTCTGTCTTTGAAAAATGAATAAACATTAAAAAAAATTAATTTCGATTACTTGTCCCCTTTCATTCCCTTAGTGCAGTGAGTCTTTTTATTGGTTTTATTTTGCCTTCTAATGATCTCTTTTGTGTCTGTCTCCCTTCTTCCATGGATCCCGGTTTAAGCTTCTGCTAGAACCACGGGGTCCTCACTGACTCTCTGTACTCTGGATTTCTTGTATCTCCACTTGAATCTATGCCCCAATTCTGCTTTAATCCTTAGGAGGATGTCAGTCTAAGCTATCATTCCCCTTCCAAAAACACCCCCAGTTGCTTGTCTTTGTTCATGGCAGTGCTTTCCCAGACTTTACCACCTTCATTTAGGCCATATCTATTCACCATCGATATTACTCTTTATTTCAATTTTTTTACATTACTCATTTTGAAATTTATGGAAACCAATTTGACAGTAAATTTCATATATTAAAAAATAAATAAATAAATAAAATTTAAAAAAAAAAAAAAAAGAAATTTATACCACTGTTGCCTAAGGCAACCTTGTATGGCTCACAATATATGAAAATTACCCATATAATAAATGCATAACTATTAAGATTTTATAAATTTAGTTATATATGAATTAAATTAGCCCAGCATGCATAATATTGAGAGAATTGGCCTACAGGATAAGTTGCAGTGTCTCCAATTTGACATTGAGGACCCTTCATATCTAACACTAAAGTTACCGCATTAAGGAAAAATGAAATTCTTTAGAAAAAAGCTAGTGAGGGGCGCCTGGGTGGCTTGGTCGGTTGAGTGTCTGACTTCGGCTCAGGTCATGATCTCACAGTCCGTGAGTTCAAGCCCCGCGTCGGGCTCTGTGCTGACAGCTCAGGGCCTGGAGCCTGTTTCGGATTCTGTGTCTCCCTCTCTCTCTGCCCCTCCCCTGTTCATGCTCTGTCTCTCTCTGTCTCAAAAATAAATAAACGTTAAGAAAAAAATTTAAAAAAAAAAGCTAGTGAATTTTCTTAAATTTTAGAGTTCTGCTGAAGGTCATTGTAATGGTTATAGATCAGCACCACAAAGTAGGATTGCCTGCCTTAATTTTTGCATAGTGCTAAACATATTAGTTGTTTTGAAAATATTAATTTGAAGTAGTTATTTTCCCTGCCCCTCAAAGCCCAATTGTTCAAAATAAATAACTTTCTTTGTGGCATAATAGCCTTGCTCTGTCTTCATTAATTTATCAAATGTCCTCTTCAATCTTGGCTTTGGCTTAACAGGTTTCTAACTACCAGTGGGCTAAAATCGTATACCACATATTCCCTTTTTGTATAGCTTATCTCAACTTTAGATTCCTAGAAAACACTGTACTTATGATATATACTGCTTTGATAATCTGGATTTCTCTTTGTAATTAGGCACTTTGAAAATACTGGCACTTAAGCAGGTGTATAATGGTGGGTTACAGTTACCATTCCCCTCCCTCCACATTTCTTGTCTACATGGGAGACACTTGTGGAAGGTTCAAGGCAGAAACCAAGGGAAGTCCGAGTTCAGTTAAAGGAAATTCTGATAGACTAATAAGAAAAGTACAAATAGTGACAACAGAAGACAAGAAGAGTGGCAATGGATGAGAACGATCTAGAAGATTCTTACGTAAGGGTGAGAGACAAAACAGTATCAGTTGTGGAGAGGAAAAAGAGATGGTATATTTTTAGGAAATGAGGCCAATTCAACCTAAGGCGAGCAGGCACTTTAGATGACAGACCGCACCTCATTGCTTGATTATGGTTGCTTAACTAAAATTTCTGAATGTGACATAACCCATATAGGTTAGAATTCAGCTCTCTGGGAAATTTTTTTCTGATGATAAATATTGCCATCATACTTAACGGCTGACACAGAATTTTTGTCCTTTGGTTTCTCATAGCAGAAATTATAGTCTTGACGTCTGCTGCTCCGTCCTTATTAAAGGCTTTGTCGTAAGAAATAATATATTTATGGAGAATGGCCTGAAGAAGATTCAGTGCTTCCATTCATCCAGACGACCTGATCTGATGGGAAGCTTCTGCCAGACTCAGAGCCGAACGCTCGGGGTGGCGCACTGTTGCGAACACCCCTTCGCACTTGCCTTCACTGGGTCTCTCACATCTATGGGATTGGCGCATTCACTTTGCATTGAGGGGAATTATGAGTAATAGTTTTGTGTACATCCTTTCTTCGGGTTCTGTTTAGATACAGCCTCTTACATAGCAGAGTGTCCATTTTTATGACAGTTTACCAGAAAGTCATCTTAGGTTACTATGTCAGGAAGAGCTGCAAAAAAATAAAAAATCCGTTTTATCTTATGGGTATTATTAATCTTGTCCTTCTCATTTCTTTCTTGGCATTAGGGTCCGTGAAACCAACATGTAGCTAACCACAGTAATACGTGCATTCCTGTGCTCTGACCATCTTGGCTTTATAGCTTTCTTAATTTTATTTTTCCTTTGTGTTCTTATAAGTGTTACCGAATCAAATATACTTTCAAAAAGTCACCCCCGATTCTTTTATGGAGAAAAGCAGGTTGTGAATAAATACTTAAAGTACTTACAAGTGCGATGAATATGTTTGTATAGTGTCAAGGATACTTTGCTTATCTTTCTACAAGAGAAATTTCCACTTAAAAAAATTGAAGTCTACTTGTGCCAATATTATAAAGCTAAAAAACTTAACACTTCCTCTTTTGGTCTTTAAGGATGAATGTAATTCTCAATTTATAGCACTTCCTTGAATTTGTTTCTTATAGGATATTTCCCCTGGCATCACATAGTCTGCTAAAATGATGAAACTAGAGAAATTGCTACACCCCCTGAGCCTTTAAATTAATGTGTGAGCTCTCTTATTATTTAAAAAGTATTAATTCCTGGGGCGCCTGGGTGGCTCAGTCGGTTGAGCGTCCGACTTCTGCTCCGGTCATGATCTTGCGGTTTGTGAGTTCAAGCCCCGCATCGGGCTCTGTGCTGACAGCTCAGAGCCTGGATTCTGTGTCTCCCTCTCTCTCTGCTCCTCCCCGTTCACGCTCTGTCTCTTAATAATAAATAAACATTAAAAAAATTAAAATAAAAAGTACTAATTCCTGAAAGTCCGCATCGCACCATAATCAACATCTGTCTTAATTAAGGTGCAGAGTAAGATGCTGAGACCCAGCTAAGATTACCCTGTCATTGGGGGTCCATCGGAGCAGTCATCAAGTGTTGACTGGTCCACACACGCATCCCATGATCCATGAGTTGACTTCCCAGTGGTTGGAAAGAAGTTTCTGCACTCTCACCCAAGGCATTTGTCCTTTGAGAAAGCACCGCTGACTTGGCCTGGGGAAGCCTGCCTAGTGCTTTGTGAGCCCTGCTCAAATTAAGAGAAGCAGTTAACGTCTTGTAAAACCGGCCACCCTCTTAGATTGCTTTCAGGTGACTCATGGCAATGCAAATATGCTTCACCATTGTCCTTGGGTCACTGTTTTGTTTAATCAGCTTCCTGAAAAGTGGAAAATTTTATTTGGTAGCTTTGGAAAGCAGCCTGATTCATTCCTGCTTAGGTTGTTGTTGGTTTTGTTTACCTGAGGTTAGGCCCAAGAGGGCCTTTGGATTTCGATGACTTCACATATCTACCGGTTGGCAGGCTGGCAGAGGGGGAGCACAGAAGCCTAGTTTGACCCAGTTTCCACCACTTACTTACTGGCTCTGTGATCTCCAGCATGTTCTGAGCCTCTCAGTGTCTTCATCTCTTAAATGGGCATTTTACTCTTTTGGGTGCCAGATAAACAGTGTGAATGAAACAGAGAAAGTCCCACCCCATCACATGTAGATTCTGGGGAGTTACAAACCCAGATAGGGCATATTATCCCTATGTAATAGGGTGTATTATGTAATAGGGATATTACCCCTATGTAATAGGGTGTATTCCCCTATGTATGTAATAAATACACTTACCATGCGGAGAATCGTAACAGTATTTACAATATAGAATTGTAAATACCGACTGTAAGTCTCTATATGAAGTACTTCATTAATGTTAGCCATAGTCACCATTATTATTGTAAGATACTATTATTATCCTAAGATCTGGTAAATTTCTTAACATATGGATAGATTGCTGAATAGACTATTGGAAGAAGAGTCTTGCCTCAGAACTCTTTGGAGGACTTTTCACTTTGAGCATTGATAGGCAGACCCTCTGTTCCTTGCTTAATGTGTAACTTGAGCAAGATTTCTCAGCTTCAGCACTTTCCCTGGGGGCTTTCCTGGGATTGGGGTATGTTCAGTAGCACCCCTGGCCTCCGCCCACCAGATGCCAATAACACCCACAGCAATAACAACCAAACATGTCTCTAGACACTGCCAGTGGTCTCTGGGGGCCAAAATCGCCCCTGCTTGAGAACTACTGAGCTTGAGGAATATCGGGGAAAACTTTCTGGTTTTGTCATTTAGAGAGTGCTAACTGGGATGAGTTACTCCTTTGTTACAAAGGGCATCTGTCTAAATATAGGTCAGTTATTTCTCTAGGGCCCAGTGAAGCTAAAAGGAGCCGCCATCGCTGTGTGTTTCTCAGAACAGCTAAGAAGGCCAGCGTCCAGGGAAGGAGGCTCCAGGACCCAGTATGCAAATCGACACCTGTCCTGGCACACCTGCCAACTGGTTTCTTGCGTTTTCCTTCTCTCGCTTTCTGTGTGGGAATCTCTCTGGCTTATTAACAGTGTCTTGAATCTTTAAAGCTGTGTGATATACAGCATTAAGAGGAGAAAGTCGGTGTGTATTAGAGGGAATAATGGACCATAAACTGGGGAATGGGCTCATTTAGGGCTCACTTGTGTCTCTAGGTGCTTAACTAAGTCAGCCACAAAACTGTTTGGGATGAATTACAAAAACACCCATGACCAGCTGGTGACTAGTTCTGTGCGATGATTGTCTTAGAATAACAGATAGGACTTGGATGTCAAGAATTTCAGCTTCTCATCCTATTTCTTTTAATTTGGGGGCACACTCTGGTTGATTATTCCATATGTTTTGGCCAATCCCGGTTTATATGCTACTAAGTTTTTATTTTTTTTTAAGTCTTGAGTCACATGAACCCTAAGCAAGTCTTTTCTTCATTTCTTCCTCAAATATTTATGGCATGGCTACTGTGTGTGGTGTGGCATGCATAGAAGTTTAAGAGAGAGCTTTGGCCTTTAAGCTGGCTTCCAGAGAAGAATGACCATATCTGTTTGCACTGTCTTCAGTGCCTCGCACTGTGCCTGGCGTGTAGGAAATTTTCAACATGTAACTAATAGTAAGATTTTTATGCTAATATTCAGTGTCCCTTGCCTAATGGGTTCCTAGGCTGACCTACTTTACAAATTTTTTGAACCACTGGCAGGATGTCTTAAGGAAACTGTAGCGATACGTTTGAAAAGACAGATCCCAAAGAACATGTATTAGTCGTGGTCCAGCATTTCCCAGGCAGTAAACCGCAAAGCCTACCTGGTTGATCTTTCCCAAAGCAGTTGTCACCATGACCCCTTCCCTTTCTACCATGCCTGGTATTCCTAAAGGAAAGGGGGAGCACCCGCAGACAACAATGTCCCCTCTCTGGCTGTGATCAGAGTTTTATTGTCAGGAAATCCCCCTTTTCAGGGACTTCATTGTCCGCATCCTCTGGCCAGCCAGCTCCCATCCCCCCATCCCCCGTACACCCCCCCCCCCCCCGACGATTTCAAGGCTTTATGGAAATGAAAAGTTGCTCTTCTTCACAAAAAAGATTGGAGGAGATAAAGTGATTAACACTTATTTTGTTCGGGAATCCATCCGAGCTACCATGCTTGAACACTCATTTGGCTTGTTGGAAGGGTAATCTCTTTCAGAAA
The DNA here is from genome assembly GCF_028018385.1 of Neofelis nebulosa. Classification (NCBI taxonomy): domain Eukaryota; kingdom Metazoa; phylum Chordata; class Mammalia; order Carnivora; family Felidae; genus Neofelis; species Neofelis nebulosa. The sequence continues at coordinate 30,656,476 of NC_080798.1, read as the reverse complement.
CATTGGACAGAATTGACCAATTCATTATGTATGTAAGTCTGCTTAAGAATGTTTAATTCAGTGAGCCCTCATCTCCTGGCTTCGTAATCTCCTGCCTTGGCTATTCTGTTCTCTTTGAGTTTCTGCAACTCATTTCTCCCCTGATTATTGAATCTTTCCCTGGACATTCCAGGCTCGGTAGAGTCTCAATGAATAGATTTATGGGGGGAAAAAATTCCATACTCTTGTAGATGGTTGTCGATGACTGAATTGTTCTGGGGTAATTAAATTTGGGGAACTACAAATGTAGGCAAAAAGTATGAGAGAATGCTTCAGCCAATGGGAATGTTGGAGAATGTTTTAGAGGTAGTGGGAAAATTTTATAAAAAGTAGCTATGTGGGGCCTCATGAACAGTTTCTGTAGAGCCACGTCTGGATCTAAATGTAAACAAATCAGCATATATTCCTTTATCACAGACCAATATTTTTGCTATTGAAAGGTAGACACAAATATTTCACATAATTTCATGGGTATCTTTCAGTGGGATATATTACACATTTTTATTTATTTAGTTTTTACGTTTGTTTATTTTGAGAGAGAGGGAGAGCACGAGTGGGGCAGGGGCAGAGAGAGAGAGAGAGGGAGAGAGAGACTCCCAAACAGGCTCCACACTGTCAGTGTGGAGCCAGAGGCAAGGCTCAAACTCACAAACCATGAGATCATGACCTGAGTCGAAATCAAGAGTTGGACACTTAATTGACTGAACCACCCAGGCACCCCATATTACACATTTTTAAAGTTTCTCTTCCTTTTGGGTTTACCTGGTAGGTACATATCGCAGTATTACTGCCTTATCCCTAACAGAGAAGAAGAGAGTGGGTAAAATATAAAAATAGTGGAAAACGTTGTTAGGATGTGTGTGTGTGTGTGTGTGTGTGTGTGCGCGCGCATGTGTGTGTGCGTGTGTGTGCATACGTGCGTGCACACACACTTGCTCAAGCACCTGCACTCCTGGGATTCACGTGGACTTCCCAGCAGCGGGGAGAAGAGCAAAGGCTGAAAGAGATCCTTCTTTTGGTTGCTGCCTTTGTAATTCATGCTCCCACTATCTCTGACAGCAAAGAAGCAATGAGATAAATTCATAAATGCTTGACAGTAGCCGCTGATTTCAAATTAGTGTTTGCCCCTCTAGGTGTAGCTGATAAAGTTACTGATGGCAGGATGCATGCTTCTTAGCAAGTGGTCAGGATGCCTGAAGTAGAACTTGATTTCTTATTTTATTTTGTATGTGCTCTACTGTCTTAGTAATTTAGGTAGGCACTCTGGGCTCCAGATAAGTTTTCTTTCCCTTTTTTTTTTTTTTTTTTGCAGTAGGAAGGCTTCAGGGAAAAGAACAAAAGAAAAAGAGAAGGGAGAAACAACCCCAGGAATGTATTCAAGTGTATTACATCATACCCTATGGATAGCCCCTCCCCAGCCATCAACCACTGCATTCATCGGAAAGATTCTCCAGTCACTTTATCTGCTGCATCTACTGTATTTACCGTATGTGCAGTGGGATCCACAGAACTACTCCCAGTCAGGTCCTGCGGTTTTATTTTTTAAAAAACCAACCCAAGAAATAAACAAAAAAACCCCAACAACCTCTCTCTCCCCCTCCCCCTCAGATATTCTACAGGACAAAGTAGAATTTTTCTTTTATAATTATCACCCCCTCTAAAGAAACTGTTTTAGGGAATTTTACCTCAGCGGAAGAAAGAACATCGGGGTGGGTGTGCCAGCAGCATCATGCAGGGCATGGGGTCAGGAAAAGGCAGAAAGGGGGGGGGGGCGGTTCTCAGAGAGGAGATCCAGGAAGGAGCGTTGAGCCCAGATTTTGGACGGTCTTGGGCTGCCATGCTTCAGAGTTTGGGTTTTATCTTTCAGGTACTTTTTAGCGCAATGGGCATCAAGGGACATGCTTAGATTTCTGTTTTGGAAGACAGGAAGTGGGGTGAGGAGCCCAGGGGGAAGAGGAGGAGAGGACGGAGTGGCCGTGTTCTTGTCCCAGGAGCCAAGCCCCCTTCAGCCCTCTATGGAAGGAGGAAGGGCCTGGAAGCCTCCGTTCCTTTTATGTCTTGTGCAGCGAATGCCGACGTCTTCTGAAATCTCATTAGGAGACTTTGTGATCATGCACACGTACCCGTGGTGATTTGAAATCATTTGCATTTACTGCTCCATACATGTAAATCATAGTAATTTTAGGAAGAAAAAAAAATTGCAAACATCTAAAAAATTCATTTGAATTCATTTCACAAATTCCATCTTTAATATACCCTTTTCTTTCAGGCAATCTAATGTCCTACCAGATTTAAAAAAAAAATGAAATAGACCACTTTTAGGCCCTTTTGCATTCAGCGAGTTATTAAATTTCACATCTTCCTGGGTTTATTTTTTTCTGATGCCATAGTTCAAGATAATGTTTTTTTAATACTACATGCAGAATTCCAGAGATTCATAATAGCTTATGACATCTTAATGTCCACAGTGACATTCCACTGGTCATATCCAACTGTGATAAACAGCTCTATACTCCATAAAGTCGACAGTCACTAAGCAAAATGCAGAAAGAGGCAAACAGTCCCTCAATCTTATGAATAATGTTACAGATCTTGAATGTTAATTTTGAAGAAAACACATACTTAAATTTAAAGTTTATGCCTTCAATTCATAGTCCTTTTCTTCTTCTAGGAAAAAAAAATATCAAGCAGCTATACTTTAAATGAATTTAATGAACTGCAAAGACTGACATTTTCACTATAAAAGTCACACTTCATTTAATGAGTAGTTAAATATTGATGCTATATTAAAATACAGGCAGAATAAAAATGGCACAATGGATTTCAAAATAGGAATTCAGGGTTCTTTTATGTTGAAAATTTCATGAACGGAAAAAAAAAAGTACCGTTCATCAGAATGTCTTCATAAACACAAATATTCCAGTGAAATTGCAGAGTAGCCTGTGGTACCTAAATCCCGGGGGAGGAGCTGAGGTCAGTCTTTCATTTCAACTACCTCATTCTGTGTCAATCTTTGTTGCTTAAAGACCCTATGACGTTAAATGTGGTTCCTGTTTTTGATGGGAAGAATGCTGAAATTCTAGAAGGGGTAGAATCTACCTTCCTTGAACTGATTTGGATATGAAGAAAAGACAACTGTATGTTGAGGAATATTCTAGAAAAGTAAGCTAGCTACTGTCACTCCTATTACTCCTCTGGTCAGAGCTCTCCAGTGGTTTGGTTTCATTCACCAAGTCAAGGTCCACATGGAGGCTTGCACAGCCCTAACTTGGTGACCGCCATGATATCCTTGACGATGACATTTCTTCCAGGCAAGGCTCAGTCTTGCTCTTGCCACACATTAGCCTCCTTGTTACCACTTGAAACTCTAGGCACATCCCCTACCTCAGGGTCTTTAGTTTACCTCTCTCTGCCCCAAACCTTCTTCTTCAGATATTTCCATGTCTCCCTTCCTCATCTTCTCAGGGTCTTTTCTCTGGGACGCCTTTTATGACCACCCTGTCCAAAATTGAACCCTCTTTCCTCCCCCCTGATATTCTCCACCCCACTTCTCTCCTTCATTTTTCTCCAAGTACTTGGTCTTAAAACATACTCTGCATTGATTTTATCTCTTCCATGTTGGACATAACTTTGTGAGGACAGAGATCTTTGTCTCTTTTCTTTGTTGCTTTATCCCTCTTGCCCAGAATTGTGCCTGCCATTGAAGAAGCGTTGAGGCACTGTTTGTGGAATGCACAGATGAATGAAGGAAAGTGTTTTGGGGGGCAAAAGTGGGATTTGCAAGGGAAATGTTCCCCATGAGAGTTGGGAATGGGGACCGGCATGCCAGGACACCTGGAATATAGATCTGGTAACCATATGCATGGAGAAGGTGACTGCTGTGTTCTGGGTTTCTTGGGACTTTCCCAGTTTTAGCATGAAAGACCCATACCCTGGGAACCCTTTCGGTCTTGGGCAGGCTGGCATAGTTGGTCACCATATGCACAGAGAATATCCCGTAAAATGTTAGAGTTTGCAGGAGGACAGGGTTGTAGACACCGGGAAGATGATACATGAGTGCTTCTCATCTGCTTGTGTATGTAGCGAACGGGAGGACACAGGCCCCTCTGAGGGCAGTGGTTGAGACTCTGGCCAACAGTAGCTCTGGGGAATTGGAGGCCAGCATTTCCTGTGCTCCTGACTTCTTAAGGGGAAGATATTTTGATTCTGTGATAGTTTTTAATTTGTAAATGTTGGCAACCAATCTGGAACCGGCTAAGGATTACATATGGCCCGGGGGCTGTCAGTTGGCCACCTCTGCTGAGGTAGACCCAGACTTCGTTTCATTAGGCGAGAGGGCCTGTGAATCTTAACTGTTAAGTGGTTGGGGCGCCTGGGTGGTTCAGTCGGTTAAGCGTCCACCTCTTGGTTTGGGCCCAGGTCCAAGTGGTTGGGGCGCCTGGGTGGTTCAGTCAGTTAAACGTCCACCTCTTGGTTTGGGCCAAGGTCCTGGTGTCACAGTTCCTGAGATCGAGGCCCGCATTGGGCTCTGTGCTGACAGTGTGGAGCCTGCTTGGGATTCCCTCTTCCCTCGCTCTGTGCCCCTACACTGCTCGCTCACTCTCTCTCAAAAATAAACTTAAAAAAAATCTTAAGTGGTAAATGAACATAGTTATTAAATATCTGTATTGTTTGGAGAAAATAAATGTCATTGTTAGCTGTAGATAAAGGTTTTATGTAGCTTCCATGCAAGAATAATACTATTTGTAGAATATTTCCAGGATCTGTTCTGAGCACTGTTATGTGTGTTAGTAAATTCAATCCTCCGCAACTCTGAGGCAAGTTCTATTAAGTCTCAATCTACAGATAAGGAAATAGAGGCTTGGCTAAATTAAATAACTCGTTCAAGGTCATAGGCTAGGTAGGAGGTGCTAGATCTGGGATTTAAACCCAACGGTTCCAGGGCCTGTGCTTCCCCCCTACCCTCCTTGCGTCTCAAATTATAATGAGCATCTGAATCCCCTGGAGGGCTTGTTAAACTCCGGAGTGCTGGGTCCCACACTCAAAAGTTTTTGATTCAGTTGGTCTGGGGTGGGGAGCAAGAATTTGCATTTCTAACAGGTTCCCAGATGATGCTGATGCTGTTTTCCTGGGATCTCAATTTGAGTACTGCTGCTCTGAACCATGCAGAGGCCTCTGAAGAGACCGGGGACCGTTGGACAGAATATACTGGCGTCCACTGGAGCTGTGCACACACAGTTTTTCTCATACTTTGGTGCATACTTTGGTGCTTAACAGTGTCTTCTGCACGGGCAGCCATAGACAAAGGCAGAACATATTTACCAGACACCAGATGGGTTTTATGTGAAATGAAGCACTTCCTGGACCCGCGTGGTCTGACGCACGGGTATACTGAATACTGGAGGCCTCTGTGTGTGTTTCCAAACGTCTAAAAAAAAAGGTCAGGCTGGCCAGGGTCATGAGCAACCATTGGGATGCGTTGGTGTAGGGGAAGAGGAAGCTAGGTGGTATGAGTTACTACCATTGGTGGTATGTGATTTGATTTTTAGCTACACTACATGTCATTTAACCATATTGAATTACATAGAAAGTGTATTCTTTCCATTTCCCTTCTAGTCTCTCTTATTACATCAATGAGAAAAATCTCCGTTTGGTGCCAGTATGTCTTTAACACCTAACACTTGCTAATCTCTTTTTTTCAACAGAGAGATTGAGAGACAGAGAGATGAAAGGGAGAGAAGGAGGGAGGATGAAGGGAGAGAGAGACAAAAAAAAAAAAGGGAGGAAGAGAACACAGGACTTAGTTAGAAAACCCTTCTGTTGCCAGTAGTTTGGTAGAATGAAATAGATTATTTTACTTTTATTGTATGTCTTTTGGTGATTATGTTCTATTTATGGCAAAGAATACTGTTTTTTTTTCCACTTAGGATGTCAAGTTTCTTTCTGTTAATAAAAAACACAATTGTTTTTTATTCAAATGGCTGACTTGAGAAATAATAAATTCCAAAATTCTAAAAGTTCTGGGAAACAAAGTTTGTAAAAAATTAAGTTTATGGCAACATATTTGCAGCAAAACTGCAGCTGAACTCACATGAGACTGTTTTTGTTCTGTATTTATATCCCTTTGTGTGAATACTGAGACATTTTGCTGCAGAAATATTTGTGGGTTATGGGGTGCTGCCTCAGACCACGCGAGGTATTGTATAATACATAGAATATGCCCCACATCACTTTTCTAAATCTTAAAAACTCTCAAGTGTAAAACACATTCTGGCCCCAAGGTTTTGGATAAAGAAGAATGTGGATCTGCTTTAAATTTTTTTAAATTTTGTTTTATGCTTTATTTTATATTTGAGAGAGAGAGACAGAAAAAGAGAGTGAGCAGAGGAGGTGCAGAGAGATAGAGACAGAATCCAAAGCAGGCTTCAGGCTCTGAGCTGTCAGCACAGAGCCCTACGTGGGGCTTGAACTCACAGACTGCAAGGTCATGACCTGAGCCAAAGTTGGACACCCAACCAGCTGAGCCACCCAGGTGCCCCTGCTTTAATTTTTTTTAATAGTTTATTTATTTAAAAAAAAATAGTTTATTTATTTTTGAGAGAGAGAGAGAGCATGAGCAGGGGAAGGGCAGAGAGAGAAGGAAACACAGAATCTGAAGCAGGCTCTAGGCTCTGAGCTGTCAGCACAGAGCCTGACATGGGGCATGAACCCATGAACCTTGAGATCATGACCTGAGCCAAAATCACATGCTCAACCAGCTGAACCCCCCCCAGGCACCCCTGCTTTAAATGACAAATACATAAAAGTAATGTATGAATACTGATATTTGGCAGACACTGATCTAAGGTGAAGAGCTATAATTTGCGGTGAATATATTAACATGAATGGAACAAACATGACATCTGATAGAGTACTCAGCTGTTGCTTGCTATAAACAATTGGTAGTGTTTGCATCTCTGTTAGAAGATAACCGTCTTCTGAGTAAGGTAAGGTGCTAGTCCTGCTGCTAAAGCTGATCTTAAAATAAAAGCTTTGCAGGGGAAATTATAGTATAAAAAATTACCCTACTTTCATTGGAAAACTGAAGACATTCAACCAAGAGGCAGTTTTTAAGTAGATTTAGAGGTACTATCTCAAGATTTTTTTTTAATACACTGATTACTCCTACGGACCTACTTTTTATGTTTGGATTTTATATACCAATACGTTATACAATTGGGTATATCTGACATGTGGTATCTACATCCATATTTCAGTTTCCATTGGCCATTTTACTACTTCTTACTTGGTAAGAAGTGCTGTTGGGTGTTTAAGCCCATCTTCTCACCAGAGAAGAAAAATGACTGATTGCCCAGCCATCTCTTCCTTTCTTCTTTTGCTCAGTGAGGATTCACCTCTTTCACCTAAGGCAATCGAGCAGAGGCACAGAAGAGGCAGAAGAGGAAAGACTCAGAAGCTCCCAGAAGATATAGGGAGGGGTGATTGCCTGGCTCAGGGAGCAGAGCATGTTGACATGAACTTTGGTTACCTGATAACCACCTATCTGATATTAAGACCTAATCTTCTGGTAGGGTTGGCTAATGGATCCTGGTGGGCCAAGTGGCAGTGTGTTTTATCAGTTTGTGTGATGAATGAACTAGCCCTTGCATTTCTAGTTTCAAGAAGATGAAAGTGATCGGGAGTAACAAGGTATAAATTTCAATAAAACATGTGGGAGCTAATGTCAATTTCGTGAGCTTTAAGCAGTTTGTAGCCTCCAAAATATTTGTAGATAACTCAAGACAGCTTAGCCCATCCATCTGCCGAGGAAGGACATTCGGTGCTAGAGGAGGTTGGTTTTACATGCCTTGAGTGGTACTGTTTCCCTTTGATCTTCTTGGCTGTGGTTGTCCTCACTGCTAGGAAGGATTTCCTGATAACTGACATTCTGCCCTTCTGTACCTTCTTCCTGCTCCTAAATCCAGGCTCATCAGTCATTGTCCTTTGTGTTTACACTCAAGTGTAAAGTTTGGTAGAAAAAAGATGAAATGATTTACTCAACCACAGAATATTAATGACCATAGAAATATGATTCAAATCAGAAACATCCTACCATGGAAGAGGATGTTTGGAAAAGCAGTTCATTGCTCATTATGCTTGAAATCTCTGAGAAATATATCAAGTAAAGTAGCTGTTCCTTTAATTTATATTATTCAGGCAAACACTAAGCATCCTAAATTCCTATAAGGTACTCTTCATCTCTGTGCCATATAGTATTGCCACGGTTGCCTTTTACCAGAGTAAATGTGGATATTTAAGAAATATGTTGCTGACAATTCTTGTAAATATTAGAATTCTGTGTGGGAATATTGATATTAAAGCTGTATTAGGACTGATACCATTAGCAGCAATATAGAGAAGATGTTTTATTAAATACTAATTTCATATGTTATTTAACAAGTAGCCGGCTTTGAACACATTAATCTCTCTTTTTAATTCAAGGTTGATGGTCTGGGTCTTACATATTGTATCCCTGAATAGGCCATTCAATAACTATGCAAAATATCTATTTCTCCCATGGGTATTTGTGCTTTGATATATTCTGATCCTTATTAAATTTAAACAGGATCAAATTTATACAGCTCTGGCAGAGATTTATTAAAATACACTGAATGGACAGCTTGTGGGAGTGCAGTGTACTGTAATAACATATGCCTTTTACCAGAGAATAGTAATTATTGAGAATCAAATAAATCTGTAGGAGGTTAAGTATATATGGAAAAGATATCAATTGCAGATCTTCAAAACTAGCCTGAAATATTATTTGAAGATGTGTTACTGTGCAAAATAATGAACCTCATCCTTTTAGACTCTAAATATTTAGCAATATTTGAAATGCAGGCTTTTAGGGCTGTTGTAAATTCCAAAAGCAGGGGGTGGGGTGGGGACTCAGAATTATCAGAGGGGTTACACGTGTTTAGCATACTCCATCTGTAGAGGCACCTGCTTTTTACTTTGCCCTACTTTTTATTAAATAAAATTGAAAGCACATGTATTATACAGTTTGTAAAAAACTATTTTTTTGGAAGCAGAAATCTGTGTCTCCTTTACTTGGGGGTTTGAAAGAGGGATCACAGATGGATGAAGTACAAGTGTTTTCAGACTCTTAGTTTATATTCTTCAAATATAATGATATGTTTGTTACTTTTGGGTTTTCCTGCATACTTTCAAAGTGGACTTGGTGTGTTCACTCTGATTGAAGAGATCACGGTATTCCCCAGTTTGTTAGTTTTTGTGGTGTGATGGCACTGTAGAGAACAGTTAGGTTTTCAAATACTGAACTTGTGCATAAGACACATGTAACCTCTCTGTTCTTCCAGAGCTCTCCATGGCTCTAATATTTTATCCTTTATAAATTATTTAATTATGATACATTAGTCATTATTAGTGCTTTTCTCTTCTCTTCTCTATTTATAGACACTCTTGGGGGCCGGGGCAGGGCACCTCCAAGGAGAAGGGAGTTGTCAGTGGGGGCAAGAAGAGATTTTGCCATAACAAACCTGGCTTACCACTACATCTTTCTCCTTCCAGTATTTGAATTTATTTCTCTGCCTGGCTCTTACTAGTGTAGGGGCAGAGGCACAGGTGTATTACGGTGAGCCTTTCTCTTTCCTGGTCAGAATAATTATGAGCATCGAGACTAGACCGAAGTGTCTGGAAACCAAGAGAATCTTTGAGGGGTGGGTATCTAGAGAAAGTGAGTTAAGATCTGGAAATCCCCCCAATTCTGCCCTAAATTACAGTAAATATTATTAAGGGATAGTTAGGACAGGGGGTGGGAAGTCTGTTTTCTGCTCTGTATTATGGTGTCTAACTTAATTTTTGTACTTATTATCCCTTAACATACAGTGTGTGTGTGTGTGTGTGTGTGTGTGTGTGTGTGTGTGTGTGGTTTTCTAGGAGAACACTATTTACTTTATACATGCTTTGTAGCCTACGTTGGGTCATAGTATTTGTGTGTACATGGTGTTCTAGATAGGTACACCATAGAAATTATTCTTAGGAGGCATCAGGGTATGGGATTTTGCAGGGGGGAGTGGAATTCAGATATATTGAGATATAATTTACGCATGATAAAATTTGCCAATTTTAAGTGTGTAGTTTGATAAGTTCTGATAGAGTTGTGAACAACCACCACCGTAATCATAGAACATTTCTGTCACCTGAAAAAGTTTCCTGTGTCCCTTTGTACAACTTACCCCCAACCACTCATCTGCTCTCTGTCTACATGGTGTTTGTGATAAACACTTATGTGTAAACCAACTGAGTTAAGCCAATAAGTATATAAATGTTTAAATATATCTATATTGGTGAACCTATATGGTTTAGCATATGTTTTGTTTCTTCAGTCTCTTGCTACTTTTGGTAATGTTGACATTATCAGAAAGAAGGAATGTCCAAAATTTTAGTGAAAAGTTTATATCAATTATAGCAAAAAGATCTTTAAATGTCCCAAATTGTTTGTCTCTTGGAAAATAAGTATAATTGTCTCCATTGCCAGCCTTTCTTTTTCATTGTTGCTGATGAATGAGATAGATTTTTCTAAAAGCGTGTAAGTGATGCCTTCAGTTCCCTTTCTCTTGCGATTATAAATTTTCATTTTTATATTTTTATATGGGAAAATATTATAATTTTTCTTGTATAGTGTGTTGTACAGGGCTATGTGGATCTAGTTCCTGAAATTTGAAAACTGATAAAAATGTTAAATGAGATGTTATTTTAATCTAAATGTGTTAGTGTTAATTGATTGGCTGATTTTTGTAACTGTTATATCCATGACCATGTTACATAGCTGTGTGAAATTTGAAAGTTATTTTACATTTGAGATCATCTGCAATACTGAGTTTGGACCAGATGAACTCAGGTGCCGCTTTCAGTCCTGAAATTCTTTGAGGGTTTTCCCCCCACGTATATGTGTGTGCTGGATTTGTGTTTGTGCGTATAGAGGTGTGTATGTACAGACCCCCCGCTCCCCGTGCACATACGTGGATAATAAATGAGAAAGAAAAGAGAAAAACCCAAAGCATTGTACTGTTGGTATTTTAGAGTTACTGGTTTAGAAGATGGATTATAAAAATAACCAAAATAGTTTAAAACCATTCTAGATGTTGACTGTGTCAATGAGAAAATGAAGAAAATGGAAAGCTAACTACTATCGTTTGCTATAGATATTCTTACTACCAAAAAGAAGGAAGTTACAAGGGCAAAACGCTTAAGCTAGTCTTGTTTTACCTCCTTCAAATTGAATGTAACATGATCACTAGCTTCATGAATGCCAAGCTCTTAAATCCTTTGCAGTAACAAGGGCATGTTTTAATGTTGTCAGAACTTTTGTTTGCACCTGGTGTTACACTTGATCACTGAATAATTGAGTGATAATGACTGTTATTTTTAAACTGAAGTATAACATCAGGGGAGGATGAGAAACACATAACGCCCAACTTCCCGAGGGGAGTAGGGGAAATATTTATAAGTACAGCATGATAGAAGTGTTGAAAGTATGTGCAGCCAGCAATGCAAACTAAGAGCAGAAGTCAGGGGATGATTTGTTCTGCAGCTCAAAAAATCAGATTCTTTTCTTTATGTCATAAAGATGGAAAATCAAACTGAAAAATCTAGTAGAATCTGGACACCAGTGAATTGGAATTAGGAAACAATCCTATCTAACCAAACACCATTATTCAGGACCAAGGACAGGGACACAGGCACGCCTCTCCCCACTTAAAAGTTTTTTTTTTTTTTTAATAAACTTCAAAGCTATGCTTTTAAGTTATCTATTTGCTTCATTTATTTATCCAGCAATATCTAGTGAGTATCTACTGTGTGACCAAACAAGACAAAACTCTGCCTTCATGGGATTGCATTATCTTGTGTCCCTTTATGAAAGTTTGTTCTTTTCTAAGATTGTATATGCTCGTTCTCTTTTTCTGGGGCTTGGCTCTTCCACGTAATTCGTATCTCCCATATTAATACCTGTTCTTAGATTCTCAATCTACTTGTCTTCTTCCAGCATACGTATCCTCTTAATCGGCTTCTAGAGTCTTCTGTTTCCTGCTCTGTTGAGCTTGCTAGAACAGTTCTTAACCTCAGCCTTTACAACCATACTGTGAAAATGGTACCTGTTTCCCCTTCTTTTAAATGACTGCTCCAAACATGAGTGACACATGCTATGAATAGTTTAGGGGTTAAGTATCAGTCGGGGATCTTGCTGAAGACCAGTCATGCGGAGTTAAACTAGAAAGCACTGGCTCTTTGATTTATGGTTGCAATGATACCCAGAAACACAAAAGAAGACATAAAGTGTTTCATTAAAATATATATATTTATTTAGGTCCCAATCATTTGGAATTTGTTAAATTTGTATATCTGAGAGGCAATCTGATATGGCAGAAAAACACCTAAATTTGGAGCCTAAAAACCTTCTGTTTGACTCCCACAGTTTCCACTTATTGGCTTTGTGCCTTCATTAACATTACTTAATATCTTCGAACCATGATTTCTTCAGAAGGAGATTGTAATATCCACCTCAGTTCCATTGCAAGGTTTAATGTATGTAAAGTATCTAGAAAAATATATGTAAATTCCCTGCCCTTCTTCTAACTAGTTTTAGTGAATCAAATAAGTAGCGAGCTTATTTTGAAAGTTCTGCATTTTAGGTTTTTCAATTTTAGATTGGCCTTTCCATTGCAGTTCTAGGGTACTCTCCTTTTACTAAGTAGAGTTAGCTTTAGAACTAGGGCAGAAGCAATGCAGAAGAAAACTGTGTCCCTTTCATTTTGGGAAGGAACTAACATTTACTGAACCCTTATAGGATCCTAGGTACTCTGCTAGGAGCTTTGCATATATTATCCTATTTTAACTACAAGAGAAATTGTTTTCAGTGTATTTTCAATTTCTGTCTCATCTAGGCTTCTGTGATTTTCACTCATGCCTTTACTCTGCAACAGCTCCAGTTATGTGCATATTTGGGAAATATGTGCGTGGTCCTAGATATTTCTGTACATTGAGCATACAAAGAGGAGATGGTTATTTATCATCCTGTAGCAAATATACTATAAATCTCCAGTTATCATAACACAGAATGTTTGTAGGACACAGGTAACATTGTGTGCGTGTGTGTGTGTGTGTGTGTGTGTGTATATACATACATACATACATCTGATTGCTTGGAAGGTTACTGGTAATGATGGCTGTCAGTGGGCGTGAGTGAAAATGGAGAACCAGTTGCTTTTTCTACAGCTTATGTCCCTACCAGTGTTTATTGAGTAAGGCTGTGATTTATTCAACCTTTTGTATTGGTGTCTCCACCTCTATTTTCTTAAGCTCCTAGAAGAATCAGTTGCTGTCTATATGTATTATAGCCATTCTTTCCTTTTGATCCACTGCTGTTGTACCCAACATGATATTATGTACCTACATAGTGTTTAGAATTGCAAAGAGAAAATTGATCAACTTTTGGATGTTAAGAGTTGTATTATTTATTCTTTTTGCTTACCTTGCTTATATTATGTTCTTTTTTTTTTTTTTTTTTTTTTCAACATTTTTTTATTTATTTTTGGGACAGAGAGAGACAGAGCATGAACGGGGGAGGGGCAGAGAGAGAGGGAGACACAGAATCGGAAACAGGCTCCAGGCTCCGAGCCATCGGCCCAGAGCCTGACGCGGGGCTCGAACTCACGGACCGCGAGATCGTGACCTGGCTGAAGTCGGACGCTTAACCGACTGCGCCACCCAGGCGCCCCGATATATTATGTTCTTTGGTGCCTTCCTTCCTGTCCTTCTGAGCTCAAGTCATAATATTCACTGGCATTCACTTTGCTGAAGCCATCTTAGTTTCCCTGCTTTACTTGCTTGCTTTTTTCTCTCTTCCCTTCCCTTCCCCTCCCCCTGCCCTCTCCCCTCCTTTCCCTTCCCTTCCTCTTTGCTTCCCTTCCCTCTCTCAGGCACATTCATTCTTAACTCAGGGCTTTTATACTGTTTCTTTCTTCTGCAAGGAATTCTTTCCCCAGCTCTTGGTTAAGGCTGTCTCCTTGTTGTATATGTCTCAGCTCAAAGTGTCACCTCCTCCAGGAGCCTTTCCTATTCCCCTTTCAAAAGCATCCTTCTACCAACTCAGTTTAAGTAATATAATCTTGCTGTATTTCCTTCCTCTGCAGTTCTTACCGATTGTCCTCTGCCTCTGCCTGTCACCACTTGTCAGGCTCAGGGACCTTGTTCTCTTTTGTTGCTATCCACATCTTCAGCACATGATAGCACCTGGCATATGTTGTATAAATGGGCATACTGAGCAGTAAATATGCTCTGGGTAAATAGAAAACAGAGGTTCATGTTGGTTGGAATATCCCTGGAGTAAAGTTCTGGATCATAAAACATTTGGAATTGGAATCACTTTGAGGAGGTTGACCACAGTCTGTCAGCTGTGTAGTGTTTCCTTCTAGAACCTTCCTGGCACTTTAGCAACTGTTTCTGAGGCAAATTTTTAGCTCTTTGATTCAGTCAGAAGAGAATCAATTGGAGCTAATATTTATGTTTTCCAGAATGAGTCCTGATTTCTGAAATGTGGTAATAGAAAAATATCTTATTCTTTTCATGGTCAAACTGTCTTAAAGATGAACCAACAAATACAGTCAAACAGATAGACGCCACAGGGAGTGTCACTTTAAACACATTATTTCACATTTGATCCTCTCGTTTTCTCTGAGAGGGAGGCAGGGCAGGCATTAACGGTTTTGTAAACTGGGAAATAGGCAAAGTGGTGTTTGAACCTGGAATATCTGATTCCACGTTTGTTTCTCCTCTGTGCTCTGCTGCCTCCCTCAGGAGTTCTATGTTTATCCAGTTAGTTACTGTGTTGCTTGCTTTTAAGGATTCTTTGAAATGATAAAGTCAAATGGGATTTTATACTGAAGAATTTATTTTTAAGTACACTAAATTGTTTCTTTGATGCTTATTTATTTATTGAGAGAGAATGTGTGTGAGCAGGAGAGGGGCAGAGAGAGAGAATCCTAAGCAGGCTCCACACTGTCAGCACGGAGCCCGAAGCGGGGCTCGATCTCATGACCCGAGCCGAAACCAAACGTCAGACGCTCAACCAACTGAGCCACCCAGGCGCCCCAAGTACACTAAATTTTTAAGTCATGAGAGTATGGGTTAAGAGTTCTCAAACTTCCTGACTTTTTAAAGATCAGTCTTTCAACTGTTGGTGGGATCCTTCATGTTTTCTCAGAATATATCTTACTTTTCTGGAAGTATTTGGGTTACTCAGAGTTCTCGTATTCGTTCTTTTGTATAAACACAACATAATGAAAAATGCAGGTCTATACTTTGTAAAGAAACAAATGCTTTATAGAAGAAACAACATTCCAAATCTCTCGCTCCTTCACCGCCAATTGAAATTTATTTTAAAATACTTTCTTTTCCTCACTCTTCTTTTGTATTGCAAATAACCTTTTTGGTATACTTTACATTAAGTTTTCTATTTTAGTACCCTGAACTCAGAGCTTTTAGAAGACGCACTTGCTCTGTTTAATTATACTCCATATTCTTACACTCCTTCTCAAATGGTCACAGGGAGACCTGTGGGGCTTCCTCCTTGGCCCTGTCTGCATCACCCCCAGGCATTCCTGAAAGCATTTTTGTTTTCTGAGAACCACAAGAAGTTCCAGTCAATCTTGATTTTCTTCTGTTCCAACACTTGGAATCCGCTATTCTCCAAGGAGCTCTGATTCTTTTTAGTAGAGAATAGTATTAGAGTCCAGAGTTTGGCTACTGTTCCACTCAAGTGCTTCTGGAAGGAAGAAATGACTTCTCCATTAGGTCATTTTAAGGAGAGAGCTGAAAAGATAATTTTTTGTTAAGGTCACGAGTTCAAATAGCTGTTTTCAATTTAAAGCCAGCATTACTAAAGCCATTTTTATTTTCTTCTAATATAAATGTTTTTATATATATTTCTGCTTAGCATACCTACGTTAGATCTTTAAGGCCCTCATGCTAAAGACTTTTATTCCTTTCTCTGTTTTCATCTTTCTGTCCCATGCATCACTTTATGGACACAAACATTTTAAGATTATCTAAGGTTGTCATAACAGAAAGGGGAAAGACAGGTAAAAAAGAACCTTGCATTTTATCTTGTAAGTGGCATCTTTTTTTTTTTTTTTTTTTTTAAACCAAGGCTTGTATCTTTGTTCTTTCTCTTGGAAATGCAAGTATGTTTTTTGAGGCACAGAGGAGGAGGAGGTGGGTTTCCAGGGACTGGAGGAATATAGCGGATTTTGTACTTAGAAGCTCCTTCCTCACTGTAACTAATTGCAAGTATCTCTGGTTTCTGGGAGGGGAGAACGGAGGGGTCCTTGGAAATACCCTGACTCACCGTTATGGCACGAGCTTGGGAACCATCTGTGGACCTTAGACTTTGGACTTGTCAATTCACATTTAAAGGTTAATTAATAGAACTGCTGCTATCAATCATCATGTTCAGTGTGTAACGATGTGGTATATGCTAAAAATCTGTCTGTTTGACGAGTACCCAGCAGTTACTGTTTCTGTGTATCTAAGCATTATGTGTGCTGTGTGTGCCCACGTATACACACACACACACGTGCACATTCGGCCACACCGCATCATCTGGAGGAACTGTGCGTGGGTGTGTGTGATTGGCAAGTGTGAAATTGAATTTAATATGAGATTCTCTGTCTTAGGTAAAATATTTGAAAGAACGTTGATAGCATAAAGCTGTCGAGCTTTGGGAAAAAATGGCTTCTGTGTTTTGGGAGCAAGAGATCTGAATGTTAAAATTGCATTTAGCTGGCAAAACACTTTCAGGACTAAGTGAAGAATTTGGCTTTAGTGGGAAAACTTTAATTTGCCTATAACATGAAGTACAAGTTATTAATTGCACCAAAGATAACACACTAATTAAAAGGTTCATGTATAGTTGTCAGAGGTTACCAGTGCACACTGACAGACTAGGAATAGAAACTAATTATATTATGTTCTCTAAACGGAGTATTTTTACCCACTAATGTAAGATACCTTATTATAGTGCTGGGTTTTTTTTTTTTTTCTTAGCTTGGAAAGAAATCTTTTAGATGTTCTTTGTAATAAAACTGCAATGATAAGCATTCAAACCAATGATGAGGCTATATAAATAGCTTCCCTTGCAACGTTGGCTTCAAGCATAGTTATAGAGATAATTCTAAGTAAACATTTATTCATACTTGCAGCTCAGAAGAAAGATACACAAAGTGGAACTTTCCTGAACTTGGTTGTCCTGGGTTGAAGGAACATCACAGCAACCAGGATTTTTGGCCGTACCCTAACGCTTCTTTTTTGAATTCTCTCATCAGTAACAATCATCTTTTATTGTTAGGATGCCACAGATTTGGGCTTGTCCACTCTTGGGTTGCATTTTAAGCCTCTGAATTGTTACGTATGTGATATATACATGTATATAGAACTACCCATGTGGACTTAAATAATGAAATGCATTTTATACATAAAAGTACACTTAATGAGAACATTTAAAGAATAATAAAATGATCACCTGTTTACCCAACACCCAACTGAATTGGAAGTTGTCAGGGATTTTGAAGCCCCCTAAGGGGTCCTTTTCTGTTGCAGCTTCCCCCATCCCCACCCCGAGAGGTGGTCACCCTCCTGAATTTTACATTTCTCATTCCCTTGTTTTTCCTGATGGTTTTACCAGATGCCTAGTGATCCCTCAACTATATACTGTCTGGGTTTGCCTACTTCTCATCTCTGTAGCAGTACAGTTGTAACGTGCCTCTTCTTCTGTGACTTGCCATGCGCCCCTCATTATTATTATTGTCACACTCTTATTTGATGCACCTGGCTGCACTTCTTTGGCTTTCACTGCTCTGTAGGATTCCCTTGTATGAAGATACCACTACTGTGAGTGGACACTTGGTTTGTTCTGAACATCCTGCCATTAGGAACAAACGTCCCTGCAAACATGCGAGTGTCCGCGCCCCAGTGCAACATGCAGGAGTCCCTTTCATCTGTTTACCGAGGGGTAGAACTTCTGGGCTTTCAGGTAGGGTCACTGGCTTGAGTAGGTCATGGTGAACTGTTTTCCAGAGTGGCTATGCTAGTCTGCACTCCCACCCAGAACCCATCGGTGCTAGACATCTTGTCCAAATCAGTCGCCATAATAATGTTTCCAGATATTTGTGGGCTTGCTTATTTCCCTAATTAAATCAAAGGGAAACTTCTTATATAATGGAAACCTAGAGGAGTTCTGCTTTCATGGCATATTTCTTTGCTCACAGTGCTTCGTCAAAAGCGCTCAATATTTTTGATCAAATATTTAACATGTTCTGTAACCAACCTGAAACTTACAATGTTGCTGTAGGTACGCAAACGCCATAGCTTGGTTGGGACATAGTTGAATCATCGGATTGACTTTCACTCTTTCCTGGGCTTTTCTTCTGCCATGCAGCATGATTAGAAGTCATTATTTTCAAATAATATAACCTAGATACCAAAAGAAAAGAGGGAAAGTGAAGATAGTGTTAGCCCTCGTAAAGTGTAATTAAGATCATAGATAAACTGTGAAAAGTCTGATGTATTTCATTTCTTAGGGTATGACTTCTAGACTTCAGTACCGGTTCTGGACAAACTCATCTCTTGGGCTATCGGTGGCATTCCTTTGCTCCATTAACATGGACACACTGAGTGTATATCATTTTCCTTAAAAATGGTCTTTGGCATCATACTATCGTCACTATTTCTTTTCCTTGTTTGTGGTTTCTTTTGCTTACTACAGTATGTGCAAACAATTGAGCATAAATGTTGAAATGAAGACGTCAGTGACTTCTGAAAGATTCACTTTCCTGACTTTTATCACAGAAGCTCCCCTGATGGTGAAGAAGGTAGAGAACTCATATTCTTCAAAGTCACTCAGCTTCTTGCAGCAACTCTTCAAAGTTCTTTGTTTTATTTTTTTAATGCAGATTTTGCACTCTTGTATGTAGCGTCTCTGTGTTTGCTATAATACACAAGTCATGCTTCCCTTTCTTTCCACACTCTGTATTTTTAAAAAATTTTTTTAATGTTTATGTATTTTTGAGAGAGAGACACAGAGTGTGATCAGGGGAGGGGCAGAGAGAGAGGGAGACACAGAATCCAAAGCAGGCTCCAGGCTCCGAGCTGTCAGCACAGAGCCCGACCCGGGGCTCGAACCCACGAGTTGCGAGATCATGACCTGAGCCGAAGTCAGACACTCAACCGATAGAGCCACCCAGGCGCCCCATCTCCCCACTCTTGGAGTAAAATGGATTCTTTGGGAAACTATCACCTTCAGTCCGCAACTCTGAAAATGTTTCGTATGCATCCCAGGTGTCTGTGTGCCATGGTAGTGGGATGCCTCACACCACACATTTTAACAATAAAGATGAGTGTATGGGACTCATCACCTTGAGGGTCAGTGACCACTTTTTTTTTAAAACATTTTTTTAATGTTTATTTATTTTTGAGATAGAGACACAGAGTGTGAGCAGGAGAGGATCAGAGAGAGCGGGAGACACAGAATCCAAAGCAGGCTCCAGGCTATGAGCTGTCAGCACAGAGCCTGACGCGGGACTCGAACTCACAAACTGTGAGATCATGACCTGAGCCGAAGTTGGCCGCCCAACCGACTGAGCCACCCAGGCACCCTGAGCGACCACTTTTCTTTGGACGCTTTGAACACTGAGCAGAATTCACATCTCTCTGGGTGACTCTTAACTAGGACTCCCAGCTACTTAGTCTCCATGATAACCTTTGACACAAACAATACTACATTATAAATGGTAACACTTCACAGATGAAGTAGATTTAGAAGGACATTCTAAAGAAAGGCAGAGTTCTAAGGAGGAGAGTGTTAAGATGTGATTTAGTCATGTTTTTGAATCTTTGCAATGATTGTAAATAGCATCTCATTATTGACGGCCTCTCCAGCCACCCCTCTCCCCCGTCCCAATAAGAGTCTTCTTTCTGGTACCTCGTCCTTAGCTTCTAAAGGGTCCTCGTTACTTTATGAACCTGACCAATACGCTTATGGTAATGAGCATCTTATGGTAGGTGGCTGGCCACACCACGAGCCTGTGGTTATACCACTGTCCAGAAACCCTCCTTCAAAGGAAGAGCTACGAATTCATGAAGCCCTCGAGCTGTATACAGCAGCCACTTTATAAAGCCTCTAATCTGCCTACCGTCCAGGTTGATACATTACTTGTGTGGGTTGGGTTGAGATGAAGGCACTGATGGCTCTGTGTTTTGAATTCTTATCTGGGAGAGGTTGTTCACTTTCTTGTTCTAGCCTCTTTCTTCACCTTGGACTTGGGGAAAACGTTCCTCTTTATCTGTTCTGTTTGTTCTTGTCTTTTGGCAGCTAGACCTTTGGGTGCATAGGTATTAGAGCTTGAGCACGCAAGAAGTACTTTATGCGTTGTTTTTAGCATGAGAAGTTTGAAGTACACCGCTCCCAAAGTTCTTGGATGTAAATAAAATACGCGAAGAGTTTACTACTAAGCCCCTTCTCCTATGGTATTTGTAATTTTGACTAGAAGTATCAATGCAGGGCTAAGTTAGTAAAATTTATCATTGAGGTTTCAGAGAGGGTTAGATAAAAACTGAGACCTTCCTGGAGATTCTGAATTTTTATTGTGATATAAAGTTATTAGCTCGTTGAATATGTTTTTGACTGTTTTGCCTTCTCCAGAAGGAACTTGGGGCTTATCCATGAAGCCATTCTTTGGACGCCAAAGCAGTTAGTGATTTTTTGTGGCAAAATCCAGTCATCAGCTTCATGAAAACCCAATCTTGTTGTATTGTCTAGCATAATCTGTAATGATTCCCATGCTTCCAAATTATCAATTTGTTTAATGCTTAGTTTGGAGACCCTGGCATTCAGAACTTATTGTAGCTAAGAAAACAAGCAAATAAGTAATCCCTCTGAAGCAATAGATTAGCCAGATGACTATTGTTTGAGAGATTAATAAAATCAGAACTTTTGGTGGCATCTATTAATCATTATACCTTACCTGCATTGACTAAAATGGCTACTGTCATTTTAGCGGTAAGATGCAGAGATTCCTATCCGGGCCTTTTCTTTCCCATATATTGCCCTCCTTACCTGATCTTCACTGTCCTGTTTCTTCAAAGGTTTCACATCTTTTAGTACATCACCAGGGACTGCTGTTCTCTTGGACTGCTCTCATCTCCTCTTCCCATTTCCCTAGATCGAGGCCCTCGCCTTGCCTTTCTGTCTTTCATGCCTGATTCCCCGCTCGGCCATCTCAGGAGACGTTTATTCCCTTTATTCTCCTTTATTCCCTCGCTGAAGCAAACCACATCTCTTCCCTTCTGCAGATCTCCCCTGGGCTTTGAAGTATTGGCATGTGAGCAAGAGAGAGTGTAGAGCTAACTGGGCCCTCCAGCTCACGTGTGTCTACGGGGCCCATGGGCACATAGACCTTTCCTCATGCACCCCATTTTAGAACGTGAGCTTCTTAAGGGAAGGTACTTTTTCATTGTTTCCCAACAATAAAAATTATTGCACAACTCGGTTGGCCTACGCTGCCCTCATGTTCAATTTTGCTAGAAGAAACTACTTACCCTGTATTTTCCAGACCTGTTATTTGTTAACTATCTCATCTCATGCTGTAGTGAATAGGAAAGTGGTGATTCTGTTGGGGAACAAATACCAGCCTATGATCACTTGATTTGAAAAACAACAAAGCTGACTTTGGAGCGATGGGTAATTGTTGGGCACGTTTGTTCTTAGAGTATCGTTTTGGGCTGTTCCACCGAACACAACCTTTGGTTCAAGTCCTGTTGTACAACAGCAGCTCTTTTCATTTACTTTTTATGTTTTCTTTGGGAGTGCGGGAAAAACGAATTGTATGGAATTTTCTCTAGAAAACCTATCGATGCAGTTTACACATTAACTATTATTTTCTGTTGCCTCTCTCTTCTGTAAAACATTACGAGTTTCAACTTTTATTTTAATTTGGAAACTAAGGCCAGAATTAGCCCCCTCCCTCTATGCTTTTACTGTTTTCATTTGCTTGTTCTTTGCATCTGAGTACATCCCTGCTTAGTTATGTTGGCATTAGGCTGGGTGTTTTTTTTTTTTTAATTTTTTTTTTTCAACGTTTTTTATTTATTTTTGGGACAGAGAGAGACAGAGCATGAACGGGGGAGGGGCAGAGAGAGAGGGAGACACAGAATTGGAAACAGGCTCCAGGCTCCGAGCCATCGGCCCAGAGCCTGACGCGGGGCTCGAACTCACGGACCGTGAGATCGTGACCTGGCTGAAGTCGGACGCTTAACCGACTGCGCCACCCAGGCGCCCCTAGGCTGGGTGTTTTTTAATGTAATCAGAGATACGTTAGAAGAAAACTGATGGCAGTAGTTGTGATAGGGCAAGTGGTGGGGTTATGCTTTGCACACCTTCGCTTGTCTGGTCCTCACTGTGAATGACACAAAGTCAGGATGGTCATCGTCTCGATTTCCTAAGTGAGGACACTGGCACTTTGAGATGGTTGGTCACTAGCCTGGATTCACATAGCTCATGTGGAACCTTGCCCTTTGACGTCATAGTCCAGAGTTCTTTTTTCATCCTGCATTTTCCTACTTTCCGAATTTTTTTAATGAACAAACATAATTTTTATGATGTAAAGAGCCTGGTAAACATTAATCTTTAAAAGAAACTAAGTAGCTACAAATAATGGTTTAAACCATGGGTCAGCCAACTAGGGCTCATGGGCTAGTTTGCCTGTTTTTGTCAACAAAGTTTTATTGGAATGCAGCATGCTCATTCATCCATGTCTTCTGTGGTTGCTTTCATGCTACATCAGGCAGAACGGATGGCTCACAGAGCCTAAAATGTTAATATTGACGACCTGGTCCTTTAAGAAAAGGTTTGCCAGTCCTATTTAAAGTAATATGAAAAAATGCATTGTTATTTTTATTAGTAGTATTAGTATTTTACCAGCAAGCCAATGTTTTACTTAATGTAAGAAACAATATTGTTTGACAGTGTTTTCAAATTCCCAGAAACTGAGTTACTAAGATTAGTCTTCAGTAGGGTATCATGGAACTCTTCAGTTTCTCAAAAAAATGTTTTTTGCAATGATTGTAAAATACTTCCTCCGCTCTTAGTTTTGTTAAAAAGCCACATTTGAGAGCTCTTTGGAAAGTTCTTCATTTTGACTACAGTGCAATTAATTTATTTGGTCAAACTTCAATACTAAAGATTTTCTTAGAAACCTCACTGCTTTTCATTAAATATGGCAGCATGGATCTGAGAATTGTTTCCTTTTCTTGAAGATCTGTTCTTGTAGGTTTGACTTGCATCGTATTTATTGCTGCTTATCTTACTGGAAACCGGCTTTCTGACTAATGTATAAGGGACAATATTTTAGAAATAAGAATTAAGCTTGAAGCATGGAAGAGTGGGGCTTTTTCCACCAATGTTAGATTTTTTTTTCCTCCTAGTTTTTACTGTGAAATCTTGTTCCTGAATGATTGTCGCTTTTGTTTTTGTGCTCCTGGTACTGCACATGGGCTGGCAAACAGCGGGCACTCAAGAGATGCTTAATTTTTTGTCCTGTTGGAGGGTTGGAAAGAACTTTCAGGAAGAAATGGAGTTGCAGTGTCTCAGGATACCACGTATTGACAAACCACCTGGGAGATGGTTTCCTCCTCTCCCTTATTGATATGGCCCAAATTTTATTTGGTGGGTATTGAAATGACAGTCAAGTGCAATATTCTCCTTCCATTTTCTGTTGCTTCCTTCCGCAAGTAATTGTAGGATTTCAGTTGAGAAGAGTCCATTCTACCCCAGGAAGGAAAGCTGAGGGAGCCTTAGCTGGTGGCATGATTGTTTCTTACAGATTATTCCAAATAGGTGAGGTTGTCAAAAGGACTCTGTTTAGATTAGTGGCTTGGGGCAGTGGTTTCCCCAATATGGTACCCAGAGTGCAGGGAGTGACCTTTATGACTGGAGAAAATATTAGTAATTCTGTATTTTCAAATATTACAGTACTTGATATTTTGAAATATGCATAATTTGTCAGATGATAGCAATTGTGTATAGAATTTATAAACAGATCGGCATATGTTGGGGGTGGATGCCCATTTTTTAGAGAGACCATACCGTGGCTCACAAGAGTGTGCACTGTGGAGCCCACGTGTCTGCATCACCATGTAAGGCACTCAATTTGTTCTTCTGTAGAATGGTTATAAAGACAGTACCTGTCTCCTAGGTGGTTGTGACAAATTAATGAGTCACCACATGGATAGGGCTTTGGACTGTGTTTGGCACAATGGCAGGTAATAATAAATAGCTATTATTATTATTTATATGAGTGTCTTTAGTAGAGGCATGTGATAAAAATAACTGGAGACTACTCATTTAGAATTTAAGATGTCAGAATCCAACCTTAGTTGCTTAGTTTGAGCGCAGATTTTCTTTGTGTGTGATTGTAGACAGGTTACTTAACCTCTCTGAGCTTTGAGCTCTGAGCCTTAGCTACAAATGAGAATAGCAATGATGATAATGATGATAATAATCATAATAATAATACCATATTTCATTGACTAAGGCACACATTTTTTTTCACATTGTAACATGTCTTCAGTTGGGTTTTTTTCTTATAACAACGGTGTCTTAGATTTTGTGAAATACGATAGTTCTACCTCCTAAGATAGTGGTAAAGGGTAAATTAGGTAATGGGAGGTGATTAGCACAATGCCTAGTGTACAGAAGGGGCTCGGCAAATACTGTTATTGAGACACATTGGCACGTGGATTATTCTAAAAGGGAAGCGTGAAAGCAAAACGCAGTGGCAGTGAGTGGAGGGTTTTGGAGATCAGCCCTTGATATCTAGTAGGAGCGTAACTGTCAGCCATCACAACTCTTGGAAATGCTTCTGTGGTGCCCTGCTTGAGAAAGTTGGCAGCATTTAAATGTTCCTGAACTCTTTGTGAAGCATTCCAGCGTGGTACCATTGGTTCGTGCTGATCAGTGCTGCTGAGGCAGGACCAATACCGGTCAGTTAGCTGGCAGTTCGTTGATGACAGGGCTGCGTCAGGACTTCGTGGCCTGTGCTGAGTGGGTGATGTGCATGGGATGTACCTGTTTTATTTACATAATCCTCAGTTTTTGTTCTTGTTGTAGTGCCGTCTCCTCCAATAACAGATGTTTAAACAGGCAAAGGGAGTATGGAGATACAGGATAAAATTTGATGTGACGTGGCTTCCCTCGCCAGCTGAACGTTAGCAAGTTGTTTCTCTTAGGTCTCTTAAATGGAGCAGAATCTCTTGTATTGGGAGAAGGAAACCATGTCGTGCAAACCCTTCTGCAGTTCTAGAAAGCCCTGTCTTTGCAGAGGTGGAATACTTCTGGCCTACATGAACGTATCCTTTCTTAAGCCAGAAGCCACAATTCACAGTTGTCACTTTGGAGCCAGTGTGACTCTTGTGTTTAAGTCAAAGATTGATGCCTGCCATGGTTTCCACTTGTCTTAGACATCTCATACACCCTCAGAAACTGAGAAAGAACTGACTTGGGAAGAGCTTTTGTGAAGGGCCTTCCATCTTTACCTCGTACCTGGGGGGATGCTGGGATGTCGTCCAGCAGCTTCTCTGCTCATGACCTCTACCTGCCCAGGCAGGTCTGCATTTGAAGCGCTAGGGAAAGTGTAATTTCAGCTTGGTAAGACCTCAGGTGCAGGTGTGCATATCCTGACATGGGTCTTGGATCCTTCCAAGACTGTGAGGGAGGAGATTGGTTTAGAAATCATCACGAGGTGTATGTCCTTTTTATTTAGGGTCGAGGGCAGGGAGAGAAGAGGGGCCTTTGACCAGAATCCTTCAGGCAGTTTTGTTTCATCATTCTGTTTATTGTGGATTTTTGGAATCCGCCTGGTCCCAACGATCTGGTTCCAGGAGTGATGGATCCTTCATACTTACCGTAGCATTCTGTCATTTATGGCTGTCTTTGAATCAGAAAGCGGTGCATTAATACTACCCTCGAACATGGCTTAGCTAACGCTGTGAGTCTTTGGAGCACATGCTGTAAAGGAAAACGAAAGGAATACCTCTCAGATAATTCACAAGGACTGGGCTTTGGATGTCGTTCGATGTAAATGCCGCCTGGCTTCGTACGAGCAGGTGCCCGCATTGCTAAGACTGGTGAGGGAGCACCTAATTCCCTTCTTGCCTACTGGCTTTCTAATTTTTCCCCTGTGATCAGAGTTATAAAACCTAATTTCCAGGGGGTCTTGTGAATCATATTAGTAGCTTTGTGTTATAATAGCAATTTTCTATTGCATCGGTATTCATTTTCACTATTACGGAATAATCAAATCAGCACCTCTCTTATTATGCCGTTGAAATAGAAAATAATGGGGCTGTAATGTAAAACTGCTAATGTGATGAAACCCGCTCATTGTGTTAGGGTAAGAATGCCCTCCTTTCTTGTTCCAGCTCACTTGAAACTGTGATTGAGGAAGGAAATGGGAAGCATTTCTACATCTGTGATAAGGCCCGCATATATCCTTCATTTGAATACCTAATTGTCTTCCCCCCACCCCCCCCACCCCCGGCTCAGGGGGTGCTCGTCAGCCCCCTCGGAGGCCTCCCCTGCCACCCTGGCGGTGCGCTGGCGAGCAGGGGGCTGCACGGACCTGTCTTGCACCGTGGTTTCCCTTTTAATCATAAGTAACGTTTGATGTCTCTTTGCATCCAGAGGAATTGTTCGCACCCTCTTTCATGCTCATTGAGGGCCTTCTTCTGGGTTTAAAAAAAAAAACTGAAGAGCACGTTTAGGCTACATTGTTAGAAAGTACAACAAGCCCCCCAAAGGTTCTGATTTGACAGGGATGTTGGGAGGCAGGTCAAGTGACTGCCTAATGAAGATGAATGAAGAAAATTGCTGGTACCAGGATCACGCGGGGGCTCCAGCCCAGGTTGTTGAAAGTGTGATGGAATCTCATCGCTCCATTTATCAGTGTCATATTTGGGCTAAAAGTGAGCAGTATTGTTCTCATTTCTCCCAGATGGATAGGTCAACTTTAATATTTATTGCTCTTGTAGAACATTTGTTTGATGTATTTCCATTAGCTAGGCAATAATAGAAAAGCAGTGGAGAGAAACATAAAACAGTTCCCTTCCTATTCAGTTGAAATACAGCATACACTAATGTGTAGCTACGGCTTGAAGTGCCATTGATTTCCCCCCTTTTGGTTGATGACATGATGGTATATATTAAAGATTCCCATGAAAATAATGGGGAGGCAGCATGAATGTAATATATATTGAGAGCAGCTGGCGGGGTATAAATTGTGTTGTCTTTTGATTTTCACGATTTGGCCATATAATTGGTGAATTTCTCTTGGCTATATATTAAATTCTTAGCCCACTATCGTCTTTTAGGATTGGGAATAACGTGCAATAGATCGCATCATCCTCCGGGTTCTACGGCGAATCTCAATAAGGCCAGAATTTTCTTCACATTACAGAGCAAATTGTTTTCGGTCACTGAATTATGTTGATTTTTTCTTTATATCTTTGTAGGAGAAAACCACCCTTGGTATAAAAAGTATTTCCCCATATGTTTTGAATATATTAAAGATAAGACCCTGAACACTCCAAAGAATTGGCTCTGCAAGGACATCTACCTCCGAATTCATTAGCTGATGTTCACAGTTTGCAGGAATCCGAACGTTGGGATATTATTTTCTACCGTGGAGCAAACCCAGCTCTTTGTGAGGAAGGTGTTGTCTTAAGTGCAAAGCAAACATCCTAGCCGTATGTTTCTATAATTTAAATTAATTTGGTACAGTCCTACTGTTAATCTTTAGTGACTTGTTGATTGGCATTTTGCAGACATATTTCTGGAAGGCTCCCAATACCATTTTCTGCAGCCTTTCTGGCAGTAGCAAAGAGCAACATTTCCACAAATTGGAATCTTGTACAGCACTGGGAAGCGAGCCAAGATTTAAATTAGACAATAACCTCTGCTCTGTATATAGCTTCTATACTTCAGCTGTAGGCAGAGTGATTTGTTAATACAGTCAGCCCTGTAGCATATAATAGACTGATATATGAGTCACTCCTTGGCAATGTGTGTTTCTTAAATTTATATAGATTGAACAACTGGTTGGTAATGTACTTGGTTACAGTTGTACAAACAATAACTATTAGCAGGGCTGAGACAGGCCTGGAAATGCTGCACGGGGCTGGTGTTTGCGAGGATGCTGACGTATTGCCGAATTTCAGAATAATTCCCCTTTGGAGGCTAAGGGAGACTCTATTTCATAAACATGAGTGTGCTTTTTTAGCAAAGTAGCAATAAAAGTTTTATGTTACAGTTTTCTGTTTCTCATTTTCTATTTGTTTAAAATTGAATTGGGGAACCTAATTTGCTTCAAAAATTAAACTTAACATCAGTCTGTGTGAGGCAGGATAATTTGGTGGCAAGGGTTTGTGTGTTTGTGCCTGTGTGTGTGTGTGTGTGTGTTTAGTATTCGCCATTTCTTTTAAAAAAGAACATTGGTA
This sequence comes from Neofelis nebulosa, assembly GCF_028018385.1. Classification (NCBI taxonomy): domain Eukaryota; kingdom Metazoa; phylum Chordata; class Mammalia; order Carnivora; family Felidae; genus Neofelis; species Neofelis nebulosa. The sequence continues at coordinate 30,627,832 of NC_080798.1, read as the reverse complement.
GAAATACAGATTTTCCATTCCCTCCCCCCCCCCCCGCCAGGTTAGATTGTGGCTGGCGTTAATGTTCATAGGTTGAAAGAGATCTTTCTGAACAACAAAGATCTTTTCTTAAGGGAAAAGCTTGTGCTCCAAGTTCAGTTCATGTTTATTTAAAAGATTAAAATCATTAGACCAGATCTCACTTTTTTGTCCCAAAGAAAATTGATTTTGCTCCCCCATAAAAGTGGGATCTGAAAGAGGATATTCAGGAATACGCAAATAGAGGCGATGTCGAAATCTGTTTGTGCAGCTGAACAAAGCAATTCTGTTTTTACCGCTGAACATTTACTCAGCCTTGGTGTGAAGATGTCTGAACGGAATCGTCACCTGTCTGTAGAGAGCACTTCTTTTGTAAGGCAAAGGAGATCGTTTTGATCCGAGATGTTTTAATGTCTTTTTTTTTTTTAACGTATGCCAGCTCGAGCATTTATAAAATAACACACCCTATAAATATTGAACAATACAAAGACATCTCTCAAAACAGTTTATAGTATGTTGCATGTGCTTGGTGGCAGCCAGGCAGTAGTTAGTGGCAAATGATATGCCAATCAAAAATTATTATTGCGAGTGTAACCTGGTATAATGCGGTATCTTATCTGGAAGTGTCAACTTGATATAAGCCAACTCTTTGTCTTTTAAAGTTAAGCTCTTGTTTGCCCTCAGTTAATTCTGTTTCCCAAAGGCTCATTTGAATTGCATAAAGGATAATCTACTTGACAGTTTTATACATTTAAACAATCTTGATTATATGGTATTTTACATGTTTTTTTAAGCTCCCAGTTACTATTTTATGTAGGCTTTTAAGTCTTCAGTTAAAAAAGAATGAGAAAAAAACCTCAGAGGTAGAATACTGTACTCGTTTGTGAGCAGCGTTTAGTGAAACTGGATAGAGCGCCTCTTTTCACCAGCCCGTGGCTCACGATGGTGATATCTGCCCGTTGTTGATGATGGGGTGGGGGTCGTTGTCAAAGTTTCTCAGGGCAAAATTCTAGTGAGAATAAATGGAAGAGAATGTAATGCTCAAGTTTCACTATATCGAAATGGAGACTGATGGATAATCTTCTGCCCTCTTCCCGTCCCCCATGATGATTTAGAGAGTTTCTAGATGAATTTTGGGAGAAATTTTAGGATCCAGTGCCTTGCTGGAAGAATCTAGAGATCGTAGATGTGCCAGCTGGGCTCTGGAAGGACAGGGGTGTGTATAAACACTGTGGTGATTGTGAAAACACGCCATCTGGCAACAGACAGGCTGCCTTCAGATCCTGTGTGCAACACATGTGCGTGTACCGTGTGACTTTTGAACAAGCCACTAAACTTCTCTGAGAATCCGCTGCATCTGTAGCTGGGAGAGGTAGTGATACTTTCCCCACAGGGCTGTGGTCAAGGCGGTGTCCTGAAACTTGCCAATAAATGTCACTGTCCGTACGGACTCGCCCTTAGATGTTTTAGAGCTAGCAAGGTCTGGAAACGCTGATTCAGAGTGCTAAACCTTCCTACCACTGCCAAATTATTTGATAATTATTAGCGAAAAGTCACATGGCCATTCTTCACGTCTCCAACGAATCTTCTCTTCAAATTCGTCTCCGGTGCATTTTGAAGAGAAGTAAGGCCTCAGGGAATTGCATTTTGAGGACTAGGAAGACCTCTCCCCCTTTTCCAGAAGCACTTTCTCAAGTCTTGACTCGTTGGAAGCCCATATGATTGACATCCTCAAGGTACAGGGGGCTTTCTTCACGTCTCGTACCGCCTGATGGACAACAGTCCTGTAAGGCCAACTTCAGTGTTATCTCCATTCCGTAGACGAGGAAGTAGGAGCTCAGAGGATTTAAGGAACTTGGGAAGAGCTGGTCTACCTAGCTGGTGGGTGGGGTTTGAACTGATGTCTCCCAGGATGCAAACCTGTGTCCTTTTCAACCACAGCACTAGGCACCATTCCTATTTCTAGGAAGTCTTCATGGAGGATTTAGTAACCACCCCTCCTTGTAAGGTACTAAGGACCGTGTGGTCATAAATAAGCTAATTAGACCCTGTTGGCCAGTTGACATAAACTCTCGTACCCACTGGCGTGTGACCCAGGTGGATGGTTCGTCCCAGGGAATCAAGCCAACTAAAAATAACCTCTTCTCCCCTCCAGTTATCCTGTGATCAGGCTGGCAGAAACTTTGCATCTGAGGTTAAGTACTGAATAAATATTTGCCAAGGGAGGGCTTGAAAGACTGATCTAACCCGATACAAGTGAATGGCAATGTAAACAATATATGTGTCCAGAGGATGATTTTTGCCAGAAGTTTTTATTAGAGAGATGAATTTGGCCAAAAACTTGAATGACATGAAGGACACAGGATCATCTAAGTAATGTAGAAGCATTGGGATGGCCCCAGAAGATATGAGAAGTGGGAGTAAACAGGAGACGGCCGCCCAGTGAGAATAGCCCAGTGGCTATAACGTATAGGCCCCAAATGGATAATGAGTACACATAATAGAGGCGTATTTCTCGTTCACCTGTACAGTTCAAGGTTGGTCTGGTTGGCGGTAAACCCAGGCTGATGGAGGCCCTGCCGTCTTCCTTTAAGTGCCAACAACCAGCTGGGAGAGAAAGTGGGGAAGCCACCCTTGCTTCTCAACTGCTTTGGCCCAGAAGTGACGCACATCCTTTCTGCTCGCACTGCGACGGCAGCAGCGTGCAAGGGAGCTGGTCCCACGGCCTCACCAAAATGTGAGGGGCTCGCCAGTTACTCTACCTGATGGAGCGAGGAGCCCGACTTTCAGAAAATAATTAGCTGCAGCCGCCACAAATGACAAGCAGATTTGTTTGCCAGTATTAGAGGATTCTTTGGGGAGTTGGAAGAAGAGATTGTAAAATTCTTCCCAAACCTGTGGATGGAAAGGTTATAGGGGAGTTTTGGATTATCAGTCAGAAGCTGTCTGCACTCCTAAGATAGAAAATTCAAGCCTTTCAGTATTGGTGGAGATAAATGTTTAAAGAGCACGTGCCTGCAAGGGAGAGGCAGAAACACTGGAAAAGCATCTGAAGTATTGACATTGAATAGAGGAAGTGTGGCAGTGACCGAAGAGATGTCTAGATAATTATGTGTTTAAATGGATGGGAGTTTGGGAGATAGTTACTGCCTTTCTTCCAAATTAAGGGAAGGACTTTGTAAGAAAGGTGGGGTTTTTAGAGGAGGAAGCAAAGGTGCTGAGTGTTTGGAGGAGAAGGCATGCTGTGCAAACAAGGCACAGTTGTGAAGAAGATTCTCTGAGACGGACCGGGATGAAAATAAAACAATTGAGGATGTTTCCTTGGGAGGAAAAGAGGGGTTGAGAAGGACAAAGAGAGTATTTGGGGTTGTCAAACATTTGTAACCAACTGTTTCTCTTTATTCCTGCCAGGAAGTAATTCTCTTAAGATGATATTTAGTATAAAATGTTGCTTATTGCTTTTCATCACCCTGTGGTTTATTTATACGTTTATTTTTTGACGCCTCCTGGGAACTCGCCATTACTACCTTTATTTTATGGTCCAATTTATGGATACGCTGAACCTGTAAAGATTGTAGCGCTCACTATTCCAAAGAGCCGGTTTCTGAGAGGAAGCGGGTCGACGTGCATGTGGGCTCGTATGTGAGAGGCAGGGTGTGTCCAGGGTTAAATACTTCTTAACATTAAAAAAAATAAAAGTAAAAAAATAAAAACTCCTGAGGGGAGCCTGGGTGGCTCAGTGGGTTAAGCGTCCGACTTCGGCTCAGGTCATGATCTCACGGTTCGTGGGTTCGAGCCCCGCTTTGGGCTCTGTGCTGACCGCTTGCTCAGAGCCTGGAGCCTGCTTTAGATTCTGTGTCTCCTCCTCTCTCTGCCCCTCCTCCACTCGTGCTCTGTCTCACTCTGTCTCTCAAAAATAAATAAATGTAAAAAAAAATTTTTTTTAATATTTCTTAACATTTCCTTAACATGTATTTCTCCCCTGCACTTTATTCTGCGTGAGTTGTTGGGATTACGGCTGCTCAGTTCCTGTCCCCTTTGCCTCGGTGACAAGTCACTGGTTTCCGTCCCCTTTTCCTTTGCAAGACAGGAGTCCGTCCTGTGCAGGTGTGAGTATTTGACGAAGCACAGAGAAGCTCGGTCTGTCCACTCGTTCTGTGTTCAATGAAAGTACAAAGTACATATTTGTTTCACTTGTAAGTATAAAGGGGAAAAACCCACCTGTTTTGCCTTCAGAAAAATTCTTTTGATCTGACTGTTCTCAGAACGAAAGCTGGGGTGAACTTTTTTTTCCAGTTGGGTTGTCTGATCTACCTTGCGCCTCTCATGAAAACAAAATTGAGAGTTGAAAGACTCCACTCTTGAGGAAAAAGAAAAAAATGAAGATGCTTTTCATCATTCTGCAAATCAGACTCGAGGATACGGCCTTTTATTTTTCTTGTCATACCCGGTAACACCTGGTCACGTTTGGAGCCTCCACTCAGTTGGGAAGGGGAAGAGCGACTTAATTTTGATTGGCCATCTGTCTTCGGTCCCAGATACAGGATATGAAAATTCAGCTCCTCAGGAGTGTTCTACATAAAAGGAGAAGGAAGGCATTTTGGGTTTCGGTAGCTTTGAAGGTGACTGGCGTTAACAGCTCCCTTAAAAAAGTTTCGGAATATCGCCAGAATAATTTGATAACCCAAATTCGTGGGCCAGATCCATTTCGGAAAATGGCTCTTATGTATACAGCCAGGAACAACTGAGAGAGTAATATTTCGAGGGCAGCCGTTACCGTGTCCAGGGGGCCTATCAGAGCCGCTCCGATGGGAGTCTCTCAAAAGCTGAACTTTCTCTTGCTCCCGGCGACGTGGCACACAGCCCCGAGCGCAGCTTGGCATATGGCCGTGGGCGTCTCCTTTCACGAGAGACGAGAAGCAGTCACAGAAGTTGTTAGGGGACGTCGAAACATACTGGCGCGTCATCGGCTTTTTGCCGTGAAACCCCAACCGAAGTGCTTGCGCTTGAGTTTCCGCTCTTTAAGGATGAAGATTATACCGTTAATGACCTCACGGGGGCATTTGTTCATTTATGCGGGAAATATTTATGTGGCACCTACCACGTTCCACCCGGTGTGCCCAGGATTCGGAACAGAGCAGTGAGCAAAAGGGGAAGCAGTTCATTGTGACATTTACAGCCAAGGGGGGGGGGGGCAGGTATGTCAGGCAAATACTCGTCCAAATACGTGTAAAATCGCAACTGTGAGGCTCGAACGACATCTGACGGGGCACGTACTTAACATTCAGGACATTTGAGCCCTTGTTATTGTAAGTGTTACGTCGTTAAGTCCCACAGTGGTGACACACCCAAACAAAAAACCACGGTCCCCACTTATTTGACACAAATGTGAGGCTTTAGCTGTGCAAGGAGATGATGGGTCTCATAGGGGGACCCACACACTAATGGGGGGAATGGACAAACAGACATAGTGTGAAAAACAGCCCCGGGCATCTCAGCGGCAAGACCTGTCACCACTGGGTAGTAAGAGGTAAGGGCGCTGGTGGGAGAGGGACTGGCAGAACCAAGAAGTGAAGGATCATGGGAGTCGAGGGGGTAAGGTTGACAGCGGGGGAGGGGAAGGGAATGAGGCTGTACAGATAAGGTGATGGCCATTTGTGAATGGCTTTTCTCCCCCTACTGAGGAAAAGAGCTTGAAATCAGTAAGCTGCGGGCAGCCTTTGAAGGATTTTAAGCCCCACAAGGATACGCATGATCAGATTTCCATTTTGGAAGACTAACCTTACTGAGAACTAATTATGTGAATTATGCTATGCCCATGCCTTGACATACCCTGTAACTATTAAAAATCACATCTTAGGAGCACCTGGGTGGCTCAGTTGGTTAAGCATCCGACTTCGGCTCTGGTCGTGATCTCACAGTGCGTGGGTTTGAGCCCCGCATCAGGCTCTGTGCTGCCAGCACAGAACCCGCATCAGATCCCCTGTGCCGCACCCCCCCCCCCCCGCCCCTCCCCGGTTTGCACTCTGTCTCTCTCAAAATAAATAAACTTAAAAAAAAAAATCACATCTTAGAGGGTAACAGTAAGGAAACTGGTTGGGGAACACCTTTAAGCCTAAAAAGTATTAGACACTTTGGCCCCAATTTTACTTTCTTTTTAATTTTTTTTTTCAACATTTTAAATTTATTTTTGGGACAGAGAGAGACAGAGCATGAACGGGGGAGGGGCAGAGAGAGAGGGAGACACAGAATCGGAAACAGGCTCCAGGCTCCGAGCCATCAGCCCAGAGCCTGACGCGGGGCTCGAACTCACGGACCGCGAGATCGTGACCTGGCTGAAGTCGGACGCTTAACCGACGGCGCCATCCAGGCTCCCCGCAATTTTACTTTCAAGATTACACTATGCATTGTGGAGAGGAAAGACAAGATAGGAAGTCATTATGTGAACATATTGAACGGTCGGTCATATTGCGCAGGGGTGGGAAATGCCTTTTCTGATAGTCCTACTCTTCAGTATTATCCTCTGTTTTACACTGTAGTAAAAATGTTGTTTGGGAGATGAATTGAAAGAACGGTAACTCCAGACATGGATTAGAAGGAATCAAATCTGGACTGGAATCTGAGGGCTGGGTGGCACTGGCATTGGCATTGCCATTAGAAGAACAACGCGAAAGATGTCTGTGTCACTGCCCACTTGATGGCTGAATGACCTTTTGTGGCAGATGACAGAGGGGATCAAGGGCGATGGGAAGTTTAGATAGTGGTAGGTTACTTGAGGCAAACACGTCTGCCATTTGTAAAGAAGATCCCTGCATTGGGTTTGTTGAATTTGAGTTGTTGGTAAGACACCCATGGTGAGATTCAGAAGGAGTTGGAAAATTACAGCTCAGTACAACGACTGATATTTAGACTGGAGGGCTGGTGGTGGTTGACACATCGGACGTGATGAATTATCAGAGCATGTGTTAAGAAGAAACTGAGAAATCTTCAGGGGGCTAAGAAAACTGTCTGAGAGTAACTAGTTCCAAATGAAAACACTCTTTCATAAAAGGAATGGTTGAAAATGTCAGAGGAGGAAAAGCGATCATTTGAGACTGGGAGATTGTGGGGAAGTGTCCATGGGATTGGGTAATTAGGAGTCCACGGTGTACTTAATGACAAGCAGTTCATTAAATGGAGGAAGACGGATTGCAGGAGGGTTAGGGGTGAATGAAAGATCAAGGTGTGGAGCTGGGTTAGGGGCGATGGGGGAAGGAAGTGATGCTAATTTGAGAGGGACTCAGTGGTTTTCCCCGCACCCCTGGGGATGAACAGGGTTGGAACATTTTTGTAAACTGAGGGAGGAAGCAGCAGGGTGGGAAAAGCTGACGAACCCAATGAGAGGTGACTTCATGGAGCCATGTCTAGATGGGGGTGGCATTTAGAGTAGCTGTGGAAGAACACAAAAGAAGGAAAAGGATGATTTAAGGTGCTGGTGTGGGGGTGACAGTTGAAGAATTCAACTGATAGCCTCTGTATTTCTCCGTGAGGGACAGAGTTCTTTAGAGGAGGATGGGACAGAATGCTGGAGGTGGGGGAAGGGAGGGGGGAGGAGAAGAGGGTGGGGGAGGGGAAAGAAGGAGGGAGGAGAGAATTTGGTAGAGCTGCTCTAGGAAATGAATAGGAAGAGTTACAAGGGATTGCTGAGTGCTCACAGGGGCTCTGCTGAGATCAGAAACCTAATAATAAAGAGATAGATCATGCCTGTTGGGACATACATATTATTGGTGCTCTTGTCTCCAAGGCTTATTTTAATCCTTGTATACATATGTCTGTGTGTGTGTTTGTGTGTGTGTGTGTGTGTGTGTGTGTGTCTATTTATATATTCCATAATGAAGGCTCAGTGTACCTTTGTTGAATAAATGAGTCAACCGTAGATTTGCAGACCATTTGGGGCGGGGAGAGAGTCTATTTCCTGGAACCCAAGTAATATAATGTTAAGACTTGAATCCTTTTTCCTTGTTATGTTTTACTTCTATGACCTTTGTTTTCTTTGTCTTCAGTTGGTATTTCCTCTTCCGCTAAAAAAAAAAAAAAAAAGTTCATGGAGAATGCAGAGATACATCCAAACACTTACCTGGGTCCCTTCTGCTGATAAAGCATTGTATGTAGTTAGTCCTGCAAGTGTCCTTGGGGACAAGATGGTTCTTGCCCCTTAAGAAGCTTCCAGTGTGTGGGAGATGTGGGGGCGGGGGGGGGGGGGGTGCTGGTGCAAGCATAGGAAGAATCCCTTATTATCAGCACATGCTGAGTGCCATAAAAGAGGTGGAAAGGAAGGGCTTTGAAGATTCTAAAGGAGACAGCAACTCTGGTGGCCCAAGCTGAGGAGGGTTTCTGCAGGAGGAGGTGTTTGCATTGCATCTTGATGAATGCATGGAATTTCAGCTGGAGGCCCCTAGCTGCAGGCAAGGGTGTGTTGCACTGGGGGTGGGAAGAAGCATTTCAGATGGGGACTGGAGCTTGAGGGAGCTTGAAGTCTGGACAACGTGGGGTATGTTCAAGATGGAAAATACATAGCAGGAGGCCACCTAAATAGAAAGTATAGTCCGTTAGTTACTCAAATTTGGGGACGTGGAAGTTTCTCTTCTTATTTAATAGAGCTGACAGGACAGCAGTTGAAAGGGGAAAGAGTCAGTGTGGATGAATCTTTAGACACATCAGAATGGAGGGGGCGGGTAGAATTCACTTTTCACTATTAATCATTATTACTTTTTTTTTTTTTTTTTTTTTTTGCCTTTAGACTTTATTTCCTTATTTTCTTCATCGTTAAGTTTTTGGTTCTTAAAAACCGTAGACTTGTAGGAATTCACCTGGCTTCGCAGAGGGTTTAAAAAGTACCCCAACATCAACAATCACCAAAACAAATTGTTTTGTGAGGAATGAATGGTTTCAGATTTTATTAGAAATGTCCTCAAATGTTCACATTTACTATTTCCTGCATTAACTTGAACTGCAAAATCTAGTCTGACTCTCTTGTATTTTACAATGGCTATTGAGGAGACACGTGGCAGTGGCAGTTTCCGGCTTACAAACGGGTGTCCCAGACTGAGATGGTGCTTTTAATCCTGTTTCTTCTAGTGGATGTCAGTTTCTTCTGAACACGTTGCGGAAGTTCCTCAAACTTAAAGTCAATAAAAATGGAGATGAGAGGTATTTCTTGCTTAATAATACATGGATGTTTAATTTTGAATTGGTTAGTATTAAGTCTCGAGGTAGGAGTCAACCTGTAATACCTTTTAACATAAGACCCTTCCCTAGCAGTGAAAGAGTATTGGGAAAGCTCGTCTTTGTCCCTTTTGCACCACTCATGATGAAGGGGATGGCATTTGATTTTTTCCTTTTTTGTCATCTATGACTCACCTGCTCCAGTGACCCCTGATAATCCAGGCAATGGGGAGGGATGTGAGGTAGTGGTGTGAGCACAGAGTGGCCCTGTGCTTACCACCACTGGAAGCCAACCAGTTTCCAGAACGTACGGTGCTTACACATCATAGACAAGCAAGGCCATTCCACTAATCCCAAAAGGTAGATCTCTGCTTTATTGTAAGAAAATCTCTTTTGCCCATTTGTTCCAAGGAATTTTCCTTTACAGACATTTTTTTAGACTCTTGTCTATCTATTGAGGATAACTTATGTGCTTAAGGGCATAATGCTTACTATCTCTTCTCCCATAATAAATCAGGATCATATGATGGGTATTCACATTTTATTTATAAAGTTGATCTTTGAACAATGTGAGTTTGAACTGTGTGGGTCCAGTTTTATGTGAATTTGGGGCGTAAATACAGTACAGAATTATAAATGTCTTTTCCTTATGATTTTCTCTTTCTAAACTACTTTGTTTTTTATTTATTAGAGAGAGAGAGAGAGAGAGCAAGCGAACGTGAGTGGGGGAGGGGGAGAAAGAGAGGGAGAGGGAGAATCCCAAGCAGGCTTCTTGATGTCAGCACAGAGCCCCACACGGGGCTTGATGTCACGAGCCATGAGATCATGACCTGAGCTGAACAAGAGTCGGAGGCTTAACCGGCTGAGCCATCCAGATGCCCGGGCTTCCTTATGGTTTTCTTTTTTTAACTTTTATTTATTTTTGAGACAGAGAGAGAGCATGAACGGGGGAGGGTCAGAGAGAGGGAGACACAGAATCTGAAACAGGCTCCAGGCTCTGAGCTGTCAGCACAGAGCCCGACGCGCGGCTCGAACTCACAGACCGCGAGATCGTGACCTGAGCCGAAGTCGTTCGCTTAACCGACTGAGCCACCCAGGCGCCCCCCCCTTATGATTTTCTTAATAACATTTTCTTTTCTCTAGCTTGCCATGTATGTTAAGAATACAGTATATAATACATATAACATACAAAATATGTATTAATTGACTGTCGGTAAGCCTTCTGGTCAACTGTAGGCTGTCATGAGTTAAGTTTTGGGGAATCAAAATTATATGGGGCTTTTCAACTGCACAGCAGTCGGTGCCCCTAACCCCCACATCATTCAGGCATCACCTGTATGTGTGACTCACCCTTAGCCACAGCATGACCTCTTGGCCCCTCCATTTTGTCTCCTCCCACCAAAACTGGAGTGAGTATTTGAGTTTCTTTTGGATATGGTTCCGTGATATTGCATAGAGGTCTGTCTTGTCTTCGCAAGTCCTGGAGATCCTTGGGGCCTGTCCCTCCCTGCATTTCCGCTCTGTGCTTTTTGTGAATGGCAAAGTGTCTTGGTGTCACTAAAACAAACAGATCAGACTTCGTTTTTCAGTATTTAACATTACTCATCCCTCTCTTCTTCCTGAAGTCTTCTCCTAATGTCAGGAAGACCACCCTCTCTAAGCTGCTTCTACAACCCTTGTCACTTTCACAGGCTCCTTTGCTGGATCTATATCTGGGTCATTAAATACTCAAGTTCCTCAGGGTTCTGCCCTAGACCTCCTCTTGCCCCACTCCAGATAGTCTCTCTCCCCGGTCTCATTCATGTTCATGGCTTCGTTAAACATCTGCACGTACAAAATCTCTATTCCACACTGTTCCCATAAACTACAGACATCTCTTGGCGCCTCAATCCCAGCACATTGAGAATGCGCCCATGATTCAGCCCTCCTTCCCTCAAGACTGATTCTTTCCTGCTGACTCGTATCCAGTTATGGAAGCTCCAAACCTAGCTGTCTTCCCTGATAGCCCCTTCTCGCTCTCGCCTCTCAACTCATCAAGTCCTCCAGGGTCAAAATTCTGGGACTCCATCCACTTCTTCACTTTCCTCATTACCTCCTTAGTTCATACTACCATCATATCTCACCTGCTCTGTTGCAGTATTTTCCTGGCTGGTCAGCCAGCAAGCATTGTAATCCATCCCACACCCTGTGTCTTTCTCAGTGGCATACTTCACAGGTGACATTTCACTCGATACTTTTTTTTTTAATTTTTAAAAATATTTATTTATTTTTGAGAGAGAGAGCAAGAGAGAGAGGGCAAGCAGGGGAGGGGCAGAGAGAGAGAGAGAGAGAGGGAGACAAGGAATCCGAAGCAGGCTCCAGGCTCTGAGCTGTCAGCACAGAGCCCGATGCGGGGCTCAAACTCACGAACCGTGAGATCATGATCTGAGCCGAAGTCAGACGCTCAACCGACTGAGCCACCCAGGCGCCCCTTCACTCTATATTTGTATAATCGTTAGGTTGTTTTCTTATTTCTCTGCTCAGGGTTGTGTGCTCCATGAAGGCAGGGACTTTTTTGGCTATGTGCTATTTTGACTACTTCAGCAAACTGCTTGGCAACATAGATGTTATCAGAATATATTTGTTGTTAGAAGGAGTAAATGAATGAACAGTAAAAATTGATTATTGCTATTTTTTTCAGGATTTTTATACACTTACGTGCTTTATGCTGATAGAGACTAGGGAACTCCTTTCAGGGCAGTTCCACTGTAAATGTATTTTTTTTTTTTTTTCTGATTACAGAATTAGTAGGTACTAATTTTAGAACGCACGCAAAAATAAAAGAAGAAAAATTCCATAACAATGTATATAGTTTTGAATCGTGGTGTTTACACCATGGCCATTTTCCTATGTCATTAAAACCACTTCACAACTGTTTCAAATAAAATCAATAAATTTGAGACATACCACCTTTCTAGAATGTTTACATCTGACGCAGTTATACTCCTAGGAAGACCTTGCCCAGTGAATGAAGTTTCTCTCCACTACTGGAGTCCATAAGGTTTGATGAACATTAGGCACTTGGGATGAGCACTGGGTGTTGCATGTGAGTGATGAATCACAAGAATCTATCCCCAAAACCAAGAGCACACTGTATACTGTATATTAGCCAACTTGACAAGAAACTATATTAAGTAAATAAAATAAAATAAAATAAAATAAAATAAAATAAAATAAAATAACATAAAATAAAATAAAATAAAATAAAATATATTACATTGTGTTCAGTGTCAAAGATACCTTTTCTACTTCATTACTCCTGCTACTTGGTAAAACTCCATATCTTATCCAGACCTTCCATCATGAACGTCCCTCGAGAGCAGGATGATAATTCCTTGGTCACTCTTTGTCAGAAAGCAATACTGTATCTAGTTCCAGACTGGGCCGCATAAAGCATCAACATCAGGTTCTGCCGCTAGAAATTAAATCTCATCTCTTCGGTAAAGTTACTTTTCTTGTATTAAAAACTGTCAGGACCAACTTTAAAAAAACTTTTGGCCAGTGTACATCCATAAACCTGTGAGGGTTGGTTTCTTTTTATTTTTCGCTCATTTTCGAAAGGCATGTGAGGGGAGTTTGTAATTGTTCGATGCTGGAACGAGATGAGCACTTGGTATTTTCTCGGGCTCTTATGGTCAATGCCAAGAGCTTTGACTTAATATAACCTATTTCCTGTTATCTCTGGAGGGTGTATTTTCCCATTGGGGAAATCTGATCTTTTACGTCGAGTTCTCTTCTACGTGTACTTTTTTTTTTTTTTTTTTTTTTTTTTTTTACCAGTTGTTCTTTAGGCTATTATCTTTATCACCTGGAGAATGTTATTAAAACATAAGAGTTAAACAGTTTGGGCAGTAAGCATGGTCTTTCCTGTGAGCACTTATTTTTGGTATGGAGTGTTTGCACAGCCCGTTGGGGAAGGGAGCCACTTATGGCCAGTACCAGATGGACATCCCTCATGGAATCTGTTACTTATCCCAGGGGGCCCTATTAGACGGGGTTTGTTTTCAGTATTAATCTTGATATGAAAGCAGCTGCAGCTCTTTTAAAAAAAAGATCATACCTCTAACTTATTTTTATGATGGCCAAAGAAATTTATAGATAGGCTTTATAGATGGTTTGTACTTTTTCCCTCAGTTATTAACCAGCGCCGTGAAATGTGGAGCAATTTTTCCTTTGTGCCATATATATTCTTCCACTAGTAGCAATGGGAAAAAAAAAAACAACAAAACACATCCCTTTCTAGGAATAAATGGAGTCAGGATTGGTTGGTCATGTGTCCACTTTGTAGAAGTCCTTGTAAAATGGTGCTAACATTTTATTTGAAAGCTAAGCACTTTGTCCTTTTGTAAAAAAAAAAGTCCCTAAGCAAAAATGTCCTCCCCAGATAGGTTGCATTTGTAACTGTGGCATATTGAGAGGGTTGGTCAGTATTTAGATAGTATTCATGTACTGTCTTTAGCTTAAAACGCAGCCCCACTAATATCCTTTTACGATTGTTTTAAGATTTTTGCATCTGCTTTATCTCCTTTTTGGTCACGTTTGCCTTTACAACTCGATACAGTTTTCCTTCATATAGTTGAGTTACTCCTCTGGAACAGGATTGGACTTCTGCTGAAGTGGGTAAAATTTGATATATGATTTGAGAAGAGCTGCTTACACATTGCTGTATAATCACATCTTTTTAAATTCATGCAAGGAAATGTTAAGGTAATCTTGAATGTATTAGTATACAACGACTTTTTGGGATTCCAAGAATAAAATGCCTCTTTTATATAGGAATACTTGAATTCATGGGTATTTTATGTAAAATGCTAAAATAACTTTGAGCTGTACACCAGATTAACATTGACATCTTGACTGAATTCCATTTTTTGTCTTCAAGATGAAAGCCAATGGCCCCTCCTTTGAAGGGATTTTATTTTATGGTTATGTTTAAGAAATCATTAGCCTCCTAACCAAAAGTAATTAAAATACAAGTCTGGGGTGGGGGGAACCTCTCTTTTTTAAAGTAAACATGTTACGAAATCTGAAATTACAGATTTTGGAAGAGCTGGTGGGGAGGAATGTAATTTTGCTTTCTCTTGCCCCAGACCTTATCAGAAGTGGGATTTAGGGTCTTGTGTGAGCCCCTTCCCAGTACAAGATTTTAGATTAAAAAACAAACATAACTGGTAAGATAGAGACAACTAATGAAAGCCGTATGATCACCCATCTGGTAAAAAGTTGTCCCTACAGAATTCAGGCAATCATAAAAGCACAGAAAGATGTACGTAATCAAGATATTCTTGCAGCGTGAGCAAAAGTTCCCTGCCACTGTGCTGTAAAACACTAGGCCTGACATGTTTCAATCGCCAGAACAGTGCTGGTGGTTTCTTATGTTATCATCCTTATCGAGTATCTGAGGCTTGCTCTTAAACTTTTGGAAGTGACGGATGTGAATTCGTAGACATTAATCCTGTTGGATTTAAATGATTGCATTTTATATATGTTTGGGATCGTCTTATCACTGATGGTTTTTGAGTGACGTCCTTGAAGTATTCGGTCTATCAAGTATGATCGAGACTGGAAAATAAACACATTAAGTCACAATTCTTCAGGAAGAATTTATTAGAGGTTTGTTGCTCTTTTTTTAAATGTTAGCCTTAGAATAACGTGTGACACTATTTCTATTTCTCCATTTATTTGCGGCAGGAAAAAGAAAAAAAAAGCAACTGAGCATTTATGTAAATGGAAAGCTTCCTAGCTGACAACCAACTATTTGATACATATTTGAAACACATTTAAGATAATCCTTGGTTGCAGTCAATAATCTTATAAGTAGGTCTATCCAAAGTCAGCATAATGCCCACTTGAAGAAAGAACACTGATTGTGTTTGGATAGCGCAGAAGCAGTAATCCTGTAGTATTTATTTTTAAAACACTTCAAATATCTTTTGTTTATGCTTAATGTATGGATTGATCTATATCAGGGTTTCTCAGTCTTGGTACTATTGACATTTTGGACAGGATAATTCTTTATTGGGGGCGTTGCTCTGTGTACTGTTGGATGTTTAGCAACATCTCTGGCTTTTACCCACTAGATGCCAGAAGCATCCCCTAGTCGGGACATTAAAAAGTCTCTCCAGGGGCGCCTGGGTGGCGCAGTCGGTTAAGCGTCCGACTTCAGCCAGGTCACCATCTCGCGGTCCGTGAGTTCGAGCCCCGCGTCGGGCTCTGGGCTGATGGCTCGGAGCCTGGAGCCTGTTTCCGATTCTGTGTCTCCCTCTCTCTCTGCCCCTCCCCCGTTCATGCTCTGTCTCTCTCTGTCCCAAAAAAATAAAAAAATAAAAAAATAATAAAAATAAAAAAAGTCTCTCCAGACATCATCAAATGTCCCTGGGGGGGCAAAATTGCCCATGGCTGAGAATCCGTGGTCTGTATATCTCGATGCTTTACCTACACATCTACATCTATAGCTTTATCGGCCTCTCTGTATTAGCTATTTGTCTTAGGCACCTGGACATAATATAGTTGAAGAGCACTACATTTTATACTTTACAGACCAAGGAATGGAAGACCGATAATGGGAAGCCGTCGATGATTTGAAGGAATTCATAACAAATCATAATTGGAGGGACTGATTGAAATTACAGAGCATCGTGAGTTTTACCCCTGGTTAGGAGAATTTAGTTATTGAACTCAGGAAATGCTGTGATTGTTTAAAACATTTTCACTTAAAAATCCTGCAGGATATTTGGCCACCTTTACATTTGAAATTTCATATAGTTGTGTAAGAAGGGAAGCCCAGGAGACTTACTAAGGGTATTCGGTATAAATAGGTCACATCATTAGAGACCTTAAAGTTTGTTTTCAGTGGAAAGTCTCTGAGGTCCTTAGTCATTTGGTTGCAGCATGAGCTACAGAATCTGGAAGTATGAGGAAAATAACTCCCCGATTTTATCTTGTATGACTTCCCATTTCTGTTTTGTTTTGGGCTGTGCAGTACTTTGGGGGTCCATAACCATTCGGGGTTCGCCCGAATGCAATGTGGACTGAATCACGTGCACAGAAAAAGAAATAGCTCAGTTACACGTTTTTCAAACCACGCTGAAGCTGCCAGTTGGAAGTACCCCTGAGCCTGATCCTGGGGCACTGTCTTAGCAGTTGAGTACCTACTGTGTGCCAGGATATGGTGCCGCGGTGGCCAGTGAGGCTTTTATAGCCTCTGCCCTTGAGGGAGATGGACTGGGAAGTAGATCACTTTAGCGCCATGCTGCGTGACACACAGACTGCCTTGGAGCTTGGAGGCGAACCCCGTGCAGCCGGAGGTGGGCAAGGTGGCGCCGAGGAGCACTTTTCCAAGGTGTTATTTTCTGACCACCCTTGCAGATGATACCTACTGTGCGTCTCCATGGATCTACCTACTATAAACAAATTCCCACTGAAGTGCCCCTAACAGATGAGAGCTAAGTTGTTCTTCCTCCCAGGAATATTAGAATTTATCAGGAGACACAACCCTTTCTACACCCAAGGGATGTACCACTGGTGATGGAAATCTGCACACGAACGTCAGAACTTTTGGGGACGGGGAAGGGTTCTTTCCGGTTCTAACACTGACATCAAAGAACATAGCCGCCTTTTTCCATCCAGACCAATAACTATTAGCTATCATTTCAGTGATTTTCAAGACACCAAAGCAGACCAAGTACATCTGTTTTACAAGTTGCTGTCACTGTATAAAAGATGCCCACAGTTTGCCGAAAACAGCAGAAACCACACAGAATAGACGTTATTCGTACTTTCTGGAAATTATGCTCTGAATCTTCTCTTCTGCTTATTGTTGGCTGATCTTCCTTCACTTTTGTGTTTTCTCTCTCCTCCACCCACAAACATGTCGTGCGTCTCCTTTTATCCATACAGCATGTTGGAGCTAAACTTCTCCAGAGTGTCGTATGTAAACCTCTCCAAAGTATAGTCTGTACTTGCTGGCCCTGGCTCCTGTTTCAACCCTCCCTCTGTCCTCTGCCAAGAAGGCTTGTAGCCCAGTGTCCTGGTCAGCCAGGCCCACTTTTATGACAGGGCTTTGCCCAAGTAGTTTTCTCTGCCAGAATGCTCTTGTCTCACAGGCAAGCTCCTCTCCTACACACCCCTCAAGACCCCACTTGAATGGCTCCTTTTCTTTGAAATCTTCCGCAGACGTTTCATGGGGAGTGCTTTGCATATATCCATACTGTAGCACCTGTCAAAATTCCTACCTTTTGAGAGTGAGGCTCCTCACTCTCAATTCCTGACATTTACCAAGTGCCTCTTCCATGCAAGATCGTTTGCTCTCCCTCCTCACACAGCCCAGCCCCGACAGAGCTCTATTCTTTCATCCTTAGAAATGAAGAACAGAAACTCAGAGTGGTAACGCGAAGCAGCTCGCAAGTGTGATAGAGCTGGGATTTGCACTTGGATCGCTCTGGCTCATTCCTTCCCTCCCCCATTCAACAAATATTTACCGAGCACCTACATATCGCAGGCCACCGACTGTCCCAGGGTCAGAGGAAACGGCATGGAGCCAGACATTAAGCAGAAACCTGCATAGAGTAAGGAGAGAGGGGAGAGCAGTCGGGGTCAGGAGGATGGCAGGGGCAGAGGCCCAGAGAGTGAGGAGTAGTCAGGGCAGTGTGCTTGGGGCTTAGTGGGCAGGAGCGGCCCTCTGAGGAGGGAGTTTGGAAAAGCAATGAGCAGCCAGATCATGTGGGAACTTGGATTTTACTCGAAATAACATTGAGAAGTCACTGGAGTTCTTTGAGTAGTAAAACTCTCTCCCTCTGCCAATATAAGCTACAACAGTCTGTAAAACAGATAACGCGTGGTCTGCTTTGGTTTCTGAAAGACTCATTGAAATGTTACCTAGCCATTAGTACAGATAGAAAAGGTGGCTTCTTAGGTACAACGCTATTTAGTCCTCAAAACCCCCAGGATGAGGCAAAATGCTGTTCTTATTCCCATATCGTAGATTGGGGCGGGGGGAGGGGGAGGGACTTAAGCGCACAGAGGCTCAGTAGCTTGGGCACAGTTAACATGGCCAGCAAGGGGATCAGCTGGGGTTTGAACGGGCCCTTAAGACAAAGTTAGGCAACTTGTCTACCATCCCGCAGCTAGTGTGGCAGGATTGGAGTTCAGAGCCGGTTAGTTTGACTCGAGATGAAGCGTTCTCTGTATCCGCTCCTCCCTCTGCCCAGTCTGGACGCCTGCAACCCCATGCCAACCTTGATGTGTTCTTAACTGGTCTTGCTTCCAGTTTTTCCCAGAACTGACCTGTCCACCTCGGACTCTCCATGTGCTCAGGTGTGGGTTTTGCATCTCTCTCTGCTTCTTCCCTCCAACAAAATCCTTCACAGACCTTCCGATGTAGTACATTTCAAAATGCTTAGACTGGCCCTCAGGGCTCTGCAGAGCCTGGCTGCCGACCATCTCCCCTAGCTTACCTCCCCTTCTCTCAATGCCTGGTGCCTCCCTGCAACCAGACTGGTCTCTGCTCTGCTTCTTTGAATGCAGCCTATGCACACTTTGCAGCCTCGCGCACTCCCTTCTCTCTGCACGGGACGTCCCCTCCTCCTGCCCCCCTCTGTGGTTCCAGGCTTGTTCCTCAGGGTGGCCATTCCCTTTTGTTCCTCTTCTGAAAGTACATATCATTGGTCAGCGTCACTCCCGGACTTAGCCCTTAGGCTGAGAGATGTTTTTGCCCCATCACCCTAACTGGGATATCATCCCTTTTTTAAAATTTTTTTTTTCAACGTTTTTTATTTATTTTTGGGACAGAGAGAGACATAGCATGAACGGGGGAGGGGCAGAGAGAGAGGGAGACACAGAATCGGAAACAGGCTCCGGGCTCCGAGCCATCAGCCCAGAGCCCGACGCGGGCCTCGAACCCACGGACCGCGAGATCGTGACCTGGCTGAAGTCGGACGCCTAACCAACTGCGCCACCCAGGCGCCCCTGGGATATCATCCCTTAAAAGCAACACTCGGGGGGCGCCTGGGTGGCACAGTCGGTTAAGCGTCCGACTTCAGCCAGGTCACGATCTCGCGGTCCGTGAGTTCGAGCCCCGCGTCGGGCTCTGGGCTGATGGCTCGGAGCCTGGAGCCTGTTTCCGATTCTGTGTCTCCCTCTCTCTCTGCCCCTCCCCCGTTCATGCTCTGTCTCTCTCTGTCCAAAAATAAATAAAAAACGTTGAAAAAAAATTTAAAAAAAAAAAAAAAAGCAACACTCGGATCTCCTACTTCTTGACATCTTTGGAAAGTTAGATATATTCCCCAAACACATCCTACTAGTTGGTATCCAGTAGATGCTGGGTTCAGTGTCAGTAAGGCTTTTGGGAGAAAGGGGAGAGCAGAGAGACTTACACAAAACATGTGGCCACTTAACAGTAGGTGCATTACCACTGGCTTCTTTTCGTTGGTTGTGTGCTTAAGACCTGTTGGGTCTTTCTTTTCCCATCCTCTCACTATTGGTGATGCTTGCTTGCTGGGCTAGTCTCGAAGATTGCTCCATTTTTGTGAAAAAGAAAACTTGATTTGGGAAGCTTAGTGTCTTCTCCTCTGCTTCTATTTGTTTTTCTGATATTAAACAAGTGCAGTTGGGTTTGAGAGGGTGTTGTGTTTTTTTTTTTTCCTTGCCACCTCTAACTAGTCCAGATGGTTATGCAATTTACAGACTCAGATGCATCCAGATCATGAAAATCCAAAGGCCTCCATGTTTGAGTAGAGTCCATATGTTGCGGCATTGTTTTTTCCTTGTGTGGGTCCCTGGAACTTGTTGAGAAATCTAAAACCTGTATTCTAGAAGTCTAGAACCTTTATTCCCTCCTTGGTCCAACTTAGGACGTTTCTGTCTTTCCTTCTGCTCATGAGGGTAGGAGGGGGGCTGATGGTCCCCTCATGGGTGTTTACATTTTCCAGTAAGTGAGGAAGGTAAGAAGAGATTGGAAATAATTGAGCCAAGCATTTATTGCTTTAAACAAAACAGCTTGTGCTACATCAGCATTTCAATAAGATCATCTTCAGATGTATGGAAAGCTTTATTTAAAAAAATTTTTTTTTCTACATTAGTCCAAGATGAACTAGGCTAGTAGTTTTCAAATATTAGCGCATTCTAGAATTCCCGAGAAGCTGGTTAAAAAAAAAACGCAGAATTTTAGGGCCCCACCGGCTAGAGATTCTGATACAGTAAACTCTGGGGAATTAGGTAATCTGCATTTTTTTTTAAACAGGCATCTGGTTAATTGGTAGTCCCTAGCACCACACTTTGAGAAACTCTGACCTAACCTTTGAAGCAAAAATTTCTTAAAAACAGAATATTTTAAATTAGAAAAAAAAAATCAACTGTCAGATTTAATACTCAGATTCTTGGTCCCTTGATGTTAGATTATTGGCTTTCCCTTCTCCGGGCTTTTTGCCTGCAGGCCAGAATCAGCCTTGTCCACTGCAGTGCATTTTCAAACACCAAGTCACCCACCTTTAACACTCCAACCTCACCCACCCAGACCTCTGTGTCTTTTTGATAAAAGGACTAGTGCATTTTCTAGAACGAAGCTTTTTTTTTTTTCAATCTAAGTATCTCTAACATTTGAAATATTAATTTTGTTAGAATACATAATTCTTCCCTTCACCCCTTCTTTCCAATAGGTGTGGTTTGTGCAGGAACATTTGGTGATGGATGCTTGGTTTCTCCTTTTTTGCTTGAATTTCAAGTGCTTATCTGGTGCCCTGCTTGGCTTGGAGAACAGTTCTGCGTACCAGCATTTCACATCTAGAAATTAATTTATTTGCTCATGCATTCAACACAGATTTGTTGAACACTTACTATTTATCAAACTCTCCTTGGCACTGGGACATCAGCGTAAACAGTAGACAACACGTACTTATCCTCATTAAATTTACATTCTAGGTCGGGGGGGTGGGGAGAAGACAGTAAATATGTTACGCTGAAAAGCATTATGAGAACAATCAAGGCAGGGAAGGGGACTAGAAAGTGCTGGAGGAGAAAGAGGGCTGCAAAGAAATCTTAGAGGGTAGTCAGAAGATGACCTTTGAGAAAAGACTCAAGAGGGAAGTGAGGCTCAGTGGTTCAGTCAGTTGAGAGTCTGACTTGATTTTGGCTCAGGTCATGATCTCAAGGTTCGAAATTTTGAGCCCCGTGTTGGGCTCTGCCTTGGGCTCTGCGTGGGCAGCAAGGAGCCTGCTTGGGATCCTCTCTCGCCCTCTGTCTCTCTCTGCCCCTCCCCTGCTCACATGCTAGGGAGCTCGTGTGTGCGCTCGCGCGCGCGCTCTCTCTCTCTCAAAATAAATAAACATTTTAAAGAGAGAGAGAGAAGGAAGTGAGCAAGAGCCTTGAGGACATTGCAAGGAAAGAGCCAGTACAAAGGCCCTGGGGTAGGAATGTGTCTGGGGTATTGGAGCAACAACAGGGAAGCCAGCAGGGTTAGAGGAGGAGAAGCAAGGGGGAGAACATTGGCCAAGGGTCAGAGAAGAAATGGGGGGCCATTTTGAGGTCTTGGCTTCTTCTCCGAGGGAACGGGAAGCCATTGGAAAGTTCTACGCAGAGGAGGGGTATGACCTAACTTAGGTTTTCAAGGTCTCTCTTTGGTTCTGTGCTGAGAATAGACTGGTGGACATTGTGGTAGGACCAGCGAGACTTGCCAGGAGGGGGAGCATTGACCCCAGGAGGGGATGGGTGGCTTGAGCCTGGGTGAATCCAGTGGAGGGACTGACCAGCAGTCAGTTGTGTGTGTAACTGGAAAGAGGAGCCAACAGAATCTCTGATGATTTGATGGCGGAAGGAGAAAGAGTGGATTCAAAGATGATTTTTGGCCTGAGTCACTGGAACTGAGTCATCTCCCCATCAAAGGAGATGGGGAAGGCTGTGGGTGGAGCAGGTTTGGGGAGAAGATGAGGAATTCAGTTTTGTGCATGTGATTGGGATGCCTATTGACATCCACATGCAAATGTAGGCAGTTGGGTATGTGAGTCTGGTGCTCAGGAGGTAATTATCTAGGAGTTTTTAGCATATGGAAAGGCAAATAATATTTTTGAAAGTTTATTTTCTTGCAAAAATTTTGCTTTATATTTGAACCTATTAATATATATATGTGAATTTATATATGTGTGTGTATAATTATACATATATGTGAACATAATCCTCTCTTTGTGTATACATAATTAGCGGACTTGTGTGTGTGTGTGTGTGTGTGTGTGTGTGTTTGTGTGTGTATACTCTCCTGCTAATTATACATCTTAGTCCATTGTTTGCAGTTTCTGTTTCCAGACTGCTGTTGAACCCGTAGCCTTTGGTATGGACTGTCTGTATTCACTACGTTGCTGTTCGTTCACGATGTGGTGTGCCAGATCCACCCCTGATAATCTCCAGTATTTATTGTCACTTGCCATATCTGGCTTGTGTTCACTCTTTGGGGCTCTATATCTCGAAACAGATTCCCACTGCCGGAGATGGTTAAACCTTGATTGTCTTTGGTAAGTTCTTTTCCACGGGGTAGCGAACAGAGCCTTTGAGAGTGTGCGAACTTTGAGGCACTGCCTTCTCATCATGTGACCGTACTTTGGCGCACTTGGTCCGTGATGGCGCAGTTCATCTGTGTAAGCAACTTGACAGATGTCCTTACTGAGGCATCAAATTGGATGGTGTCTGCTAACAAATCTAATGGGAACAAAGAAAAGAGAATTCGAAGGATTATCTTTTTTTTTAAGGATTAAATTGGTGCCATTTAGCTGTTTGATACCCTGTAGTTAATGCAGCTTTATTAGAAGCCTACACAGTTCTTCACATGGGTGTCAAAATAATTTTAGTGAAAATCATGTTGTGTGGACTGATCAAGCCGAAGTATCCGTCTTGTGATTACAGATGGGTTTTGTCTGGGCTGCTGTACTTTCTCTTCCAAGCCTTTTGCTGGACAAGCGAGAATTAACAATCTCCATTAATTTACTTTGGCACTTCACACGGGTAGACAGGCCATGAACACGATGGTCTTTAATAAATTTTTTTAGAAATCCTGCAGTGCTCCTTTTTAATTGGTGTCCTTCACAAATTGTATTTGCCGAAGCTATAATTATTCATCAAGGCGCAAAAGCAAATCTACCTCCAGGTACAAGGAAGATGTGCTTTTGTGAAATTATGAAGATACAGAAGTTCGACGTGCAGAGTAATTCCGTCCTGCTTTATAATTATATCTTTGGGGATGATACCTTTGGGGATCACATCTATTAGAGCCTATCAAAGTGGAAAGGACCGATCATCACCAGTGTACTTCATAAATGCCCCTGCCTCGCAGTGACCATTCCCCCAACGTGTAAGCTCTTTGAAACACTTGGAATTGGCCTGTTTCTTAAGAAAGGAGCATTAAGGAATGTTTTTACGTGCTCTCTGTCATAGGTAACTCTGTTTCACCTGACGTTCCTTCAGTTGATTTGAAATACTTTGCTTTGACTCCTGAAATCACGGTAAATAATCTTAATGTGGCTGAACTGGGGGATCTTCAAAGGAACATCAGTGGAGAGCTACCACCTAGAAAACTTGGAAGTCGGCCAAATTACGAAGGCCCAGAATGAGTAATTTAGAAATTCTTATTTAGGTGATTCATAAAAGGCGTAAACTTTACCATGGTGCAAAATGAGGATGTTAGCTTTTTGTAAGAAGTACTTGGGAAAAGTAAAAGAATATTGTCAATAAGGGGTTTGGAACAAGGTTTCCCAAAGTGTTCCCGCAGACTGTTGTGGGGAAAACCAAAAGAGGTGTCCCATGGCAAATATGGGGGGAAAGGGGAGGTTTGGTATCTCCCACTCAAAGAAAACTGTGAGCTGCGTCCAGGTAGGAACTTTGTCATCTTTCTCACCGTTTTGTTGCCAGAGCCTAACGCAGTGCCTTGCACACAGTAGGCACATAAATAAGTGTTTGCTGTGAATGAATGAGCTGCAGGACTTCTCGGAACGTTTGCCTGGTGTAGTGGGCACAGGGACTCATAAAAGAGGGGCGGTAGTCTGCAGCCTTTCTCAAACTTATGGGCTTTGCAACTCTGCAACTCTTTTCTTTAAAAAAAATTTTTTTTAATGTTTATTTATTTTTGAGAGACAGAACACAAGCAGGGGAGGGGCAGAGAGAGAGGGAGACACAGAATCCAAAGCAGGTTCCAGGCTCCAAGCTGTCAGCACAGAGCCTGACACAGGGCTCGAAGCCACAAACTGTGAGATCATGACCTGAGCTGGAGTCAGAGGCTTAACCGACTGAGCCACCCAGGCGCCCCTGCAACTCTTTTCTTAAGGAGCATTCTGCTAGACTTAGGTACCTGGAAACACCTCCTGGGAGACTGTAGCCTTGAGTGAGAGGATAAAAACCAAGTTCTAACCTTGAATTCATCACTGAGTGAAATATTCAAGGTTCTGTGCCTATTGAAATGTTAAGAGGGGTACCAGACTCCAGTATTTACCTCTATGATTTGGGGCATGGACCCCTTGAAGCCTCAGTCTATTTATCTATAAAATAGGGATAACTTCCTTTTTTCTAACTTGTTCTTGGGAAAATAAATTCCATTTAGTCCTGCTTGGGAGAGTTAAATGAAATAGTGTATGTAGAAGGCCTCTCAGGGTAATTAGAATGTGGTCAACCTTTCTCCCCCTCCCTCTCTCTTCAGCAAGTGTTGGAGTGCTTCTAATATGCCTGGCACTGGTGCCAGTTTGTGGGGAGACAGCAGTGAACACAGTGAAGGCCCTTTGCCTCGTGGACCTAGGGATTTTTTTGTAATATATTCTGTTTACCGATGTCACTGTCTCTTAGAACGTAAAGTAAATTTAATTGTACACAATTCAGTTAAAGCTAATTGTTCTGAGGTCATTATATTAGAGATCTGCCCCCAAAGGATCACTTTTTCTCTCAGAATCAGATCTGTTCTTACACCAAATGAGTAAAGCAGGATTCATAGGTCACATTTTAAAATAAAGCAAATTAAATTAAGCTAGTGTTACCAGATAAGGTAAATCAAATGGAAAGTGGCATTCCTGTCATCCTGATCAATTTAACGATGCTGTAGGGTGGCCAAATTTAGCAAGTAAAAATACACAATAGGGGGTGTAGTTGAATCACAGATAGAGAATACTTTTTTTTAGTATAAGTATATCCCAAATTGTGCATGGGACATACTTACACTTTGAAAGTCGTATATTTGAAAGCCAAATTTAACTGGACAGCCTGTATTTTACCCAGCCACCCTACCACGCTCAAGCAGGGACCCAGCCACCTGTGCAAGAGAAAGACCCTTCCCTGCACAAGTCAGTATTTGAGGCCGTATTTGTAGGGGAGATATGTTACCCCCAGTGGAACAGCAACCCTTGCTTCTATTTGAAATGATTTATAACTGTTCCCGCCCCATGGCCAAGTGTTTCCAAATTAAAAGCCATTAATTAAGGCCTGCTATAGATACAAAAGATATGCAAGGAGTGCTTTGTAATTCCAGCTCAGTACTTCAGGTGAGAGCTTTTCAAATTACGTGGACCACTGGAGCCACCTGCTTGACTAAACGCAGCGCGGCCGTCGTGTGGCTCGTCAGCACACCGCGGTGCCAGCGTCGTTACTGATTTTTCTCATTTCTCCAGGGCAAATACTAATTAATGGATACAATTCACAGCTGATTAGCTGTAGTTTCTTCAGTAATTACATTCGCATACTAACTGTTCAGAAGAGGATTTCTAACCCAGTTCTTATTTTACTCTAAGCTTAATTTGTTTTTTGAATTGTTTAGGCCCTTAGTTTAATAGCCATTTTATTTTTCTTTGTTGTTTTAGGTGCTATTAGGTAATAAGTGAGTTTAATCTTAAAAAAATACTCTCTGATAATGAGCTGCTTTCCTTAAATGGATTTCTAATTCCCCAACAACACGTACATTTAAATAACGTTAAAGCTGGGTGGCAGGCTTTGGGCCGCTTGCGGGAGGCATAGAATGAGTGCCTGGAAGGCACATGGTGACCGAAGTCCTCATAAACATCCAAAAAGAATAGTCCGAACGGAGGCCCCGAGATTTAATTCTAGGATCATTAATTCATCAAAAATTCCCAGACGGAAACCTGTGCTTTTGCTTGCATGCATTTAATATCGTCGGAAAATGGGGGGAAATGTGTCTGTGTATGTGGGCGGGAGGTGCAGGTGCGTGCGCACCCGCCCACGTAGGTACCTTTTTTCATTTTAAAATTATTTTAAAACCGTTTTATTGAGATATGATGGGCATACCACAAGCGGTACCTATTTAATGTATATACACCTTGATGGGTTTGGACGTGAGTATCTGTTGGTGAAACCATCCCCACACGTTTTGGATATCCCGTGCCTTCAGAGAAACTAGGTAAAGGTCTCTCTTAAGTGCTAACAAATACATCTTTCAGAAATCCTTATAAAGATGTTTATCCAAATGAATCTGAAGCTCATTGTGTGAGTATGTATTTAGGAGTCGTTTTACAGGGTGGGATTTTGCTTCCGGAGACCACAACAGCACTCTGGAACCATTAGAGCCTTCTGTGTAAATCCTGCTTAGTGCTTGGATCCCTGACATGATAAAGTGTAGCATGTCAGTTGGGCTTCTGTGCACGAATCCTACAGGTTCAGAGTCAGGGGCCGAGAGCCCCCTAGAAATAAATGTTGGTGGGTTTACTACGAGGAGAATTATGTGGATCTTCCATATCTATGTGTCTATATTTATTCTCTACATTTATCTATCTGTGTATCTGTATTTCTTTCTCTCTCTCCCTCTCTCCTTGGGGAAGTTATGCCTTTTACTTAATTTTTAAATTTTTTGTAAGGTCTATTTATTTTGAGAGAAAGAGCAGGGAAGGAGCAGAGAGAAGGAAAGCCAGAATCCCAAGCAGGCTCTGCACTGTCAACGTAGAGCCCCACGCGGGGCTCGAACTCACAAACTGTGAGATCATGCTCTGAGCTGAGATCAGGAGTCAGACACTTAACTGATTGAGCCACCCAGGCTCCCCGCCTCTTAGTTTAAATAATTGACTAGCTCTATTTACATGAGAGAATAGATGTATACATTTCACCCTTTGCAGACCAAACCTTTATGTTACTTGATGCACTGAAGGAAAGAAACAGTACACGTTACAAAAAGAAGGGCATTCTTTTACCACTTCATAAAATCGTGAAAATAATATAGCCCCAGATAATTATGCTCACAGAGCCTTTCCATATTGCCAGACTGATAACAGAATGTTTAAAGCAACAAAACGCGCCTCCTTATACCATCTGAACCTGAAAATACATTTCTGGCAAAATCCAAGTTTTACATTTTGATAACAGGTCTCTAGCAGTAAAGAGCTTACGTCTGAAATGCTGATACAGTCTTATTTGTGATGGTATGAATGGGCTATTGTGTTAGGGAATTAAATAAAAATTGCTGTGTTCATAGGATTCCGTTTATATTTTAAACCTCTTTGCACTTAATGTTACATCGAGAGATTAAATATCACTGTTTTCAACAGCTCTGATGGATACAGATATCGTTTTCAACTCTGTTTGGAGATTTGAAAAATATTCTTTCGTCTTATTATTTCTTTATATTCATGCCACACCCCATTCGCCAGAAAATAGAATTTGAGTCCTGGGAATTGGATTCTATTCCCCTTAATTCACATTTTAACCTACTCACACTTGTGACATCTGTTCTTGAAAAGTGAGCTATGAAATCTCAACATGCTGTAAAAATGTGTCAAGGTGATTTTCTTGGAAACTTTTCCTTCTCCTCTCTCACAAGTGCCAGTTCAGTAAACAACACCCACTAGTGACCGGGCGGCCAAAGGTTCGTCATTGTCTCCCTTCGCTGTTAGTCTTGATGAGAAACAACCCCGTTTTCCAGAATTCTCGAGTTAGCTTGACTCTGTGCTTTATTTTCTGAGGGAAGCAGCCGGACTACATGTAGCACAAAACCTGTCACAGTTCGCATTTGGTCCGAGTGAAACTACTCTTTTAATTCATGACACTAGCATTCTTTACAAATCCCATCTGAGTTTTAAGCACACCACCGGGATTCTTGATCTGTCTGCATATTAACGTAAAACAATCTGTTTTCTTTCAGTTTGGAAACAACAATAACTACATGAACATGGCTGAGGCAAACAGTGCTTTCTTTGCAGCCAGTGAGGTAGGTGTCTGTCTTCATGCGTCCGTTCACGTTTCGTGTGTTATTTGGATCATTTAAAAGGCTGGAAGGGAAAAGCAGAGTATCAAATTTATCTCTCTTATGTGGTGCAAGGTAACGACTTTGGAGGAGAAAAACCTTTTGGAAAAGAAAATGACCTGACAAGACTGTCACTTATCCGGAGGCTGTTAGGAACGTTAGCAATTCACACACATCTCTTGATGAAAAGAAATGTACATGCCAACAAAAGTAAATATGTAAGACAGCACATAAAATCTGTCTCTCCAAATTGGCATCTAAGCAAATAAGTGGTTATTTTGAAAACTAGGGGGTGGAAGAGACTTTTAATAGAAAGTATTTCAATTCCACAAAGCTCTGGGGATAATTTCATTAAGTTGCCATGGTTTGGGAAATGGTGTGGGGGAATATAGTATTATAGTTTCTGGGGTCTTCAGTGGGAGTGATGTGAAGGGAGTGTTTCGTTTTCTTGTTAGATCCCCATAGACCATTACAGTACCTGGCACATAGTAGGTGTTCAATCAATACAGAGAGATGGAAGGAGTGAAAGGGCATGCTCCAGGACTTGGTCATAGCAGGGAAGACTGGATGATGGCTCTGGGTTTGTCTACAGCTTTACTGGTACAAATGGAAAAAAAAAAAAAAAAAAAAAAAAGACATCTTCTTGTTGCTGTTTTTACTGCATTCCCTACTTACTGACCTAGGGCTGCTGTCTGAGCTCATTGGCCTGCCCTTCCAGAAAAACCTCCATCTTGATTAGATCAAGAAAACGGTTTCCTCACAAGTGGCAAACGGTGAGATCTAAGATGCTAGAACAAGAACAAGCAGGTGAAATTGGTCCAAATGGAACATTCCCTCTTGTGGTCCCCGTAATAAAAAGTCTTCATTTTCCAAGTACGTTCACATATAGGAAACCGAACTAGCTTGACCCCAGAGGATGGAAATCATAATGGCTTTGTAAATGATCTTGGTACAGGGAAGCAAGTGGTATGAAAGAAATGAAGTTTGCAAAATTATTAGAGAAAAGGGGGAAGCGAGGATTAAGGGTATTCCTAGATTAATCATTTCTGCAGTGGCCATCATCTGTCTAACCAAGAAGACCGCCTACATAAGGGATATTGTCTGGCACTGGCTGCTGTGTTGTTTGTGATAATGAACACAAACCCCATCTGTAAGGACAACATGATGTTTCATTCTGTAGGATTTTTTCCCTACATTTGAATCAAACATTGATGAAAGCTCTACTGCCAGCAGCTGTTCAGAGACAATTTAATTCCAGCTGTGATAATTCACCGTGTCAGACATTGGCTGTTATATGTTGATACAACAGTTCTCCAGATTTGCATTTTTATCAAAAGGAACAAATGTTTTGAACATTTCAGTACAGATGGTATTTAACCATGTACATACTATTTTAACATGTTCAAGGTAAACACTGAAAAGTCAGTATCCGTAAAAAGTAATCACTATAGACTCGGAACGACTAACCTGATAGCGGTCAGATGGCTGAGTCACAAAAGTCAGTGTCTTTTTTGTTGGTACTGGTGCCATACGTGGTTATTTTTATAATCGCAGATTTATCCGGTGTTTGGGGTCACTCTTTTCTCTAAGGAATGCTTAACTTTACCTCTCTTTTAAAAGTGGTTTAACATTTTAGCATTTTCTTGGTGATTTATTATAATGTCACTTTATTAGGTTATGCTACAGCAATATACTCAATTCTAACTTAAAATTAATTTGTTTTTGAAAAAAATTATACCATAGGGACACATTATTCGTAAGACACCTCTCTGTTCCTTAACGAAAATAAAAGTGAAAGCCTCCTTAATTTTGACCGCCTAGCATAAGACGTGCTTTATGTTAGAGTTTTTAAGAGCTAATCTTACGCCATGATTTCACTGTACATCTTGAACAAAAAAATAAAGCCCAAGTAAATGTTAATGCGCCACATTACAGCATGTGCCTAATTTCCCGATCATTGCGTTAAAAGTAAATTTATTTGGTTTTTTAACATTTTAATGAGTGCAAACTAATTCAGGAAGACTTTAGGTTTGAATGCTGTGAAGTCGAAATTGTGCCTGAAACCAATTCCCTTCACATAGATATTGCCCTGTAGATAACGCCACAGGGACTGGGATACTCTGAGTTGGAAATTCACACATTTGCTTTATGTTTTCTGTCTGTGTCATGATTACCCTGACCATTTTTAAAGTACTTTAAATATTTATTGAAATAATATTTCAAGTGTTAATTACAGTGGTAATGAAAACAGCCAAATGCCACATATCAAGAATGAGTGTTTATCCGTATTGTTAATGTGATATGTTAGATTTCATTAAGCAGTAATGGGGTAGCAAATGAGTCACAAATTACAGTTGCATCTGTTACTAGACCACATTAGTGCCAAAATAACGGCAAATGCAGCCATAGGGTTACGTTCATTAGCCAACCACGTTTGTGGCCAATCCATCCCTTTGTGTTTGGGAACTCGGGGTACCACAGTAAGACATTGACATCCTTTGGGGGGGTCAGTATTAGAATAAATATGTCAGAGAATCTAATACTTCATTCTAGCTTTCAGACATGTTTTTGTGCTATAATGTTTTTGCATATATCGAATCTGCTGAGAACCTCAAGATGTTCACCTGTCCCACCATAGACTCCCATAGCTTGTGACCTCTTTATTTCTGGTGAGATACAATTAACAGTGGACAGGTTCTATATGCACAGAATGGTTTTTTTTTTTTTTCCTTCAGTTTGTTTCTATTTTCTCTCAAGTGGTTATTATGTATCATCATTGATAGTTCGAAGAATGATGGTTTTCCATTCTTAATTAGTTCTCTTAACCGATTACAGCAGATCCTAATTAACTTGCACCGGTTAATTCTTCAAAAAATGGTACTAATAATGAACTATAACTTTGATCCTCTGAGCTAGAAAGAATATCTGACCCCTTCACCCTACCCAAAAGAATATCCTAGACCTTGACTACTGCCCCCCACCCCCCCCACCAATCTAAGTTCTATTTTAAGAAAGGTGGTTGGTGTAATAGAACATGGAAGCCCTCATTTACATCAAAAGGCCCCGTTTTAAAACACTGTCTTTAAGGATCTAAGGTCCTTATTTACTTAGGTCTTGAGAGATAACACTTGCTTAAGTAAATGAGCCAGTACAGTTAGTACACGTATATCAGTGTATCTCTGTGCTCATTCTATAGATAGTCTTCCAGACTTGAAGACTCCTAAAAATGTTCTGATAGATACACATTAAAATCATCATAAAAGCGAATAACTCCCCCTTATTATTTTAACTCTCCTTTTTATTTTATTTAAAATAAAAGCACTGGGACCTTTTAATATATGCTCTGATAATCCTTATGTAAAATTTTGTATTCTGAACTGTAACAATTTCCATAGAAGCGTTCTCGGCACTTGGGAATATACCCATAAGGAACTTTAAAAAGCAAACCACCAATTTCATATTACTTGTTTTATATGTTGTGGCAGAAAGTAAACATGTGTAGTGTTCACTCCTGGATTAATGTTGTGTGTGTGCACCACAAAATCGTCAGCATTTTATGAAGCATGTGGATAATGTAAGCGGTTTGAGCTGTTTCGCTAACATATCAATAAAGTGGCAATTTGTTATATAGCCAAATCTAATGTCTCTGATGCTCCAACTAACAACAAAGACAGATGTTGCTAATTAAGTACGCATTAAAAAACTGTTAATACTGATACTCCATTAAAACCATATGATAATGAGACTTAAATCTTTAATCAGAATGATCAGCAAAACTTTATATATGGAAATCTGTGTTTAAGATGTTTTCATTTGAGAAATAAATATTTGGCCTAGCTATGCCGTGTTTTCATGCAAAATCTTTCTTCTTCCCTCCAAGGAGAAATAAGATATAGGAATAGAATATGAAGATGTCTGTGTTTTGTTTCCTTTTAGCAGACATTCCATACGCCAAGCCTCGGGGATGAGGAGTTTGAAATCCCCCCTATCACGCCTCCTCCAGAATCAGACCCTGCCCTGGGCATGCCCGATGTTCTTCTACCCTTTCAAGGCCTCAGCGATCCGTTGCCTTCCCAGGGAAGTGAATTCACACCCCAGTTTCCCCCTCAAAGCCTGGATCTTCCTTCCATAACAATCTCAAGAAATCTCGTGGAACAAGATGGCGTGCTTCATAGCAGTGGGTTGCATATGGTAGGCACTACATTTATTGCTTGAAAGTGTTTTTTTTTTTAAATCATTGCACTTCTCATGGTAAAGACCAGGAGTCTATGTTCTGAAACGTGCTCCGCCTATCTCCTGATGGACGTGAGGATTGTTCTTCCTAGTGCCATTTCAGTGCAGGGACAAGAGGGTTACGGGTTGGTTCATGATCACCTAAAGGAGGATGACCCAGCAAGATCCTTCCGATTTGAAATGATTTTCAACAAGTCTGATTCGTTGGCTTGGAATTAGCCAATCTTCCCTTGGCTTTGGTTTACCACAGAGATGTCCTCGAGTTAGAAGTTTGCCCAGGAGAGATTTGAGAAATGGAGGCCCTTATCTGGTGCCGAGGTCTTTTGCATTTGTTGGATTGTGACATGATGTTTATTATGGTACATGTTCTGTTCCTACCTCAAATGAAATCTCAAACTGTGATACGGAGAAAGGGAAGAAGAATAATTTCTTATAACCAGCAGAGGAAAATATAGAGTGAGTTATTGTGTGAAATATACCTAATTGTGTTATTTATTGTCATAAACATGGAATAAGGCACTCCAGAGAGCCAAGATTACTAATGCAATAATTTTGGTTCCATTTTTCTTAGTGTGCAATTATAGTCAGCAATCACCAGAGTAAATCTGCTTAAGTATTTTAAACTCTTCTGCTGGGATTTTTTTTTTTTTTTCCCCTCATAGCGTATAATACATTTGTGTCGATCTAGGTGAGGTACTAAGCAGACATTTTAAAACAAGATTAATAGTTTATAGGGCTTTTTTTTTTTTTTAACCCTGATAAAATGAAACAGATGTGTTGGTATAACAAAAAACAAATCCTATTGCTTGTTTACATATTTCTCTGCACATTAGGACCACGCCAATGATGTTTATTGGTTTCATTGTTAATTCCCCAGATAACAACAGATGATTGCAAAGTATGTAGTAGATTAGCGGTGTAAAGATTCACCGTGCTCTCTGAAATGTGAGATTGCTTTCCCAAATAGGATTGACACAACATAATTTTCTTTTGCTTGTGATCTCTTGTGTTTGAGCTGAACATCGGGTTTTTAGTTTTCCTTTTTTGTCAGAAAAGAAGCAGCAAGCAGTCGGGAAAGTGGTCATTAAGTATTCATAAATGTTCCTCACCCTCACAAATAATTGTTTCCTGTGGACTTCCTTACGTTCTTGTCCCTTTGACACTGGAATGGAGGGTTCTTGTCCTCTGTTCCTCTACAGTCAGGCTTGCAGTGCGGTGCCTGGAAAGTCATAAAAATAAAAAAGGGTGTTTGGTCACCAAGGGAGTTTACCAGGGCTCACCATTATTCATAGATGCTCAGCAAGGCCAATTGAAGTTGCAGAAATGGTTAAAAGACCATATCATGCGTGCTAAAATGTGTATTTTATTAAATTGGTAAATATTTATTAATAATATAAGAATCTGCCTTTGAATTAAACATCTGATGAATTACCTTGCCTTAAAGCTATAAAACTGTTATTGCTGCTATAAAAAAGTGTAAAGGAGGCATTTTGACTATGAAATTTCATTTCATGGTCAATTGAATTTACTATATTGGAAAGAACTAAAGATGGAATCATAAAATAATTATGATATTCACATACACTTAAAGAACAATGCTTTCACGGACTGGCCTTGGGAGAGAGGACTCAATTTTTAATGCTTCTTTTGTAATGTATTGCTAATCACTAAAGCAGTTGAATTATTTCATTGATTTTTAAGGGTATAAGTACTTTAGCTAAGTGCATGCTGTTGTCATGGTATTTACATGGACCTCATCACATTTATTGGTGCCTTTCTGAAGTTTCGCTGAACCTGAGTGATATTTATTTTGGCTTGAAACAAACTAATCTTGTTGAAAATTCTAGTAGAATTTCACCTTGAAGAAATGTCATGGGATTTTAAATCACAAATGTTGGAAAAAATAAAATGTACTTGGACAGAATTATGATGAATACAATGTGTCGTTGGCTTTGTTCTATGTACTACCTGACATGTTCACCTATAAACTTGAATTCAGAATCGCCAGAGGCATGGTTAAAAATAGGCTATGTCAAGGTTCTTCTATATCTCCCTCCGGGTACCGAGTTGGCTGGCTACATCATAATACTCCACAGCAGCTCCTCAGAGATTTCCCTTCGGAAGGTCACCAGAAAAATAATAAATAATACTTTATACATCATGCATTCGGCTTCCCAGTGTGCAGTGGATATTTCATACCTTATGCAAGTAAGAAGTTTTATTATCCAAATGAATATGGCTGTCTGTTAAGGTTTGCTGTGGTGAATTAAGACTCTCATAGAAGAAGAAAAGCCAGCTTGTTTGTGTTGTATCGAACCAGCTTTTCTTCAGAGCTTCATTGGTTTTCCTTTAGAAAGACTGACAGTTTTGTCACATTACTGATTAGCTGCATTTTTGTTGGCAACAAGCACGACGTGTTTATCTTCCTTATATTTATGCCATCATATTTAAAAACAGAAAGCAGGAACAAAAAGGAGGGATTAAAAAGAGCCCAATGATAAGCATTCACATTTCAAAATATGCAAATAATGCCCTCGTAGTCAGAAGCAAATTGTTGAAAAATTGAATGTCGATGCGTTTGTGAGTTCAAAGAACAACCTTGATTTGCTTGTGGCGGATGTGTATATTTTCAAACAGGATGTGGTCGGCAAGTCAAAGCCAGCAGTATATTTTGGTTAGAAAAATCTTTACCTCTAAGCATTATTGTCAGTTCAGATGATCATCTGGAAATTATTTTAATCTACAAAAGATTGCAATTCTAAAAATCTACAACGAGCGCTCCAAAGGGTTGGCTGGTTTTTTTTTTTTTTTTAACACCTCTCTATAATCTGCCCAGCCTGCTGAGTAGCATTGACATCAGTAGTACATCAATTTCAGAAAGTGGATTATTTTTACTAGACAGCTATTGTGACATATTGGGTCAGTCATAAATGAAAGATATTCATGCAAGCATGCAATACTTGTAATGAAGTCTCACTCTGACCTTCTGTATGATTGATTCTGTAATTTAGTTTTCTCAGGCAGTGCCTGAAATGAAATGAAATCATGTTGAACAAGTTTTGAATACCCACAGTGCACCAGGAGAAGAAAAATCTGCAGCCCTAGAGGCTTGAGAGAGAGCAGCTGAACGATTTATCTCTGTGCTATTATAGCCTTTGCCAGCGTTCAACATTTCTTTTTTTTTTTTTTTTTTTTTCTTATTTGGCTTAAGTACTTAATTCTGCAGGTAGCTGTAAATGGGAAAATAAAATGCTGTTCAGATTTAAAATGACAGGACAGGAGTATGTGCAGGGGACTGATAAAATATCTTGAATAGAACTGACCTTTCATGTAGCTGAAAGTTACTGGGGGATTCATCCTCATAATTACCATATAGATTATTTTTATTTCTTTCCTGCAATGAAACATTTCAGAGAGCAGTAGTGCTGATTGAATGAAAATTGAACTTGTTAACATTCTTTTCAGCTTAGCCTGTTGTACATAACAGAAGGTTAGCTTTGATGAATTTCAGAATTCTCTTTGATATCCAAGAAACAGACAGTAAAATAATTGTCTCTGGTCTGATATTTTGTATGCCCCCCAAAAGAGAATTTATAAAACACACTGATAATTCACATACTTTTTCTTCATACATTATATTTCATGTTTAGAGGACTGACATTTTCAGTTTGATATTGCTTTGGATTTCATTGTGATACCACATGTTTATAGAAAACGCTACTCTGGTCGCTCTGGTAATATCAAACGTAGTGTGAGGGAACAGAA
Source organism: Neofelis nebulosa (assembly GCF_028018385.1). NCBI lineage: Eukaryota > Metazoa > Chordata > Mammalia > Carnivora > Felidae > Neofelis > Neofelis nebulosa. The sequence goes on along the minus strand of NC_080798.1, from coordinate 30,591,369 downwards.
GAGGATGGAAGTAAGGGAGGTGTATTTGAGTACGGGAGTCTCTGTACCTAGTAAGGAAAAAGAAAAAGAGAGATAAACGTCCTATGGAAGAAACGCATGCCCAGAAGAAAATTAAAAGCTTTTAAAATATTCATGAGACTCTGAGGTCACACTCTATAGACAGATGCCATTTTTGACCAGAGAAATGGGAATATAGCAAAATAACACATCTAAAATTACCAGGCTTGTTTTCCAAGTTTTACTTTTTCACGCCATCATTTGTTGTGGCTCCAGTTTCGAAGTTGAATTATTTTTGTTTTTACGAAATGACTTCCATGCCGTTTTTGTACTTTAAAAAAATCTTACATTTAGAGAAATAGACTTTCAATTAATACATTGTTTTAGCAATGTTGCCTAATGTGTTACAGATAAAACAGTTATTTCATGGGTCATTAATGTGTTTAATGCGTGGAACGTTCTATTAAAACAGGCCCTTATTATTGTTATGAACATGTTCATTGCCATTGTCAATAGGGTCTGCAGAGCTGCATTCCACAGGATTGCCTTGTAGCCACTGGAGGGACCAACAGTCTCTCATACAAATTGAATGATGACTTCGTTTAGATTTATTTTTGGTCAAGTGATGGTCAAAAAGCATTCTTATTCTAAGTTAACACTGGAAAAGGCACAGCTTACCTAAGCAAAACACTCCCTTTGAGTGGAACTAATTCAAGTCCAGATTGTAGAATTGAAACGGTGTGAACCTTTAACAGATATTTGCTGAGACCTACTAAGTGCCATATGTTGTTCTTAACCGTTAGAGACTACACTATTTATAAAGTTGTTTTCTTGGCTACCAGTGTCTGTTCCATGTAATACAAAAACCACAGAGTCTGATGACTATTTTACAGATGTTTATTGTCCAAAGTCACTTTCTAAAAAAATTTTTTAAATGTTTTTATTTATTTTTGAGAGAGAGAGAGAGAGAGAGAGAGAGACCGAACACAAGCAGGGGAGGAGCAGAGAGAGAGGGAGACACAGACTCTGAAGCAGGCTCCAGGCTCTGAGCTGTCAGCACAGAGCCCGACGCAGGGCTTGAACCCACAAACCGTGAGATCATGAGCTGAGCCGAAGTCAGTGCTTAACCGAATAGGCCACCCAGGCAGGTGCCCCCACAGTCACTTTTAATTTAGCTGTTACTACACCTTGGCAATTGTCTGCCAAAAATGCACAGGCCGCAGACATTTTTTATGGGCTGCCTTTCTTTGTCGAGCAAATAGCCTTGTACCATACACCGCTTAAAATAAATATTCTTTGTTCTTCTTGGCCTGTAAATACTCACTGACCCTGAACATACGCGTGCTGTCTTTAAGGTCAAGTTAACGTTAGGCTCATCTATTAAAAGAGGAGCGTGTTCCAAACTTTTCCGCTAAACCTGCTTAGCTTGCGTGCAGTATGACACATGGTCACGTGTTTGATTTATAACATGCAAGAAAAAGCATCGTTAGAAAGTTACACTGTGATTTATTTCTCCCTATCTTGGTTTTAGCATGTCTAATCTATAGCTACCAACTATACTGTGGTATTGCCAGTAACTCCCAGTGGGTCAGGGACAGTAGAGACACCATTTCCCATCCCTCAGATTCCCGAATAAAACTGGCTTGAGGACTCCAGTGTTTTTTCAGAGGGGTGGGTGTTACTTTCATGCCACTGCCCCATCCTTTTATGCATGGCACCTGTCGCCCTTTGACACGGTTTCCGTTGCTTGTTCACATCCTGTCCCCTCCTCTTGCCTGTGGGAAGTGGGCAGAACAGGGTCTGGGCTGGAATACAATTCCAGGCTCTCAATAAATATTTTATTCGTCGGATACATGCACGAATGAGAGAACGACGAAGGAATGCGTATTTGCTGTGAAGAGAATACCTTGACCACTAAATAAAGAAGTGGAGGAGGAGGGCTTAAAGTTACAAACAGCTGTGAACACGGAATCCCCCTTTAAACTTTCCATTTAGACCCGAATAAAATAAGCAGAGAGCTGACTCCTTGGTAAAACAAAGGAGTTACAGGGTATATCGCTGAAATACCATTAAGTGTTTTATGGTAAACTCTTGGAAATTTTGTTTTGCTAAGAAACTATTAATTAGCTCTTGGGAAGACTGTGTTTCACAAAACACTCATGTGTAGGTATGTTTGATTACAACCCTGAGAGTAGCTATTAAGTAAAAATTATCTATTTTGGTGAAGTTCAAGTTTGTGGTATCGAAGGTCTGTAATTATCATTGGTATGCATTTGTCACACCTGTGTTTGTTTCAGGGTTCACCGGGGTTCGGAATCTACTAGCTTTGCACGGCAGCTGCTTGCTGTTCACTTGGAAACAAAGTTTTAACGTTGCAATAGACAGAACTTAAGTTAATGGAGCATAAAATTACCGGGCCTGAATTTCATATTTGTACTTCTCTGATCTTTATTAATATGAAGCAATTTTTATTACTGATAATTGTTTAATTGCTCCGTTTCTCAAGAAATATTGATTGAAAAAAAAACACCACAGTGAAAAATGTTATTTAGTCACACTCGCTAATATATTTGGGTTATTTGCTTCTTAATTAGATGCTATCCTCTCTTATGAAAACCTAACATTGGATCGTTACAGAGAATATTTATTTGCATGGAAGGTGCGTATCAGATGTTTCAAAGTCCTTTATGATAAAAATCAACCCAGACAGAAGTGAGCACCACTGTCGTGAGTAAAAGGAAATAAAACAGAGTAATAATGTGTGGTTTTAAAAATAAGGAATCAGTTTGAAAGCCTCTATCTTCCATTTGCACAAGAAACCAAAACCCAACGCTAGAGGATGTGTAGTTACATAGTACTGAGCGGGCAGCACAGAGATAGTATAATAAATACCAGGGGTGAGAGGGAAAAGAGTCCCTGTTCAAGCACCAAGATGTCATAGAGGCCCAGACCCTTGCTCCAGACCTGATAGAATGCGTGAAGACAGATTTTAATATGTAGAGGAGGGAGAGTTTTGTTGGCTGAGAAAGTCTGAACAAACTGCTCATTTCCCGCCCCCACACCCCCACCCAGAATCCCCACCTATCTTTATATGAAGTATGGCGGGGGGTTGGGGCGGGCGGTAATATCCCGTTGTGATTCATACAGGGAGGACATTTTTCACCTTGCCAGCCTCCTTCAATCTTGATTAAGTCTAGGAGAAAGTCTCGGTTTGGGACTAATAAGTCTTTCACCCCTCTTTTATCTTTCTAAATAAGAGAAAGCAAGGCTCACAGCCTTAGGCAGGCCCCATACCTTGACCGTAAAGGTGTTGTTTCCTTTCCTTGGTATTTATTTGGCAGTCCATTGATGCGGGTGTCCCCGGTTTTTAATTTATGCTAGTGATCCAAAGTTTCCTTTTTATTTAACCTAAAACTATTCAGATTTTAACAGTTCACTCAAATGGTTAATGTTCAGTAATAGACTAGATTTCAGGCAATTTAAGAAAATGAGGGACCACCACCAGAAATCTCCATTCCTTGGTTTCCTGTTAAAAAAAAAAAAAAAAAAAAAAGGCAAGACAAAGAGGCTCTTTTATCAGGTGGAGAGAGGAGCCAGTCTCAGCTGAGCACTCCCCACACCAAGACCTACACAGGCCATGAAGGCTTCGTTTGAACTGTACTTCTAGGCAAATAGAAGACCCTGCACGTCCTATTATTTTGTGAAGCCCATGGCCTGTCCATTCAGAAAGAATTGGGTACTCTTCAAAATGTAGGAAATGTAGGTTAAAGTGTTAGGATATATATTTATATTTATGTTATTTATATTGTAACCAAATTGTCCCCCACTGATTTCAGGGGGTTGCCCATGAAGTGCAATCAGTTACTATCTATTGGAATAAATAATCCCCCTAGGTAGATACAAAGCCTTTAAATTTATCACGACATCCTTCTACACTATGAATAAAATCCAGACTTCCTAGGATCGACTACAAGACTTGTCACGTTATGGCCATTCCTTGCCTCTACAGCTTCAATGCCAGTCTTGCTTTTCCTGGCCCAGTAACACTGTCCCCTCCTTTCCTTCCTCATGCACCAGGCCTTTGCACATATTCTGCTCTGCCTTGGATGCTCTTCCCTCTTTTCTAGCTTACTAGCTTCTATTCTCCCTTTATACCTCAGCCCTAGTGGGTCACCTCCTCAGGAAGCCTTCCCTGATTACCCCCACCCTTTGCACCATCTGGCTCATTGCCACCTCCCCAGTCCACTGAATGTCACTCTTCACCCTGCCTACCCTGCTCCCATCTGTACTGGCATCCTTTCCATTTCTCAAGCAAGCGAAGCTCTCTCCCACCTCAGACTTTGCACATGCTGTTCCCTCTGCCTGGAACATGATTCCTGTACCCTTCTTTCCTGGCTAGCTCCTCATGCTCCAGGTATCTGCTCACATGTCCTCACCAAGAAGCCTTTCGTACTGACCCATCAAACGTAAACCCTATTCTTGTGCCAACTTTTTTTCTTTAACCTACTTATTTTCCTCACAGTATTTATCGCAGTTTGTGTCTTGTTTATGCAAATGTTTTCTATTCTTACCAGCAAAACATAGGCTGCGGACACTCCCTCCACACCCAAGATGATGTTTTCCATTATATTTGTCTAATGAAGCAGTTCTCAAATGAGCGGGATTTTGCCCACCAGGGGACATTCGCCAATGTCTAGAGACATTTTGGCTGTCACAATCAGATTGGGGAGTGGAGGCTCCTGACACCTAGTGTGCAGAAGCCAGAGATGCTTCTAAGTCGTCTACAATGCACGGGAGACCCCTCCCCCAACAAAGAATCATCCAGACCACAGTGTCAGTCCTGCTGAGGTTGGGAAACTCTTACCTAATAACATCAGAGATCAGAGTGAGACGAAGAAGAGAGAATGAGTTTTTCCCAAAGGATGAACTGTTTTAAGAAATGATACACGTGAACCCTGCAATTGTGAAAGCTACCAGCCTTCAGTTCTTATGTGGGATATAATCGTGGCAATCTCTTATAACCCGCTAGTTGCTTTGCCTTTCAGTGATCGTTGGTAAGGCTTTAGGACTTAATTTTAGGGGCACCTGGGTAGCTCAGTCGGTTAAGCGTCTGACTCTTGATTTCAGCTCAGGTCATGATCTCACGGTCCACGAGTTCAAGCCCCACCTGGGGCTCTGTGCAGACAGTGTGGAGCCTGGCTGGGATTCTCTCTACCTCCCTCTGCCTCTCCCCTACTTGCTTCCTCTCGCTCTCAAAATAAATTAAAAAAAAAAAAATCTTGTAAAGACTTAATTTTTAGTAAGTGAGAGGTAATGATTTTCAAAAATGCATTAATTTCTTAGGGCTGTATCTGTGGTTATACATTTCTTTATTGTGTCGTGACTACTGGGAGAAATTGCGAGCTATTTTTGAGGAGTATATATGAATTATTCTTGCCTACACTTTGTCAGAGTATATTTATTAGTCCATTCTAAATCATGTTTAATTTGGGTAATGCTTAAAAGAATCACATGCTAGCTTTCTAGTTTTCAAGGATTTGAGCATTGGTATATTGGTTTCTCTGGCCTGGCACATAGCAGGTGCTTAAAAAATACCTTTAAACTGAACTGACATCTTTCTTTTTTTAAGTGGGAGTCCTAAGATCAAAGGAAGTATCTTTCAAAGGGTACCTTTTTTTTTTTTTATGGAAAATGATTGGAGCTGTTAAGAATCAACAAGTTCCCCAAGGCAGTTGTTAATAATTGGTGGCCCTAAAGGAACTTGAATTTCTAAAGAGACACTTTCACTACTAATCTTCTTGTTCTGTAATAGTCATGCATAGAAAGTTATTATGGCATAATTGTGGACCATGGCAAATGCTAGCACATTTTGATGCATCAGTTATGTGGTTCAGGGGTTACTTGAAAGTATGTTAGAGGACCTTGGTGCGTTGTCCTATGGGAGATAAGAAAAATGGCGCCAGCATGTTTGGGGGTCTGAAGGCTATGTGGATGGCTCGAAGTTTTGGCAAGGCCTGGGCCCCACCACCAGTATGTTTCAGGAGTAGTTTTCTCTCTGTCCCCAAGGTAGAAATTTCTTGTTATTTCTCTCTCTCCCTCTCTCTTTCTTAAGTGAAATGTTACGAGCACTCTCAATTTATAAAATAAATGAATATAGACTGCTTTCATTAAAAGGGGGGTGATGGCAGTAGAGAGCCTGGGGCCCCATTCATTTCTTTCTGTCAACACATGTCGCCACTGTTGGGCCATGGCTCCCGAGAGCCCTGTTTTCCCATCAAGCTAGCTCAGTGACACTGCAGGTAGAATTTAGAAAGAGCTGATGAAGCCAAGAAAACTTACTTCTTGGCCTTCTGTTTGACCAGGAGCTCCATTTGAAAGGCAGGAGGTGTGGGATAAGTCAGTCAAATACCTGTATGTGCTGAATTTCATAGGCATTGGAGCAAAGCAAGTTCTCTGTTAGTGAGAAAGTTGTGTAAATCAGATCATCGTATTTCATGGTCACGCCAGTTAGCTGATTTATTATTTTACAGTCAGAATTGAGATACGCAATTTAAATGTAATCTGGAAGTTCCTTGTAAATGCTTAAAACATCTAGATTTAAATAAGTCTGAAAGGACTATTAAAGTGCATTCTGAAAGACCTATCTGGAGAGTAGAATTAAAAATAAGATCGCTTGGGTGCCAGGGTAGCTCAGTTGGTTAAGTGTCCGATTCTTGATTTCAGCTCAGGTCATGATCTCACAGTTTGTGGGAATGAGTTCTATGTTGGGCTCTGGACTGACTGTACAGAGCCTGCTTGGGATTCTGTCTCTCCCTCTCTCTGCCCCTACCCTGCTCACGCTGTCTCTCAAAATAAAATAATAAACTTGAAAAAAAAGAATAAGATGGGGCATCTGGGTGGCTCGGTCGGTTAAGTGTCTGACTCTTGGTTTTGGCTCAGGTCATGACCTCGTGGTTTGTGGGTTCGAGCCCCACGTGGGGCTCCACGCTGATAGTGCGAAGCCTGCTTGAGATTCTCTCTCTCTCTCTCTCTCTCTCTCTCGCCCCCCTCTCTGCCCCTCCCCTACTCATGTGTGTTCTGTCTTTCAAAATAAGTAATAAACTTTAAAAAAAGTTATAAATCAATAAATAAAAATTTTTTAAATGAAAAGAGTAAGATCACTCAGTTGTCACTAGTTGGAGGGTAGAAGCAAGCAATGGTGGAAATTGAGAAGAGCATGGGAGAGCAGGTAGACAGCTCAAATTTTTTAGGAGGAATATGGCTAAATGAGTGGTAGGATGCCAATCAAAAAAAAAAAAAAAAATTAGGACACACCGACACTGTAAAATCCACTTTTGTGATACACGTCTGCAGAGGGACACCTGCCAGTAAGTGGAATGTAATATTTCAGGGACAGCGGAAGAGGGTGTCGGTATTGTCAGTGAGACCAGGAGGAGTGGGATTGTTCTGGTACATGTGACACGTTTCTCCAGGATTCCCCAGCAGTTTAGGAACTCAGAAAGTATTAAGAAATGGGAAGCTTTTACATTTAAGATGAAACCCTAGCACTTAGCTCTACTGTTTAAACTACTCGTAGATCTTTTTAGCTTGTCCTCACTAGTGTGTTTTTTTCATTCATTTTGTTTTGTGTATTTATAAATGGAAACGTTTAAAATGCTCTTCTCTTCACCCTTCCAGTTCCTTCTCTTATAATGTGACCATTGTTAAAAGTTTAGATACTTCTTAAAAAAAAAAAAAAAGAGGGGACTATACACTATAATTATTTTACAACTTGCTTTTTCAACTTCTTTTTTTTTAATTTTTTTTTGTTAACATTTATTCATCTTTGAGAGACAGAGAGAAAGAGAGAGAGAGAGAGTGGGTGGAGGAGGAGCAGAGAGAGAGGGAGACACAGAATCTGAAGTAGGCTCCAGGCTCTGAGCTGTCAGCACAGAGCCCGATGCGGGACCCTAACTCACTGGCTGCGAGATCATGACCTGAGCCAAAGTCGGAAGTCGGATGCTTAACTGACTGAGCCACCCAGGCACCCCATCTTTTTCAATTTCTGTATCTTGGATATCCCTCTAGGTCAGTGGTTCTCAGATGGGAGAATTTTGCCCCTCGAGAGATAATGTCTGGAGGTATTTTTGATGGTCATGACTGGTCAGGAGAAGGAGAAGTTGCTTCTGGTATCTAGAAGAGGCCAGGGGTGCTATAAACATCCTACAGTGCAAAGGACAGCCTCATAACAAAGAATTATCTGCTCCAAGATGTCAATAGAGCCGAGATTGGAAACCCCATTCTAAGTCAATACACATAAATCTAATTCATTATTTTACAAAGCTTCGTAATACTTATGGGATGCTGGATCATCGTTCATTCAACTAGTTTTCTATTGATATTTGCGGCTTCTTATTTAGTGATGATTATATATTTGATATTTAGAAACGAAACGCTCCTATTTGGGTATTTACAACTCATCTGTTTCTTCAAAGAGCAAAAGTAAGTCTTCTCAGAGAGACTCAAAAGAGGAACAGTTAAGAATTCATAGGCTTCTGTATAAAATTAGATTCCGGGTCACTGTGAGTCGAGAGAAATTTGGTTTTGGTAAAAATCACAGACTCACACTAAATGACAAGTCTTCAAGTAAGTTGTTTAAAAGCAGGTCTTCATTTTTTGATTCTTCACAATTAAAAAAAGAAACAGCAGCAACAACCCTAAAGCCTTTTAAATGACTGCCCACAACAGAAGGGCTGCTCTTGAAGTCACTGCAGTAACTTTCAGAGAAGCTACTTCTGATGATCTCTGCTTCCTCCTCATATGTATTTTTAAAAATCCATTAGTATCTTAAATCATGGCGGGTTGAACGAAAGGTTTCAGAAGAAGAAAGTGATATCCAGTCCTAGAGATGTTGAATGACTTCCAGATGCCATTGACAATGGAATTCAGACTGGGAATGGCCCTCTGGTTAACCACAGAGGGTTTTATAGAAAGGGTGCCCTGAAGCAAACAGATGTTGGCTCTGTGCTTCCCTAAGCCCCTCCTCTCTGCTTGTCAAATGCATTCCTGGAAGGGTCAAGTGAAGACCAGATTCTCCCGCCCTTGTAGAGCTGGGTCTACGGGAATGGTACCAGAAGTATGTGTGAGAATGTTGGAAGACCCACCTGGTAAGCTGGGAAGGAGTGAAACCCCTGCTTCAACCCTTTCCTTCTTGCCTGTTTCCTCAATAAGAAGCCTGAGTTGGACGTTTATCCTTCTTTGCCAATAGGCTTTTATTATTATTTTTTAAAGCCATTTAGTGACAGTTCTAGAGTGAAATAGACTAGGCTGGATGATTTGGTCTTAGTGCTTTTGACCCTTCAACTTTGAGGCAAGAGTCCTTCTAGTTAATGAATGAATAGGGACCATCATCCTGGAATAGGTCAGACCTGTCTAAGGAACTGCTAACATTTTCAGCTTGTTGACATTTGGGAAAACGGAGAGCTCACCTCCTCGTTGTCTGTTGCCTTTTTAGGACCAGAGCCACACGCAAGTGCCCCAGTACCGTCAGGATCACTCCTTGATCATGAGGTCCATTGTCCACATGACTGATGCTGCTTGCTCTGGGATCATGCCTCCCACTCAGCTCACCACCATCAACCAGTCTCAGCTCAGCGCCCAGTTGGGGTTAAATTTGGGAGGCGCCAATATGCCTCACACGTCTCCTTCACCTCCAGCGAGCAAATCAGCGACACCCTCCCCTTCCAGCTCCATCAATGAAGAGGATGCTGATGAATCCAACAGAGTAAGTTGACTGCCTTAGTGTGTCATGTACCCAAGAATTTCAAATCACCTCATGCTCTGTCTTTGAATTTCATTCATGGTAGTTCCTGCCTTCTCTTTGTGGATTTGGCTAGCATGTAACTTTATGATGGTTTGATTTTTTTCCCCCCTCTTTTACTTACTCTTTTTTTTTTTTTTTTTTTTTTTTTTTGTGAAAAGTGTATTCGGCTGGAAATTGGGAGATCTGGCTTCTCCAACTGATTGTAAGGCATCGAACATGTCACTTAACTCATGTAGGCATGATTTTCCCGGTCTGCAGAAGGGAAGGCTTATACTAGATTCCCCAGGAATTCTATACTAAAGTGCTCTGGTTCTAAGTTAATGTCCATGTGGATAAGTTTCATCCAGTTAGTTGGCTGAGCCGCTGTCAAATTGGGGAACCTTGCACCTTGGATGATGTTTATCACTTAGTAAGTTCTAATTGTTGCACATCTCTGCTTTTGTCATGGAGAGTGATGCTCACATATGCATGGGTTGAAATAAAAACTTAGTTGCAGGTGGGACTTTTATGAATGCCTAGAAAGGTATTCTGTTTCATTAAAGTCACTTGTCCAAGATACACGATTACTCATTCTTTATTCATTATGTGTTGTATACCTACTCTGTGCTTTGCCTTGTACTTGGTTCTGGTGACATAAAGATTTATAAGAGAATTACTACCTCTGGGGCTCCCCACTGGGGACGAAAAGCAATGCTTAAAACTAGCTCCAGATGTGATTAGTGGTATAATTGATGTATCTGGTGTGCTAAGATTGTAATCGATTCTGCTTGGGAGAGTGATTTGAGGAAGACTTTATTGAGAAGGTGATATTTGAATTAGGTCTAAGAGGATACATAAAAGTTTGTGAGGCAGAAGAGAGAGGCCAGCATTCTGGTCGAAGGAGCAATGGAAGTACATGTCAATTTATGAGTGTCATGAACAGTTTGATATGGGGAGGAAAGACATAGGAATTGAAGAAAGCAGTAGCTGAAATGTGGAAGCCTTTCTCCTGCAGGTCGTTGAGAGCTGATTAATGATTTGCATAGAGGAATAGCAGAAGCAACTTTAGAAAGATGGCTTTGGCTGTATACAGAATGCGTTACAAAGGGAGGGACGGGAGGAAAGGAAACTAATCAGAAGATCTTTTTGTCATGAAGTGTTTCCTTTTAGCAAAGGAAGGAATGGACAGGAGGTACCAGATCCGTGAGACATATAAGAGGGAGAATCATAAAGTTTTGGTGATCCGCCGGGGTTTGAAGGAATGAAAGATAAATGGGGTTTTAATACGAGAGTTAGCATGGGTATCAGCAAATGAGAGAATCAGCCTAGAGAAAGAAGAATGTTACTTTTTCTCCCATGGAAAAGATGAGAGTTTGGCATGGTATGGGTCGAATTTGATGCACCCACATTTGAGCTAGAACTCAGTTCATTGGAGGGAGAACAACCGATTTGGGGACCATCACACGTAGATAGGAAGACGTGGAAGTAATCAGGATTTCTCAGAGTGCATAAGGAGCCCTGAGCATCATTTGTTTTTATTTTTAAGTAGCAAATGGAAAAAGAAGAGCTAGAGAAGGTAGAGAGTGATGAAGTAAGAGGGAAGCAAGGTTAGAATCTATTGCAGGGATTTAAAGGAGGGTTTGATCTGTCCTGACATCTTAGCACCCCACTGGATATGTTAGCACCCTACTGGACACAGATTGGGTGAATGGATGACCAGTCTCTGCTCACACTCAAAAGAACTTTCGTAAGGTAAAGTGAGAAACAGGGATGTGAATAAGGCACAGCTAGGTTACAACTGGCCATGACACAATTCAGATGGATTCCTTTCATTTCACTCACATTTCCACTGATTTGATACTCACTTTTGTACCACGCTGAAATTGTCATGGCTAAGGAGAACCTTATCTGTGACTCCTAGCTTACTCCATTTTAAGCAAGAGTCTAGGTTTTGTGTAAAGGCAAGGAATCCAATTTGTTCTCCTTTAAGCAACTGAGCCGAGAAAGAAAGATTAAAATTATCATTGATTGTGTCTCTTTTGGGGAAAACTATTTTCCCACCTTTCCCAACACTCTTCAGTCAATCACATGCAGGTTCCTGTAGGAGAATTAATTCTAAGATTTTATTTAAACTGCAAGATTCTGCATTTCAGGTTTATTCTTAAAAGGTAATGATGTTTAGGGCACGTCATGGTTATCCAAGGAAGATATCAAAGGTTGTCAACATTTGAATGCTACTTTACAGGAAGGGAGATTGAGCTCTTTGGGAAAGGTTGCCCTGGAAATCGCTTTCACCTTGCCACTGGTCAGGGCATTATTGCTGCAAACAGTGCCAAGTTTTCTTCCAAGAAACGAATATAGTTGTTGGACTCAATTAGAAAAATCTGTGGTATATGTATATATTTTTTTCCTTGGGGCCAAAGCAGTATTTTTTCACTGAAGGAAAACTTGGCTCCCACTGAAGCTCTAACCGAAAGGCATCTGACAGCCTTACAATAAGTTCAGATTCATTAACTAGAATTAAACAAGTCGCATTGATTCTGAGAATTTAAAAAAGAAAAAAGATTATTGAGAATCATTGCATTCAATATCTGAGTTATGAAAGATGGCATTTTGGAGAAGAGGTGAGATGTGGCCTCTGAAGTGGGTAAACTACTTGTATGAAGTACGGATGTTGTTCCCACTCAAGTAGCGTGTGTAATAGCCCCGCCGAGAAGCGGACTTGGGATACCCCAACACATTGAGGGTCCAGAGCGCTCAGAAACAAGGCACTAATCAGTTTCCTCCCTGAGAATTTCAGTAATTGGATGGCGTTCCAAATGACTGTCATGCAGAAAGTAATGATACTCTCGGAAAATTTGAATTTAGGATTCAAGACTCAAGGCCATTAAGAACCAATCTGTCAGCAACTTGAGTCTATCTCTGTTGATCTTCCCCACGACTGGCTTTTAAAACTGGTCTTGTCAAACATTTCAGCATTCTTGATGAAGTTAACGGCAAAATGATCTTCAGTATAGTCCTATTATAATCTAGGGGGATAAAACAAGGCTGATGTATCTTTTCTCCTGCTTCTCTGATAAGGATACTTTACGATCACTGACGTTAGATAATGGTAGCAGCAGGTGACTCTGGAGCTCATTGGTATATCAATGTAGGGAGCTATACCCATGTCATGTCTGTGGTTTTGCTCTCAGAGAGTTTGTATGATAAGTATGTGTAAAGTATTTACTGTCTCTATGGCAGGATTCTTCTGGGCAGAGTTAGTCACCATATATCATAACTCTTATCAGTCTTCTTTGTAGCCTGGGTGATTTTAAGTATCATTTAGTGCTCTCATACTGGTTTTTAGTTCAGTGAAGAATACCAATTTCCTTTCTATCTCCAGTTAAAGGAGTTTTGACATTTTTTATGTTTCTTATTATCCTATTCTTCAGAAAGTTTTAATTGCTTAAAGAAATAAAGACGACCTTTCTTTTATTGTGCAAGCTTAGGGATTGTAGCTACTTTCCACTGGCGTTTCTGGAGACCCATTAGCCAAGTAACATTCTGGTAAGATAAAACTTGAAGCTTCAAAAAATCGATTCAGACTGATCATATATATGGCAGGTGACTATGGCAAGGGACCTCATTTCAAATATCTGAATATGATCCACATCCTGAATTATTATTTAGATTTACTTCTAATACCTCTGAAAATGTAAAATATTTTATGCGTACACATGTAATGCACACACACATACACACACACATATGCACACACTTCATTGCCTGGTATAATGTTCTGTTTTTCATTACTCATAATTGCTATTTAGAGCATATGTTGTGAATGTATTGAAGATACTTCTGGGTCTCATTAATCAATGTTCTAAATGCTAATCTCTGCTGTCCAGTTAACTCTAAGAAAACTTACCCCTCCCCTGCTTTTGCCGGTGATTCATCCGTTGATGAATCTGCTTAACAAAACCTTAAAAGAACAATTGTGGCTCTGGTTAGGTCTTGCTGCCTTCTCTGCGAGTACATTCTAGGCAGTGAATTTTCTTCCTGCTTTGCAGGCCATTGGAGAGAAAAGAGCTGCTCCAGATTCTGGCAAGAAGCCCAAGACTCCAAAGAAAAAGAAAAAGAAAGATCCCAATGAGCCCCAGAAGCCAGTGTCAGCATATGCCCTGTTTTTCAGAGACACACAGGCCGCAATTAAAGGTCAAAACCCCAATGCAACCTTCGGAGAGGTCTCGAAAATCGTTGCATCTATGTGGGACAGCCTTGGAGAAGAACAAAAGCAGGTGAGGCAGAGATCCATCATGACCATAAAATCAAGAAGTTACCAGAGTATTTCTTACATCTTCTCTGAGTGAATGTTCGCTTAATACGACTGTTTCCTATGAAGGCCTTTCTAAGCTGTGGAATTTAGAGACGCAGTTGTGTAAATCTAAGCCGCTCCCCAGGTATATGGATTTCTTGGTCCCCCTTAAGGGTTCGTGTTGGGAACCCATTCAGTGGAGAAATGGGGGAAATTCACGCAGTATCCTGCAAGCATAAACTTTTGATGATCATCGTTTCACGTTAGATAATGTGGTATTTGCCCCCTTGGTTCAGAAAGGGCACTACAAACCCATCAGGACCATCCCGCTTGCCTTTTCTCTGATATCTTCCCCAACCTTTGTGCTGTCCCGGTGGGTTTCCAAACTTTGAGGCCGCCTCTGCGAGTCTCAGTACTGTCCCCGGGCATTCAAAATTTTATTCCAAGTTCATTTGAAAGCTTGGCTGTATGAGATGTATTGAGAGATTACCAAGCCGGTGGGAGATACTTCCTTTGGGGCCTCACCTCCTATGCTTCCCTTGAGGCTCCTCCACACAAAGGGAAGTAAGAATGGCTTCCCCGCACCTCGCATGAAACTCCAGTGACCATTAATGGGATTTCACGTTATGTGTGCTCAGATGACCAGACCTCCCTTAGGAATAAAATGGAATAGCCATTTCGGGCACGAGGAGTGCCAAGGCCTCGCGTTTTCTTTTACGAATCATGACCTCATTCCTACTCGCTGGTGACTCTGGGATGGTGCAGCTATAGAATTTGCCCATTTGCGGTGAGCTTATTGTTGTAGGTGGCGCACTGATTTTCTGTCCCGGAAACGTAATCCTCAGGGACTGCCAAAGCTGCTGCGTCTTTTACCTCTGGAGAAAAAGGCAGTTGCACTTGGGTCTAACACACTACCATCAGATACCGTTAAGAAAAGGAAGAGCAAATCATGGGATCTGTTTATGTAACTCGTTGGCCTCACTAATGGAAATTTACCACCTTTTAACTATTTCTGCGTTGCTTTTTGTTTTTTTTCCTTCAGAAGAAAACCGCTAGTTCCATCTTTTTCTCTTACGTCTTCGCACACCGTACCTGTTGTTGGTGGTATTTTAATCTTCTTACTTGGTGCAGGTTAGACGTGTGTCAGGGCGAAAGAAGACACTGATGGAGAAACTCGTGATTTCCTGTGATTTGAACGATTGGTAGCAAATTTTGCTCTTTTTGCTATACCCCATCCGCTGCCTTAATGCGAGGCCCTCAGCTGGCTCTCTCAAGGCATCTAGGCCACAACCTGAAATCTTTTTTTCTCATTTATCATCGTAAACATCCAAATTGTGCTCCTGTGAGGATGGCAGGGTTTTGTTTTCGTGTGTGTGTGTGTGTGTGTGTGTGTGTGTGTGTGTGTTTTCACGTTTAAAAACCAAAGCCACTGAAACCAGCTTTCTCTGTGAGTTATGTTGTGACCCAATTTGTGCGGCCGTTCTTTTATGGCTGAGAATTTGTAGGCTAACGGTGATGCTAATTGTGTCTTTTAATAGGTTTATAAAAGGAAAACGGAAGCTGCCAAAAAAGAATACCTGAAGGCCTTGGCTGCGTACAGGGCCAGCCTCGTTTCTAAGGTAAACCCGTGCAGGAACGGCCAGTCTCTGAGTTACAGTGTTGAAAACAGCCCAGTGCACTGAACACATACAGGCAGCTCCCCTTAACAGTTGGTAAAAAAAAAAAAAAAAAAAAAAAGGCGTCTTGAACAATTCATTAGCTTATTTGTTCCCATTGGAGATTACCTCAGTGATGGCATGAAAAATAGGAGTTCAGTTAAACCGCTGCATCTCAATTGTTTCCAGAAGCTTCACTTTATGTGTGTTGAGACTGTTTAACAAAACACAAAAATTAAAGACCGATCTCGAATAGCCTCTCGTTTTTGCTTTTTGTCAGGGACTGGGATCGGTGTCCGTGTCCTCCATTTAAACTGGGCGGTATTTTGGTCAGGCGGTTTGGGACATCCCATCATAAATTCTCGAGTGCTTCTATTATTGTCCTAGGGGATGTTGCAATTTGACCAAACTGTCCCACATCATATACATAAATAAACCTCACGACTTTTTAAAATAAAATTAGGCTCCAAATACTTAAAAAAAAAAAAGGACGTGTATATGTATTTTACATAGAGGAGCAAATGGGCCCTGATGTATTATAAAATGCACCAGTATCCCAAAGCAAATGTCACTCTGGATTATTATTACCTTGATCCAAAAGGAGTGTGAGCTATTACGTTATATTTTAACATTTAATTAACTTTGTCTTTAGCCTCTCAAGAATTTTGAGAGGCTTTGGGGAGAATAATTTGAACTAATGTTTTTGCTCTTGATATATTTCGTCTGGCAATCAGGGCTTCATTTCCATTGTCATGCTTGTTGCCAGAAGTACCACACGAGGCTGCAGGGCATGGTGGGTGTTGCTGGCAAAGCCATTTCAAAAGGGGCTACTTCCGGGGCACCTGGGTGGCTCAGTCGGTTAAGTGTCCAACTCTTGGGTTTTACTCAGGTGATCTTGAGGTTCGTGAGTTCGAGCCCCGTGTCAGGCTGCAGAGCCTGCCTGGGATTCTCTCTCCTCGTCTCTCTCTGCCCCTCCCCTGCTGGCTCGCTTTCTCTCTCTCTCTCAAAATAAACAAACTTTAAAAAAAAATGTGAAAAGGGCTTCATTCCTTTTTTCTCTTCTTCCCCTGAGTTGTTTCTTCTTTATATTAAGATCCACTAGCAGCAGCAACTCAAATCAGATCAAGAGGGGTCCCCCTTGTTTAGCTGTCCGCTGTTGGGACAACTTCCACGTCATTAGAAAGAGAATACAAACATTCATGAGGTCAATAGTGAGACCTTTTTCTGAGACACTGGAAGACACACATTAAAAGATGTACCAGTTCTGGACTCAGATTTGCCTACTGGCAGAACACAGCCGAATGTGTAGGCTACTGATGTTAAGAATGGAGGTATAGTTGGCTAATTAGATAGAGTGACCCGGCTAGAGGAGCAGTGCACATGTACTTCCTAAGTGGATCATTTATTCATTCATTTACCCAGAAGCAGGCATAGGTGATCTTTGTGTATTAGAGCATGAATAATTGACCACACGTGGATTTCAGCCAAGAGGCAGTATCTCAAAAGACATCCAGAAAATAGCAACCATGATTGGGCTCATCGAGTCTGTGACTGATGTGGAAGGGATACCATAAAAGTTATACATCGGGGACTACAGTCACGATTCAGAAGTATGTCAGAATAAAGCTTAGTGAGTCCCCCAAACCAACAGGATGGAATTTAAAAAGAATAAATATAAAGCAGTGTTTGTTTGGGGTATTTGGGTTTTTGTTTTTGTTTTTGTTTTTTTTTTCACTAAGTTAGTGCAGTTTGAGAGCATCCTTAATTTATATTCAGAGTTCTGGCAGGTATCTAAAATAGTCCGTGAAGTAGAAGTTCAGAATAATTTCAGTCCGAACCAAAAGTGTAAAATAGCTTCTAATGATATGATCTCACAGGAAATAGTATCTAATTGTACAGCATGGTGATCAGACCACATCTGAAGTATCGGTTCCATTTTGGAATCCACAATTTAAAGGGGCATGGTAACCAACCAACAAAAGTTAATAGAAGCTTAATATTAAAACACAGGGAGTAAACCTGGCAGGCAAGCAAGAACTCTTTCCACTCGCCCACCATTTCTCTTCACCAGTACGGTGGTGTCTTAAAGGCACACTGGTGTGATTGGCCAGGTGTCTAAATACAGACTTCCCTTGCAGTTTCATCCTTAAGACTAGCTGGGTGATTTTTAAATATTAGAATATATAAGAATTGTTTTCCTGTTTATATGTGGAACACTGTGTGTATTCTACCTTATGGGTGATTTAATAGTTTTTTAAAGATGATTAATGAGTCTTTGCAGGCTTCTTCTTACCTGAGGACTTTAGAACGTGAACCTCCAGTAGGCATGTGACCCACCAGGCTTCCGTAAAAAATCGGAGAGCTGTCCACTGATAGCTGGTGTGTCGCCATGATGATGTGTTCAAACATAATCCATCAACAATGGCCTCTCCTCCATTGAGTGACTGTCAACATAAGATCACCATTCATAAGATCCTTCTGCTAGTAGAGTTTATAAATGGGAGTAATAAAAAGCTGGAAGTAAACATGCAGTATCATTGAAGAGTGGATGCCAGCTTGATGCCTCCAAGGTGCTCCCACTCTCCCCTTCCAAAAACACCTAATTTTGTGAAGAACAAGAGAAGAAAGTAGTAAGAGCAATCACTTCAATCACGGTTACATTAGTAAAAGAATTTATCTTTGTGGAGGTGATTACGTATTTTTAGTGCAAAATGTAATAGCCTCTCTCCTTGTTGAGCCTCAGATCAGATCAGTTGTTTATCTTATGACAGGTTATTCAGACACCCGAGTGTTGAACGTTCTCCCCTGACCTAGGACTCCTGTGATAAATTCTGGAAATCTTTGAAGATATTGGGTAAACTAAAACATCTCTTAAGCCATAAAATACTTGCATTTAGTATCTCTAAGGAATTCAGTGACATTCCTCCTATATTCAAGTGAGCATTGTCATACACCGCCTGGAAGTGTAGGGCTTTGACATTTTCTAGTAGTAGTTTCCTGGTAATATTTGTTAATTAATAAAAAATAGCTAACATTTACTAAAGGCGTCCCCTGTGCCACGCGCTATTCTAAATGCTTGACAACATAGGAATTAATTTAATTCTCACAACCTCTACATAAGGTAAATACCATAACACCCCGTTTTATAGGTAAGGAAACTGAGGAACAGGTGGGTGAATTAACTTGCCCAGAGTCACGAAGCTGCCAAGTAGTGGGGCACAATTTGAACTCCCCGGCAGTCTATTGTCTTTTCAGTATGAGTCCTAGTGATGAGGGTTAGCTCAGGCTTCACTGCTGGAGGTATGTCGTTTCTTGAACATGTGTATCAGTTATCTTTTGCTACCTTGTGCTGCGTAACACCCAGCCACAAAGCCCAGTGACTCGAAAAGACAAGCATGTGTCTCAGGGGGCGCCAGTGAACTGGCTGGTTCTTCAATCCAGGCCTGACTGGGCAGGATCCACCAGTCCTGCTCATTGGTCTGCAGTCGGCAGGGGGGTTGGACCTGGCTGGGGCTCGTTCACGGACAAGGCAGTTGGCTGGCTGGCTGGCTTTTGAGTGGTGACTGGGCCCTGTGCCCCTTGTCATGCACATGGTGATGGCAGATGCCTAGAGAGGGTACAAGGCCAGCCCGATTCAAGGGGTAAGGAATTTGACTCTACCTTTTGGGGGCGGGGGGGGGGGGCGGCAGGGGGAGCTGAAAAGTCAAAGGACAGGAAAATGGAGTCCAGGGAAGAAAAATGGTGGTCACTTTTTTTTTTTTTTTTTTTTTTTTTTAACCAATTTGCAGTACTTAAAAAAAACCAGTTGACTGTTTTAAATTCTTGGGTATTTCAATATCTGGGGATTTTCTCCCCCCGAATGCAGGCTGCGGCCGAATCCGCAGAAGCCCAGACCATTCGCTCCGTTCAGCAGACCCTGGCGTCCACCAATCTGACAGCCTCGCTCCTTCTCAACCCTCCGCTGTCGCAGCACGGGGCCGTACCCGCCTCACCTCAGACTCTCCAGCAGTCGCTCCCCAGGTCCATCGCCCCCAAGCCCCTAACCATGAGACTCCCCATGAACCAGATCGTCACGTCGGTCACCATCGCCGCCAACGTGCCCTCGAACATTGGGGCCCCGCTGGTAAGCCCCATGGGGACGGCCCTGGTGGGCTCGGCGTCCTCCGCCCAGGGGAGCCCTTCCGCGCACACCCAGCAGCAGCACCTGCAGAGGCAGCAGCAGCAGCTCCAGCAGCACCAAATGCAGCAGCAGCTCCAGCAGCAGATGCGGCAGCAGCATTTCCAGCACCACCTGCAGCAGCACCTGCAGCAGCAGCTCAGCCAGCAGCAGCTGCAGCGGCAGCTCCAGCAGCAGCTCCAGCTGCAGCAGCACCTGCAGCACCCGCCTCAGCCCTCTCCTCGGCAGCCCTCCCCGGTCACCTCCCAGATGACGTCCCCCATCCCCGCCGTCGGGAGCCCGCAGCCCGCCTCTCAGCAGCCCCAGTCACAGATACAGTCTCAGCCACAGACTCCGGTGTTGCCCCAGGTCAGTATTTTCTGAAGGCGCCCGCGGCAGGCGCGCGCGCGCGCGCGCGCGCACGCGCGGAGGCGCGTGGCGGAGGAGGGTAACCCGAACGCGGCCGAAGCTTGTAAGTGGCGGTCGGTTATGCAGAAACGTGTCACAGATCACATGGTCCTCTCAAGTGTCTATTAGATAGGCAATAAGAACACAGTGTAGCCGAGTATCACCTTCTAGCTGACTGGAAATCACTTTGTTTTTAAACAAGAAAAGCTGTGCTCTTTTATGTGATGCCTTTTTTATTTATTCAGGCCATACCTACAATATGTGAATCAAACCGTTTAATGAATCCTGGGACGTACTGAGGACTCTAAACTGGCCTCTCTGAGTCATAGAAAACGGCCTTATTTCTCCAGAAGTGAATAAACCGCACTTCCAGGCTATTTGAACTTCCGGAGCCCTAAAAATAAAAAGCACAGTGGTAATTACCTGACATAGGAAGATCCAGTTTCATACAAACATTTGTATGACGTGAATAGTTGATGGCATTTTTTTGTCATGAAAAAAAAGATAATGTAAATCACAGACTTTTGCCAAAGCTCTTATTTTTTTTTCCTAAATCTCTCCAGAAAAAAAAAAAAAAAAACAAGTGATTAGATTCAATTATTGACTTATTTCCACTTTTTTAACCCATGACTTCTCCAAATCAAACCACAGTATATGTTGTAACGATATCTATGGCCACTGTTAGCCCATTATGTTCATCCCAATTAGAAGAAAAGAATGTGAATATTATATTCTGTGTTTTGAGTGACAAGTTTCGAAAATAAAAACACTGTATTTTTAAAAGGGAAATGCACTTAAATGAAAACAGTTATTACAAAAGTTAAGATTTAAAAAAAAATGCAAGAGTTTTTATTATGATGTAATACCGGTAGAATATTTAAAAGGCGCACCACATCTGAATAATCAATGTAAATATTTTCTTTCAGAGTTGTAAGTTTTCATATCATGTGTTGTAAAGTTTTCATACATGAGGCTTTAACGTAAACACTGGTGACATAAACCATTCATTGCTACGTTGCTTATTGTGTTTTTATGCTGTTTTATACTTTTTTATGAGTTATGATAGCAGCGATTAAGTTGTTTGTATTTTGCTTAACTAAAACAAAAAATGCTTTTATCTTGCTATAGAATAAACACATTTCAGTAAAAACTGTGGACTGTATTTTGATGCAACAACCAGGAAAATGTTCACTTTTCAAATAAAATGATATGTCAAATTTCACTTTCGGTTCCTTGAATACGTATACGATGGGAAAACAGGCCACATACCAACTTTTCTTGAGCCAACGCATCATACTCTGTTTTCAATCGGAAATCGGATACTCATTGCAAAGAATTCGGGTTGCGTGGCCCACACCCAGGACCTCTTAAAAAATGGAAAATATTTTTTTTAACGATCCTTTTGTTAAGATGCAAGTGACAGGTAAGTATAGGGGAAAAGGCAATTGTCTTCTCTTTGGGGCCAGAACTTGCCGGCAGTGTGTTGGTACTGCTGGTAAAAGGAGTGGCGAATGCTGATTCTTAAGCCAAAATAATTATTTCAGTGCTCATTTCTTCCCCCCTTTTCTTGCTCTGTAGTGGCTCCTCTTTGAGAACAGTGTGACCACTATCCCCAGTTGTCTTGCATGATTAATTACAGCATCTGTCCTGTCAGAAGCTATAATGAAGAGGTCTTGATAAAAATTGCAAATTACCACTGGCAACAGTCTTAAACTGTTTATGATAAAATGAAAATTAAAAACAGCAAGTGTCAGCCCTGACCAGAATCCTAATCTAGGAAACATGAGGGTGTGAGTAGGGTGTCCGTAGCTCCCGTGCACAAGACATTCAGACATAATGGAATATGGATTCCTCAAAGTTGTTGTTGTATTTTCAAAGAATATTTACTGTATGTTGTGGGCTATGAATAATGAATTCAGCTTTCAATATTTCATAGTCCTCTCGTACTCTGTATTATGTACAAATATTGAACAGCAAGAGATTCTAATTATAAATTTATAGATCTCTTGCTGTAGAAAAATTTATGTCTAAATTGAAGCTTTTCATAAGATGTATTAGTTGACAGGTATCAGTGTTCAAACAGTCTTAGAATGATGCCTAATCACATCTACAAGGAGGCAATTGTGTTCCACAAAGAAATGATCTGCTTGCCTCGGACCCATCAGAAGGAGAGCTGATGGTAAGAGATTTTCTGTGAATTGAAACTAACATTACATAACAATAAGAACCATTTTATATTCTGTTGTGAAACCTTTAGACAAACGTCTTCAAAATTAATTGCTAAACTACATGTGACAGTAATTGTGTATTAGTTCTGTCATTGTCATTTTGAAAACCCATGAAGTATTGCTTGGGAAAAAAATGTCACTAGTGATAAGACTTAATTGCAAGCGAAGTCTGTTTTCAACTGTTTGCAGTTAGAAGCAGGTGTTGTAACATCTATTAAATGATTTTGTAAATCTTGGGTTTTATCACATTTGATTAAATGCTGCTAAGCCACTGACGGTCAATTTCAAGGCAAAAAAAAAAAATAGCTTAATTACGACAGTTTAAGAAAATTAATCATCAGGCAAAACTGTATGTTTAAAATGTCAAAAGGCTTGAATCATGAAAAGAATTCTCCAACCTTGTCACCAGATTATTTTTCTCAGAATTCACTAAGGCATATTATGAATCAACTTGTATTTCAATGTATACATGTGACTGGTTCCTATTCCTGAGAAGTCAGTAAGTACTGGCTGTACTTTTTGTTGTTGTTGTTGTTGTTACAGGTCAGAAATAAATCAGGGTAATGAAAAATAGACATGAGAAATGTGGTATCTGATTAGTGGGATTTCTAAATGGTCTAACTGCCTTCCCTCCTAAGCGGTCTTGGGACGTGAAGGAGGCCCCTCCGCACCCCCGCCCCCGCCTCTACTGCGCACACCTTTTCACTCCCCCTGCCCGGTGTGCGTTGTTTTGTTACTCTAGCTGAATACATTCCCTTTTTTTGCATTAACCTGTACTGCTGTATGATGGAGGAACATAAGGAGTTTTCATTTTTAGCTGACACGGGGTCATTAGTTCCCAACTCAAAGAACAAAAGCTTAAATGCCTTCGTGCAGCATAATTTTTGCAATTTATTACCACCTGACGGAGGTTTGAAGGCGTTCTAGACAGATGGATTAATATCTCGAGCTTAAGTAGAACTCCTCTGCTGTGTCCATTCAGCGGGTTTCAGACATCTGAATGGTTTCTTTCCCGTAACTCACTTCATGGAGCATTTTTCAGCACTGGACTTCAATCTAACCTTTCCTTCCACCCCCCCCCCCCCCCTTTGTTTGGCTTTTGTTTTGCAACAGCTGTTATTATCGTTTTTGGTCAGCTGTGATTGCTGGAGGCAAAATAGGACCAGATGGTGTTTTGCTATGCATGAATGGCGAGTTAGAGGCGTTGAGATTGAATAGGCCAAGTTTGAATGGTGTCGGTTCACCACCTGCCTGCCTGGGCTGTGGCACACACATCACAGTGGCAGGATCCGCCGCCGATCTACTAGAATCGGATGGGAAAGTGGGGCGCCGGGGTGGATTTTCCCCATATTTATTGATCTTCCATGCACTAACAGAATAATGCAGTGTACTGTCAATTTGAGTTAATTGGATATGACACAGCATGGGCGCGTAATCTATCACTCTAGAATTCTGGTTCACTGTAAGGATTTCATTGCTCACGCAGACACACACACATACACACAGAGCAGAAATTAATGGGCTAAGTAGACACAGGTTTAAAAAAAAAAAGTCTGTCTAAAATTATAGACTCACAAGTCTAAGGTTGAGGTTTTGGAAGGAGAAGACCTCTCAGGATTTGTGTCAGCTAATAACGCAAGGTAAAGAAGAGCCATGATTCTAGTATGTTTACAGAGCCCTCCTATTTGTCAGTTACCCATCAAGTAGTGCACATTTAGAAGAAATGTGCCTTGGTAGGAAAACCGCACAGATTCACAACCAGATTAGAATCCTCTTAGAAAATATTCCTAGATAGAATTTTCTCCTCACCCCCCTCAAATATAGTTAGTTTTGCTGACCATCCGAAGTAAATTTAGGGATAAACACTATCCCCGAATTTTAAAGTCAGTGAACGGCTTAACCCATGTTGCTTAGGATCCTACAGGTGTGACGGGTTTGTGTGTGCCAGCGTGTTGGAGGAAAAGCTTAACCACCCACGAAACGTGGAGTTAGATATGCAGACAGGCAACTCCATTTGCCTACGGCCCTAATTACTTAAATTTACTTCTGCTACATGCAAAACACTGTGATAGGTCCCAAAGGAGATGGGAAAATAAACAAGGCCTTCTGTTTACTTTGTATATGTTTGAAATCTTCCATAGTAAAGGTTTAAAAAAATAAACAGATAATAAGCCATCTTCAACATCAGTAGCTTTTTTTTTTATTTTTTATTTTTTATTTTTTATTGTGGTGGAGAAATGTACCCAGCAGACAGAATATGAACATGACAATAAGAGACAAAACAAACTAAGCAAATTGTTCTGGGTGATTGTATTTTTGTTTTTGTTTTGTTTTGTTTTTTGGGTTTTTTTTTTTTTTTTTGGTACTCTAAGAAACTGAAAATTTATTTAGAAAGGGAAGAGATTGTAATTGGTTAGGGGTGTTAGGGAAGGCTGCATGGAATCATCGGTGTTTAAGATGTGCCTTGAAGGTTGGGTGGATTTCAGTGGGCCGGGATGGAAGTCCTATCCTGGTAGAAGGAGATGACTCCGGACAACAGGAAGCAGGAGAAAAGCCATTCATGTTGAAATCACAAGCACCATCAAAGCAGCAGTAGACAGTATAGCAGACTGGCTACACAGTGCTTCTGGGGAGGTGAGCAGGAGAAAGTTCTAGAAAGGAAGTTAGAAGTTGGATTTGTAGAAGGTCTTGCAAGCCTGGTGAGGGACTTAAAAAGCACTGAAGTTGTCCAAATGAGGAAGGTATGATCAAGATTGATTAAATGCACGCAGGATTGTATCAACTGACTTTTGAGAACGTGGTATCCAGTTGGCTTTAAAGCAGAATGAAAATGGAACAGGATTCCCACTTGAACATATATCTCAAAATTTTAATTATTCACATACCTAAATAAAGCTATCACTTCATGCTCTCTCACCTCACCCCACCCCTGTCTCCCTGGTGCAAGAATACACCAATGACAGAGCCAAAGGAAGGCATTTTTGGCGACAACTGTAGAATAAGCCTTGTCCCTACATTAGCATCAAGAGGGATATCATTTTTCTGTGTTTCTGCTGTGAAAAGAAAGCTATTTTCACCACTGGTAAAAAGTACCTCTCGGTGCTTGAACTCCAATGTGATGCATGATGAAAAGAAGCCCTTGCTTTGTGGCCGAGTAAAACCTCAGGCAGGCAGCACTGGGAGGGATGTTGCTTATGGTCTCAATTTCATTTCAAAGAAGAACCTTCACAGATAGAAAATGTGAATGTGGCTGTAGACTTCTTAGCAGAGGAATAATGCTCTTTTGTAAAACATCTCATTATCCTGAGCATTTGTATAGTGCTCTGCACTTTTCAAAGCCGTTCCCTCGCTAGATAGGGCAGGGGTTAACCCCATGTAACAAATTAGGAAACTGAGGCACAGAGGGACTTGTCACATGTTCTAATATCTCTGCTTATAAGAGGCACGGTCAGAACTGGAATGGAAATATTCTCATTGTAGATCTGCTTTTTCATCTTTTTAATATTTATTTATTTTGAGAGGGGGGAGAGAGGGAGGGTGCGCATGCATTCACGTGTAGGTGGGGGAGGGGCAGAAAGAGAGGGAGACAGAATCCCAAGCTGGCTCCACACTCTCAATGCAGAGCCCGACACGGGGCTCTATCCCACAAACCTTGAGATCGTGACCTGAGCTGAAATCAAAAGAGTCTGGAGCTTAACCAACTGAGCCACCCAGGCACCCCCTTTTTTAACGTTTATTTGTTTATTTTGTCATCTTCTGATATTTGTATATGAATGCTATGTCGAAGACCTATATTTATATCTGTTACATATCTGTCTATAGACTATGTAGATAAGTGTGTGGATAGTAGATATAGCTAGATAATGGACGATGGATGATGATAGATGATAGATACATAGATGGCTACATAGATAGATGATAGATGACAGAAATCCATCAATACAAAAAAGAATAAGTAACCCATGTTTTCCTCATGGTTGGACAGTCTGTAAACCAGGGTTAATGCCACCTAGTCTGTGTTCTCCACGGAGCATAACGCCACATGGCAGTTTTTTCAGTGTGAATACTTTCCAGTCTGATTGTTTTCTCTACCAAGGTCTCTCTGTAATTATTTTGTATTCAGGCAAACAGCTTTGACCTGTGGTGTTCGAGCGTTAGGGCTGGAGGCACCACAGAAGTGCCAACACATACTATCCCACTGCGCGTGTAAAAAGAGGGGGAAAAAAATCGGGTTTTAAGGAAGATGGAGATGGATGAACATCAGGTAGATGTGGGTTGTTATGCATTATTTAAGGCATCCAGTGAATCCATATTGAGCATGGGAAATCAATGACTATATAGGGAGTGCATCTCCTTGGGGATTATGCAGTGCTGACCCTGCCTACTGCTTTGTGAGTTACCACT
Source organism: Neofelis nebulosa (assembly GCF_028018385.1). Taxonomy (NCBI): domain Eukaryota; kingdom Metazoa; phylum Chordata; class Mammalia; order Carnivora; family Felidae; genus Neofelis; species Neofelis nebulosa. Next base: position 30,564,443 of record NC_080798.1, on the reverse strand, counting down.
CCATTTCCAAGACTACAGCCCCCCGCCCCCCCCCCCCGCCCCCTGGGCTAGGTGGGGTGTGTTCTGCCACAGTCCACCACTTGTTAAAGGAAATAACAGGGATGAGGACCTCTCTCATCCTTTGTCCCTTATCTGCGAGAATTTATTATTGCCTTAACTTTAAACGAACAGAGCTCTAAAGCTATCTTTGCAAACAGTCACTTGGTAAGATTGAATAGAAATGAATGACAATTCCAACTTACTCACCCAGAAGACCAGGCATGAGCACTCTGGTGAATAAATATTTGGGGACTTTCATTTGCAAGGTGTTTGAGTGACTTACACGGAGTCAACAGAGTCACGGTTATTTTGAGAGCCACATCTTAGGTTTATTTTCAGATTTTTGGCCTACTTTTTTCTTTCTGGTCAGTTTGCTTGCATCCAAGGGTCTGTTGTTACCGATAGGTACTTTTTGATAACAAAAAGATTCTTTTTGATAACATTCCTTGTTACCTGTCACCCCTCTGACACGGAGAGGGAGTCTTAATTTTCACTTTGTCACAATGAGTGAACACGATGCCATGTTCTAAACCTGCCTTAATTGGTAATTTGCAAATTTGATACAAGATCTTAGTCCAAATCATTCAGGCCTGCTGTTCTACCCTCGCCCTCTCTCTGCTCATTCTTAATCCTCTCCTCTGTAATTGCTATTGAGTATGTAGGATCCCAGGGGACAAATAATAGCATCTGAGGAAATTACCTACATGTAGTCCGACCTCGTGTGTGCTTTTTTGGATGCCAAATTAAGGTATCCATCTTCGGATGTTTGGACAGTTACCTGGAAGGACTGGCACCATTTTCTCCATAATAACACTTTTATAAATTGTGTCCAAATGCTGGCATACCTAGCATGGGATTTTTCTAATGATGTTCAGAATATTGTGGCCAACGAATGTCAGTACAGCTATATAGTCCTTTTCAAAGCAGAACATAATTCCATGGGGGAAACGCGTATCCTTTTATGTGCAGAAAATAAAATCACTGTTGCTTATGCTATTTGGAGGTAGAAATTTCTTACCAAAAAAAAAAAAAAAAGTTTTCTCACAGTTTAAATCCTAAAATCTTAGTTAGCAAGGAGATTGGGACTATTATCAGGAAAATTTTTCAGGATTTAAATGTGCAAAGAAAAGGTGGCAATGATATTTGCTTCTAGACTATCAAGGTCCCCAAAATGGGGTGCTTGGCCTCAATCAACTATGGGACAAAAGCAACCAGTCAAAGCAGATGACTCTTCAGAATGGGTGCAAATAATCCTTTTTGGATTGGGCTTACTTTCTGTGAAGAAATTTGTTTGTTTACTTCTAGGTTGTGCCTGAAGTTTGTTTATTGCTGAAGAACATTGTCATGGACAAAAATATGTGCTTTGTTTATATTTGGAACAAAATAGGAAGGTCAGACTCTTGAGAAGGTTAGGTAACCCTCTACAGAGGTTTCTATCCTTTGAACCAAACACTGTTCTAAGATCAGAGTCACGTTTCTTAAAGTTGTTTTCTGGAATTGCTAAATATTTTTACGGGGTGAGGGGCCTCTTTGGGAGAAAACCTTCATTTGGGGATTTCTGGAGGAGAAACTGGTACCCCACGACCTCATAGCACTTCACCAAGGGAAATTCAGGAAGCACCAGTTGGCCAATTTCAAGTGTTTACATCACTGCCACACGTACGAGAAATGAACAGAACTCTGCAGAGCATATTAAGTGTACTCAGTGCTCCACCAATACTCTGACAAGTGTCAGCGGTCTGCACACAGGGGCCACAAGTCCTGCAAAGAACCTGAGCTCACAGGTAAGTAGCCTGTGTGTCAACGCAACAGAACTCAGCCCAGGAAGGAGGTGATCGTTGAATTCCTGTGGTTTGGCAGGGGGGGCCCGGGCAACAGCCATGAAACTGCTTGGCCCCAGAACTAATAAGCTGCATTTTGTAAGCCTGTATTCTTCAAGCAACTAAGAGTTTTATGTTTGATACAGATGGTGTTTATATGGAGTATACGAGCTCAGCGTGAGAAGTAGTCATAAAACAGACTGGGGCTTGGTATAATTATTCACAATTACTATTGTATAATTGGATGCCGTAACTATTATATAAAAAATATTTTAAGAAGTAGACTCTGCTCATACTTTCATAATAGTTCTTAACAATAAGAGACATATGCTGTAAACATCGTAACATATTTTATGGTGTTTACAAACTTCTACAAGGTTTGGCAAAGTTGCAAATATAAAAAGGCCAGGTTCTCTCTCTTGCGTTCTCAGGAGGACCAGTGGCCCTTGTCACTTCTGATAGCAAGCCACCCGGGGACTTAGGGGGCCAACTGCTCTAGGCCACTCAAACGAATGGATAGTTGTGGCTAACAATATTTCAGCAGTTAAAAAAAGAGAAAAAAAAATGGGTCTGTTCTGCGGAAATTACCAAGTTCTTCAGTTTTTTTTTTTTTCCAAGCAAAGTTCTGTTATGCCACATTGTCACAACTGGTGCATCACATAATGCTTATTCTAATGTTTCTGGATGGAATTAGTGAATCTACAGACATCAGATCATTATACACATAAACGCTTACGTCTTCTAATAGGAAGAAAAGATGAGCCTATGTCCCTCTCACCCCCAAGCTACAAAACAGGCACGGAGAAAATTCATTAGCGTTTTAAGCGAAACTTCATTTCCTTTTAATTGCGTTTACAAAGCAGGTCTGTGTCCATGAGCACAGCAGCTCTTGCCGGGAACAGTAGAGCATGGGAAGTAAATTTCAGAACAAATGACTTCAATGGTAGTCTTGTTTTCCGATGCATGTGTAATGGACATTGAAATCCGTGCGGCTCTCCAGGTGCCCCCCTCATTCCTACTCATGGGTGGCATCCATCGCTGAACTTTTGCCTGATTCTTGAGGGTGATTAATGCACTTCGATGACTGGAGTCTTCAGTAGTATCAGGGGTTTCCAATGTTCCTGCGTTACCGTCAAGAAGTGAGAGGCATCTGTACCATCTGGACGCCTCTCTAATTTCCACGATTCCTGATGCAGAGGAGTGAGGGCCAGGCTGGAGACTCTTACTCATATCAGCTCACCCCCTGTTGCTACAAGCATGGTGCCCTTGGGTATTTATCTGCCAGGCGACAACAAGCATGACATCTTCTGCCTTAGCAGTCAGGAAGAGTGAGGGTTAGCTCCCTTGTTATGTCGGAGGCCAATACCGAATGTTCCTAGCGTGGACTGTGTGAGGTATGGTTTCCAGAAGGACTGCTTCCCGTTGTCCTCCTTGGGCCTGAGGAGGGAGTCCGTGAAGAATGGCTTTGGTACCCTGCTGTATTATGCCTGAGTGTGCGGCCCCAGCCTTTTGGAGATTCTCGACTATGCTGCTGTTTCCTGTACCTGGAAGGTGGCCAAGAACGCTCCTGACTCGGTGAGAGCAGCAACATGTACAGTGAACCCCAGGATCAGGTTCTCCTGCAAAAGAGAATATGAACGCTTAGCGAGTGAGGATGCTTGGGATTTTGCCTACTTGGACCTACACTGGTACACCCTGTTTCTTTTTTTTTTTTTTTTAATATAGATCATATAAACATGCATATGTATTTATGTACTGCTAAGCTTAACCAGTATATCACAACTGTTTCTTTTATTTGACTGTATGGAATCCCTTTTTTGCCAACCCGGCTTAATTCTATGGTACAAGCAGCCCAAGGGGACTTTTAATAAAAGCGGACAATTGTCCTTTCTGACATTAGCCTCAGAGTTCAGGATTTGATTTCCAACATCTTAGCGTCCATTAATAGCTCATTGTGAGCGTACTACCTATCAATTATTCTCATCTTCTCATATTTACAAATTTTATGATTTTTCTCTGAGCTTTATGAAATAGAGTATCTATTGATTTGACTTCTTATGCTTTATCCCATCATCTTATTGGCTTATTGTGCAGGCATAATATTAATAATACTATTATTGTTATTCATTCATGCATTTGTTCAGCAAATATTTACATGGTGCCTCCTTTCATGGGGTTCTATTCTAATGGGGAATACAGTTTTATTAATTCATTAAGTAATTGGGTACTTACTAAAGTGCATTGGAGAAAAATAAGCAGAGGGAACGGGGATGGGAGAGTATGGAGGGGTCAGTAGAGGATGTACTACAAGTTTGAATAATCAAAGAAAGCCTTATGAGAGAGTGACAGTGGGCAGGGGAAGGGGCTGTGTGTCCATCTAGGGAAAAAGCATCCAGGCAGAGAGAATAGCAGAATGGCCCATGCACAGACTCAAGGCACCCAGTGTGGCTGGAGGTGAATGAGCGTGGGAGAAAGCGGATGAAATCCAACTGGGAGGCAGAGAGACAGGCCATGGAGGGCGGTGGTTCATAATCGTCACAGTGGATCATATTAGCTATTATTTTCTTTGTTTAGGTGTGATCATAATATTGTGGTTATGTTGAAAAAAAAAAGAGTCCTTAATTTTCTGAGCCACATACTGAAATATTTATGGATCAGATGAAATGATGTCTTGGGTTTGTTCTGTAATAGTGCAAGATGGAGAAAGTATATGGGGATGTGGAGGGAGCAGCCTTGGCCATGGGTTGAGAGATGTGGGGTCTGGGTGTTGGGTACATGGAGGTCAGTGTATCATTTTGTCTACTTCTATGTATGTTCAAAATTCATCATAATCCTAATAGAAAAAAGAATCGCATGGGGAGCCTTTAAAAGTAAGTAACAGGGGCGCCTGGGTGCCGCAGTCGGTTAAGCGTCCGACTTCAGCCAGGTCACGATCTCGCGGTCCGTGAGTTCGAGCCCCGCGTCGGGCTCTGGGCTGATGGCTCGGAGCCTGGAGCCTGTTTCCGATTCTGTGTCTCCCTCTCTCTCTGCCCCTCCCCCGTTCATGCTCTGTCTCTCTCTGTCCCAAAAATAAATTAAAAACGTTGGAAAAAAAAAAAAAAGTAAGTAACAGCTCCAGTAATCGGTGTAATTGGTTTGGGGTACAGCATCCACATTGTTTTGTTTTGTTTTAAGCCTCCCCAGGTTTTGTTAATTTCCTGTTCATGTGAGAACCATGGGTGTGAGACCATTATTAGGACATAGGCTTTTACTCTAAGTGAGAAAGAGAGCGAGAATTTTGAGCAGGAGAATGACACAATCTGACTTCTACCGAAGCAGATCATTCTGACTGCTGGGTTGAGAACAAACTATAGGGCGGCACGGGCAGAAGCAAGGAGATCCAGGCAATTATGGACAAATGTACCAAATAGTGTGGTGAGGGCTGTGACGGAATGTTGGGCACATGAAAAAGTAGACTGAACATACATATTGTCACTCCATCCAAGCCATTCCTGGGCAAAGGACTTTCCAAAATATGCTAGGATGCTGTGCTGAGAGGATAATGGTATTTCAGGTCTTGGATGGAATATAGTGAGGGAGAGAGTAAGATGACCCAGGGAAATACACACAGCTAGGCAAAATCACTTGCCCTTTAAGACTTTTGACTTCCTTCACCGGAAGTAAACAGTTATGTGTCCAATCCCTGCCCCGATTGGTTTTTAATGGGTGGGGCACGGTTGGGAAGGTTAGAAAGAAAATTTCAGGGCCCAACACACAGGAACTCGGCATCTCCTAAACCATCTTTCATTCACTGTGAACATACAGAAGGCTTTGGAAGTCCAGCCGAACCGATCAAATCAGTCTTTCAGTGACAGTTCTGGCATGTTTTCCCATATGATGGAATCTTAAAGTAGAGGCGGGGCATTCCCCACCACACCCTGACCTGTATCTTCCAGATATTACTCTGAGACATTTTCAGCAAACCTTGTTTAATCCATAACTACATATTGAGTGTGCCTTCTGTAAGGCCTGGTATTGGACTTAGTGGGGAAAAAATTGCTTGATATGTAAACCTTGCCTTTATAATTGTCATACATTCTGACCCCCTCTTCTTTTTTTTTAAATTTTTTAAAATATTTATTCATTTTTGAGAGACAGAAAATGAGTGGGGGAAGGGCAGAGAGAGAAGGAGACACAGAATCCAAAACAGGCTCCAGGCTCTGAGCTGTCAGCACAGAGCCTGACGCGGGGCTCGAACTCACAGACTGCAAGATCATGACCTGAGCTGAAGTTGGACGCTTAACCCACCTAGCCACCCAGGTGCTCCTCTGACCCCCTCTTCTTGAACCAACCATTGCACTTAGTTAATACACAAATAAGTACTTAGTGATGATCTCCTTTGTTGTGTACTTTGCTACTGGAAATACAGTAGCTCATGGAATACAAGGTCTTACATATAAGCATTCATAGCCCCCCACCACCAAGGAAAGTACTGAATCCACAATGGATGGTAAAAGATGTTGGTTGACTGATTTTTAATTTTCATGTGAAATCAATAGACGTTATTGATTTTAAATAAAAGGGTCCTTAACTTTTAATCAATATTGACTTTATTAATAATTCTTTAGTTTAAGAATTGTGCCATTCCTAACAGTTATTGCAGGGGGATGGGAAGATGACTTGGGCTGATCTGACCCAGCTTCTGGAGCACTGGGATAGTTCCCCAAATCCAGCTTAACAAAGAGCACATGAGATGGGGAAGTTGAATTGGTTAGATTTCCCGGCGGCACCTAAGAAGATCGCAGAGTTGACCATGACTCTTAGTGTTGTCTCAAGCTTAAATCCTTTGGCCCAGGCACGTCTGTCTAAGAGGGAAGAAATGCCAAACTTGACATTGAGCCAGCTGATCTCACCTCCGAGAAAACCCAACTTCTGCCTTCTACTACGTTGATCTTTCTCTTTGTATCACCTCAACCCTCTCCTATATCATTTGATACACAAGGCTTAAATCTTCTTACTGTTTTAAGTAGAAGTGATTCTGTATCTTATGCATGTATGAACATTGCCTCTTCCTTGAGCAACTAAGCAACTTTTGGTGGAAGAACAATGCCTTCTACTTCTTTAGAAGCCCCACAGCAGGTGCTCAATAGATAGTTTTTAAAGAAATAGAACTAACGAAATGCATTATTGTGTTCATTCCTGTTTTAATTAGGACTCTCAATTGTGGGAGATTAAAAACCCGAATCAAATTGGCTTAGGGGAAATAAGGGAATTTATTTGCTCATATAACTGAAAAGTCCAGGGACAGAACTGGCTTCAGGCACAGCTGGTGCCAAGAGCACAGACAAGTCATTAGGCTCATTTTCTCTTCTGTCTACAGTGTTATCTTTATCTTCTGGTTCCACTCATAGAATCCTGGAAGTACTGGTTTACAATACCCTTTCTGCTGGCCTTCCCAGCAGAAAAGAGAATGTACTCTCCCACCAACGCAGAAAATCTCATTGCGTTCAGTTGGTTCTGATTGGGTCTTGTGTTCAAGCATAACCAATCACGGTGGACTATGATAATGTACTACTCTGATTGGCTGAGCTCAAGTCACCTGTTCATCTCCGGAGAGGATGGATTAAGTTCCACTAGAAGTACACGGAGTAAGACCAGGAACAGGTTGTTCGCCTATGGAAAATTAGAGAATTGTTACCAGAAGAAGAGTGCATGGATTCTAGGGGGCATCAACAGTGCATGTAACATACTTTCTGCCTAGGAAAGTCCTCTCAGAGCGTTACAAAGCATCTAATGGAGTCTGGGAAAAGGGTAAACTTGCCTTTGGTGTGTGCCAACATAATTATTTTTGTGGCTTTGTTCTCTGTTGCTCTCAGCCTGCCTTTTAAGTGAGGACATTGCCTAGAGTAAACTCTTATAGTTCATCCCTTAAAGTGAGGCCATGTGACCTGGCTATTGTTCAGATTCCCTGTCTGTGGTTTGACGTATATAAAATAAAGAGAGAAATTCTTCTCTGCAAAACCCACCAAAACATCCAAGCCCACTTGCCTCCTCTCTTTAGTTTCCCTGGGTGACTGTTGAATAAATGATTGAACATGGGACGGCGCTTATCTTCCCAACAATAGCCCTGCAAACATCCAACACTGTCAGATGCTTTTTCTGGCATTTGAAAGTACGCCTGCAGCAAAACCATCTATTGAATGTTCACTGTGACTAAGACCTTGTGGACAAAGAAGACTGTGAAGCTGCCATCATTTGGCAAAATCACTCCCTGCGGGGCCTGCTGGGGGAAGAAGAGCAGAAGACGTGGTAGGTGACACCCCAACACCAGCCAAGAATGGGGTGTTGGGGATTTCCCAAACTCGTACACTGTCTTGATGCTTTCCATAGAGCACAGCTGGGATGGGCTCCAGGTTGAGGACATTTCAAGGTGTGGGCCCAGGAGTTGGGAAGAGGCACTGGCCTTCTGCAGCCTAAGCGATGTCCCAGATGTCGCACTTGTCTCTGTAAGGCTCTGTGTCTTGACTTCTTGCCACTTCGTGCAAACTCCTGATCCAGATTGGATTTGCCAGGGGGATATTCCCTCTAATTTTCCAGTACAGCTATGTTTCATAATTTTAATAACTGCTGATATAATATTTCAGAACTCTAAATGAATTGTAAAGATCTGATCATGAATTCTACACAGCTTTGGCTTATTGTGTTGGTAATAGGCACCACTTTGTGGTGGTTCCCTGCTCTTGGTGATTTCTCCTCCTCTGATTCATTGGATATGGTCCTCTGACACAGCCCTTTTGGCCATAGCTGATGGACCAGGGACACCTGTCCTTGGGTGAGCCAATCAGATTATCCTTTCCTGGAACTTGCCAATTGGAGCAGAGCCTGAGGGCCAATGGAGTGGAATTAATGTTAGCCCTTTGCAGTGTTTCTCAGTTTTTTCTGGTAAGTGTGCAGATTCTGGGTTACTCCCTGAAAAATTTTGATTCGGTAAATTTGGACTTGAATCAGGAATCAGTCTTCGCAAGCACTCCTAGGTGATTTCCTCTCATCAAGTTGATTTGGAAAATACTTGGAAGTCTAGGAATTTCCACTCTGAGTTCTCCATGGTAGGTTGGTTCTTCCTTTCCAAGTTCTTACGAGTGTGCAACCCTTGATTCTACAAATAACACATTCTCTTTTGTCTCAAATTGACCAGACTTAGTTTCTATTGCTTGCAGTGAAAGATTACTAATTTGGAAATATCCCATGTCTTGAGAGACCGGCCAAAGGGCATCGCGTGTTGAAGGCAGAAAAGGGAAGGAGCTACAGATGAATGTGGGAGAAGTAGATGAGCGAATGAAACAAATCCGCTAGCTTTGAAGAAGATTCCATACTATGGTATGCCCTACATTCAGTTGTCCTGGGAAAGAGAAAAAAAGCATAGTAAATGAGGGACTCCGACCCTTTGAGCAAATGAACGAATTGTAGCTCTTGCTTTCAGAGACTATGCGATCTCTTAGTACAGGTCTGATGCCTTATTTTGCTCTCTCTCTCATTTTATGTTCAGAAAGTGCCAACACCCCGGGCTCTCTTGGTCAATACCCCCTTTTGTGTGAGAATTAAGTGTTCATCTTTGGATGTAACATTGACATATGAGATAAACCTGTGGCTACATTGGGACAGCACCATGATCCCCCGCTTGACAGCTGTGACAAAAATTGGACCAGCCTACCAGTAGGCCAAAGGCTTTTTCCTTGAGCATGTAGTTAGTGAGTTCTAGTTTCATTCAAAGTCTCTTAATTCCCAGGCACTGGTCGGCAGCTTCTTCCTGCTTAAGCGAGATGAGTCTATCAAATGCACCTGGATGTTCTGGCCAAAGGATCAAACTCTAGGGGTCATGTTACTTCACCAGTTTTTTTTTTTTTTTCAACGTTTCTAATTTATTTTTGGGACAGAGAGAGACAGAGCATGAACGGGGGAGGGGCAGAGAGAGAGGGAGACACAGAATCGGAAACAGGCTCCAGGCTCCGAGCCGTCAGCCCAGAGCCCGACGCGGGGCTTGAACTCACGGACCGCGAGATCGTGACCTGGCTGAAGTCGGACGCTTAACCGACTGAGCCACCCAGGCGCCCCTCACCAGTTTTTTACTTAGAGATCTCTAGCTCAACTTTAGTCTTAAGCACAAGGAGATTTACAACCCCATGCTCTCCGAATTAACACCAATGCAACAAACAGAGGGTTTCCAAAAGGGATGTTCTTCATAAGAAGGAATCTCTTTTGGGACGCCTGGGTGGCTTAGTCAGTTAAGCGTCTGACTTCGGCTCAGGTCGTGATCTCACGGTTCGTGAGTTTGAGCCCCGCATCTGGCCCTCTGCGGTCAGCATGGAGCCTGCTTCAGATCGTCTCTGCCCCACCCCCTTCCCCACGTGCGTGCTCTCTCTCTCTCTTTATGAGGGAGGTACATATGTGTATGTTAGGGCCCCAGAGCAAGAGATAAGTGCAAAAAAGACATCTATTTCTTGAGTTCTACCATACTAGCCTACTCTCTCTTTTCTCTGTTGCTGAGAGCCAAGCCTTACAAATCGCTTTCACCACCCATTCCCCAATATCTGGTATGTGGATGGGATTCTAAGTCACTCTAGATTTCCCCAAAAGTGCCGGTTTGGGCCGTCTGACAGTGTACTCTGGGCAGCCCAAGATAATTTGATACAGAGTGACAGTGTCCACTATTGTATATCAAACCTTTCTTCTTATTTCTCAATCCTGAACTGGCTTTTTGTCCCCTCTCACACTGACAGCCTGCTATCAATTCCAGCCGGGAGAACACAGCCTGGATATTTGGCAGGTAATTAGTTGGCTATATATCAGCAAGAGTTGGTCGTTTTATTAAGCGTGTTCCCATCTTGTTCGCGGTTCCCCACCGGCGTCCATCAGCATTGTGGCAGCCTCCGTTTGCTCGTCTAATATTGTCTCCCGGGTAATGAGGAATTGAGGAAGAACATTCTAGGGGAGCCATGTTTGGCGTTCGCATTTTGGCATTGCGCTTCGGGTATCTAGGATCAGCTGTAGGACCCCACTGTCAGGGAGAAGTGCTATCTTATTTTGAGTCCCTACCCGACTCCCCATAAAAGTGTCATCAGGGAAGTTGCTCACAAAATACCAGAGTGGAATTAACACCAGGAATTCTGAAAAGCTTCAAAACTTCTCGACGCATAGTGAGATCGCCTTTTCGATCCATGCTTGAGGCTTCCCCCGGTTTGGCTGCTGGTTTGACAAGGTTGACGTGTGCCTTAGAGTTCATTAAGACTTACCTATGTCTCATGTGTTAAGTAATGATTTCACCTGTGGACCGGGCTTGCCTGAATTTCGGGGTCCATCTTCTACTCTCCCCACATTCAGAGTGAGGTACAATCTGTAGAGTTGTTTGCTTGCCTGGTATCTGTGCCTCTTCTTTTGGCACCTGAATCCTGGTTCTCCCTTGTCTGTGAGGCATGGGTACTGGCCAGTTCCATTCTTGGCCCAAAGTTGGACATGTGGACCAGGCCTGGCCGGTTAGAGCATCACATCTCATGAGCCATGGGAATAGATTTCAAGACAAGCGTGGGACCCAGTCACAGCCTAGATCTCCAGGGAAGGGAAAAATCTCCATTTGTTCCGTAGCCTGCTCAGAACCAAACATAACGTTATCACAAGTAACTACGAGAGACCCTCCCGTCGGTGAAAATGGCATCCGACAGAGGAAGGTAAAGTCAAGAGATGCAAGAATAAACCTGAGTCAGGGTGCCTGGGGGGCTCAGTTGGTTGAGGATCCGACTCTTGGTTTCTGCTCAGGTCACCATCTCATGGTTTCGTGAGTTCAAGCCCTGCATCAGGCTCTGCACTGACAGTATAGAGTCTGCTTGGAATTCTCTGTCTCCCTCTCTCTGCCCCTCCCTCAATCATACTGTCTCTCTCGAAAGAAAGAAAGAAAGAAAGAAAGAAAGAAAGAAAAAGAATAAACCTGAGTCTGGTGAGATGGTTTAGGTTTCTGGACCCACTTGTTCCTGCAACAATTATTCACGCCAATAAAATCCCATTTCTACGTAAGCCACCGAGTAGCATGAGTCCCGACCAACACTCTTACCTCTTTTAATCCTATTTCATACATCTGCTTTGCCTTCCTGTTCCCACTCCATTAGATGCAACTCTGCCAAAATCCCTTCGTCCTCTCAGATTGAATTCATAGGTCCCTGCTTCCGAAACTGATTTCCTGATACTCACCCTAGTCAAAATGAATCGCTCCCTTGTCTCTTTTCTTTCCACCTAAAATTCCCTATGGGATTTTGCATGTTCACAATTCACATAGACGTCTCCACTTATTAGAAGCTGTCTGGTGATACTGTGTCCCGAACACTTTATTCAGTGAAGGATGGACTTGAAACTCGTTCCTTTGGAGGATGTGAGCACTTTTACCTTCTTAGGAAACATTCACTAGATTAGTGATGAGTCCCCAAAACAGCATTTCCCAAACTGATCTATGGAATACTGGTGTACTTTAAGATACCTGAGTAACAGGTGCTCGTCTATAAACAGGTCTCATGGTCAAATAAACCTGGGAAAGTTAGTTGAACAAAATTGACAGTTGGTGCTTCCTGGAGCCTTTATCACACTCAAGAACAAGAGGACACTCCAGGCAGGATATGGGGGATGTGGATATAAAATAAAAGTGCCAGTCAGGGTCTAGTCAGGAGACAGAACTCGTATAGTCATTCAACCCAGCAAGGTTTAATGTGAAACAATTATTAACTGGAACCAGAGGACTGGCTATTCTAAAGAATACAGGAAGGAGTAAATTTGGGAGAGGGCTCCCCCAGGACCGAGATTCATACCTCACTGTGCGGGGTACAGCTCAGCCCACTGGATGAAAGAGAGTTCACTGAGGCTCCACAGCCCAAGGCTGCAAGCAGGAAACCACCCACTGAGATGCCAACAAACCTTTCCTGGAAGGTGCCCAGCAGGTAGTCTTGAACTTGCACCTCAGATCTTCTGTCCGAGGGAAAGAACCCTTTACAATCTTACTTTGAAAACTGACATGTTTTAATCCTTATTTCAGATGTGCATTGACAACTACCACTAAATATTTTAAGTTGCCTGAAGGCAGTGAACGTGTCTTATTGTTTTTCTCTCTGGGTCTCACGGTGCCTTGAAGAGTGCCTTATATATCTTGTCTTCTTTTCCAACTTGACACTGAGTTAGCTACATTTCTTTAAGGCTCTTACTACAGTTTACCTTGCATGAATTATGTCAGAGCGTCAACAAGAATTCTAGCTTAAATGCTATTTATTCTACTAAGACTTCCAAGACTTACCCAGCTGGACATTTCATTTCTTATTATCTATGATTAACTTTTAAAAATCTTTATTTAAATGGCATTGTTATTCGTATACGTTCCTTAGCCCCCTGTTCAAGGGCAGTCGTGGGCATAGCTGACTGACTTGACATCTTGGTGGTCTTGACAGTGTCTGAACGATCACAGCTGAAACTGGGTGAAAATTCCATCACACCGGATTTAAAAATGAAGATATTTACTTCTCTCATGTAATAGAAGTCTAGAGATCCATAGTTCCATGTTAGCTTAGCTATTTAACAATGCATGTAAAACGTATAGAATCTATTCCATCATCCACAGCCTCTTCGTTTTCTTTTTTTAATATTTATTTATTTATTTATTTATTTATTTATCTATTTGGAGGTGGGGCAGAGAGAGAGAGAGAGAGAGAGAGAGAATCCCAAGCAGGCTCTGCAGGGCTCAATCCCATGACCATGGGATCATGGCCTGAGCTGATAACAAGAGTCAGGCACTTAACCCACTGAGCCACCCAAGTGCCCCCACCCCCACTTGGTTTTCACACTCAGACTTGTCACCTGAAATTCACAAGATGACTATTATAACCTAAGGTTCAAGTCTTCACATGAGAATATCCAAATAAGGAAAGGAGGGAAAATTAATGTCTCTCATATCAGATCTGGATCACATGATCATGCCCAACTGCTGGGGAACCTGGGAAAATAGGGACTGGGCATTTGTGGTTCTGTCCTGGGAAGTGGGGTTGTGGGGGAAAGGAGGGAAGGCAACACCTGTTAAAAGGCAACCTATGGTGTCCACTAGAGTGGAGGCTCATTAAACATTCACTGAGTGAATGAACGAATGTTTTTAGTGTGCACTTCTTTTCCATTAAAGTATAGTTGACCTACAATGTTGTATTAGTTTCAGGTGTACAGAATAGTGATTTGACAATTCTATATGTTACACAGTGCTTGTCATGATATGTGTAGTTACCATCTGTCCCCATACAAAGTTATTACAATATTATTGACTATATTCCCTATACTGTACTTTTCATCGCCATAACTTATTTATTTTATAAGTGGAAGTTTGTACCTCTTAGTTCCCATTGCCTATTTCACCTGTTCCCCTTCCCTGGCAATTGCCAGTTTGTTCTCTGTAGTTATGAGTCTGTTTTTGTTTGTTTGTTTTCTTTTTTCATTTTGTTTTCTTAAATTCCACATATAAGTGAAATCATGTGGTATCTGTCTTTCTCTGCCTGACTTATTTCACCTAGCGTGATACACTTTAGAACCATTCATATAGTCGTGAATGGCAAGTTTTCATTCTTTTTTGTGGCTAATATGCCATCACACACACACACACACACACACACACACACACACGCACACTGTATCCATTCCTCTATCGATGGACACTTAGTTTGCTTCCATGTCTTAGTTCTTGTAAAGAATGCTGCAATGGGGTGCCTGGGTGGCTCAGTTGGTTAAGTGTCCTACTTCAGCTCAGGTCATGATCTCACGGTTCGTGAGTTCGAGCCCGCGTCAGGCTCTGTGCTGTCAGCTCAGAGCCTGGAGTCTGCTTGGGATTCTGTGTCTCCCTCTCCGTCTGCCCCTCCCCCACCCATACTCTGTCTCTCTCTCTCCCTTTCTCAAACACAAATAAACATTAAAAAAAATAAAATAAGATAATGCTGCAATGGACATAAGGGTGCATACATATTTTCAAATTAGTGTTTTCATTTTCTTTGGGTAAATACCCAGCAGTGGAATTACTGGAAGTTGTGCATTTCTACATTTCTGTTATTTACAGTATTTCCACTCTAAGCAAGATGTGCTGGATAAGCAAACTGTAGGTCCTACTCGCCGGTTTCTTATTCCTTAGGAAATTGTTTTCTTTGCTTGTTTCTTATTTTTCTGTCATGGAAACATTACGCTAGTAATATTTAGCTGGTATGAGTAATAGAGTTAGAGGCAACAATGGGAAAAATGATCTGGTAAAAGAAGTTTTACTGTCTTCTCTCATTTACGTGTTACACCAATCTCTTCATTTTTATGCGTGTGAGGCTCTTAATGTTCTCACTATTTGAAGCATTCCACAAAACTCCTTATTCTCCATTTACTACCCAGGTATTATTCACATTATTACTTTTCACAAATAGTCACCGGGTCCGTGTTGGAAAATTTATAAATTAGTCTGGCTATGTATTACGAATATTCTGCCTCTACCGGGTAAGGATTTTTGGTACTGTGTTTCACTTTAATTTACTTGTGTTCTTTAAAAGTTGTATTCTTCTTCTTCTTTAAAGTTTATTTATTTATTTTGAGAGAGAGAGAGTGCATGAGCAGGGGAGGGGCAGAGAGAGAGAGGGAGAGAGAATCCCAAGCAGGTTCTGTGCTGACAGCATGGAGCCCAATGCGGGGCTTGATCCCAGAAACCGTGAGGTCCCTACCTGAGCCAAAATCAAGAGTCAGACCCGTAACCAACTGAGACACCCAGGTGTTCCTATTATTATTTCTTGCCTGCGATATTTAGCAGATATATTTACTTTTTCATAACAATGGTAACAAAGGAGGGTCATAAGCACCATGGAAAGCTTTGGGGAGAAGTCATTTGGGTTATATTATGACACACAGATAGATAATGACCCCATTAGAATGTAAGGAGAATTATAGAATTGCTTCATATAAGGAGCAATTTTTGGCGTTCTACCCACCATCGTTTCCCTAGTATCAACTACCATAGTGACCACTCAATAAATCTTTGGATAAAAAAGTAAATACCTGGGGTGCCTGGGTGGCTCAGTCAGTTAAGCATCTGACTTCAGCTCAGGTCATGATCTCACAGTTTGTGAGTTTGAGCCCCACGTCAGGCTCTGTGCTGACAGCTCAGAGCCTGGAGCCTGCTTCGGATTCTGTGTCTCCCTCTCTCTCTGCCCCTTCCCTGCTTGCACCCTGTCTCTCTGTCTCTCAAAAATAAATAAACGTTAAAAAAAATCTTTTAAAGTAAATACCTGTTTGATAATACCTGCTCATCAGAGGTTCTCACTCAGATCATCTAGGAAAGCTGTTCCCAGGGAGGAGTAGTAAGAAGTAGCTTCAAGCAATTATTAAGCAAAAAAAAAAAGATAAAATTGCACACAAACATTTGACATAGACTTTATGAATTGCCCCACTATCCACTATATCCACCACTGATAAGCATTGTTATGTATTCATTGAAGGCAGCAATATGGTATATGTTCATATTAGTCCCTTTAATATTTCTGGGAAAATAAGAAAATGCAGATGATAGGACTCGGTATAGGGTAGCGGGCAGTTTCTGACTCTGGAACGAAATACACTGAAGTTAGAATCTAAACCTTGCCTTCGTTATTTACTAGGTCTGTGATCTTGCTCAGAGCGTGTTATGTCCTTATCTTTAAAAGACAATGATAATCTTTTCTCTGCGAGGAGATTGGACAATAATGGAAATGCAGTGTATCAGGCACAAGGCTTTGCTCATAAGGGTCCCATGGGTCTTGGTCTCATTATTTTAATGAGATTGAGTGTTCCTTCAGCTTTGTTAAAACCTTGTATAGCCTAACACTCCCAATTCCTTACAATGACCTAAAAGGCTGTATATAATCTGGCCACTGACTACCTCTCTGTTCTGATTTACCGCCACTTTCTTCTTACTCACTAAAGGGGCCATGTTGGCCTACTTTTTATTCTTCCCGCATGCTAAGCTTATCCCTGCCTCAGGGCCTTTGCACTTACTACTGTCTGTGCGTTGTGCTCTTTGAAAAACTGGCTCGTGTTCAGCTAAAATGTCATCTCCTTAGAGAGGCCTTCTTTGACCTATCAAATGAAATCCCCATCCCACATCACTTTCTATTAAATCACTCTATTTTATTTTCTTCATGCAACTTAGCACTCTCTGAAATGATCCCATTTATTTACTTGTTCACTTGGATATTGCCTGTCTCTGTCCACTAAAATGTGGGCTCCCCAAAAAACTTAAACTATATTCATTTTAGTTTCTGCTGAAGCCCAAGTATGTAGAATGGCACCTGGCACATAATAGGCCCAGGAAATATTTATGGAGTGGATGAATTGTAATTAGTCATTATCTTCCCTTTCTGACTATTTGAACAAGCATAACTCAATCAGTCTCCATTTTTCATTGAGATTTGAGCGTAACACAGAGTTTCGCAATGCCCTGATGATTAAAATGAAAATTAAAGAGCTAGGGACGCTCAGAAAGAGGAAAGTCTTGAAGAAAAAATATCCCCAAACTCTTTTCTTCCCCCAAAGTAGTGCAACTGATTTTCAGTGTTTACTTCGGGGTCCCTTTTCAGCATTCATTTCTTTCCCTCCATCATCAATCATTGTCAATTTGAAAAAGTACAATACTTAGGGTCATTTATCTAGACCTATTGGAGTCTAAAATTATGCAGCTTCAGTCAAATATATGTGAATAAAGACTGTCATTTCTGATTAATGACATGTGACTTGAATGTCTCACAAAATCATTTGTGCCATCCAAGCTTTACAGAAAGGTTATTATGTAAGGTCTTCCCCTAATGTTTCTGCCTTCTCCCTCTAAGAATCCTAGAAGATCCAATTTCTCAGTAGGAGGAAAAGTGAATGTTTAATGATTTCAGTTGTAATTGTCACTCAGGTCCTTGGTTTGCTGGACCAAGAGTATTTTTCAAGTTGAAAATTCTCTTCCACTGGATGGTTAGGCAAGCTTATGATGTTGCTGTTTTGCAATTTTTGTTGCCAACATAGCCTTCTCTATTATTGAAAAAATAATCCATGTAAGACACTAATCTTATTCAGTTGATGCAGAAAAAAAAGAAGAACGAAAAACATGCCAATTCTTTGTCAATTACACTTTCCATGATTCATCAACTCTCTTCTTGAAGCATAAAATTCCACTTCAGCATAGTCCCAAAAACATTGGAAAGAAAGATTTAGGAAGCAAACTTTGAAGGAGAAAAAGCAAGGGCTGAGATAATAAAAAGAAGAAAGAAAAATTTTGCATGTGAAGTGACATTGTGTCCACTTCTCAACGGTATCACCCAGTCTCTCAGGCCATTTCCACAAAATCTCTTTGGGAACTCTTTCCCATCATTAAGAGTATCAGAGGAGACTGATGGCAGCCACCAGTCACATGCTCCTAAGGTCTGACCAAGGTAAGTGCCTACGGGCACATTTGAGGGATGGGAATGCTTCTTCCTTGCGCTTGATGTTTCCTTCAGGGTGGAAGCATGTGGCACTCTGGTTTTCTTCTCTTCATCCTTTCCTCGGGGAGTTAGGATGACATATTTGTAAATAGCCGTCCACAAGGAGCATGATCTCTCTGCTTTCACTCTGGTGGAAACCTCTCTGGTCTAGTGCTGACAAGACTAGATAATTCACTCTTTTTGATGTATTAGTAAATGTATGTGGCTAATGGCTCACCTTCCACCTTGGTTCCTATTAATTTAGTAACTAGGTTGTGACCATTATCTTTTTTCTCTGTTTCTTCAAATTACATAGAAGCCAGCAGTGGTTGGGGGGGCTCTATTTTCAAGGACCTCCCTCAGAGACTGATATAGGCGTGTCCTTTTGGGTCACAGCAGGAAAAGGACAGAAACTCACAGTATCTTTGAAAAAGCGCAATAGCATCTTGGGACCTACTTAGGTACCCTCTGCATAATAAACCTCTCTCCTTTTGTTTTTTGTTTTTTTTTGAGAAATGTCATACAATAAATTAAGGAGTCCCTACTATGTGCTAAGCTCTGTTTTAGGTCTTGATGTGAATACAAAAGATCCATGAAATGTAGCCTTTTCCTACAATATTGTACTTTGTACAGTCATTTACTTTATAAAACTCATTTTTCAAAAAGGCACAGTAGGCCACAAGCAGATGAAATTGCTATGGTTTAAATACTCTGTGTTCAGTTTTTTTTTAAGTTTATTTATTTTAAGAGAGAGAGAGAGAGAATGAATGGGGGAGGGGGGAAGAGAGAGAGAGAGAGAGAGGGAGAGAGAATCCCAAGCAGGCTCTGTGCTGACATGGGGCTCAATCCCATGAACCGTGAGATCACAACCTGAGCCAAAGTCAAGCATCTGTCACTCAACTGACTGAGCCAGCCAGGTGCCCCTGAATGCTACTTGTCTCTTCTAAAAAGAGACAAAAAAGTGAAGACTATGGCGGATGGAGAAGACTTCTTGGAAGAGATGACACTGAGCCTTTAAGAAGAAACAGAATTAGAATAATAAAGGAGCCGTATTAGCCATGATTCTCTTGGTTGCAAGTGACCAAATCAAATTCGAACTGGTGTAAATGAAAAAGGGAATGCCTTTGTTCACACCGCAAAGGGGCAGAGGTGGCACTGTGTTTAGGCATAGCCGGATTTCCAGTGGTGGTCTAGGTGGTCTAGTGGTATTCTCTGAGTTTGGTCTTACCTGCTCTGTCTCTTGGTTTGTCTCTGCTTTACGTTATGTTGGCTTCATTCCCAGGAAGGCTGTGTCTTTGGTAGCAAGATGTCTGCCAGGATTTTCAGATTTAAATCTCATCAGCAATCCAACAAAAACCAAATTCTTCCTGTTTGGCAGGAAGTTCTAGAATTGAGCCCAATGGACTGTGATTGGGTCATATGTCCATCCCTGAAATAGTCATTGTGGCTGTCTGGTCTTGTTAACCAGAACTTAGGGGAATGTGGATGGCAAGTGGGAGGGGTATTTCTTCATTGAAATTTGGGGTGCCATAAGCAAGATGTCTGGAGGAATAGGTGCTAGATAGACAAATGTAAGACATGGCTGTTAAGAGGTAAACCAACAGGTACAGGGAGGAAATGCTGTTCAAAGAATGTTCTATAATTATGAAAAAATATAGAGGTTGGTTATGGAGTGGGAGTTGAGGTAAACCCTGGTTAATAGGACATCATCAGGGGCCCCTGGGTGGCTCAGTCGGTTGAGTCAACTCTTGATTTTGGCTCAGGTCATGTTTTCACAGTTAGAGAGATCAAGCCCCATATCAGGCTCTGTTTCTGACAGAGCAGAGCCTGCTTGGGATCCTCTCTTTGCCTCTCTCTGCCCCTCCCTCCCTCCCTCCCTCTCCCTCTCTCTCATAAATAAATAAATAAGCTAAAAAGAAAAAAAAACAAGGACATAATCAGATGGGAAAATACCGTGTTCATGGAAGAAGGGAGAATACAGACTGATTAGAATGTAACATTATCTTGGCAATGGTCTGTAAATAAAGCTAGAGCAGCAGAGTGGACCACAACATAGAGGGACTAGAAGTTATCTAGAGCTAGATTTCATACAGTACATGAAAGCAACTAGCCATTGAGAGATGTTAAATGTCTTCTATAAACATTGCACACACCTCTTGCTAAGTCAGCCTACTAAAAAGACCTCCCTACCTGTTTTCTTTTTTTGGAGAGAAAGGCAGTTGGCTCACCAACACACCTTCTTCTCGAGAATCTTGGTGTAAGCCAGCAAGGGTAAGCCCTTTTCCTTGTCCAGGGACTGGGTCAGAGGTGGGCATGGGATCCAACTCATCTCCTGAGAGGTGAAACATCTGTTGGAGGAATTTATGCAGAAAATGTTCTTTTTTCCTGGAAAGGAAGAGGATGAAGCCCATTCCAGGATGATGGAAGAACCTAGATGTTTGATGTAATTGTCATGCTGGCCAAAATTCTGCAGTATACTCTACTTTGGGCTTTCTGTTGTGCGGCATGATAAATATCTTTATTATCTTGGCCAATTCGAGTTGGGTTTTCTGTTATTTGCAGCAAGCAGCAACCTAAGATCCACTTTTATACTGAAAATATAGACATAGAAACCCTAATTATAAGTCATTTATTTATTCCTCTATTATCCACACAATAAAATCCTCCTTAAGATACAAAAGAAAAAGCTTCACTATAACACACAGGATTGTATATATATTGGTACCACAATCTCATGGAGAAAAAAGATTAGAAGGAAATTAACCAAAGTCTTAATAAGTCCCTTTTAGGGACACAAGTATGGATGGTGTGAATTTTTTTTCTTTCTGTTTTTTTTTTTTTCCCTCAAATGTTATAATAGAAAACTTGTTACTTTTATAAAAATTAGGAAATGTAAGGTTTTTTTCCCCCACAACCAACCCAAATTCAATTAATCTGAATTTTGAGTAAGGGACTATTTTTGATATTTTAATTTTTGAGTAATTCAGATCACTTTTGATTTCAAATGTTGTGATTAGAAATCATTCTGAAATGTATGAGTCACTTTTCTACTTTGTGTAGTAACCAGAATGGAATTTTTCTTTACTGATGGCAGATGTTTCAGGCTTCGGGTCATTTTCCTGAAGGCCAAGGCTTGCAGATACAGAGTGAGCTGGTGGTGTTGGAAATTAAGCTTAATCTATACTGACTGAGTACTGCCCTGGAAATTGCCTTCCCACCCCGGCCTGTAAGTGAGTTCCTGGGACTCATTTGTACTCTATTATTTGTTTTTTTGTGTTTAAAATATAATCTATTGTCAAATTGGTTTCCATACAGCACCCAGTGCTCATCCCAAGTGCCCTCCTCCCAGCCCATCATGTACTTGATTATTTGAATGATTTACTTCATATTTCTTTTTAAATTGGTTTACTTTCTTTTCAGAAAAAAATAATTAAAAAGAAAATTTATAGCACGTCATAGGATGAAAACTGGTATCACTTCAGATAAATACAAAGCAACCTATAAGGAAAACCCAGATAAAATGTAATGATACTAATCATGTTCGATCTTGCTGCTGTTGAATGCTAAAGGTTCTAAGCTTGGCTCCTGATCGGTCTTTATTTAAAAAGGAGATTATCACGTGGTAGAGGGATGGTAGAAGTCTATTAGTACTAACCTGAACCTTCTTGAGTAGTGAGAAGGGTTGAAAAGGATTAACATCCTCCCTAAACAGATTCAGGATGATTTAAAATCGCATTCCAGTGCCATTTAAAATCACATTCCCCAGACCACCCAAAGTGAGTCATCTACCACTTTAATATCTGTGCGTCACCCGTGCTATCTGTTGCATTCCACGTTTTAGGAAACAATGAACTACATCAGCGGCTGCATATTAAAAGCAGCCGGAGGTGGGTTCGCGGGCGCGGGTGCACGCACACGGTTCTCAAACATTCGTGTGCCTCAGGTTCACTCGTAGGGCTTGTTGGACTACCCAGCTTCTGACTCACGAGGTTTGGCAGACAGCCCCACAACGTGCATTTCTCAAACAAGATCCCAGGTCACACTAACACTGCAGCCCAAGACCACACTTGGCGGACCAGTGCGCTCAATGATGGAAGAGCCAATGTATGACTAACTTCTCACGAGTTTACCTCCCCAGTGTTCTTGAAGCCAATGCATGCCGGTGTGGATAGTAAGCAGAAGACTCGAGCAGGGTAGAAATCCAGATGAATTAAGATGCACGTATTTTTTAACCTTTCCTCCAGCGAGGAGTACATCAGTTCCTACAAGCTGAACTGCAACATAAAGTAAATAGATCTGCTCTGAGAAAAGGTCAGTACGCATGTTCTGCTACAATCTAATTTCAGTCTATTGCCCTATGCCCTATTACTCACTCTGGTGCAAGAGATACAATGGTGGAAAAGCTTGAATTTAATTGTCTTTTCTCCACTAAAAGCTTCTCGGCTCACGGAATATTCATGAGGGCTAAATAGATGAGCTAAAGAGGGCAAGCCTCTCCAGCCACAGGATCACAGGCAGCCCTTCTCTGAGATTGCTTCTTTCCTAGTTCCTCGTGGTTGTTTTTGGTTCTTTGTTTTTGTTGTTGTTGTTGTTGTTGTTTTGATCTACAAAACTTTATTGATGTTAGGAGGAACATTTTCCTTGTCCAAGTAGATTTCAGCATAAAAAAAATCTGATCTATTCCATCCATGACATCCTAGTTGCGAAAGTATGCTACAGTTTTATAAGATATTATCATTGAAAAACACTGGATAAAAGGTATACATGCTTTCCAGGGGTGCCTGGGTGGCTCAATCAATTAAGCCTCCGACTTCAGCTCAGGTCATGATCTCGGGATTTGTGGGTTTGAGCCCCCACCACAAACTCTGTGCTGACAGCTCAGAGCCAGGAGCCTGCTTCAGATTCTGTGGCTCCCTCTCTCTCTTTGCCCCTCCCCCTCTCACACTCTGTCCTCTCTCCCTCTGAAAAACAAATAAACATTTAAAAAAAAGATACACATGATCCCTCTGGTATTTCTTACAATTGCTTGTTAATCTACAATTACCTTAAAATAAAAAAGTTTATTGAAAAAATGCTTATCGAAAGACATTATTCAGGGGCGCCTGGGTGGCGCAGTCGGTTAAGCGTCCGACTTCAGCCAGGTCACGATCTCGCGGTCTGTGAGTTCGAGCCCCGCGTCAGGCTCTGGGCTGATGGCTCGGAGCCTGGAGCCTGTTTCCAATTCTGTGTGTCTCCCTCTCTCTCTGCCCCTTCCCCGTTCATGCTCTGTCTCTCTCTGTCCCAAAAATAAATAAAAAACGTTGAAAAAAAAAAATTAAAAAAAAAAAAAAGAAAGACATTATTCATTCAGCTGGCCCATGTAGTACCACCCCAAAATGTATTCCTCCAAAGAATGTTCTGTGGTGCCAGATGCTCGCGGATGGAATTTAAGGTCATTAAAGGGAGTCTCCATTTCCTTCTTCCTAGTGTTTGGGAGGGGGGGCGTCCTTCCACATCTGAAAGCAGGCCCCAGCTCTGCTCCCTCCCACTTTGCTCAGGGCGTGCCATTACCAAGAACCAGATCCTAGGAATTATTTTCAGCAAGAAGCTTTGAACCCTTACTGCGGCGTGCTAGCTATTTGCCAACGCTTCTGCTGATTATGGAACTGTGTTTAGTTTCTATGACTTAATAATTACTTTAATTTCACTTCATACTGTTCTGAAGAACTCTTTTTGAATGAAGGACACTCAGCATATTCCTCGTGCTCTGGAACAGACACAGCTAATCAGAATGTGTAGAATTGAATAAAAGAGCAATTATGGGAGGCTGTGATGTGTTATAACAGATGTACCAAACAAGGCTGGATCCACTCATTGCTCGGAAGAGAAATAATTTATTAAGGCAGTTTCGGTACAGATCATACAAGCACCAGTGGAAGCATTTTAACAGGGTAGAGGAGGAGAGAAAACTAAAGGTTTAAAGCATGGATTTAATAAAATGATTCCAAAGATTTCCTTTATCCCGTGTGCTAATTTCCACTCAGGCACATCTTTCCATATTCTTTGGTGTTCGGTTCTGTCTTGAATTGCCTGTCCATGGAAACTAGGTCCCTTCTTGGTTCAAATGACCATGAAGGAAAGGTCACTGGCCGCGGGGGGGGGGGGGAGTCCACTGAGAGGTATCCCCAACCTTAACTGGTCAACAAGTTACTCACCTCTCCCAGTCTTTTGAGGTGATTCATGTTGTGCTGGGTGGAAAACCCAAGTGAGAACACATGAACGTCTGCTATTTGTGGTAGCCTGGATTTATGGGGTCTTGTGTCCCCAGTTACTCTAAGGGCCCCATCTACTTCTAAGTTATGCCAGCCTCTCAGGGAATGTTTTTCCTCAACACTGCATGGTTAAAGCAGCTGGCGACTTAGAGCTCATTAGCTAAATTAGATTTATTTTGATACTGGTTTTATAGGACCTAGCTTTTGCTCTGGATACAAACTCTTGCTAGGCAAGAGGAGTGACGAGGGGAAGAAAAGGTAGAAAACAAATTCTATGTCCTCCGGAGGCGTACGATTAACTAATAAAGACAGGACAAGCCCATGCACTTCCAAATTTGAGAACAATTCCACTACATCATTAACTAATTGCTACCAAAAAAAAAAAAACAACACAAAAGTCCAATTGTTCACAAACAGCTTAAAGAGTAGAGTTAGTGTGATGCTTTTGGTAGGATCCAAATCTTGACCTGGTCTTAGAAAACCCCTGAACTTCAAGTGATTTGCTGTCATTCAACAGGCGTAATTTGGCAAGGAGGGTTTTTAAAGATGCCATCTTTTCTTTGAACCCTTTTGTCCTTTGTGCAACTTGTGTGGTACTTTACCACAGATTATGACAGTCATCTTCTCATTTATTTTGTCTCAGTTCTTTTATCTGTATATCTATCTATCATTCTATCTAAATTTTTATACAATTTCTAATTGGGGTGCCTGGCTGGCTCAGTTGGGAGGGCATGTGACTCTTGATCCCAGGGTCATGAGTTTGAGCCCCACATTGGGTGGAGAGAATACATATATACATACATACATAAACAAGCAGACAAACAAACTTTAAAAAAAGTATTATAGAATTATAATTTTTATAAAATTTGCAAAAACACATATTATTTTTTTCTCCAGTTTGTCCTGAATCCACAACTAGGCAGCAAGCTTTTTAAGGATGAGTAATATTCCTCTTACCTGCATCTCTTACCAGGGTGTTTAGGACAGTGCTTTTTTCCATAGAAGCAATAAGTCTGCTGATCAAATATAATGGAATATAATGGCCTTGGCTGTCTAGGTCAGAAATAGCACACATCTCAAGTATGGATAATCAGGCTTCTTCTGTTTATTTTTTCTTCTTTTTAATAGTCGGGCTAGCACAGAATGAGGTCAGAGGGTGTGTGAGTGACGTTACAGTTGTAAGCTGAGTCAAGGTACAATAAGCTACATCAGAACAAACATGATTTTTAGTCCAAAGAGTGGGACTCCAAACCTCACGAGTCTGCACCAAGTTGAGTTCTGGAAACCCTTAATCGCTTAGGTTGCCAGGGCCCCCTCCATAAAACAGACCCGAGAATAGCACTTACCCTCATTCCATGCATGGATTTGGGGGGGATCCAATGAAATAATATGTGAGAAATGTACAGAGAAGTTCTGGTCCTGTACAAATAAATAGAAATTGTTGTTTGTGATAATAAAATGGAGAGAATGGAGCACACATTTAAACCAGCACAAACCAGTTTGATCCAGTCCAGACAGCTTGGCAGTTTCAACAAATCTCCTGGCTTTGTAAAGTTTCTATTGTTTACTTGAAAAATCATAACATTTTCCAAAAAAACAAATACAGGCCTCTTTAATTTGGGCTGCCTTGTGGAATGAGTACAGATGGTTACCAAATGGGCCGGTGGATTACTAAGAGGCAGCTAGATTAATTGCCCTTTTCATCAGGCTGGGTGATCTTGGCTGGAGAAAAACAGGGTTGCCCTGTACTTGCCCCGTACCTGCGTGTGCCTGTCGATCGCCACAGGCATGGGGGGATCTAGAATCTGCCCTCAAATCATCCTTCTGCTCCCAACCAAGCCCTAGTGAAAGCTTGGAAAAGGTGAGCCTGGTCTTGGTGCTTACAGAGCATTCTGCTGAATTTTCCTTCTGTGCTACCTTTTTCCTTGAAGAACCACCCTCTCGCAGCTCCAGGAAAGGTCATGTGACCCAAGCGCGGCCAGTCGGAATTATTGTATTGTTCTGCCTCTTAGGGGCACTTCACTCAAGGCAGGCTATCCGGGATCAAAGAGACTCCATTCCAGAACTTGTGTCTGCACTATCAGAAGAGAGAAGCCCTCTTGCTGTTGATGCCAGAGGGATGCAACATTGGAGCTCCTGGTAGCAGGCACGTGGGAGAATATGCCTGACCACAGGGCTGGTGCTGAGGAAGTGAAGCCAAGAGGTAAGGACACCTAATCGACTTTATTGTTTGACATCTGGATGTAGCCACCCATCGGCAGGTCCCTCCTTGTTCACAGCAAGAACACAGCCAACACCCATTTTTGAGGCAAGTGAGAAAACTGAAATAGAGGAGATTGTCATCAATAACAAGCCTCATCTACTGGGATGTGCTATCCTCCTCTGAGAAGACCACCTCCCCCACTCCACATTGCCCATCCCTCCCAACTGGAGGTTTTCATAGGCTGTTTGCTGTTTGCTCTTGACGTCATTTCATGTCTGAGTTTTGACTCTCTAGTGGATTGACTTATCCTAGAGGGCACGGTCTCTGGGGGATTTGTTTTGTCCCCGACATGGCATACAGAGCGCCTAAAGAGTACAGGCTCAAAGGGCACCTGGGAGGCTCAGTCAGTCAAGTGTCTGACTCTTGATTTCAGCTCAGGTCATGATATCACCGTTCATGGGTTCGAGCCCTGCCCTGGGCTCTATGCCGATGGCACAGAGCCGACTTGGGATTCTCTGTCTCTCTCTCTCTGCCCCTCCCCTGCTTATGCTTTATCTCTCTCTCTCTTTCTCTCTCAAAATAAATAAAATAAACATTAAAAAATTGTTTTAAAAAGAATACAGGCTCGGGGTGCCTGGGTGGCTCAGTCGGTTAAGCGTCTGACTTTGGCTCAGGTCATGATCTCGCAGTTTGTGAGTTCGAGCCCCACGTCGGGCTCTGTGCTGACAGCTCGGAGCCTGGAGCCTGCTTCAGATACTGTGTCTCTCCATCTCTCAGCCCCTCCCCTGCTCATGCTCTGTGTCTCTCTGTCTCTCAATAATATATAAATGTTAAAAAAAAAATAAAAAGAATACAGGCTCAAGATTTATCTCTGTTGGGACAACCAGAGGCATGGGGATGTGTATTCAACTCTCAGAGGATAGTGACTTCCCCGTGGGGCCCGTGTGTGAGCCAGAGTGGACAGGTCGTTTGGCTACAGCAAAGACTCTTCTGTCTTTGAGGGAACTCTGCCTAAGCTTCTTAGGGCATTCCTGGCTTGAAGGTGGGGAGCAGGGAAGGGTATGTGTCCCGAAGAGCAGGTCTACTTCCTTCCGCCTTTTCCATCTTGTCAAGGGTTACATCAACACCTCTGTGTCATAAAATGTAGCCTCGTTAGACTGCCAGTGCTACACTGGGTGTGTGGAGACGTGGGTCAGAGAGGACAGGGCTCTTTGACAACCTTGGGCTCTAGGCTCTGGACCAGGACATTCACCCAAGAGTGGTGGAGTCATGATCTTTCAGTTTCTCCCCCCTTTCTTTTTCCACGGGAACTTCGGTCAGATCATTCAGGCTGACAAGAGGTCAGAGGTTCTGACATCACTCTATCATCAAGCCTTATTTCTCCTCTTCCTATCAACACCCTTGAATCACTTCCTCTTCCTATGGCCAAAAAACAAGAGGTCTGTTCATAGCCAGTGATCCTCCAGATGAAGCAACCAAGTGCTAGGTTCCCCCTGGCTAGGACATTGTTAGTTTAACAGCCATTGTAAAATGGACATTGATTATTATTTTACAAAGTGCTTTCACATGCATAGCCTTTTTAAAAATATATACAATAGATACTATTTATTTAAGTTTTTTTTTTTAATTTTTTTTTTCAACGTTTTTTATTTATTTTTGGGACAGAGAGAGACAGAGCATGAACGGGGGAGGGGCAGAGAGAGAGGGAGACACAGAATCGGAAACAGGCTCCAGGCTCCGAGCCAACAGCCCAGAGCCTGACGCGGGGCTCGAACTCACAGACCGCGAGATCGTGACCTGGCTGAAGTCGGACGCTTAACCGACTGCGCCACCCAGGCGCCCCACTATTTATTTAAGTTTTAAAAACACACAAAGCAATGCAATCTAAATGTTTATGACTTAATGTGTACATAGAAAAAGTATACAATTTTTTTTGAGAGAGAGAGAGAGAGAGAGGGAGAGAGAAATGTAATTAGGCTGAATACAAAGGGAGCTTTATAATTTTAAGATTTTGGTTCTTAAAAAAATTACTCTGCAGTAAACATGATAAAATGTTAAACCACTATCACATCTGGAAGATGGGTATGTACTTGACTGTACACAATTAATATTTATTAGTAAATAAATAAATGAGTAGAGAAAGTTTCTAATTTCTAGACAGTCGCTCAAGCCAGCAATCCAAAACGAACAAATAATGTTTCCTATGGATGCCAGCTGCCAACTCATTCAACACTTTAGATACACTCACTATTTTTTTTAATTTTATTTTTTTAATTTACATCCAAATTAGTTAGCATATAGTGCAACAATGATTTCAGGAGTAGATTCCTTAATACCCTTACCCATTTAGCCCATTCCCCCTCCCACAACCCCTCCAGTAACCCTCTGTTTGTTCTCCATACTTAAAAGTCTCTTCTGTTTTGTCCCCCTCCCTGTTTTTATATTATTTTTGCTTCCCTTCCCTTATGTTCATCTGTTCTATGTCTTAAAGTCCTCATATGAGTGGAGTCATATGATATTTGTCTTTCTCTGACTGGCTAATTTCACTTAGCATAATACCCTCCAGCTCCATCCATGTAGTTGCAAATGACAAGATTTCATTCTTTTTGATTGCCGAGCAATACTCCGTTGTATATATATACTACATCTTCATCCATTCATCCATCGATGGACACTTGGGCTCTTTCCATACTTCGGCTATTGTTGATAGTGCCGCTATAAACATTGGGGTGCATATGTCCTTCGAAACAGCATACCGGTATCCCTTGGATAAATACCTAGTAGTGCAATTGCTGGCTCGTAGGGTAGTGCTATTTTTAATTTTTTGAGGAACCTCCATACTGTTTTCCAGAGAGGCTGCACCAGTTTGCATTCCCACCAGCAATGCAAAAGAGATCCTCTTTCTCTGCATCCTTGCCAACATCTTTTGTTGCCCGAGTTGTTAATGCTGGCCATTCTGACAGGTGTAGGGTGGTATCTCATTGTGGTTTTGATTTGTATTTCCCTGATGATGAGTGATGTTGAGCATGTTTTCATGTGTCTGTTGGCCATCTGGATGTCTTCTTTGGAGAAGTGTCTTTTCATGTCTTTTGCCCATTTCTTCATGGGATTATTTGTTTTTTGGGTGTTGAGTTTGATAAGTTCTTTATAGATTTTGGATACTAACCCTTTATCTGATATGTTGTTTGCAAATATCTTCTCCCACTCCACTGGTTGCTTTTTAGTTTTGCTGATTGTTTCCTTCACTGTAGAGAAGATTTTTTATTTTGATGAGGTCCCAGTAGTTCATTTTTGCTTTTGTTTCCCTTGCCTCTGGAGACGTATTGAGTAAGAAGTTGCTGCGGCCAAGGTCAAAGACATTTTTGCCTGCTTTCTCCTCGAGAATTTTGATGGCTTCCTGTCTTACATTTAAGTCTTTCATCCATTTTGAGTTTATTTTTGTGTCTGGTGTAAGAGAGTGGTCCAGGTTCATTCTTCTGCATGTCACAGTCCAGTTTTCCCAGCACCACTTGCTGAAGAGACTGTCTTTATTCCATTGGATATTCTTTCCTGCTTTGTCAAAGATTAGTTGGCCATAACTTTGTGGGTCCATTTCTGGGTTCTCTATTCTGTTCCATTGCTCTGAGTGTCTGTTTTTATGCCAGTACCATACTGTCTTGATGATTCCAGCTTTGTAATACAGCTTGAAGTCTGGGACTGTGATGCCTCCTGCTTTGGTTTACTTTTTCAAGATTGCTTTGGCTATTCGGGGTCTTTTCTGGTTCCACACAAATTTTAGGATTATTTGTTCTAACTCTGTGAAGAATGCTAGTGTTATTTTGATAGGGATTGCATTGAATATGTAGATTGCTTTGGGTAGTAACGACAGTTTAACAATATTTGTTCTTCCTATCCAAGAACATGGAATCTATTTCCATTTTTTGTGTCTTCTTCAATTTCTTTCATAAGCTTTCTATAGTTTTCAGTGTATAGATTTTTCACCTCTTTGCTTAGATTTATTCCTAGGGATTTTATGTTTTTTGGTGCAATTGTAAATGGGATCGATTCCTTGATTTCTCTTTCTGTTGCTTCATTGTTGGTGTATAGGAATGCAACCGATTCCTGTGCATTGATTTTATATCCTGCAACTTTGCAGAATTCATGAATCAGTTCTAACAGTTTTTTGGTGGAATCTTTTGGGTTTTCCATATAGAGTATCATGTCATCTGCGAAGAGTGAAAGTTTGACCTCCTCCTGGCCTATTTGGATGCCTTTTATTTCTTTGTGTTTGATTGCAGAGGTGAAGACTTCCAATACTATGTTGAATAACAGTGGTGAGAGCGGACATCCCTGTCTTGTTCCTGACCTTAGGGAGAAAGCTCTCAGTTTTTCCCCATTGAGGGTGATATTAGCGTTGGGTCTTTTGTATATGGCTTTAATGATCTTGAGGTATGATCCTTCTATCCCTACTTTCTTGAGGGTTTTTTTTTATCAAGAAAGGATGCTGTATTTTGTCAAATGCTTTCTCGGCATCTATTGAGAGGATCATATGTTTCTTATCCTTTCTTTTATTGATGTGATGAATCACATTGATTGTTTTGTGTATATTGAACCAGCCCTGCATCCCAGGTATAAATCCCACTTGGTCGTGGTGAATAATTTTTTTAATGTATTCTTGGATCCCGTTGGTTAATATCTTGTTGAGGATTTTTGCATTCATGTTCATCAGGGAAATTGGCCTGTAGTACTTCTTTTTAGTGGGGTCTCTGTCTGGTTTTGGAATCAAGGTAATGCTGGCTTCATAGAAAGAGTTTTGAAGGTTTCCTTCCATTTCTATTTTTTGGAAGAGCTTCAAGAGAATAGGTGTTAACTCTTCCTTAAATGTTTGGTAGGATTCCCCTGGAAAGCCATCTGGCCCTGGACTCTCGTTTCTTGGGAGATTTTTGATTACTAATTCGATTTCTTTACTGTTTATGGGTCTGTTCAAATTTTCTATTTCTTTCTGTTTCAGTTTCAGTAATGTATATGTTTCTAGGAATTTGTCCATTTCTTCCAGATTGCTCATTTTATTGGTGTATAATTGCTCATAATATTCTCTTATTATTGCTTTTATTTCTGCTGTGTTGGTTGTGATCTCTCCTCTTTCATTCTTGATTTTATTTATTTCGGTCTTTTCCTTTTTCTTTTTGATCAAACTGGCTAGTGGTTTGTCAATTTTGTTAATTCTTTCAAAGAACCAGCTTGTGGTTTCATTGATCTGTTCTACTGTTTTTTTCTTTTTCTTTTTTTGGTTTCGATAGCATTAATTTCTGCTCTAAGCTTTATTATTTCTTATCTTCTGCTGGTTTGGGGTTTTATTTGCTGTTCTTTTTCCAGCTCTTTAAGGCATAAGGTTAGGTTGTGTATCTGAGATCTTTCTTCCTTCTTTAGGAAGGCCTGAATTGCTATATACTTTCCTCTTATCACTGCCTTCCCTGCGTCCCAGAGGTTTTGGGTTGTGTTGTTATCATTTTCATTGGCTTTCACGAACTTTTTAATTTCCTCTTTAACTTCTTGGTTAGCCCATTCATTCTTCAGTAGGATGTTCTTTAGTCTCCAACTATTTGTTAACCTTCCAAATTAGTTCTTGTGGTTGATTTTGAATTTCATAGCGTTGTGATCTGAAAATATGCACGGTATGATCTTGATTTTTTTGTACTTGTTGAGGGCTGATTTGCATCCCAGTATGTGATCTATTCTGGAGAACGTTCCATGTGCCCTGGAGAAGAATGTATATTCCACTGCTTGAGGATGAAATGTTCTGAATATATCTGTTAAGTCCATTTTGTCCATTGTGTCATTCAAAGCCATTGTTTCCTTGTTTATTTTTTGATTAGATTATCTGTCCATTGCTGTGACTGGGATATTGAAGTCCCCCACTATTATGGTATTACTACTAATGAGTTTCTTTATGTTTGTGGTTAATTGATTTATATATTTGGGTTCTTCCACATTTGGTACATAAATGTTTATAATTGTTAGGTCTTCTTGGTGTATAGACCCCTTAATTATGATATAATGCCTTTCTTCATCTCTTGATACAGTCTTTATTTTAAAGTCTAGATTGTCTGATATATGTATGGCTACTCTGGCTTTCATTTGGTGACCATTAGCATGATAGATGGTTCTCCATCCCCTTGCTTTCAATCTGAAGGTGTCTTTAGGTCTAAAGTGGGTCTCTTGTGGTGCGCCTGGGTGGCTCAGTCGGTTGAGCATCTGACTTCGGCTCAGGTCATGATCTCGCCGTCTGTGAGTTCGAGCTCCGCATTGGGCTCTGTGCTGACAGTTTGAGCCTGGAGCCTGTTTCAGATTCTGTGTCTCCCTCTCTCTCTGCCCCTCCCCCACTCATGCTCTGTCTCTCTCTCTCTCTGTCAAAAATAAATAAACACTAAAAAATTTTTTTAAGTAGGTCTCTTGTAAACAGCATATAGATGGATCTTGTTTTCTTATCCATTCTGTTACCCTGTGTCTTTTGATTGGAGCATTTAGTCCATTGACATTTAGATTGAGTACTGAAAGATATGAATTTATTGCCATTATGTTACTTGTAGAGTTGGAGTTTCTGGTGGTGTTCTCTGGTCTGTTCTAGTCTTTGTCACTTTGGGTATTTATTTATCTATTTATTTATATCTTTTCTCCCCTAAGAGAGTCCCCCTTAAAATTTCTTGCAGGGCTGGTTTAGTGGTCACATACTCCTCTAATTTTTGTTTTTCTGGAAAACTTTTTATCTCTCCTTCTATTTTGAATGACAGCCTTGCTGGATAAAGAATTCTTGGCTGCACATTTTTCTGATTCAGCACATTGAATATATCCCACCACTCCTGGCCTGCCAAGTTTCTGTGGATAGGTCTGCTGCAAACCTGATCTGTCTTCCATTGTAGGTTAAGGACTTTTTTTCCCTTGCTGCTTTCAGGATTCCTTCCTTGCTTGAGTATTTTGTGAATTTGACTATGATATGCCTTGTTGATGGTTGGTTTTTGTTGAATCTATTGGGAGTCTTCTGTGCTTCCTGAATTTTGATGTCTATATCTTTCCCCAGGTTAGGAAAGTTTTCTGCTATGATTTGCTCACATAACCCTTCTACCCTTATTTCTCTCTCTTCCTCTTCTGGGACCCTATGATTCTGATATTGTTCCTTTTTAATGAGTCACTGATTTCTCCAAATCTTAAATCGTGCTCTTTTACCTTAATCTCTCCTTTCTTTTCTGCTTCATTAGTCTCCATAAGTTTGTCCTCTATATTGCTTATTCTCTGTTCTGCCTCATCCATCCTTGCCAGCGTGGCATCCCTTTGAGATTGCAGCTCAGTTATAGCATTTTTTATTTCATCCTGACTAGCTTTTACTTCTTTTATCTCTGCAGAAAGGGATTCTAATCTATTTTTGACTCCACCTAGTATTCTTATTATCATGATTCTACATACTGGTTCAGACATCTTGCTTGTATCTGTGTTGGTTAAGTCCCTGGCTGTTGTTTCTTCCTGCTCTTTCTTTTGGGGTGATTCTTTCATTTTGTCATTTTGAAGGGAGAAAAGGAATTAATGAGGTTAAAAAAATTAAAATTAAAAAATATTAAAACTAAAAAATATTAAAATTAAAAAATTAAAAACAAACACACACAAAAAAATTGAATAAGTGATGCTAGATCCTAGGTGTGTTTTGGTCTGGGTGTTGGAAGGGGCTTGATAGAGTAAAGAAAAAAGGGGAAAGAAAAAAAAAGAAAAAGGAAATCACTTGAAAATTTGAAAAAATGAATACACTGAAGTAGACTCAAATGAAATGATGGAAGTAAAATAGAATTTGAAAAAATTTATACAAAAGTAAAAAACATAGTAGAAAAAAATTTTTAATAAAAATTAAAAATAAAAATGAATTTTTTCTCTTTCTGTATTCAAGAAAAAGAAAAGAAATGAAAAAGAGATGAAAGAAAAAAGTAAAAGAAAGAAAGAAAGAAAATGGAATAGATGGACTGGCGAATAGACTGAAATATGACTGAAATTACTTTGTTTTCCCCTAGAAGTCAAACTATGAAGCGCTTTATAGTCCATAAACTAAGCAGGTGGAGAGACTTGTGTTCCTGAAGAGCGAGGTTGGCCTCGTTCGGCGGGGCTTAGTGTAGCGGCTCTGCTCTCCACTAGATGGCGCTGCTAGCCTACTGGGGTGGATTGTCGCCGCACTTGTAGGTGCGTCTGCGCATGCGCGGGATCAGTTAAGATGGCGTCACCCATCTACTGGGTCTCTAGTATCCGGAACTCTGTTCTCCCCGATCAGCGGTCGTGCACCCGTCCTTTGTCTTCGGCTTCCACCCACTTCCTGCTTTTACACAGTCCGTGACCAAGTCTCAGGTAGCACCTCCCTCCTGAGTTTTGTCTCCGATACGGCTGTTTTTCCCGACCTCTTACTTCTGAAGGACATCGGCTTTGACCCGTCCTACCCCTCTGCCGAGGGTCTTGCCAAGCAATGGCCAGGTGCTGGCCGCACCCAGGAACGTTTGCGGGTCCCTGCTGCTGCTGAAGCCCAGAGACTGTGACAGGGTGCCAGCCTGCTCCAGAAAAAGTTCGCGAGGTAGTGTAGCAGCAGCTTTTCAAGGATTATGGAAAATCACAACACACATCTGACTCCAGGCATCACCCTTAATGACCTTGTTCCAGCACCAGCGAATGTGGTCGTTCTCCTGGGTCCATTGGGGCCTTGCCTTTGGGAGACCCACACAGCCTCTACCAGGTGTCCTCCCAGCAGGTGAACTGCCTCTCCCCATGTGACCTGAAGAACCCTGGACTCCACTCTGCTCCTGGGGATTCGCCCTTCCCACCAGAGCATCACCAGGTATTGAGCTGCAGAGTTTCAGCCTCTGTGCTCCCCCTGTTTATAGTCTTAATGGAATTTAACCCCTCTCTTTTCTCCCTTTTTAGTTCAGTCCCGGCAGCTGTTTCCACTTTTCCACTTTCTCTCCAGCTGCTTTTGGGGGGGCGCTTTTCCCATATTCTCCCCCCACCCCATCTCCGTCCATCCTCTCTCTGGGCGCAAAAACAGCTCCCTGCCCTCTGTGCCTTCTCTCTTCCCCCAGTTTACCTCTGCGCCGTGTACCTGCTGAGTCCTGTGGTTCAGGTTGTGCAGATTTTTCTGTTAATCCTCACGTCAGTTTTCTAGGTGTGCAGGATGGTTTAGTGTTGGTCTGGCTGTATTTCATGGATGCGAGGCGCAAAAAAACTTCCATGCTCTTCCACCATCGTGGCTCCTCCTCACATGCATAGCCTTTTCAATGCTTTATAATGCTGTGCTCAGTTTATGAGGGACAGGACCAAGTTTAGGAAAGATGTCTCCCTGTGGCACCTGGGTGGATCAGTTCGTTGAGCATCTGACTCTTGATTTCAGCTCAGGTCATGATTTCATGGTTCTTGGGATTGAGCTCCACTTGGCACTGTGCTTGGGAAAATGGAACCTGCTTGGGATTCTCTGGCTCCTTCTCCATCTGCCCCTCCCCCACTCATACACACATACTCTCTCTCTCTTTCTCTCAAAAATAAATAAATAAACTTAGAAAAAAACCCAGAAAACATGTCTCCTATTTGTGTTTAAAAATTTTTTTTTAATGTTTATTTATTTTTGAGAGAGAAAGACAGAATGTGAGAGGGGGAGGGACAGAGAGAAGGAGACACAGGATGCTCCAGGCTCAGAGTTGTCAGCACAGAGCCCGACGCAGGGCTCTAACTCATGAACTGTGAGATCGTGACCTGAACTGAACTTGGACGTTTAACCAACTGGAGCCACCCAGGCACCCCTTAACTGTGTGGTTTTATAAGATCATTTCTGTTTCCATAATACCAACTTTTGGACCAAAAGATGGAGCTCATACTTCCTTAATCCTCCTCATAACTTTCTTTTTTAGCTTCTCTGGGTGGAAACAGAGCCCCCTCTTGCCTATTCCATCTGTGGAACTTTGAGCCATTTGGGCTGGAAATTCAACCCAGTCTCTACTAGATACGTGAATCGGGTTCCAGCATCTCTCCCAGTGCTGATCAACCCTAACGGTTCTCAGGACTCGAGGTGAGGGTTGTGGTGGTGATGATACCCCTGAAGTAGAATTCTTCCCTTACCAGATGAGTTGTGATTATTACGAATGATAAAGAGGTTCAGTGCTCTATTATTTTTACTTTTAAAAATTGTGAAGCAAATGTTTCTCTCTGCACCATAACTGATCATTTTAATTTCCTTGCCTTTGCTATAATAAAAATTGATGTTAAAGAATGCCTGAGGCAGGGTAATGAGAAAATGAAATTAGTTTTTCAGTTGACTGATCAAAAGCATTTTATATGTGATAATAAACAGTTTATTTTACTCTTTTGCTTATGACATAATTAATGGAGAAAATATTTTCCTGAAATTCATATTGTCTGCTGAACTCTTCTTCCAAGTTCCAGGAAAATAATATTTTTGTAATTCTCCAGACTGGATTAAAAAAAATAAACTTTACCACTCCCCGCTGACAAAAGTTTACAATCTTTGTTTAACCCTTCGTGATTTGTGGCTACTCTCAGACCAATCAGGTCAGGGAAAATGTTTGTCTGCTATATTTCCTTCCCAGGGGTCAGCAGTATTTTTCTGTTCAAAGCGGAATCAGCCCTCCCAGTGGTCTTTCTTGTTGGAACACTCTTCCTTAAAACCTGACAAGCTCAACCAATCTGAGCTTGCCAGAATTAAAAGGTACAGGTATTTTAAAAGTGTAGACTGGTTGTCACCCCACAAACTGAATTTGAACTTCTTTGATTTTTGACTGAAATATGTGCTGCTTTTCTTCACTAGCAAGATAAGACAGTGATGGATTTGAATGAGTGTTGAGTTGGGATTTGAAGGCCTGGCTACTAATCCCAAATATCTCCTTCCCCATACAAAAGTTTGGTATTTCGGTTTCCTCATCTGGGCAACTTCCTAATTCACCTTTTTTTTTTTTTTTTTTACATTTTTTTTTATGTTTATTTATTTTTAAGAGAGAGAAAGAGTGCACAAGTGAGGGAGGGGCAGAGAGAGGGAGACAGAGAATCCCAAGCATGCTGTGCACTGTCAGTGCGCGTCCAACATGGGACTTGAACTCATGAAGTGTGAGATCAAGACCTTAGCTGAAATCAAGAGTCAGACGCATAACTAACTGAGCTACACAGATGCCCCAAATTCACCTTTATTTTTATGTTTAATTATTTATTTTGAGAGAGAGAGGGGGGAGCAGACAGAGAGAGAGAGGATGAGAGAACAGGTGACAGAAGGGGCAGAGAGAGAGAGAGAGAGAGAATCCCAAGCAGGCACCATACTGTCATCACAGAACCTGACTTGGGGCTCGATCTCACAAACCATGAGATCATGACCTGAGCTGAAATCAAGAGTCAGATGCTTAACCAACTGAATCACCAGGAGCCCCCTAAATCATCTTGATAATAGTAAAAGTACCAATTACGAGGACCTTGCTATGTGCCAGGTGCACCAAGATGTAAATGCAAAGGCATTTCCTAAAGCACCATTCATAAGACCAGAAAACTGCAGTTAACCTGTATCCATTAGCTTTTGCTGCCTAACACCTACTCCAAAACGTGGTGGCATAAAACAATAACCATTCTGTTTAGCTCATGATTCTGAGTTGGCCAGATCGCTTTTCCGGTCTCAGCTGACTTGGCTGATCTCTGTTTGGCTCTCTGACGTGTGCCAATGTTCAGCCTGCAGCTGATGGTCTAGAATGGTCCCCTCACATGTCTGGTTGTCAGCAGGCTGAACGGTCAGCTGGGACTGCTGGTCTCTGCTCCGCGTGTCTCTTTTTCCCCTGGCAGGTTAGCCTGAACTCGTTCACATGGTGTTCCCAGGGTTCTAAGTGCAGCAAGAGAGAGAAGGCCCCAGGGTACAGTATTTTTAAGTGTCCACTTGAATCAACATTTGCTATAATTGCATTGACCAAAGTAAGCCACATGGCCTACCCCAGAGTCCATACAGTAGGGAACTACCCAAGGGAAGGGAGACTTTGCAGCCTCTTCAGCAGAAAGTCTACCACATGACCTAACTAGCCGTCCATACCAAGAATGGTTGACTCAATTAGGGTTCATATCTGTTGTTTACATAAAGTCTTTGAATATATTGTTTGTTTTGTTCGCAATGCAGTTGAAGACCCCTTCCCTGGTTTTATGATCAGGTCAAATCTTATCTCTAAAGCTCTCACGATGCTATGAACCTTTCCCTGTAACCCTTCCCACATTTGCAATATTACATTTAATTTGCATGGCTCGCCAACGGGTATTGGTCACCCCACCAGACTGCAAGTTCGAGAACACAGGGACTGTGTCTTATTTTTACTTAATGCTCTATCCTCAGCCTGCCAGAGCGTATGGCATAGAATATAAAAGTATTCGTTAGGTAGTTGTTTTCGATTATCTTTAATTTTCCTCAATGTCATGTCGTTGTCGACAAAGAAGGCTTACATATCTCTCAGTAAATTTATTCTGAAGTACTTGATGTTTTCAGTAGATTTTTAAAAATTTATCTTTTTCTTTGTTGATGGTAAATAGTAATACAATTGAGTTGTGTATCAACCTTGTAAACGAAGACCTTGCCAAATTCACTAATTAATTCTAATACTTTGTAGATTCTTTTGGATTTTCTTTATGTGAAATTATGTCATCTATGAATAATGGCTCCTTTATTTCTTATTTTTTTATTTCTTATCCCTTTTATTTTCTTGACTTATTATGGTGCCCAAGACCCTCATTACAATGATCAGTAGAAGTAGTATAGGGCATCCTATTTTGTTTACAATCTCAGAGGAAAGTATTTGGTAATTCACCATAAGAATGAGGTCTCTTAAGTATCTCTTTTTATTTATTTTTAAATTCTTATTTACTTATTTACGTTGAGAGAGACAGAGCGTGAGCAGGGGGAGAGGAGCAGAGAGACAGAAGAGAGAATGCCAAGCAGGCTCCGTGCTGTCAGCTCAAAGCTCTACCCAGGGCTCAAACTCACAAGCCATGAGATCTTGACCTGAGCGAAAATCAAGAATCAGACACTTAACCGACTGAGCCATCCAGGTGCCCAGTATTTCTTTTTACATTTAATGATTAAAGGGACACCTGGGTGGCTCAGTCGGTTAAGCGTCTGATTTTGGCTTAGGTCATGATCTCACAGTTCATGTGTTCAAGCCCAGAGTTGAGCTCTGTGCTGACAGCTCAGAGTGTGGAACCTGCTTCGGATTCTGTGTCTCCCTCTCTTTCTGCCCCTCCCCTGCTCTCACTATGTGTCTCTCTCTTAAAGATAAATAAACATTTAAAAAAATGTTTTAAATTTAACCATTATGGAAGCTTTCAAATCTACGTCAAAGAATAGTATTATAAGCTTCATGTGCCATCACCCGGCTGTACAATTGTCAACATCTTGCCATTCTTATTTATCTATAATCCCACATTTTTATTTCTTTGCTCATAAAATAAGTGTATTTTGATTAAGTAAAGTAATGAATGCAATGGAATTCTGTGCAACAATTAAATATATAGTAGATCAATCTGTATGGATATAGGAAAATGTCTACCATATGGTAAGTAAAAAGAAATACATATACATACACACATATCCTATGTTTGCATTAAAGCTACATATGTATATCTCCCTATGTGTATGTGCATGGAAAAAAGAAGGGTATTGATCAAACTAGTAACCACTGGAAAGGGAGAAAGGGAATAGAGGAGAGATGGTGTTTCTTATTCTTTATACACTCCTATGTTATTAGAATTTCTCTCAATGAGCATGCACTGCTTTTGTAATTGAAGAAAACCAATAAAGGAAAAAACATATTCTTAAACAGCTAGTTTGTGAACATTGAGTAAAGAAAGCAATGATCCAGGAGCTAACAAGCTATGCAGAACTAATTTCATTTCTTCCTTCGTCTTTTTAAAAAATATGATTATTAGACTCATAGTTTAAGGGAATGCAATAGCCTAATGTATCTTAACATCCCTTAACCTGGCTTCTTGTGATGCCCTTTTGGACAAGTTCAAGACCTGAAGGCTGAGGACTGTTTGGTCATCCATCAGTGTTTGCTGAGAACCTGTTAATATAGCAGGCACTCTTCTAGGATCTGGGCTATAGCACTAAACAAGTGAGACAAGATCTCTGTCCCCAACGATCTTCCATTCTAATCAGAGGGACAGTTACTATATAAATGAACAATTACGCATCAATACAGTATCTCCTCTGAAGAGATTAAAGTAGAGAATGACATGGAGAGCAACGCATTGGCTACTGGGTGGTCAACAAAAGTCTGAAAAGAAAAGAATGACTCTTAGGCTGAGATCTGAAAGCTAAGAAGAATCATCCAGGTGGAAACCAGGGGGAAAAAAAATCTATGTTGCGGGCCTGGGTGGTGCAAAGGCCATTAAGTAGGTAATGAGCAGAGTGGGCTTGAGGAACAGCATGTAAATCAAGGAAAGTGTGGGGTAAGGAACAAAGTGTGGACTGGAAAAAAGGAAGGCAGGGAAGGAGGCAGGTTTTAGGTTAGGTTAGGCTGTGAAGTCAAGGTAAGGATTTGCATTTTTTTTTTTTAAATTTTTTTTTTCAACATTTTTAAATTTATTTTTGGGACAGAGAGAGACAGAGCATGAACGGGGAGGGGCAGAGAGAGAGGGAGACACAGAATGGGAAACAGGCTCCAGGCTCCGAGTCATCAGCCCAGAGCCTGACGCGGGGCTCGAACTCACGGACCGCGAGATCGTGACCTGGCTGAAGTCGGACGCTTAACCGACTGCGCCACCCAGGCGCCCCAAGGATTTGCATTTTAATCTAATTGCAAATGGAAAGCCATTGAAGGTTTTTAGGCAAAGAAGTGACATGATCATCTGATTTTTGTTTCTTTGTCATGTTTTGTTTTAATCGCACTGGTAGCTCTGTTGAGAATGGATTGGAGTGGGCCAAACAGAAGAGATACCAGGAGGTTACTACTCCAAGCAAAAAAAAAAAAGATGCTAGAGCAGTTGAATTTGTGATACACGTTGGGAGCCAAACCTCCCAGGATTTACTAAGGGATTAGATTAGGCAAAGAGAAGAATCAAGGGTGACTTCTAGTTTTCCTGCCTGAGAAAATGACAGGAGTACCAGATGGAGAAGACTGGGAGGTTCATGAACATGTTAAGTGTGAAATGCCTCTTGAATGTCCAAGTGGAGATATAAAACAGCTTGATAAACAAATCTGGAATCTCCAGGGGAGGCCAAGATTTGATGTAGATTTGGGACTCTTTGGCAAATAGATGGTATTTAAAGTTGGTGATTTCATCGTCCATTGGCAAATCTGTCTCTGAAGGGTATGGATTAACCCGGGATTCTGCCACTGTTCTACCCACATTCTATCCACATGTGCATTTAATAACCGGGAGAGAGAAGAGGACTCGTTCTGATCACATTTGTGGTCAGTAGTCTGCTTGGGGAAAAGCACAGTATTCTGGATGAAAGAATGAAGATGTAAAAAATGGTAATAGGCAGGCCTGACTCAAGATGACAGGGATGTGCATTCACTTTATTTTCAGCCCTCCACCTCAAGAGTGGAGGACTGTTAACTGACTAGGTAAGTCCTTCCTATGAAAAATGACACTGGTTGACCATAAGTTTAATGTGTACCAATAGTGTGTTAGAGAAATTTACACCCATGACTAGGACCAGACCAAAAGATACGGGCCACTAGGTAAGCTAATGGGGAAAATCTCTTTGACACCATGGCATGTAGGTAGAGACCTAAGGAGGCAAAAGAGGGAGCCATGCAGGGGTCTGAGAGAAGGGATTTTCAAGTGTCAGGAACAGTAGGTGCAAAAAGTAGAACCTTGTCATTCTTGATTAGTTCCACATGCCCAGCACCCAGACATTGCCAAGTGTTTCATAAGTTTTTAAGTATTTATTTATTTATTTATTTATTTATTTAAAGAAAGAGTGAGAGAGAGCATGAGCAGGGGAGGGGCAGAGAGAACCCCAAGCAGGTTCCATGCTGTCAGTGCAGAGCTTGACGTGGATCTCAATCTCACAAGCCATGAGATCATGACCTGAGCCAAAATCAAGAGTCAGATGCTGAACTGACTGAGCTGACGCGCCCCATTAATAAATGTTACTTGAATGAAAAAGCGCACTTTTACTAACATTCACATGGATCATGATAAATAGGGATGGCAACTCCCCTCCCCCTCCCCCCCCCCCCCAGTTTTTTCTTGATCCCTTCCCATGCTGAGATTCTCTGAGCCCTCCACATCATCATTATCATCCAAAGTACATTCTTGAGTTTGAGTTCTTAACTGCAAATGGGGCAGTGCTGAAAAAGGTACAAAAAAGACCATGTAGACCTTTCTAATTGTATAATCTAAAATCTACCATTGTAGTTTGGCAGAAGAACACATGTAAAATTGTGTAGCACGGTGCTTGGAGTGTAACAGCTGCTCACAAAGCAAGTGCTGGAAGCGGAGTCTCTTGTAGAGAAGAAAAAAAAAGGATGGTGGGTAGTTAGACGCTATCCAGATAAGGGGTAAATGTATTGAAATGTATTGAATGGTAAATTCTATTTTGTTCTCTACTTGTTCATAGAGTGATTATTACGTATTTGGCATTTGGCTA
Source organism: Neofelis nebulosa (assembly GCF_028018385.1). Taxonomy (NCBI): domain Eukaryota; kingdom Metazoa; phylum Chordata; class Mammalia; order Carnivora; family Felidae; genus Neofelis; species Neofelis nebulosa. Next base: position 30,521,007 of record NC_080798.1, on the reverse strand, counting down.
AAGGAAGTGAAAACAACTAAGACATACTGAGCGCTTGGCATGTGCCAGGAATTATATCAGATGTCTTATGTCTCATTTCGTCTTAAAACAGTCATGGGAGATGGTAATCGTCCTAATTTTCAATTGTGAACATATTATGGTTCAGATCATTTGCTTACGGACACAATTTTCTTCCCTCTTTGGCAGTATTAGCAATTGGCTAATTCTGTATACTTTTAATTTCTGAATTAGGTAAGGCTCATTTGAAAAAAAATCCTTTTGCATTTTAACCTTTGTTGTTGAAAAGTTTGCTGAAGAGTATATGTTACTTCATTCATTTTAACAAGTCCAAGGAAACACCCTAACTTATGTTCCCTGTAGAGAACCTGGGGTTGTATAGGGTTGTCTATATTCTATACATCATTTTTTTAAACAGTTGAGTTATATATATATATATATATATATATATATATACACACACACACACACATATATATATATATTCAAGTGGATAGAAAACTTTTAAATCCACCATTTTAACCTGATAATGTAAGTATATTTATTAGAAACAAATACTAGACAACAGATTAAACAATAAAATACTAGATAATACCAGTAAAATTGTGAGTAAGATAAAGACGTTGGCAATCACTACTATTATTTAATATTTTGAGGTCTTAACCAGTAAAATAAGATGTGAACTAAAAAATGAGACATAAAATTGGAAAGAATATAGTCATCATTTTTATATGATTTGATTGTCTACATATAAAGTGTCAGAAATAAATCAAATGAAAAACTACCAAGACCGTAATTGAGTTCAATAAGAATATCAGACTAGTACAAAATTGTGCTTTTTAAATTCCAGAAGTAATCATTTAAAACAACAATAATCCCCATTAACAAGAATATAAACACCAAAAGTAAATATAATAGTGATTTTGGTTGAAATGTGACCTTCATGAAACTTTTGACAACCACAGAAAATAATTTTATCTGAATTGTTTTACTGTCAGTCAGCTTTTTAGAAAATAAAAAAATCATCCCTGCAACACTTTTTGAAATCATCTTGAGTTTTCAGCAATTTAAACTCCATCTAATGTGGTTCTGTGAAAAGAATGTTACTATAGTTTTAAGTGTATACGTGTGTGGGTGCCAATAATTTTGTATTGTTTGTAGATGGAAAAGCAAAACAATTCAAGCTGAGAAAATTATTCTTGAACACCAATTTTTTACACATTTCAGTAAAGAATTTTTTAAACCACTGTCCAAAAAATGCAAGCTCTGTCTAGGAAAACTGTACAATTTCATAGCATAGCAACTTTATAGTTTAGAAATAACATGAATGAACGGAATATCATAACTAACTCCATAATGAGAAGAATTGATGTAGTTCAATTTCCTCCACATCAATCCATACAGTGACTACAATTTCAATGAAAATGCCAATAAGATCTTTTTGTGGGTATCTTCTCTCTCTTTTTTTTAATATATGCAATTTATTGTTTTTGTGGGTATCTTCTGCGGGAGGGGAAATTCAGGTTGATGTTACACATTATTGGGAAGAGTAAACATGCAAAAGCAGCCCTTTAAATGTTTGAAAAGGAAGCCTAATTAAGAGGAGGACAAAATCTAGCAGATACCAGAATTACTTAAAATATAGCAGAGGGGTGCCTGGGTGGCTCATTCAGTTAAGCATCCCACCCTTGATTTCAGCTCAAGCCGTGATCTCGCAGTTCAAGGAACTGAACCCCGCATTGGGCTGTGTGCTGACAGCACTGAGCCTGCTTAGGGTTCTCTCTTTCCTTCTCTCTCGGTCCCTCCCCTGTTCATGTTCTCTCTTTCTCAAAATAAATAAGCATTTAAAAAAAAAGCAGAATAAATAATAGACAAGTATTGACTAAAGTCCCACTCTGTGATCACCACTGAGCCAATATGATAGGATTGGGATGTCCCATCATTAATCTCTCTTCAAAGGCAGTGTAACCATTTTCTACTTCCTTGGTTCTCCTAGCATCCTTGTTTAGTTTAAAATTTCTTATCTGGAAATCAGTTATTTACCGCTTCTCCTTCTAACTTGCCTCCATAAGGGCAGAAATTTTGTCTTATTCATGTTTTATCCCTGGATACAGCACAACTTTTTTTTATTCAACTTAAATGAAATGTTACTGCACCTTGGGCTAAGGAGCAATTTAAATGGCCATTAGATTGCCTTCTCTTATCTTTGATGAATCCAGAAAGGCTTCTTGGAAGAGGTTAGATTCTAAAAGCTCTTTGAACAGTACTTTAGACTCAGAGGGAAGGGAGGTGGCCTACTTATACTATGTTCTTCTAGAGAAGCTCAATGGGGGTTGGGTCCTGGTGGTCTTCCTGGAGAAGTGGCCACAGCATGGTAACCACTGAGAAATGGGCAACCCGTTGATGCCGTTCTGGCCCCTGCAGAATCATGTGTCCAGGAATGACAACAAACATTATGTACTGAGGGAGAATGGAGAAGCACCACTGCTTTCTTTGGGAGAATTTGTGGCCCTGGCACACTCCTTCTGATAATTTAGTAGTGGATTGGGCTCCTTCCGCTCGCCATTTCTCATGGGCTCCTGACGTGGTGCAAGGCACAGTGGCCAGAATATGGGGCTCATTAGCCATCTCATCCAACCTGCCATCACTGTCACAGAGAGAAGATGAGGTGATTTGTTGTGGCATTTTTTCCTTATTGTGCAGTACAGTCGTGGGGATCGGGAAGGGGACACGGGGTGGGGGAGGGGAGGAGAGTGGCAACCCTCACATTCTAGTTTATTTTCATAACTACAAAGACAGGCTGAAAGTTGAAGAGTTGATTATTGACATGTATGAAGAACATGAGAAGAGAAACTGGGGATGAGGCACCATCGGGAAGATGATTCCAGCTCAGTCAGTGATGCCGAACTTGGCTAGTCCCCAGTCTTGTCTGGCAGGTAGTGGTGAATGATGGCGGGGACATTTGGGGCCTGGAGCTCTTTCATGAAGATGGGCGAGGGATCCATTTTCCTCTCTAGCTCCACCTCTGTGGGGGCACACATCACGATCTGGAGGACCTGGATGGATCCTCAATGCCAGTGAGTGGTATTAACTTGTCTTTATGCTCTCAGCTTATCTGATATACTACACTCATAATAATAACCAAATGTAAGTGGACGTTGCAGGCAGGCAAATTTTGCCCAGAATTTTCCAGCATTACAATTCCTAATGCTAATGGAGACATCTAAGTCAGCCAGTCCAACACCACCAAGAGATACTACAGAGGGAAAGGACTAGGTCACTTCACTCTCAAGGGCCCTGCCAGTCTGAGATCTTGGAGGCAATGAGAAAGCAGGACACTTGGGTCAGGAACTTGCTGTGTGATCCTTATTGGTCACGTCCCCTCTCTGAGCATCAGTGTCATTGTGCATGGAATGAAAGGAGTGATCCAGGTAAATGCAGTATCAGAGTTTTCTCCAGAAACTTAGTTTTCTGTGGAGGTTTTGGGTTTTCCCACATCATGGGACAGAAGGAGACAGACTAGAGTTCCAGGGCTCCCCACCCCCACCAGTGTCTACCAAGGTAATTCTGCTTCAATCTGCTTTATATTCATGAGGCCACTATCAAGATTTTGTCTGGGGGAAAAAAAAGTTGCATGTTTTTGTTTTTGTTTTAATCGAGGGGCGCCTGGGTGCTCAGTCAGTTAAACATTCGACTCTTGATTTTGGCTCAGGTCATGATCTCATAGTTCATGGGTTTGAGCCCCGCATTGGGCTCTGTGCTGACAGCGTGGAGCCTGTTTAAGAGTCTCTCTCATTCTCTCTCTCTCTCTCTCCCTCTCTGCCCCTCCCCAGCTCGCTCTCTTACTCCCTAAATAAATAAATAAATAAATAAACAAAATATCGAAGCAAAGCCAAATTCCCTGACCTAAGTAATAATAGTTAACATATACTGAGGGATGGCTACTCTTCCAGGTATTATATCATCTAACTCTTACAATAACCCTATAAAGTCCCTACTATTATTTTTTTAATTCAAGTATAATTAACATTCAGTATTATATTAGTTACAGGTGTACAAGATTCAGCAGTTCTATGCATTACTCAGCACTCATCATGATAAGTGCCCTCTTAATCCCCTTCACCTATTTCACCCATCTGCCCACCCCCCCCCCACCCCCAGTCACCTGTACCTACCATTATCATTCCCACTTCACAGATGAGAAACTGAGTCTGAGCGGACTGGACTTTACTCTCTCACTCAGAGTCATACTTTTTACGTGTGGAGCGCCTATCTGATACCAGAACCTGGCTTTGACGCTGCATTTGCCCCCAACGGGCAAAGGCAGGTGCCCAGAGGATTTCCAAGTCTCCTCAGATTTGGAAGGTTGTATCTGTGTTTGCCATTCTAACTATGTTAAATTTGTGCTGCTCAACATTCATTAATTGGGTTACTTAATAAATAATTTTTGAGCACGTACTACGGACCGGGGTCTGGAAGCACAGGAGCAGAGTGCTTCTCCTTGCCTTTGCGGGGCACCCACCTGCTAAGTCAGCTGCGTGCACTGCCCAGGAAGCTTTGGCAGCTGCGAACAGAGCCACTGAGTGTCCCGTGGGCTCTCCCTTTAATGGGCCGGCTCCTCATCCTTCAGTGACCAGACTGCACACTTGTGGAAAGCACAATTAAGTTTTACTCACTTCCTGACTGCAGTAAGTGTCATCTGTTACTGAGACCACCGTACTGCTTTGATGGGCTGCAGAGGGTCTGGGGCAGCTCTGAGGAGGTCACAGGTCGCGTTAGGTCAGAGTTTCTGCTTGAGGGCAAAGATAAAAGGATTTGAAACTCATAGGAACAAGCGAAATGGTCAAGGACCAGGGGGGTCAGGGAAGAGGGATTGAAATTTAAAATCTTTTGAAAATGTCAACAGATCCATTAAAGTCTCCTCAGCTCAGGGTTCTTTGAGACTCACCTGGAGGGAGATAATCAATTCCAGAAACATCAGGGATCACCAGGTACTCAATATAGATAAATATAGGTTAATGAGGCACATTTAGTTAGATGATTTCATAAGCACTGCTATGCAGATCTATTGATGGGAAGAAAGAAAAGCACAGTTAAGCTCTCCTTGGAAAGAATTCTCCCCCAGTGTGTATGCCCAAGCTTTACTCAGTAGTTTGGAAAAAGGAAGTCTGATGAAATGTAAAATTACTCCATTTAATCTGAGTTTCTCATGCAATGTGTGTTAATATTTGTCTTTTATTTTTCTTCTTTAAGTGGCTCAGTCGTTACCTTTTCAATCACATAACCACTGAATATGCAAGATATAAACCACAGGCAATTAAATGATAGCTAAGGTAGGAGGGCTGACTTGATTAAGCTGGGGTGTTATTAAGATTATAAACAGGGCCCAGCCCAGCCACTGAATAAAGTATGTCTTGGCTGAGGGTCCCTTTTCCAAGAGACAGTTAGCTAGTGCCTTGGGTGCTGGCAGACATGAGCGTTTCTGGAGTTTGAGAGGCATTCCCCCGAAATTTCTCCCTGCCATTTGCTACGTTGGCTCTCAGCATGATGTTTCCTGGAGACACCAATTAAAATATACATTTGTTACGGGGGACGGAGGAAGAATCACAGGAACGAGTGCATGGAGTTTGCTCTCTTTCTTCCTGCCTCGTTGATGGCTCCTTTTCCATTTCCTTCAAAAACTCTTCTGTCTAAATCTTGAACGTAGGGGCTCCCCAGTTTGCATTAACTCCCCCTTTCTTGTTCAGCAGCGAGAAGTGGACACTCGAGCTCCACTCAGAAAATAAAAGCAATGCCACATAGTCCAACAGAGGATGCTCGTAAGGGCAACCGGTTACAAGAGGGTTGGGAGCCAAAGAGAGGAAGTTGAGGCAGCGCAGAGAGCAGCAACAGTAGAAAACTTGCACCACTCCTAGGGTGGGAGTAATCATGGGAGCATGTGGTGGTTCCTAAGCCCCCAAAGCCAAGACCACTCATGGAAGTGGGGGCCACAGCTGGACATGCAACCAGTGCTGGAGAAGTCATTAAAACAAGCAGAAGCGGCAAATACCCTGGCTTTCCTTTCTCTGCCCTCCTGTCTCCTTCAGGGTCTTCCACTAGGTGAAGCCGGGCGAGAGCCAGTGGCCAATGACACCTGGGAAATACGGTATAACTAGCAAGGAGGCACGGAGACTGGACCTGAGACTGAACGGGAAGTCCCCACCAGTAGTGTCCCCACCTGGGGGGGCGGGGACTCTTATTCACTTCTGTAGGCAGGTGACTCCCCTTTTCCAGCCTGGACCTCTCTTACCGAGCTTTAGACCCACTTGTCCACCATTTACTGGATGCGTCCATCTGGATCTGCCCAAATATTTCAAGGTCCCATTAGAGAGACTAACTCATTATCTCCCACTTGTCATTTCTTATTTTATGTATTTACATCTTTGCATCCTCCTCATTCCCCCATCTGCTGGACCGTTTTGTTCCAATTATCATTTCTATTCTTCTGTTTCTTTTCATTTAGATGTGTCCCTACTTTTTTGAGCTGGGACTTTGTTTTCATGGCATCACCGTGTGTTTACAAATATCCAAGGCTCTGAATTTTCCTCTGATCGCCACTGTCGCTGTGCACCTAGAGATTCTGACATGAGGTATTTTCTGTAATTTTCTTTTAGGAGGAAATTTTCGTTTACCTTTCACCTTTTACCTGGGAATGTTAAGAGGGGTGTTTTTAAATTTCAGAGAGAAGGACTTATTTTTGCTTTATTGTGAATTTCTTGTTTATTGCAAAAAGATCTGAGAATCTTATTTGTATCTTTTTATTTTATAGACTCTATTGTGGTTTCTTCTGTGAAATAGTGTATCTTCAGTTGTCATGAATGATTCATTGTGTGCTTGAAAGGAAAGAAAAAGTCTCTCTTATTGGGGTGTACATCTCAATGTTTACCTTCAAGATCTGATCTTCCTTATGCTCATGCTGTTCAAATCTCTTCGATTGTAACTTATTCTATGTCTGCTTGACCACTGGGATTGATCTGTTAAAGTCTTTTATTATTGGTTTCTACCTATTTCTGCTTGCATCTCTAGCAAGGAAAATGTGAAAGTAAGCTCTTCCTTAGAGTTGGGCATTTAGGTTACGTAAATTATGGTATCCACTCAATGGGACATGGTATAGCCATTAAACATGATAATGAAGAAAAATATTTATTTTACAAGATATATCATTGAGAAGAACAAACATTGCATTATATGGTCAACATTTTGTTAGAAAGCATTCCTCCAGACAACCTAAAATAAATCTACATTGCTTACATTTTCTATAAGAAACATGTATTACCTATTTAATTAAAGAAAGGAAGATAAAAACTTGAAACAAAGGCAATCATAGCTGAGTGGTGCTCCACGGTATTTATTAATTGTCTAGAGAAAATGGGCCAGGTGTGCTGCAGGGGTGAATGAAACACAAATCCTGCCCTTAAGGAAGTCACATTCTAATGCTGAAGGCAAACATGTTTTTTATTTTGTTTCATTTTAACAATTGTAGCAGACAACAATAGAATAAACGAAGAAAGTATTATCCGGAAGAAAGAGTGATTAATTTACTTTTATTATTATTATTATTATTATTATTTTTTATTTTTATTATTTTTAGAGAGAGAGATGATATGCGAGCAGGGGAGAGGCACAGAGGGAGAGAGAGAATACCAAGCAGGCCTCGCACGGGGCTCCATCCCATGGCCCTGGGATCATGACCTGAGCCCAAATCGAGAGTCCAATGCTCAATGGACTGAGCCACCAGGTACCCTGAGAGTAATTAATTCTTAGTAGGCTAGTGAGTGAGAGGCCCTTCAGAGAGAAGATACCCGATTAATCAAACTGAAAGAGGGTAAATATGCATATTTCTCGCTTAGGACCATACATGCATATTTGAATACAAAGCAAGCCAACAATGGGATAATTCTTCAGTTTCCTGGTGAGGAGATTAAAAAAGTTTTTGGTTCTTGTTCTTTTAATATTTTTATTTTTTAAAATGTTTTTATTTATTTATTTTGACACGGAGAAAGAGAAAATGAGAAGAAGAAAGAAAGGGAGAGAGAATTCCAAGCAGGCCCTGCCAGCGCTGAGCCTAATGCAGGGCTCGATCTCACAAACTGAGATTTACAAATTTTTAGAATTATTTAGAAATAGCCAAATGCAAAAAGAAAATAGCCAAATGCTTTGTTATATTCATTTTATTAGTCTAGCTAGACATGCATATTTAAAATCATGAATTCATAAAATAATACTACTTAGAAATATTGTGTTTTGTACTCATCTTTCAAGATATGTGTATTCTAACTCTTCACTCAATCTTCACGTCCATGTTTTATCATCTGTATAACCATAGTCTGAGGTGTCTCAAATAATTTTTAGACCATCATCCTTGCTTCTATGTTGTTTCAGATAGAGCACCATTAGTGGCCAAACTGTGTTTGCTGCCCAAATTCATATGTTGAAATCCTTACCCCCCAGCTACCTCAGAATGGGACCTTATTTGGAGATGGGGTCTTTATAGAGGTCATCAAATTAAAATTAGGTCATTAGGGTGGGCCCTAATCCAATATGACTGATGTTCTTATAAAAAGCAGAAATTTGGAGACAGATGGGCATACCAGAAGAAAGCATGTGAACTTTCTAAGATGACTACCTTCAGGCCAAGGAGAGAGACCTGGAATAGATCAGATCCTTCCCTCATGGCCCTCAGAAGGAACCAACCCTGCCTTCATTTTGACTTCAGACTGCTACCCTCCAGAACTGTGAGACAATAAATTTCTGTTGTTTCAACCACTCAGCTTGTGGCCTTTTGTTATGGCGGTCCTGGCCAACTAATACAAGTAGTTTTCTTTCCTTCCTGAAAAAACTAGTGTTTGTACATCAAGGACAGATTCACGCTTACTCCTCAGTTTGTGGCATACTATCACCTGTACTGTTGGAAAAATAGTTTTATTTTTACTGTACTTTTTATTATTTTCTGCATCCTCTTGCATTTCCTGTCTCATGCCCCTTTTCTCTATAGATGTCTGTGCTAATGTCTTAATAATTTTTTTTTTTAACGTTTATTTATTTTTGAGACAGGGAGAGACAGCATGAATGGGGGAGGGTCAGAGAGAGAGGGAGACACAGAATTTGAAACAGGCTCCAGGCTCTGAGCTGTCAGCACAGAGCCCGATGCGGGGCTTGAACTCACGGACCGCGAGATCATGACCTGAGCCGAAGTCGGCCACCTAACCGACTGAGCCACCCAGGCGCCCCTGTGCTAATGTCTTAAATACACATACTTCCAATTCACCTCTCATTCGTTTATGCATAGGCAGAGTGCATCCTTGAAATACAGTGGTGTTGTCTTCTGTGTGTTTGTCTTAAATTTGCCTCATCATATTATCTGATGAACCTTATTCTACTTCTAACCTGGTTTACTCAACACAAGGATTCTGAAGTCTGTCCGTGTCACTAGAGTGTTTGTTATTTCAGACCACTGTGTTGTAGTCCATCATCCAGTCCCATACTTTATCCATCTCCCTACCAAACTATGGATATTCAGAGGCCATCCAGCTCCTTAGTACCACGAACAATGTGATGAAGCACTTTTGAACCCATACACGACCCTGTTGCTAAATATGCTCTGCGTAGGAGGATTCCCAAGTAATGTTTTAGTAAAATAATTCTTTTCATTCAGATGAGATATTATTTCCACCCAGATGTCTTCATATTTGTCATGTCACTGGATACACTGATCGTTCTGGTAAGGTGGGTAAGGATGAAATTATTGAATTTATTCCACAGATGGATAAGCAGGGTCAGAGATCTGGAGATGTTCAAGGCTTACTAAGTGATCAGTGGTAGATGAAAATGGAATCCAGACCTTTTCTAGATGGAAATGATGGTAAAGTTGGTCTATAGGGAGTGTGGGAGGGTGGATATGAAAACTGAGTGTGTGTGTTTGTGTGTGTGTGCGTGTGCATGCACACATATTCCCATGAGTTGGCTACATTTTTTATAAGAATGAGGGAAATAGTCTTTAAAAATAAGTACGTAAAGAAGAATACTTAGAGTTGGCTACATTTTTTATAAGAATGAGGGAAATAGTCTTTAAAAATAAGTACGTAAAGAAGAATACTTATTGAAAGTTGTTTTGTGTACATCTCTTAAAACCGTTCCCGTTTTGATCCCCTCATGATCTTGTCGTGGGAATTCAGCCCTGATATTACTGCAGTACTGGGTCTATAGTGATAGCCCATACAGGTCAATAGGATATGCTGACCTTCAAGACTGACTTTCTTGTTTTTTGAAGGTGGAGATAGTGCCTGGCTGCAGATCATGTTATACTGTCAAGGTTGGCTGATACCTGTTGTGGAGAGCATTACTTTTTATCTGTTTGGTTTTTTTCAACAGATGCATATTGTGTGTTTTCTATAGGCCTGGCTGTGTGTGAATTCTAGAGATACTCTAGTGAAGACGAAAGAGTTCCTCCCCAAAATAAAAAGAGAAGCCCATCAGATAGACTGTTGGCTGCCTGGCTTTGGAGAGTAAAGGATGTGATGGGGACACAGACATGGGGACAAGGTTTGGAGAGATCCTTGTCTTCCAGATTCTTTCCCCCAACCCAATGTAGCCATACTTTCTTTTTCCTTCTAATTTCTTGAAATTTGAGGTAGCATATGAAAATTACGCCCTCTCCATCCCCAAGAAATAGTGGAATCTATGTTTGTGTTTTGAATATTTTGATCTTTAGGCTTAATGGACTAACAAAGTCTCTCATGAAAGGGACAAAAAGAAGGGGTGTTTTAGCAAAAAGGTGGAAAGCTATGGGGACGTGGGAGGATAGTAGTGGCCATTCCCTTGGCTTTGGACAGGAAGAGAGACCTATGGATATACTGAGAAGCTTGACCCAAGGGAAGCTTGGGCCAACTCTCTAAAGAGATGGCCAGGCTTCATAGGGTAGACTCCCATAGTCTGAGGAAGGAGGGAAGGGCTCTCAGGCACTGTGCCTCTGTCACAGACTTCTCATGGCATGGAAATGAGTAGCAACAAGACTCCAAGAGACCAATGGAAAAGCCAAGAGATTGCCAGTAGAAAACATGGTGGGCTGGGGTCTAGAAGTCTTCCCCGTCTTTTGTTCTACAACTCCAACAAAGACAGAGAAAGGATTGCCCATGAACCTCTTGCATTGGAGGCTTAAAGGAAAAATTAAGTTGAATAAGGAAAAATAAAGATTTGTGATAGTTATTGCCTGAGTCTTATGACAGCTTCAAGCCTGTGATCAGTGTGTTTGATTGGAGCGCTATTGAGGAAGAGCCACAGCCTCTGGCCACATGCTTTACCACTATGATGGTTCTCTAGCCCAACCTTTTTGACTAATGCCTATTTTTTTTTTTTAATTCACAGAGTAATTCCTGGTCCCACTGTCACCTTGCCTCATAGTTTATCCAGAAATTTCAGGTGCTCCCATTGGTGGTTTCCAAGGAGAAAGGCAAATTTTAGAGTCTTAGGCTCTTCACCCAGGGAGCCTGCGCAGCACAGTCTGATTCTCTGGCAGGAGTTACAACGTTACCATCCCATTAATGGGTAATATGCGCAGGGATAGGTTAGATTGCTTCCATTATTCAAGGAGCTCCATGTGCCTGGTAGCAACAATTACCAAGACGCATAAATACAACAAAGTTAATTAAAATGTTAGCTGATATAAATAACCTAAGGTTATTGAACATTGTTCCATTTTAAATTAATAAGTACGCAAAGGTAATGTTTATAATTAAAGCTATAATTTATCTTCATGCTCTGTTTATTTAATAGCAGTGGTAATATAACGCTACATGCAGAAATGTAGTAATAGATTTGTTTAGCACTGACATTATAAACAAATGTCTCAGTCTATTTATTCTAAGTTATGATACAGATTCTTTTCACATGCATCTGATGGCCTTTAAACCATTTAAAATGAACTGCATTAACGTAATCTAATCTTGATACTGAACATAACATTTCAGTTTGAATTATCCTGAATCCATGATCCATTTTATTACTCACAAAGCACTTTATACATTTATGATAATGGCAAACCTTGCTCTGTTATTTAAATCCCATTTCAAAAGGGATGTTATTTAAAAAAAAATAAATAAATAAGCCCCACACATTTGGGGTAGTAAAGTACAAATAAGGAAAAGTCAATGCCCAGCAAGCCCTTTAACAAAGCAAACAATTCAGATTTTTATGACATTAGCAAGTAATAAAGGGAAGAACTGACATTTACAGTTGATGAAATTTTATGTTATAACAGATGAGGAAAATGGAATGAAAATCACATGGAAAAATTTGTCCATGAGGTTCAGCCATTCTGAGGAAATCTCTACCTGTGGACTGTCTTTGGGGACAACTTTTCTGATTCCAACCTTTATTCAACCCTTGAAGAGGTCCCAGGGTCACCCCCCCCCCCCCCCCCCCAAGAGTGTGAGGTTTGCCCAGGCAGCTGAGCAGGGACTGGCCCTTCTGGTCTCCATTCAGTTGCCCCTCCCTTCAGCCGGTTCTTAGCTCTCCCCACACCTCCCTGCCCTCCCTTCCATTCAGGGGACACTTGTTCTCCACCCTCTAATTTAAATTATAATAAGGCAACCCAGCCTGCTCCCTCCTCTGCTAGCCTGAGGTGTCCAGGAAAGAGGAAGAGAGTTTGGCACTTTCTTTCTTGTATGCTTTTAGCTTCTTCTCCCTAACACAGCTCCTGGTTTTTCTCTCTCTCCTTAATCCCTTTTAAAATAAATGTTTCTTCTGCGTTTATTTGCAGTCAGTGAACGAAGTTTCACTTTGTTTTAGTAGGAATATTTCACTGGATGTCTTAGAAACGGTTGCCCCTTAAGTCAAATAAATAACAAAAATAATTTTTTTTTTTTTAAAGGCATTTCTTTCCTTCTTTCTTTTAAAGGAAGTTAAAAATGTAGCAAGCCTATTTTTGGAGAAAGAATGGGCTAGAGAGGGTTTTTTTTTTTTTTTTTTTTTTTTTTTTTATTCTAAACAGATTACACACTTTGAAAAATCCTAAAAGGATTTTGATACTGGAACCTCGGAAAGTCAGGAAGGATTTAAATTTAGGATTATAAGCTATCCCACCACAAAATCCTTCTGTGATCAAATATCACATTTTAGGAGACGAGTGTCTTTGTAGCTGCCACTCAGGCTGGTTCTTCTCGTTATGTGCGGTATTAATAAAACAGGAGGACTGCCGGGCTCAGGGCAAACTTTGCAGAACTGAGGCTTGCCGGCTGGCCTGCTGTCAAAGGCTCGGGCTTCAGAAAGAAGTCAGAGGGCTCCAGTCCCCCTCGCAGGCTCAGAGGGACTGGGGGAAGCTGACACAGTTGCCTGCGTTGGTAGATCTCAGCTGTGAACAAGTTCTGAGCCACAAGGCATGGGCTTGGATCAGAGGAGGCCCCGGTTGTGAAAAGCGGAGGTGGTGAAAACCCCAACCTCCCCCCTCCTCCTGCAGCCTTCTTACACATCCTGCAAATTCAGGTCTTCCTGAAGATACCTTCTTTTTGGCCCTTTCCCCTAGGGGGTCCCTGGAGGTTATATACATAGAGTGAAGGAGGGGGAGGCACCTGGGTAGCTCTGTCGGTTAAGCGTCTGACTCTTGATTTCGACCCAAGTCATGATCTCAGGGTTCCTGAGTTCGAGCCCCAAGTCGGGTTCTACACCGACCGCTTGGAGCCTGCTTGGGATTCTCTGTCTCCCTTTCTTTCTCTGCCCCTCCCCTGCTCGTGCATGCGCCCACGTTCACGCACTCTCTCTCTCAAAAATAAATACACAGTAAAAAAAAAATAAAGTGAAGGAGGAATGGGTTGGCATGCTACCCCAAGATATGGCACAGAGACACATGAATATTTGAAGCTCACGGGTGTTGAGAAATGACTGCCTGACCTTCCCCTGAAGCAGGTCAAAAGATCCTCATGTGAGAGGTACTCCCCCTAGACCTGGAGGAAAGAGCATCCTTATCTCTGGAGGCAGAGGGACACCGAGAGGAATCTGAAGGAACAGACCTTGCTAAATTTTCCTGAGCTTACTACTCTAAGTTTATATCCTTTTTTTTTTTTTTTTTTTGTCTTCTAACTTTTATCCTACAAGTCTCTACTCTTCATCAAAACTAACATAAAAACACTGAAGTTTAACTATTCAGGTCTCATTTCCTTATGAAAGCACATGAATTCTCTTGTTAATCTGTCTTTTGTTGGGGAAGTTGGGGAGGCATGCTGAGAATTTGGGAGGTAGAGGAATAAGCTTTATTTTTCCTCTGCAGGATTAAGTTCTTGCCCTCTTTCTGTCTGGGTTCTAGTGGCCATTAAAGTATTTTTGCACAGAAAATTATTTCTATGTTAAAGGCTTTTCTAGAATACCGGAACCAGAGGGTTCCTTAGTGTTATCTGGTCTAAAGATTTTAAAACTTTAATAACATTATACACACTGACAAAGATTCTTTGCTTGATCAGACTTTAGTCAGGCTCCTGAACATTCTCCTCTAGGCTCACTGGTACCTTTCCCTGTAAAATCCAGTTTTAGCAAGAATCCTGCTAAGTCTGTTTAAACACCCCCCCCCCCCTTGAATTCTGATAACTTTTAAGAGATCTGATCAGGTTCCTCATCCTCCACCAAGGTGATGTCTGGTCACCCTGACCTGTTTTCAGGGAGAATCCTGTTGGGTTGGTTTAGCCAGAACCCCCATGCTCCTGATTCTTCCCTTTAGTAATCTATCCACTGACCCCCACCTTGCTCCTTGAGTACAGATTCCCACTGCCCTTGCTGTATTCACAGTTTGGCCCAATCTCTCTCCCCCACCCCAACCCCTAGAAAGTTCCATTGCAGTGGTTATACCTGTAGAGGTCTCCCCAAACTCTTCCTTATTATTTTTAATGCATATCATTGAGGTTTTTATTTTTTCTTTAAGAACAATAATAACACACACACACACACACAGACACACACACACACACACACACACATTTGATGTTGAAACTTTGGGGGTTTGGGGTGCAGAGGAAATTTGACTCAGAAGCCCAATATGTAGAATAGGTAAGAGAAAAACACATCTATTGACTTGGCATTTGAGCAGCAGGCTGAGCTCCTGATCTCACATTTTCTCTTACCTCCCTAGGGGGTGCCTACAATACCTTTATTAAACTTTAGAAATTGACGCAACAGATGAAAAATCTTTAATTGGGCCCACCCCCTTCTTTTTCTGCTCCCCTACTGCAAGTCAAACAAGGAACGTAAAGGAGTCGCTCAATGGCACCCAGCAGCCCAACAGCAGATCTGGCCCCAAAACCCACTTGTCCCCACTCAAAGCGTAGATGCTGTTCTCTAAGATTGCATCAGGCATAGCTCAGTTTTGCTTTCTGTATGTACTGTAATACACAGAGCACCCCAAATTGGGCCTAGACATTGTCTAATAAATTCAGCTATCACATTTAGAGCCAGGAGATTTGCTGGGGCAGTAGAAATATGTAGTTTCATATTGATCCTCAGAAGACAGGTCAGTGATTTTGACAGGGTGGATCAAAATCATCATGTAGGTTTGATAGGGAGCACCATGGAGACAAGAGGCATAGTGGGTTGTGATACTAAAGGTACAATTCTCCTGGCTCACTTCGCCCTCAGGTTACCATCTCTTCATGAAATTGTGCTGGCATTAGACCCCTTCCCCTGTGATGCCCTAGGGTTCTTACTTGGGGTGCTCTTGCCCACCAGGGGGTATCTGGCAATATCTCAGATATTTCTGATGCTGCTAAACATCTTACAATCATAGGAGGTTCTCCCCAAACAAAGAACTATCTGGCCCCAAATGTCAGTTGTACCCAGGTTGAGATAACCTGCTTCAGAATTGAGCAATCATTCTTGAATACATGGTCTCATAATTGTCCACCTGAATCTCTACCCTCAGTAGGATTCTCAATATAATTCAAACAGCATTAAATTGGACAATAAGCCATAAGTGGGGACAGCAAACATGGTGAAGAGCTCCAGGTTTTGGGGGCTCCGTTCTGATGGGAGCGGTGGGTGGACTGGGTGGTCAAGTGACTGTGTCACAGGCAGAGGGAGAGAAGAGATTCGGGGAGTCTGCGTCTCTGGCTTTTTGCCTGTGTGGGAGGGGTAGTGAATGGTGTGTATGCCAAGTTTCTTTGTTGACTTTTGCTGGGGATCAGATGAGTCAGATAATTGCTGGGCTGTGATGCGGGGTTGGGAAGTGGGGGAAGAGAGAGGCAGAAAGGTAAAAGGGAGGGAGCAAACCCATTTAGTTACTTAGGACCAGCATGCAATAAGAAAGGCAGAACACCACGGAGAACAGATAGGGCTTTAAAAGGTTCAAGGGTAACCTGGCCAGTCCTGTGTTAAAGGCACAGACCAGTGGGACCATCATCGGATAAATGTGGGAGCTTAAAGGACTCCCAGAATCAGCCCTCACTTTGGATCCTATTTTCTAAAAGCACTGCCCATTGCCTTGAAAAAAGAGCTTCCTCCTCTGCCAGCCCAGGAGACAAAGAGCAATGCTTTACAAAATCCATAAAACAAAAGACTCCAACAGTGTCAGGCCTCTTTAAACAATCACTTGTGCTATGAGGCAAAACAACTGAGACATCCGGATAAGCACTGTGGTGGTATTTTTCATGTTGATTGCAATAACACCATCAAAGCCATGCACATTCTGTGTAAAATCAATGTCTGCTTGTTGGAGGGGGGCGTTGGGGAGAGGCCTGGGGATTTTATCTTGTAAGTCAGCTTTGCAGATAATCGCATGCCTCGGGCTTGGAAAAAATTGATGTTGGATCAATGGTCAGAAGCATGAACTGGACTCATTTGTGACTGTGCAGTGCCCAGTGTTAGCTGGGAAACTGGGGTGACTGGGACACTACCTTTGAGTAGGCTGGTAAAATCTTGGCATTATCTGCAAGGTAACTAGAAGGATCACTGGGGAGGGTTCAGGTGTTGGAGAAGACAACCTGTAGTGGGAGAAAATTTCCAGGGGCTGTAGGATGATTCTATCCAATAAGGGAGACGTGTGTGTGTGTGTGTGTGTGTGTGTGTGTGTGTGTGTGCATTTGCACATGCAGCCCTTATACCCAAGGAGAGGACAAACTTGCGTTTGTGTCAAGGAAACTTTTATAAGGTATTTATGTCCTGGTCCAGGGTATCTGTTGGTTCCTTTGTTTTAGAGAATAGGCAAATACTTGCACTGGCTCAGGCAGGTTGAATTGTGAGTCCAATCTGGTACCAGGCTCCTTATGTTTGGCTGATGGGGTTTCTACAGCTCTTCTTTATTGATGGGGAAGGAAGGAGGGAAGGAAGGAAGGAAGGAAGGATCTTCCAGATGAGATTTCTATAGGAATGGACCTTTTCCCCCAAATTTCCCACCAAAGTGGTCTCTATTCTCTTCCATTGATGTCTGAAGAGAAAATGAGTTGCCTCCTTTAGTTGATACCCATTGAGGATTAAATGAGTTCTTTCATGGGACGCCTGGGTAGGTCAGCTGGTTAAGCGTCTCACTCTCGATTTCAGCTCAGGTCATGATCCCGGGATCTTGGGATTAAGCCCTGCATTGGGCTCCATGCAGAGCATGGAGCTTGCTTAAGATTCTCTCCCTTTCTCCTTCTGCCCCTTCCCCTGCTCACATGCACGCTCACTCTAAAGTAAAAAAAAAAATAAATAAATTATCAAATTAAATTAAAAAATGAGTTCTTTCATGTAAAGTACTTAACACTACTCAGTACAAATTTAAGCTACTCTTTTTTCATTGTGTTTGCTGCCTACACGTCACAGACACAACAACCAAGAGAGTTTCAGACAGCACTTCACTTGGTATTTCTGGGGATAAAAATCCAAATCATACGGAGTCAAGATGGGATGGGAGACGGGAAGACAGAGAGGTGGAAACACCTGCCCACATGGTTGCTCCCACTTATCCATGCCTCAAGGTCACAGTGGCCTCACCAAGACCTTGGGCCAGCTCATTCCCTATGGATTCCTCCCACTACCCCTTTTCTTCCCTCCTTACTTCCTCTGTCCTTTGAACTTTCTCTCATCTAGAATTCTCCATTTCCTTCAATTTGTCCTCTTTTCTGATTTTCTGGCTTTTCCCGCAGATGTCATAAACTCCAACCTTCCTCTGCTGTCCATAACTCTTCCAGCCTCCTGTTCATACATTTCCCTTTCTAGGGGATATATTTTGAGCCCCAACTGTAGATGAGACAGGAAGGATGTTAAAGGCAATGCTCCACTCCCAATGTGCAGTTGACTTTCTATTTCCCTTCAGTATTGAAAAGAATCTGGAAAAGAAATTCATCCCATCTGACTGCTTAATGCCCTATCTGAGCCTGTGGACGGTCCCACCTAATCTATCCTTAGCCTTATAAGATATTTGTTCTTTTTGTGTCCTTTGTGTATACAACAAAATCATCTGGAATGAACCTGATGCTAGAAGACACCTCCTTACTACAAGAGAATGTGAGATGAAGGTGCTATAGGCGAGGTGGAAAATAGCCCCCTACCAGATTGTAGTTGGCGCTCACCTAACTAGAGGCTTGACCTGGCATTGCTATTTCAACTCACGTTGATAACGCTCTCTTCTCTGAAATAATGGCACTTCATTTACTATCTTGCATCACTCATTGATTTGTTGCTGTGTTTTGTGTTTAGCTCCCCAACTCGATTGTAAACTCCTGAGGACAGTGGCTCTTTATTATCTCCTTCGATGACTCACAGGATGCCTGGCACAGTTTGGGGCTCTTGGTGAGCTTCAACACACAGCATGCTACTGTGTAAGGGAGAATTCCCTGCTTTAAAAATTGTTGGTGAAATTTACTAGTGATTTAGTTTGATACCTTTTTTCCATCTTGCTAAGCCTTTCTTTCTTGAGGCCTGAGACCCCATTCATTAAAGCTTATCTACCCACCCCTGTCTCAGCATGGTCTCTTTGCTTCCCCTCATTTAATTTTTGGAAAACTATGCTCTAAAGCCATTTTATTTCCAGATGAGATCATGTACCATCTCTGAGACCAGTACTCATGTGCCCTCTCTGAAGTCAGGTTCTCTTTGTTTGTAATAATAATCACCACTAAATAGGTTTGTCTTCAGAGAGAAATTCTTGAGAAATTAAGCCCTGAGAGAGAGAGCATGTGATTCTGGAGAGTGGTGTCAGTTACACAGTAGTTAATTACAAATCTCAAACTAGAGGGAATCCCTGGTTTAGTGCAGAAGGTCTCCACCAAACGTCCATATTTTTAAGGTAGATGCAAAGAAGTGGGGGTGTGGGGTTTGTGTCCCAGATGAGCTGCAGCCAAAATACATGAAACATTTGTTTCTGGGTCCCAGAGGCTTGGACCTAACAGAGCATGGTGTTGGGAGTCAGCCAGTATGGTCCTAGATGTACTTGTCTCACAGAAACTGGCTGCCCAATGGAGAAAGGGGCTCAGGAGAGGAGCTCTGGTTTTAACCTCAGCCCTGAGGTAACCCAGCTGTGGGACAGGGGACAGGTCACACAGATCGTCTGAGCCTCCGTTTTATCAGTATATAAAGACCTTGGGGTTAAGATTGGGCTTTGGGGACAAGGTGACCTATAAGATGGCTTTGTTGGAAACTGTTAAAAATGTATGCCCAGCTGAACCTCTTGAGAGGGACAGTGTGATACAAGGTTTTTGTTAGAACTTTGGCTCCAATCACTCCATGTTATTTTCATGGAGACTCCTTGGTTGTGAGAAAGATAAATTATTTGTGGATCATTTACTATAAGATTTTTTCACTAAAAGTTACTCGAAATCTTATAAGAAGTATTCCTAAATTGGGAGGATCAAAGATCTTTTTGAGAGTTAACAACTATAAATCCTCTGTCTAGAACACACACACACACACACACACACACACACACACACACACACAGGCACACATGCTTTTTCATATAATTTGGGGGTAGTTTCTGGACTCTGTAAAGGCAGCTGGCCCCTTGTAGAACCTTTGTTAAGAATGTCTGCTCTAACGGCTGGACATAAGGACAATCTCCTTTCTGTCATGGCAAATTGTTACTCTAGATCTCTGCCTTTGGGCTGAGATTCAGCCTCTTGGTTCAGTGACATCATGTAGGACATGAGGAAAGGAGGAAGGACAGGAAGTATGTAACTTGTTCTTACTCTCAGTGAGATTTTGGAGCTGTCCAGAACCTGACTTGGCCAAGTTACTGAGCCTCAGCCTTTTTATCACAAGAATGGGGATAATTGTATTTATGTCATAGGATTATTGATAAAAGTACCCAGGGAGTAACTAGCATGAGGAACTGAGGAATTCTTGCAGGGCATTTAACACAGCACCAGAATCTCGGTGATCCGGAGAAATATTTGAGTGCAATATTTTTAAACATTTAAGTCAGTGCAAAGAATCCACGATGAACAAACTATCATGATTTTAACTAAAGACAGGATTAGTATCACTGGTTTTCCCTTTTACCCTGTATTCCAATATGGCCGGCAGAGCACCATTACTGATCCTATGAATTTGGTGGCTCAAAAATATCTGGACATTGCTAATCTAATCCAATTTTTATCTGGAGCCTTAATCTTGTCTAAAGCACATGGCTCTCTAAGCTCCCTGGCACACAACTGGGGACAGAGTTAAACTCCTCTGGAAGCCCACAGCTCTGTGACAATCCTCCCAGGATGTTATTCCTGTGGGTCTTATTTCCTCCGGGATAAGCATCCTGGAGCAGTTGCTTAAAATTTCTTTGGCTAATTTCACAGGGCATAGTGTCAAACCAAGAGGTCATAAAGTTGGCTAATGTCCAGCCTGAAGGTAGAGCTGAGAACTTAGCCACTTTTGTGTTATCTGGGGACATCTAGGACAGGTAGTGTGGGGGAAGAGATAGGCAGACTTGTCTTCTCCTTGCTTGCAAAGCTTAAAATCTTGCTTAGAGGAGCCACATCTTTGAGACGGTGCAGCTTATGAGTTTTTTTCCTCCAGTGCTACCTTCGTGACATACCTAGACAGTCGTGTATAGGTAATTATGATCTGAAGCGAGTGTGAATTATGATTCTCGATGATATGTCCTTGTGATTTGTTGCAATATAAATAATGGTGATTTATGGTGGCTTCACCAACTGCTCTGCTGGTGATGGATCATAATAGTAGATCATGATAATTATGAACTCAGCACAGAGCCGTTTCCCCCTGTAATGCAATTGTAACACGGCCGCCGAGGTTGCTGAATATTGTAACCTGTCTGCTGGATGCTGGATTGTGTTCGGGGGGGGTGATTTGGTCTTTCATGGAATTCACGGGCAGTTCATCGCTAATAATTGTCCAGGTGGTTGTAATATTATAGGCTGATGGCATTTTGCTTGTAGATCTTTATTCTAGAACCAATTAAAATTCCAGAGTTGGTCATTCCTAAGCCAGAGGAATGAACAGGGAAATGTTGAAGGTCGGAGGTGGGTTGGGGGGGGGGGGCACAGTGAGCAGGTGACAGAATCCAGATCCCTCTCTTCCCCTTTCTGCTGGAGCCCCCTCCTTACCTCAGGCCTGGGATATGTCATGCAGACTGTGTCACCGTGTTTATTAATTTTTCTGATTTACACGGAAGAACTTTTTCTCCATAGAACACGTGATACTTGTCATTTGGACTCTGCATTAAGCAACTCTAATCTATAAAAATCTACTTCATTTAGAACAGTCATTTCCCAAACTGAGTGCAAGGATGCTAGGGGTTCTGTGAAAAAAAGAGTTCTTGTGGTCAGCTAAGGAAAATGCTACATTAATATAAGTGAAAAATATGAGCAGATATACATAAATAAAAGGTAATTTTTTGAATTTTAATTTTTATTTGTTTTTTAAAGTGATCTCTACATCCAACATAGGGCTCGAACTCCACCTTGAGATCACGTGTCACATGCCCAACAAACTGAGCCAGCCAGGTGTCCTATAAAAGATACGTTTTTTAAAATGTGTATTTATTATTTTGAGTGAGATAGAGAGAGAGTGGATGAACAAGGGAGGGGCAGAGAGAGAGTCCCAAGGAGGCCCTGCGCTGAGCCTGACGGGGGTGGGGGGCTTGAACCTATGAACTGAGGGATCATAACCTGATCTGAAATCAAGATTTAGATGCTTAACTGACTGAGCCACCAGGTGCCCCAAAAGATACATTTTTAAAAAGTTAAGTGAAATCACGTTCTTTACTGCAGGACTTCTCAGGGACTTTGGTATTGGGCACCGTGAATATTTATGGAAAAGTCATGGCATCCAACAGTCCCTTAGCCATGATCTGTCCCAAGCTCCATGTGGCGGATAAAGAGGGCCATCAATTCTTCACCATTGCTCCCATTACCAGGTGGAGTCTAATTTACATACCCTTGAATCGGGAATGGCCCCCTGACTTGTTCTAACCAGTAGGTTGCAGTAGGAGTGACACTGTAATTTCGTGGCTGTGCTTACAAGATCTGAGGCTCCCATATTTTTTACTTGGAACACTCCTTGCAACCTGACCACCATGTTGAGGAAGGTCAGGCAGCCTCATGGAAACACCTACATGGATGAGAACTTAGCCAGCCACGTGATTGAGGCCACGTGATTGGACTTTCCAGCCATTTCAGCACCCCGGTCAACACCGCAGGAACCAGAAGACCCCTCTCGCGCATCAATGGAATTGTGAGAAATTGTACTGTTGTTATTTTAAGACACTGAATTTTGAGGTGGGTTATTATACACAAACAATAACTGAATAAACACTCTGCGTCTTCTTCCTTGTTTTGTTCTATCATAACATGCAGAGTTTTGCACAACTTGTTTAATTTTCTTTCCTGCTCTAAGCTCTCAGAATGCAGCATCTGTATTTATTTTGTTTACTTCTGTATATCCCCACTGAGCACAGGGACTGGCACAGACTTGACCTTCACTAAAGCATGTTGAATGAATAAGCATTTTTTGGGAGACAGTTTCAAAACACTAGCTTAGTGTACAGGCAGAATTAGGGGACTGACTAATGGCACAACAGAAGGATCCTTCACTAAGGCAGAGATTAGCAAGTCTCCTTGAAATATTGAGGCTACATGATGCATCAAAAATAGGATTCAATGTGGAAAACCTCAAATTACTGAAAATTCACTATAAAATGAACTGGACCTAAAGGCAATCATGTGGCATTCACATCAGAAACGACAAAATTCTTACTCACATGCCTTCTTTTCCATCCCTTCTCAGGGGAAACAATGTTCTGAGGTTATGGAGTATCACCATCCAGGTGTTTTTATTCTTTTAGTAGATAGGTAGATAAATGGAAAAATCCGGAATAAACACCATATATTGTATGACACGCCTCTTACGCATTTGCTTCTTGTTTTATTCACTCTGCGGTTTTGAAGGCTATCCACCCTAATATATGTATATCTAGTTTGTTCATTTCAACTGAGGTAGATGCTTCCGTTTTATGACTAAACATCAGTCTATTGTTCACTCTCCCACTGATGGATAGTTAAATTATTTCCCATATTTATTATGGTGAACCAGGCTGTAATGGACAGCCTCATATACGTCTCCCTGTGCGTGGTAAGAGTTCGTTGTTGCCCTTTTCCAAATGACGAACTCGAGGCTCCTAGCACTTTGGGGACTTGTCTGATGTCAGAAGGCTAATCAGGTTAGGGCTGGAACTCGGATTCAGATCACTGTGCATCATTTGCTGCACTTAGCCTCCCACAGGCTGGAAGGTCTTCCAGATGGGGGCGTACTGCTTGGAGCAGGATCTGAGAAAGGAAGTGTCATGGTTGCCTCGTGAGATCGAGCTGAGACTTACTGAGGTTCCCTGGTGCCGATCACGGAGCAAAGACACACCTGGAAACTTGGCCATGTGGAGACCGCACAGGCTCAGCGATCACGCATCACAGGCTCAGGACTCAGCTCCGCCAGTTCCAGGCTGTGCGACGTGGGGGCTGTCGCTTAACTTTTCTAAAGGGCATCTGTGAAATGGGGAGTCTAACTCTCAGCACCTCAGAGACTGGTTGTGAGCCTCAAGGAAAGGAGTGTGCAGGGAAGAACCTTGTGCATAAAATGTGCGGCATTCACGGACATCTAGTTGGTTCAATCTGTTGATGGAAATTCAGAAAGCGTCACTCAGGTTTTGGCTGTCTATAATTTGTCTGAGAGAATAAGTTGCGTTTAAGGTCAGCTGTGCTTTGGTTGCTCTGAGAAGGCAGAGCCTGAGGTCTGAGAGCAGGAAGGGGTGTTTTCTTTTTTTTAAAGTTTATTTATTTTCAGAGAGAGAAAAAGTGGGGGGAGGGAGGGGCAGAAAGAGAGGGAGAGAGAGATCCCAAGCAGGCTCCACACTGTCAGTGCAGAGCCCGACGTGGGGCTCGAACTCATGAACCTTGAGATCACGACCTGAGCCGAAACCAAGAATTGGACGCTTAACTGACTGAGCCACCCAGGCGCCCCAGGGAAGGGGTGTTTTCTTGGGGACTGGCAGTCTGGAGTTCTGTGAGGTGGGAGCCAATAGTTCATGCTGCAGGGACCTCTGGTCTGGCTTGTGATAAAACTCCAGTCCGGACAGCATGGGAGTATCTAACCATGGGGATACGTGGCCAAGGTCCTGGGCTTTTCTGACGATCAGGTGAACGTGGGTCCTTGTTTCTTAGCTTTAAGAGAAGGGCTTAAAGAAAGTAAACGCATTTGATGATGGTCTAGGTCTTGGCTTCTGGAATCTGTGAGAGGCGGGCTGGTAAGTTAACAGAGGGGAAGACACGTTCCAGGGATGCTGAAGTAGTGAGGGAAACTTGGCGGGGGGGGGGGGGGGGGGGGGAGGCGGGGCTGCAGGTCTCCAGAGCCGCAGGGTGGTTTGGGTTCCATTGAAGTTAGGGATAAATGCTGTTTGGTGTGTGCCAACCATCCAGTGCTAACACGGTGACTTTTGTCCTTGCTTTTCCCCTGTTATTCTCTTCAGCATGCTACAATTTGATCCTGAAGCCCAGCTCTGCTCCCCCTTGGCTGAGTGCATGAAGGGGTTAGTGGGTCCCTCAGCAGCTTTATGTGTCTAATCGGAATGGACCTGGCCTTGGGTGGCTCCACGTGCATCCAACACCTGCAACACCTGTCTAATTGGACCATTAGACACTCATACCTCCCTCATTTAGCAGATGAAACTGTAAGGACCAGAGAGACAGAGACTCACTCAGGATCTCACGGTCACTGAACAGTACAAAGAATCAGAACCAGGTAGTGGTGCTACTTTTAGCTTTTGTGTTGGACTCCCTACTCCCGCAGGCCCTATCCAACATGGCCCTATCCAACATGGCCCTATCCAACATGGCCCTTCCCCCGGAACTGGCTCTTTATGTCTTCGCCAATAGCCAGTTTGTTGGTGTCTCCCTGGGCAGGGTGGGGTCCGTGAGGAGTCAGACTGTGTTCTGAGGGCCCCTCTGAAGTCTGGCCAAGGGAGAAAGAGGTTTCTCATCTACAGCTTCCTCCATCCCATTGGCCTGATTTGGAAAGGGCAATTGTTTACCTGAGTTGGGGATCTCAAACCACTCACTTTGCCCAGCATTTTCCCTGCTACCAGAGACACCAACAGTTGGTAATTCCTACGCGGAGGACTGTGTTGAGAATGATTCAGAGGCTGAAGTAGCTCTGTGATCCATTATTGCTGTCTGCCAGCAGTATGGGCATGGGGAGTAGGGCTGTATGTGGAATGTGTTTACATGTCTGCCTTCCTTCTTACCTGAAGTCTCCAGAGCTGTCCTAAAATCCTGGGAGGTGCAAAAATGGGCACATGCAGCCTTGCAGTGGTTGTCACAGAAGCCACCACTCACATAAGGAATTTCTCATCTCCAGGATGCATCCTGAGCCGGCTATGCACCCCTCTGGCCTTTCTGCTCCCCCCCCCCCCCATCGTTGATCAGCTGACCCAACTTCTGCTACTGAGATCCTGACTAATTGTCATCCCCTCCAAGCAGACCTTCACTGAACCTTAGAAGCAGAAAGACTGAGAAACAAAAGCAAGAAATAAAAGAGCTGTCAGAAAGAATCTACACAGACCCCTGAAGTTGTGTTTTCATAACTGAATAAATAACTCCTTGAGCAATAATTTGTTTGCAAGCTGTTAATTAGCAGCATAATTAATTTCTGCAGATTATAAATAGCAGAGCACAAAGTGGCATTCCCAGGAGAACCAATGAAAAATTACCTAAACCATTTTAAGAACCAAAAATAGTTCACAATGTAACAGATTTAAATGAGCTCGAGAATCTGGATGGTGCCACTTTCTTTTTCCTATTGGTTAAAACAAAAAAGAAAGAAAAGAAAAGAAAGAAAGGAAAAAAATTCCCAGAAAACTCAACAGCTATGAGCTTGTATCTGAAGTCAGAAATTTATTGGCGAAAAGCAGAGTTTCATTAATCACTGTGTTCTCTCTTATGCCTGGCATGTCAAGAGGGAAAAAAAAATCTCTGTTTATCTCTGCTTCAAACAAACAGCCGAATAAGTAGATTATTCCCAATAGAAAGATTTTCCCTGTACTCTAATCTCAGTGCAATCATTCACTGCTCTAAATGAGCAGTTACTTAAAATGTGAAGAAGGGATGCTAATTAGTTCAAGGAAAGCCCTGCCAAGTATTTAATTTTCAGAAAGCAAAATAAAGATAGGGAAGGCCTTTCAACCTTCTGCAACCTGAAGCCATTGTTTCGTATCTCATCGCTTGCCTTGGGTATCTTCCTAGTCTTAGCATCTGGACTATGGAATGCTGGCTGAATGGTATGAGTTGATGTCCAGGTTTAGAACCTTGAAGGTCAGCGTATTCTTAACCCTTGAAGAGAAAGCGCCTTACGTTTATTCATAACCCAAGATATTTTCTAAAAGGATTGAAGGGACCTGCCCAAGGCAGAACATTTTTTTTAAGTGATAAAATTAATCTAAGGAAGACCAAAGTGGATGGATGCTGGAAAGAAATTGACCTAAGAGGAATGAAATTGATATATCAGTAATAGCAGTCAGCAGATGCTATGGTTCAGCAGATTTAGCTCTGAGCTTCCCAGTAGCCAAGATGAGGAGGGCAATGGGATGCTAAAGAGCTCTTCTTTTCTGAAAGGAGAAGCACAGACTGCAAGCAGCATAACTGACGGCAGAGGCCTGGGCTCCAGTACCAGGTGAACGGTGGTTCACGTTGACCTCTTCATATACAAACTTTGTGATCTGGGCAAGCTGTTTAACCTCCCTGCGTCCCAGGATTCTTTTTTATTGAAAAAGAACACAACCACAGTTTTATTGGAAATCATTTTAGACCTGCAAGGAGTTGTAGGAATAGTACACACAGCTCTCTTGCACTCTTTCCCCGGCCTCCTCCAATGATAACATATTAGATTCAATAGATTCAATTAGGTTCAGCTCTCAATGTCAGGAAATGGACATTGATGCAACACTATTAACCAAATTACAGGCCATATTCAGATTTTACCAGTCCCAGGTTTGGATTTTTTAAAATACGTATGAATAGTGATAATAATTAATGATAATAATAATAATAATAATAATAATAATAATAACGTAGTTATAGGGTTTTGGTAAAAACTACATGGCATAATACCTGTGACTCACTTAACTGGCCGCATCTTATGCACCCAATCAATGGTAGCTACCACCTTTCATTACTATATATGGGTTAATGAGAAGAAGGTCATTAGCCACAGTAGCTACGTATAATGTTTCCTAGACACTAAATGTGTCTAATCTTTGTTTATCAACGTAGCCTTCAGTGGAAAGAGATACGTTTGTTCAAGTATGACAAGGCTTCGACCATAAAGAGGGTCCGTTTAAGAATGTGGAAATGCAGACTGGCACATTTAATCAGGGTTCTGGTGATAAAACGGAAAGAATCGAAGGATCTTCATTTCTGTTTCAGACAGTGCGTTTATTTTCTGCTTCCCCAGCCACCCAGAAAGTAAGAGCTCCTTTCTCATCCCTCAGATATAAAAAGAACAAAATGCCTAATTATAGATAGTGCTTTTCTAAGATCTGAGCCAATGCTGCAGAGGAACCGGGTATGAGTTCGCAGTTTTATTGTTGCCTCTTGCGTGCGTTTGAACATTTCTGCAGACGCTTGTGCTATTCTATTCAATTCCATTTGACATAGCTAAGCTCTTATTATACATGCGCATTTCATGGTGCTTGCTAGGCACTTCAGGAAGCACAGGATTGAAAAAGAGATGACTTTTACCCCCAAGGAGCTTATAATCTAGTGAGGATGTGATGGACACACACTTTAATATTATTTATCATTGAATTTCTGTATTGCTAGCTATTTTATTCAACTATTGAGTAATACTGTATCAGGCTCAGTAAACAGACTATAAAGGAATGTCTGCTTTAGAAGGTGTTGCCCTGAAGCTCCTAATCGTTTTGGGGGGAAAAGGAAAACGTTACTTATTCATTTATTAAGTATTGAGCCTATACTATGTAATTTTCTACGTGTTAAGGGTCTAGCAATGAACAAGGAAAAGGGAGTGTGTCTCCCCATAGAGGAGGAATATGGAAAATTGGGTACACCAAGACCTGAGCACAATGTGATATGTGATATGATCGTAATGCTTCGTGTAATGTTGGTACACAATACTTACGTGCAGATAGGCAGAAGTACCAACGAGCATGCTTAGAGGGTCGAAGACAAAAGGTGGGTCTTAGGCAGTGAGCTTCCCAGAAGAAGGAGATATTTAGCTTGGCTTTAAAGATGAAATCCTCTGGACAGATGGAGAAGGGATGGCCATTTCCTGAGAAAATGAACAAAAGACCTTCTGAGAAGGGTCTTATTTGGGACAATGTGAAAACGGGTTAGAAAAATGGTGAATGCAATGATGGGGGCTAAAGAGCATCCATTACCATTCTTGTCATCACCATTATTATTCTAATAGGAATTATTGCTACTCATTGCTTATTATTCTTAATATTAAAATATGCAATAATAGTAAACATTTATTAAAAGTTTACTATGTGCCAAGGATTGTGATAAATATTTCATCTTCATTGTCTCATTATTGTCCACATTTCATTTTATAGTCAAAGAAATTGAGGGTCAGAGAAGTGAAGTAACTTGCCTGAGGTCACATAATTAAGGGACAGAGTCAGGACATCAGGACATGAACCCATGCCTGTCTGAATTCAAAGACCATTCTGTGTTATATGAAAATGTTTTTTTGATCATTTGCTGTTGAATTTGTTTCCCCAAATCATTCTCTATGAGATCCCAGAGGAACTGGCAAATGCTAACAAAATTTTATGGCACAGTGAAAGAGTACAGTGGCGATTAGTTAGATAACTTTAGTATCATCATCAGTGGTAATGATGTCATTTCATATCTATGCCATTATCATGCCCAGTGGCAGTGGTGGTGATGGTGGTAATGGGACATGTCATGGAGGGTTAAATGGTATCTGGTAGAGGAGATAGGTTGTACTGAGCTTCTCATTTTCTTACTTGGCTCCTTTTGTGAGGAGGGTAATGCTTGGCTATGGTGGAAAAGCACAGTACTTCCCACTGATACACTGTGGTCCTGGAGCAGGTTTTTCTGTGCCAAGCAAATGGTTCTTGTACATGGCTGAGGTTGTCAAATGATAAGGCATGGCAGATGCCTTTAAGGGTGCCATGCTTTCTGGGCATAGATCCAAAGTCATAATGCTAAAGGGAAGTGTCTGATTAGAGCCCAGGGGTAAGAATAGCAAGACTGTGGCTTTCATCACACTGCACCCATGACCTAGTTAACACCACTTAGCCCATGGCCACCGTTATAGCCATGATCTTGGCACTTTGTCATGTATACCTGTGCTATTGTCCATAAAGGGCGTTGATCAAGAGAATAACTGATTCAGCACACTCACAAGACCTGAATTCTGTTCCAAGATAACATGTGCAAAGCTGCAAGCCCAATGCCTCAATTGACATGGCACAAATTCACTCAATAAATTGAGTTTCTTTTCTTTTTCCAACACTCACCCTGCCCCACTCTCCCTGGCTCTGGTGCTTACTTCTTTTGTGCTATTAAACAACTCATTTCCCCCTCTGAACCCTCTATCATCTCTAGATAAAGGTCGGTCAGGGAGGCAAATTGTGTTAATTTCACATGGCAGCTTGGATCTGTTTTTAAGGAGCATTGGATACAGGAGACTTTTAGAGCTATATCCAGGCTCAAAAGGAAAGAGTTCCATGATTGATTGGTGATGTCTGCCATGGTTGTAGGAAAAGAGAGTGTGTGTATGTATGCATATGCTACGTATTGACCTTGTTGGTTTCTAACTTTCTACCATGTTTAATGTTCTCTGATTATGTCTCAACAACTCATGTAGGATGAGTTGTATGTCTCAACAACTCTACTGGGGAGTGGATCGGTGGAATCATCTTTACCTTTAAGAGTAGCATGTTGGTGTATCAACCTAAACAATGTAAGAAAAACGCAAGGCTTGGCAGCTGTAGGAGGGAGGTGGCCAGGCTCTCACAGTCATTACAAATTCTTTTCTCCTGGGACTCTGCGCTTCTTCCCAGCTCTGAGGACCACACAGTCTACCTTTTAGCTGTGCTGTGGAAAAGCAAAAGAGTGAAGATCTGGTCCTCTGCATGATGTGGGTGGTGAGATGCCCCCACCGTGGTTAACAGTGGTGAACAGCCTGGGAGGCACAGGAAAGGTGGGTGAAGGGTGACCTTTATAAAGCTCTGACTCACTCCCGCCTTTGACTCGAAGCCTGGGCAATACAGCCTTGCCTGACTCATTACTATTTAAAGCTGCAACCTCTTCTTTTCTCTTCGTTATTTTCAGTTCACATTTTCCATGATGTTTTCCTGTTTGGAATGAGCAAAACTTTCTCTTCTCCCCTGGGCTTTTTTGGGGTTCCCAATTCTTCCCAGGTATGCTATGTATGTGGCAGGGGGTGGGGAAGACAGGGGTTATAGACTTCTGAGCAAGTCAACCAACTTTTTCATTCTTCTCCATGCCATGTTCCATTATCTGAGGGTCAACGTTTGGACTCATAAAGACCTTCTTAGAGTATTATAGGTAGTAACCATTTTATGTTACTTTGCTGATATGACATTAACATATATATGTTATATATATGTTGCAGATTTTCCTGAAAGAGTATTGATCTTGTGATTTTCTAGATTGCATCTTGGGTACCATCAGCTTAATACAACAGACAAATAACTCAATAGAGTTATTTAAAGAAGAGGGAATCCAAATGGCCAATAAGCATATGAAAAGATGCTTGACCTCATTACTAATCAGCAACATTTCTAATTAAAGATATAATGCATACATTTCAAGTGTATTATCACCCAGTCCTGGTGATGTGCCAAGGGAAAGGGGGCACTCACATTCAAAACTCCTTTCCCCTACATCCAAGTCCATTTTCACTTTGCTTCAGTCAGCATCCATCCTGTTGGGGTTCATCTAGTGGGTCATTCGTTTCTAGGGGGTTGGTAGTATTACCAATTTGGTGCTTCTGGCATCTTTCACTCATTTTTATCATTGGAAAGGCAGCACCAGGAACCTTTGGATTCTCCTATTACTTTCCCTCACTTACATTATGTGGCAGACACCCTCTTCATAGCAAAGATTGATCATGTTAGCCAACACTTTCTTTTGAGGAACATGGAGTGGCCAATAGGAAGTCTCAGCTTCATACTGAATGATTGTGGCCTTTGTGGAGGAAGACGTCCTAAATCAGCAAAGTCCAGAATTATGGAAATAAAAAGGAAATACTTATTTAGACGGTTTATTATTAGTTGTGATAGTCAGAGGAGCCGCTGACTCTCCCATTTGTGTTTCCTGCTCCCTTAGATTCTGGCTACAAGAGGAATGAATCCACTCTAGGAGGAATATTGGTGTCTTATTTGCTCAGAGCATATATTACAGGCTATTGGACTGTTATTCGATCTCTCAAAATGTTGTCTCCAGTAGTGTCGTCATTCTATCATTTTGTAAGACCAACTATTTATGGATGAGGAGGTACATGGAAACATAAGTAAACCCCATGAACATTAGATACTTACTTCCTGATTTCTTCTGCTATACAATGAAGAGATGGTGTTGTATGTGATACCATGATCTTGAACAAAGTATTTAGTGAGTCCGTGCCTGGTGGGACTGTGGCAAACGAGGAATACACATCCATGCAGAGAATGAGTATCTATTCCAGTAAGGACAAATTCTGTCCCTTCATGTTCAATGTAATCAGTTGCTACCAGATAGCAATTTGGTCCTCAGACAGTGATGCAGAATGCAAACAAGACTCTGGTGTGCTGAGCAATATGATAGCCAGAATTAATTTTGTTATTAAACCTGTGTATCACTCTTTCTTTGCCACTGTGACCATACCGTCCATGAACCTAGTCACTAGAGTGTTTAGAAAGAGGTTGACAGATATCCACAGGGGTATAATTTGCAACATGATTATTGAGAACTTCCTATGCAATGGCTACCTTTTCTGAGCACTCACATGGGTCCAACTACTCTTTCTTGACTCTCTCTCTCTCTTTTTAATGAGGCTCCACACCATAATGGAGCCCAATGCAGGGCTTGAACTCATGACCCTGAGACGAAGACCTGAGCAGAGATCAAGAGTCGGATGCTTAACTGACTGAGCCACCCAGATGCCCGCAACTATGCCCTTATGCTGGGCCCATTTAGAGTTGCTCATCCTTCATTCAAACCTTGTTACCAATCATCTAATCTTATTCTTCCAAATGCCTGGACCTTGCATCACAAGACTAATTGCTTAAAATCCTACATATTGGAAAATTCTCCCTTTCTCCATTGTCCTCCAAGGCCATTCTTGAGTGAAATTGAAATGGCATAGCATTCCATTTCTCACTGGCACCATAAATCAGGCTTGATTTTCCTCCTCAGTCAACTGATCATATGAACTCTCAGAAGTTTGGGACACCAATATGGCAGGAGTAACTATGCTGGAAGTATGGGCCTCTGGTAAATAAGTTATATCTTAAAGATTTGTTCAAACCTATTTCTGTTTATATCATATCCGTTTGATGATGGACTGATGCAGGGCTTGCCTGAATTTATGGCTCCGTGGATTAGACAACTCCCATTTCATGATGTCAGTGTTCATGGATTCGTGGCATTCGGGTATGTTGAGAAAGAGCTGTTTTTTAAATTTTTTTAATTTATTTTTTATTTTTTAATTATTTTCCTCCCATTTTTTTTAAGAAAGAGAAGGAGAGAAAGAGTGAGGGGGATAGGGAGAGAGAGAATCTAAACAGATTCCATGCCCAGCATGGAGCCCAACATGGGGCTCTATCTCACAGTTCTCAGATCATGGCCTGAGCCAAAATCACGAGTCAGATGCTTAACTGACTGAGCCAATAGTCACCTCATAGAAAGAGCTGTTTTTAAAAAAGAGAAAGGAACATGACTTTCCTACCAATCTCTGAAGGTTTGCAACTATGATTCTCCTAACACTTCTTTCTGCAAGCTTCATTTAGCAACTTGATCAATTATAAATCAAACATCATTGGATCTGAGGTATCTCAAAAGCCAAAAGGCCGAGTTGGGCCAGCTGGAGAACCTTCTCTTGCTCTGGACTCCTTTTAAATTGTCAGCCTTATGGTCACTTAATCATCACTTTTGGTATTTTCTGCTAATCGGGATAGAGAAAAATGCATTAGACAGATCAGTATCTGCATGCGAGGTGCCAGAGGCTGTATTGATTTGCTTCACTAAGAAGACTACATCTGGAATACTAGCTGCAATTGAGGTCAAACCTAATTAAGCTTAGAATAAGCCACTATAATTCTCCAAGATCTATCCATCTTCTGCACAGATTACATAGGCAAACAAAATGGGATTGTGATAGTGTTGATTTTCCAAGTCTTGGTAGCATTAATCTTTGTATTCTTATAGGAACTATTATTGTCTTTGGTTTACTATTTGCATATGGAGGAAAGCTCCAGGAGCTTCCCTTTGACTGAACTCAGGAACTAGGGAAAGAACTAACATGGGTTCATATATCCATTGAACCACTGTTAGGTGGTCCAGGCCTAAACTCTGCTATCAGCTCCCCTTCAGCCTTGGTCCACAATTGTGTTACGAGGTCCCAGGAATTAATGATAACTCAGAATAATGCAGTCTAATGATGCCATAAAGGTCTATATATCTCCTGTTTCCTACTGCACAGTTACAATGGCACAGGACCACCGTTTCCTTTGGGGAAGACCAGGAAGGATATTTGAAACACACACGATTATTGCAAGCTCTTTGCTTGGGGGTTACTAAGGTTGTCCCTTTTTTCAAGGAATTCTGGCACAATTCTGAGATCAAGTTCTCAGAATTGGATCAGATGATGATCCTTTGTCATGCTGATGGAAGTCAAGTTTCTATTCACCCGTTTGAGTTTTTCAAGACTTGGGTCAAGTTGGACCTTAGCTGTCTTAAAGACCACAGGGTAGAGACCCTTATGGGATCAAACCAGTCTGACTGTCTTTTCAACCATGTGGCCTAGCATGCTCGCTTTGCCTCTGGTGTTTGTGCCAGCCTATCAACACCACTCAGATCAGAAAGCCCTTCTCAGTGGCAGCGTCTTGCATTTTCACTTCTAGCTTAGAGTACAGCCACTACAGTGATTTTCAAAGATTCTGTCATCGTTCTCATCAAAGTATTTCTCAATGCTTTGGTAAGGGAGTGTTTTTTGAACACTCTCAAAGGTGGGTGAGTGGATGAATTACAACAAATTTATTCCAGCATTCTTTGCTCCTTACCTTTTTTTCTCCTTACATTGTATTAAGGAATTACATGACTATTGACTTTATTTACAAAGTCAGTAGGCCACCACTGAGTCAAGAGTTCTGTCAGCCATTTAGAACCACTCCCAGATGCCAGAGTGAGCCCATTGATTTCCTTTATTATTTTTTAAAAATTTACTTATTTATTTATTTGTTTGTTTCTGGTGAAAACCTTGTATTCTTCATGGTTCAAGCTTGTTTCGAGAAAGTGCAACATTTTAATTTATGGTTTGGAATAGACTTTCAGCTGTATTAAACGATGGAGAGATGAATTGGTTACCTTACCAAAGTTAAATCAAGAAGATTCAAGTCAAAAGGTTAAATCACAGGTATTTCCTACAGCACCAAAAACCAGCTTTCCAGTACTTGGTGCCAGAGGCAAGAACTCCAACAGGGAAGTGCCTCAGGTCAGGAAGTGAGCAGAGCCTACCTGCGGAGCAAAAGGCCTAGAAGTTTCCACAACATGGTTTTACCCATTTGGTAAGCTCCCTTAGAAAATAGGGACAATGGATTACAATATCGTACGTGTCTCTGACTTGTGTTTTCCTAAACATCTCACACAGTAAATTACTACCCTGAACATAGTATATTCAATGTGGGGGTCAGATAGGCAAACACTAGTTCAATTTCTCAGGGTTGTGGGCCACTCCCATCTGAAGAATCTAGGAACCCAATCTCCATCTGGAATATTCCTTGTGGTCCCTACAGACCAAGAGCCCAAACTCACAACTTAGAGGGATAAAACCAAACAAAAAGCCTACGGAAAGAATCCATGGCATAAAGGGAAGCAACTTCAAGGCACAGGTTAGGCACGCTGCCAAGGGCTGAGTAAATGTCTTCATTGTGAAGATCTTGCCCCTCTTTCCACTAGTAAGCAGTGGGAACAATTGAAACTGGAATCCGAGTCCATATCTGTCCCTCTCAGGGTTACCAGAAAAACTTCAGTCCTGGTTAACAACCCTACTGTTACATGTTATAAGTATCCAAGAGATCTAAATAAGACTGTGCGGTTTTGAAGATAGAATGCACTTTCTGGTTTGCAGTGTGGAGAAAATGATTATCCATCACTGAGTGCCAGAAACTGCAGTCATCAGCACAGTGCTATGGCATGCAATGTCAGCTCACAAAACACCTCTCTCTCCCTAGTCAGAGGCAGACAGATAGTGGTAGCACTAGGGTTTATTAAGTTGTGGCTTAGTACAGGAACTGGGGCTTGCCCAGGGTGCTGCTCTTGATGTATAAAGCCTGGACATTCCACCAATTCTTCTTGAGCAATGACACCAGGAAATTGACAGCTAAGTAGATGTTGTACACAAGCTCATCATCTGTCATCTTCACATGGCCAATGGCCACTGCCAGACACAGCAACTTCTTCATCTGGAATTTGATCATGGACTTCACTTCATCTACTTTGGCCACCATGTCCTCATTGTGGGTCAGCAAGGAAGGGACCTTGCCAGGCCTGGGCCCAGGATTTGTGGGAACTCCTTAGTCAGAGATCCTGAAGCCAGAAGGGCATCATACTTCTTGGCCAGCTTCTTAACTAATTTTTTTTATTCTTGTTGAGTTTCTTCAATCTCCATGTGGGGAACATCCACAGGCTTGGCTTCATCACAGTGCTGCTGGTCCCCCAAAACACAGATGGTGAACTTGGGATGGGGAGTGGACTTAAGCCTGACAGTGCTCCAGAAACATTTGTCCTTCTGAGGGTCACTGTTCTTCAAGATGATCTGAAACTCCACCATCTCCAAAAACTTTAGGCATGTGCACTGGTTCCCATGAAGGACTTTCTTCACCACCTCATACAGGGTGTCATGGGAGACTTTGCTGCTCATGGTGCCACATGCCATAATAACTGGAAAAGAGAGTTGTGAACCCATTCTGGTGAATAAACTCATATCACTAAATTCAGCTGCAAAATCTCTTAGTTCTTTGAGTGTGTCCCCTCTTTTATCAGTTATTCTGTAACTGATGCCCCAGGGCTTGTTGATGCCCCTGACTCTAGTTGTAGGCTTGGAGCTTCTGAGAAGTAGTACATTCAGGCAGGGGAATAATTGGTATTTCTGTGATGATATCTACCTTAGATGATGTCTTTATTGGTTGTTCTACTGGACAGGACCAGTGCCATCAGATAGAGAAAGAGGGGCTCCTTCCACTGGCAATAAATTTCTGTTGGCAGATTTGGGAGGTTAGATGTCTTCAGAATCATTCAAATTCTCTCAAATGCAACCATTCCTATTCTCAACATCTTATTCTTTCCAAATCAGTGCTCTGACTTGTACACAAGAGATCCAATCAGGTTGTTTATTCCATCTATGTTGAATTTTGGGCATCCCACAGAATTGGACTCGGCATCTAATTTTTGTAGCCACCTTCTTTCAAGTTAGTTATAGAAACTGACTCCCTGGCTATGTCTTGAGTAGAGAATTTAAATCCTCAACTTGTCATTTTATTTTTTAAACTTGTCAATATAGTTGGAAGTAGCCAATTATTTTGGTTATCTATTGCTGTGTAACAAACCACTTCAAAACTTAGTGACTTAAAATAATAACCCAATCATTATCTCTCACAGTTTTGTGGATTGACTATTTAGTAGTGACTGCTAAGATGACAAGCATCAGAGGGACAACAGAACCTGGGACATTCAAGACAGATAACCAAAATGGCTGGTAGTTGATGCTGGATGTTGGTTGGAAATTTGGGTGGGGTTATCAGCTAAGGATACCTTGGTTCTACTCCCCAGTAGTCTGTCTCATGGCTGCTTGGGCTTCCCCACAGCATGGCGGCTAAATCTAAGTATTCTAAGTGATAAAAGCAGATACTGCAGATCTAAAGCCCTGCCTCTGAAGTTAGTTACAAGGATTAATTTTGTCTTTCTCTACTCACTGAATCAAATAATAGGGATGGCCTATGTTCAAGGGAAAGGGAAGGAACAGATGGATGAGTGACAAAAAAACCTGTGACCATCTTTAATCCACCATACCGATCCACTTCCCATATAGCAGCAGCCACTTGGTCCTCCAATGCCTACACGAGTTCCACCTTCTATTGCTAACTAAATCTGCATTGATTTCAAACTGTAATCAATCTCACATTCCCATCTTCTTGAAGATTGATTGCCTATAATCACTTACTGTATTACTTAGGATCCTTAATTGCAGACCAAATAATGCACTCTAACTAGTTTAAGCAGAAAAGGATTTATTATAGGCCATTATGTCACTTACAAGAATGTCTAGGAGGGCCAGAGAAACAAAATTGAATGCTATGCAAGTAGGAGCAAATAAGCCATCGGATACTTCCAGTGGGAACCTTGATGCTGCTAACACTTGCCACTTGGGATCTAGGGGTCAGAGGGTAGACCTAGAACCACTCCACAGAAGAATGAAACACCACTGCCAGTGAGTTTGCCGAAGGACGTTACAGCTGTGGTCTCATGGATCTCACTTCTGCTTTCCAATTGAGCATGTGTGGAACTCTGGCTGCAAAGATATCTTGGAAATATGATCTTGTTTTCCAGCTTCTAGATCAGCGTTCCTAACTTTGACATTATTGACATTGTAGGCCAGATGCTTTGTTGGGGGAGAGAGAACATCCTGTATGTTGTAGGATGTTTAGCAACATCCCTGGCCTTTATCCACTAGATGCCAATAGCACTGGCCTGCACCTCTTCACTCTCCTTCAGGTTGTGATAGTCGAGAACATTTCTTGTTACTGCCAGATGTCCCCCTGGGGAGTGGCTGAGTCACCCTCTGCTGAGAATACCACTCTTGGGATCATAAAGGCATGATAGAAAGAAGTAAAAATGGGACTAAGTACTGTCACAAACAGATTGGTGGCAGGGTAGTTTAGGAGAAAAAGAAATTCCATGATATCTCAAGGATCAGTGTTACAAATAACAATATCATTTGAGATATACTCATACCTATTACCAAAGTGGAATGAAAAGATCCAACCAGGCTGTGGTGAATGAGACAGTGGTAAATCCCGGGCCATTTTTTTCCCCGATGATGTTGACAATTGGAGTTTGGAATAAGAAAAGCTTTTTGAATGTGGTCGCCTTCGGATAAAACTCACTTTACAGCTCCCTTGTTCGAGGTTCTGGCAATCTGGCAGAATGGTTCTTATTGTGCCGGTGAGGGCAAGGTGCTATTAATCTGTCTGCATTTCTCACTACACAACCAGCTTAAAAACCCTAACACGACTCCAGAAGCGCAATATTAATACCAGTGTCATCTGACACTTTTTCACGTTCTGTTCTTCACAACTTTTATTCCTCGAATCCAAGTTCTACTGTGTTTATTTTTAAAAAGTGACAAGGGGGAAACTGGGAAACTAGAGGAGGAAGGGAAGAGTCTCTACATTACTGTGGATAAGGAGTTTTTATTCTGTGCAGCTATAAGGATGTCAGTCTCATGGGAAATTGCTTTTGATACAGAATCCCTGGAGAGACAGATGTGGAAGAGACAGTACTGATATGTTGTGGGGACAGCAGATGGTGAGGGTACAGTTGGTCAGCCAGCTCTAATCTTTACATTAAAACAAGTATTGTGATGGGATAGAAAATTGAGTTAGCAGGTTTTAATCTGCTAATTCCTGATACATTGGTTGGTGCTGGTATATTTATTAAGCACTTACCATGAGCTCAGTCCTATGAAAGATAAAAGGAAAGGAGAAGACATTGGCTTGCCATGAACAACCATTGTCAATTATTCATCACTGTTTCCATTTAGCGAGAACTCACAACATGCCAAACATTGGTTGTACTGCTTTACGTGCATTACTTCATTAAATGTTTGAAATAGCCCTGTAGGGGATATACTTTTATTATTTCCATTTTACTTAGTAAAAATGTTGTGATCAAAGTCTCATAATTGAGCTACATTTTGAAATCAGGTATATGTACCTAACCACTGTGTTTACTGTATAGGGAAGACAAAAGAGTCTTAAACTCTCCTTAAATCATTAGGTAGCAGTCTCCATAGTTTCCAGGTCTACTCCCACCAACCTCAAGTCCAGCACAAAGAGAGAGGCTCTCTTAATAACCCTATATTTCCCAATTGTCCCCACAAAGTCCCAACACTGAGTTATCTCGGATTGATTTCAGCCCTTTCTTGAACAGAGCACTGGTGGGGAGGGATCAAATTACAGTATTTGACCAAGTCCAATGGCGCACTGAATCTCCGCCCCGTAATCTAGCAACCTTGAGGCTCAATAAGGCAATGTAAGTTGGAGCCAGTCTGTGCTCCACTTTCCCTGCTTCTGGAGGTCAGTGGGGTTTAACGGAGAGCTGAGCTTCCCCCTCCAACCTCACGGCAAGGAGACTGAATGAGGCAGTGTGAAGCAGGGCTACTCAACACTCTGCTTTCTCCACCTGTCTTCTGAGCTGCCACCCTCCCCGCCCCCCACTGGCATCAACAGGTAGAATGAGGTGGTGAGGGGCGGAGCTAATTGACACTTTACTCCCGCCCTTCATGAGTTGGGACCAGTAGGGAGCTGAACTTCTACCCCTTCCACGAAATGCTGTGTCAGCCCCCTGCGTTGTAGCCCTCACCCCCCCATCGCATCAGTAAGGAGCTGAACTTACACTCCCACTTTGAGATAATAAGTTGGATTGAGTAGGTGCACCACTTTTTCAAGAAAGATGTTAATGGGCTGAGGATGGGACTGAAGGCCTACCACATCTGTCTGCAACAAGGTGGTGTGATGGGAGTCTTGGCTCCACTTTTTGGAGGTGATGTCAGTGAAGTTCAGCAGGAAACGGAGCCGATACACCCAGCCTTCACATGATTTCAAAATAGGAGGACTTTCTGCTTAAAAAATGAAGATTCAATAGAATCCAGAGCCTCATACTATATCCAAAATGTGCAGGATACAATAAAAAAATCACTCCCCATACCAAGAAACAAGAACATCGCAAGTTGAATGAGAAAAGACCATCAAAGATGCTAACACCAAGGTTAATCAGAATGGTCGGGCAAGGATATTCAAGCAGCTGTCTTAAAAATGCTTCAGCAAGTGATTATGAATTCTTTTGAAACAAAGGAAAAAGTACAAACTCTCAGCAAGGGAGAAAGTTATAAAAAGAACAAAGTGGACTTTATAAACTTAAAAATAAAGTAACTGAAGTTAAAAATTCACTGAATGAGGGGCGCCTGGGTGGCTCAGTCGGTTAAGCTTCCGACTTGGGCTTAGGTCATGATCTCGTGGTCCATGGGTTCCAGCCCCACTTTGGGCTCTGTGCTGACAGTTCAGAGCCTGGAGCCTACTTCGGATTCTGTGTCTCCCTCTCTCTCTCTCTGACCCTCCCCGGCTCTCTCTCACACGCATTCTCTCTCTTTCTCTCAAAAATAAATAAACATTCAACAAAATTTTTTAAAAAATTAACCGGATGAGTTCAAAGCTGGAGCAGAAATGAGAGAGGATTGAACCAGTAGACTTGGGGATATACCAATACGGTTTACCCAACTTAAATAACAGAGAATAATGTCTCTTCATGTCTTCTCCCCTTTTTTCAAACTGGATTATTTGGTTTCTAGGTGTTGAATTTTAGAAGTTCTTTATATATTTTGGATAGTAACCCTTTATCAGATATGTCATTTGCGAGCATCTTCTCCCATTCCATAGGTTGCCTTTTAGTTTTGTCGATTGTTTCTTTCACTGTGCAGAAGCTTTTTATCTTGCTGATGTCCCAATAGTTTATTTTTGCTTTTGTTTCTCTTGCCTCAGGAGACATATCTAGTAAGAAGTAGCTACAGCCAATGTCAAAGAGGATACTGCCTGTGTTTTCCTCTAGGATTTTGATGGTTGCCTGTCTCACATTTAGGTCTTCCATCTATTTTCAGTTTATTTTTGTGTCTGGTGTAAGAAAGTGGTCCAGATTCATTCTTTTGCATGCTGCTATCCAGTTTTCCCAATGCCATTTGTTGAAGAGGCTGTCTTTTTCCATTAGATATTCTTTCCTGCTTTGTGAAAGAGTAGTTGACCATGTAGCTGTGGGTTCATTTCTCAGTTTTCTGTTCTCTTCCATTAATCTATGTGTTTCTTTTTGTGCCAGTACCATACTGTCTCGATCACTACAGCTTTGTAACGAACAACAGAGCAAAAATAGACTGAAAGAAAAGTGAGCGAAGTCTCAGAAACCTGTAGT
The DNA here is from genome assembly GCF_028018385.1 of Neofelis nebulosa. Lineage (NCBI taxonomy): Eukaryota > Metazoa > Chordata > Mammalia > Carnivora > Felidae > Neofelis > Neofelis nebulosa. The sequence continues at coordinate 30,479,071 of NC_080798.1, read as the reverse complement.
ACGATAACAAAAGAGCTGACATCTATGTTATTGGCATCCCAGAAGGAGAGCAAAGAGAAAGAAGTATTGGAATGTTTGAAGGAAAATATCTGAAAACTTTAGAAATTTGGCCAAAATCATAAACCTATTCAAGAAACTGAGCTAACTCCACGCAGGATAAATAAACAAGGCCACACAAAGACACATATAAATGAGCTTCTGAATACTACACATAAAAAAAAAAATCTTGAAAGAAGCCAGAAAGAAATGAGGCGTTACTTACAGACAAACACTGGATGATAATGGATTTCTCCACCGGAGACCAGAGAGGCCAAAGAACAGGGGCACTGCGTTTTTCTTTTTAAGATTTTATTATTACTATTATTATTTTAAATGTTTATTTTCTTTTTCTTTTTACACAATATTTATTTATTTATTTTTAATTTTTTAAAATGTTTATTTATTTTTGAGACAGAGAGAGACAGAGCGTGAGCAAGGTAGGGACAGAGAGAGAGGGAGACACAGAATCTGAAACAGGCTCCAGGTTCTGAGCTGTCAGCACAGAGCCCAATGTGGGGTTGGAACCCACGAACTGTGAGATCATGACCTGAGCCGAAGTCGGGAGCTTAACTGACTGAGCCACCCGGGTGCCTCAAAAATGTTTCTTTATTTTTGAGAGAGAGAGAGAGAGAGACAGAGCGTGAGTGGGAGAGGGGCAGAGAAAGAGGGAGACACAGAATACAAAGCAGGCTCCAGGCTCTGAGCTGTTAGCACAGAGCCCGACATAGGGCTTGAACCCACAAACTGTGAGATCATGACCTAAGCTGAAGTCAGACACTTAACCCACTGAGCCACTCAGGTGCCCCAGATATTTATTTATTTTTGAGAGGGAGAGAGAGGGAGGGACAGAGAGAGAGGGAGAGAGAGGATCTGAAGAGGGCTCTGTACTGACAGCGGACTGCCCAATGCAGGGCCTGAACTCAAAAACTATGAGATGGTAACCTGAGTTGAAATTAGACGCTTAATTGACTGAATCACCCAGGCGCCCCAGCGCTACAGTTTTCAACTATTAAGATAAAATAAAATAACTCTCGACCACAAATTCTTAATCCAGTAAGCTCCATGGACTTAGAAGGAAAGAGAGTTATACACAAATTTCTGTTAACAGTAAAAGGGTGTATGGCTACCTGGGAGACCAAATGAACACATGTCACCTCAAATATAACGGATAATTACAGCCATTTTCCACTTCAACTAAAATATTTTTGCTTCTCTTACTTTTGTGACCATGACTCTTTCTCCATTCTTTTAGAAAGAATATTGGGTGCCTTCCACTGTTGACAAATCTTAAAACATTTACATTCTGCTTTCTCTTCCCAGTGTGTAAAATTATCTTTGCTCCTACTAAGGAGTAGCTCTGACCCAGGCCAAGTAGACAAGACTGTATTCGGAATGAATGTCTCTTTGTGGCACCACATAAGGCATTTGGGGGATGAAATCCTTGACCTGTCTTTTCTCTGACCACCAGGGATTACTTTTAACAAGCCACATTTCTCTGAAAAAGAGGTTGGATTGAATTGGGTCAAATAGTCACAACGCTGACACCAAACTCTTACCAAGATTAGACTTCTGCCATTCAGTGGGACTAGGTGTTTGGTTATGGAACACACACACACAAGTTGGCTTATTCGATCCCCCTCATGCAAGTACTTTAACAGATGGGCCTACCAGAAGGAAGACAGAGCCTCAGCAAACAGAAGTGAAGAAGAAGCTGAGAAGCATTGACCAGCAGGAAAGACCAGAAGCTCTGCCATTTCGGCTTAGATTAAAGGCTCCATCAATGCCTGGATTCTCTTCCTGGAAGTTTTTAAGCACTTTTAGCCATTCTAAATTTGATTTAGCAACCTTAATCTCACTGAATATTCCTTCTATTCCTTAAATAGATTGGCCCGTGTACGATTATACCCGTTTCTTAGATGACAAAATCACTGTACAACTTTTACATGGTTCAGGTCACTGGTCTCTCGATCTGAAAGCTATTTCAGTATTCTACCTGCTGTCCCATAGACCTTTGCTATAGATTTGAATCTCCATGTGACTTAAATAATTCCCTTCATTTTGGTCCCTCACTGACAAGTAGGCTCCAAATAGACTTTGCCACTCAGTGATGAGGAGGTAATTCTGTCATGACTAAATGGATCTTGCAAAGAATCATTGAGGAGAGGCCCTTTTCACTTGGGAAACCACAGCTTGAAGGCTCAAAGCTGTGAAAGATAAATTAACCTTCCCTCGGACTCTGTCCAACCTGCCAAGCAAACTGGAAGTAATTATTTTATGTGGAATGCTTATTGCCATTACAGTGGCAGGGACTTGATTTCACCATTTAGCAGACCCATCTGTTCCTTTGTTGGCAGGCACTCTGATCGCATGTCACCTGGGGCCCTGGCACTCTTGGGTCTTGATTGCAGGGCATGTCCGAGGCGAAGATGTGGGATAGAGAGAGAGAGTGAGAAGACCTGGCTTCCACCCTCAGTCTAGCTGGGGAGATGGGAATAAGTGTGAAATGATAAATACCCTTGGAGACTTGTTATTACCAAAAGAGTTGATCAGAGAGTTCATATTTCAAAAATTAGCACTAATGCACTGTGGTCACAGCCCAGGTTCTACCATTAGGGCTAACTGTGATCTTGGGCAAGTTACATAACCTCCTGTGTGCCTCGATTTTCTCAATTACGAATGGGTATAACAGCACTTACCTCACTGAGCATTGAATGAAAGAGGTGTAAAGTCTTAGCACATAATAAATATTTGGTAAATGTTAGCTTTTATGATATTGCTCAGAGGAGAGAGAAAGCCTTGGCGTTGATCCAAAAGGGCTTTCTTTGGATTGGAAACAGTGTTTTGTCTTTTCTGCTCCACTCCCACCCCATTTCACAGCAGTGTCTGTCTCACTGGTCACACTTGGCTGGTCTAAGCATGGTCGCGAATGACAAAGGAGCCAATACGCCTTCTTCTCCAGAAAATGTAGAACTAGAAAAGTCTTCACCCCCTTGGCAGCTGAGACAGTAAGAAATAAAACTTGGGGGATGGTAGCCAAGTTTCCTGCTATGTGGGATGAGAAACACTTGGAGTCCCAGCTAAGGTTCTTCATCTGGTATTAAAACAAAACGAAACAACTGGCATTAGTGAAAGTCTCAGAGCAAAGACATTTTAGGGAGGCCTGTGTCTTGTCCTTCAGGCCCAGGTAGTCTGTTTTCCAAAAAATACCTGCTTTTTAATGATGCCGAAATTTAGCACTGATTACAGTTGCTGCAAAAGTTTGTATTCAGGGTTTAGTAACATCAGTAGTCTCCAGCTTCTAACATATTGACTGTATTTTTCCTTGATAGGGAAGTTTCTGCAGTCCTTGTGCCTTAATTACCTTTCTGATTGACCCAATCTAATTTTTCAGACTAGATAATTACCTCTCATTTCCTTATGGGGAGAAGTTGCCAGCGATTTTTATTTAGAGCAGGAGCCATTTGGTGTCAGGTACCACATGGCCGCAAGAAATGATGGGCACCTATGAACCATCACTGAGGTTCTTGCTGAGATGGTGTTGTTGCCATGATGAGGAATACACATTACAAAAACAGCCTTACATCTTCATACGCAACAAACCAGTTGTGACAAATGGCCTGCCACTGTGCTCCTGGAACTCTGATTTCTGACAGAGACCCCAAAGAGAAGGAAATGGATCTACCATTGTTCTGATTTTATGTGCCAGGTAGCCTGGCCGTTGTAGCCAGTCAGCCTTGGCTTTGACACTGTTTCTCTCTCTACCTCATAATAGTGTGGGGAGGATTAGCTGGTGGAAGGCATCGGTAGAGGGCCTGGCACAGGATAAATGCTTGACAAATGACAGGAATTAGTGTTATTTTTAGTGATAGCTCTCCCGAATTTGCTAATTCTGTCCTTTTAGCCAGATCACAAATCTTCTTAAGCAGGGATGATAACACGTTGGCATCTTCTGAAGTCTTGGATTATTGATCCTGTACCATTCACTTTATTTCTTCATTTTTTGGTGTGCTTTTTAAAAATGTGTGTGTGTGTTTGTGTGTGTGTGTATAGTTTGACAACACATTCATACAATCATGTGACTACCACCACAACTGGAATTCTGTCACCCTCCCTTCCCCCCAGAAGCCCCTTTGCAATGATACTTTGCAGTCAAATCCTCCCCCGACTCTTGGCAGCCACTGATCTGTTTTCCATCCCTATACTTCTGCCTTTTTCAGAATGTCCTATCAATGGAACCATATAAGTATAATGTTTCTGAGATTAATGGGTTTATTTCTGTACTCTTCTGTCTATTCCATTTATCTGTATGCCTATCCTTATGCCAGTACAGAGTCATGATGATTCCTGTAGCTTTGTAGCAAGTTTTGAAATCAGGAAATGTGAGTCCTCCAGTTTGTCTTTTCTGAATCCCTTGCATTTTTATATAAATTTTAGGCTCAGCGTGTCAATTTCTGCAAAGAAATGATCTGAGATTTTGACAGGGATTGTGCTGAATCTGTAGATCAATTTGGGAGTGCTGACATCTTAAAAAAATTACATCTACTACTCTGTGATTATGGAATGTCTTTCCACTTACTTAGATCTTCTTTAATTCCTTTCAACAATATTTTATAGTTTTCAGTGTATGAGTCTCACATTTCTTTTGTTAAATTTATTTGTGAGCACTTTACTCTCATGGATGCTATTGTAAATGGAATTGTCTTCTTTTTTTAAATTTTTTTAATGTTTATTAATTTTTGAGAGACAGAGCATGAGCAGGGGAGGGACAGTGAGAGAGAGAGAGACAGAGACAGAGAGAGAGACAGAGACAGACAGACAGAATCCAAAGCAGGCTCCAGGCTCCGAGCTGTCAGCACAGAGCCCGACCCGGGGCTCGAACCCACAAACTGCGAGATCATGACCTGAGCCGAAGTCGGACGCTCAACCGACTGAGCCACCCAGATGCCCCTGGAATTATCTTCTTGATTTTATTTTCACATTGTTCATCACTGGTGTATTGAAATACACTTGATTTTTTAAAAAATATTCATCTGATATCCTGTATCTTGCTGAACTCACACATTAGTGCTAATGATTTTTTTTGTGGATTTTTAATATAAAAGATTCACCCATCTGTAAATAGAGACTTATACTTCCTCCTTTCCAATCTGGATTTTAAATGTACATTTTTTTTTTCTTAATTGTTCTGACTAGAACCTCCAGCACCATGTTGAATAGAAGTGGTAAGACATCCTTGCCTTGTTCCTTATCCTCATCCTAGAAGGGAAGTCTTCATGATTGAGTATAATTTCAGCTGTGGGTTCTGTCATAAAATGCCATTTGTTGTGTTGAGGGAGTTCTCTGTCGTTCTAGTTTTCTGAGAATTTTTATCATGAGAAGGTATTGGATTTGGTAAGCAAAATGCCATAGTATTTTCTTACCAAACTTCAGCCACCCTTACCTACTTTTGTATAAGACGTGAGGTTTAGGTTAACATCAATTTTTAGTATTTGAATGTCCAATTGTTGCAACGCCATTTGTGGAAAGTCTAATCCTTCCTCCATTGAATTGTCTTTCTGTCTTTGTTTAAAACCAATTGGCCACTTTGTGTGGGCTTCTTTATAACCACTGTATTGTCATTTTCCTGTGCCTTTACCAGTTCTACACAGTATTGCTTACCATAGCTTTATGGTGGTCTTAAAATTGGATGGTCTGAATCCTCTCCTCGAAATTATTTTTCAAAAAAATGTTTGGCTAGTGTATTTGCCTTGCCTTTTCTTATAAACTTTAGAATCTGTGTGTGTGCATACATACACATGTATGTGTATATGTATATACATGTATGTATATACACATGTATATACACATATATACATACATATACGTATATATATATATAATAAATAGATATCTATATATCTACATATATTACCCCCAAATCCTAACAAGTAATTGATTGGAATAACATCAGATATACAGATCAGTTTGGTGACAATTCACATCTCAACTACACTGAGTGTTCCAGTCCACTTATGTGGCCTGTCTCTGCATTTACTTCGAGGTTCTTTGATGTATTTCACCAGCATTTTGTAGTTTTGGCATACAGAGTTTGCACATGCAGATGTACACTTGAGTATGTCATATTTTGGAGCTACTTTCAACTGTATTCATTTCAGCTTCCTATTTTTGATTGACAAAGTCTAGAAATTTGATTTTTTGGGGTAAATTTGTCTCTTATTTTTGCTGACCTGCTTTATTATGTCAGAGAACTTTCTCCTAGATTTATTGCCTTGTTGTTGTTGTTGTTGTTGTTGTTTTTAAATACATGGAACTGTTGCCTGTGAATAGGAAGAGTTTAATTTCTTCTTTTCCAATCCATATGACTTTTATTCATTGTGCTTGACTTATTGCATGATTAGGACCTTCAGTATAATTTGAATAGGAGTGGTGAGAGTTGACGTCCTTGTCTGTTCTTCATCTTAGGAAAAGAAGCATCAGTCTTTGTCCATTATATTGTCAGTAGTGTGTGTGTGTGTGTGTGTGTGTGTGTGTGTGTGTGTGTGTGTGTGTTTGACCCTCTTTATCATATTATGGATGTTTCTATTCCAAGTTTGATGGGAGTTTTTACTTGAAATGACTCTTAATCTTTCTGCTTTTCTGAATAATTTTATATGTTTATGTGTTTTTTGTTCTTTATTAGCATGGTGAATTTCATTAAATTATTTTCATATGTTAAACTAGATTTACATTCCTGGGATTAACCCCATTTGTCATGGTGCATTATTCTTTTTATGTATTGCTGGATTTTATTTGCTAGTATTTGGTTAAGGATTTTTCCTATGTTCATGAGGTATATTGGTTTATGATTTTCTTTTCTTTTACTGTTTGTCTGGTTTTGGTATGAGGGTAATGCTAGCCTCATAAATGAATCTGGAAGTATCCTTTCCTTTGCTCTTTAATGTCTGTGGTTCTGTAGTGAGAATCCACCTTTCATTTCTGATATTGAAAATTTATGTCTTCTCCCTTTTTTCTTTGCCAATCTTCTTAAAGATTTATCAAATTTATAGATCTTTTCAAAGAACCCACTTTTGTTTTTATTGACTTTTTTCTATTGGCTTATCATTTTATTTTATTTTTATTTTTTTAATGTTTATTTAGTTTTGAGAGAGAGAGAGAGAGAGAGAAACAGAGACAGAGTGTGAGTGGGGGAGGGGCAGAGAGAGAGAGAGGGAGACACAGAATCTGAAGGAGGCTCCAGGCTCTGAGCTGTCAGCACAGAGCCCGATGTGGGGATCGAACCCAGGAACTGTGGGATCATGACCTGAGCTGAAGTTGGAAACTTAACTGATGGAGCCAGCTAGGTGCCCTGGTTTACCATTTTAAATGTCAGTAACTTCTGCTGTTTTATTTCCTTTCTTCTGCTTGCTTTGGGTTTATTTTTCTCTTCTTTTAAAAATTTCATAGGGTGGAAGCATGGACTGTTGATCTGAGATTTTTCTTATTTCCTAATACAAGCAGTTAACCATTAATTGTACTCTAAATCTTGCATTAACTGTTTCCCACAGATTTCAGTATGTTGCATTTTCTTTGTTTAGAAAATACTTTCCAATTCCTTTTGTTATTCATCCATATATTATTTAGAAATGTATTATTTAACTTTCATGTGTTGGGACAATTCCAGTTATCATTCCATTATTTATTTCTATTTTCATTCTATTATAATCAGAGAAACTAATTTATGTGATTTCAAATCTTTTAAATTTGTTAAGGTCTGTTTTATAACAGTCTGTTATAATAGTCTAGATGCTTGCGTGTTTGCTGTTTGATGTAATGTTCTAGAAATATAAATTTATTCTGGTTTGTTGACAGTGTTATTTGGTTCTTCTATATACTAGTTGATTTTTCTGTATACTTGTTTTACTGATTCCCAATAGAGGAATGTTGACATTTCCAACTATAGTTGTGGGTTTGTCTGCTTCTCCTTTCAGTTAGGTAAGTTTCTGCTTCATATATTTTGAGTCTTTATTGTTAAATGCACCCACATTTAGGGCTGTTAAGTCTTCTTGGTGAGTTGATGTTTTTATCATTTATAATGTCCCTTTTTATCCCTGGTATTTTTTATTGCCATAACATCTTCTTTGCCTAACATTAATTAGACCCTACAGATTTACTTTGATTAGTTTTTGCACAGCATTTCTTTTTCTATCACTTTACTTATAACCTAGCTATCTCATTATTTTTAAAGTAACTTTCTGATAGACAGCATATAGTTGGGTCTTGCTTTTCTTTGATCCATTCTGGCAATCTATCCTTTTTACTTTGTGCGTTTAGACTGCTTACATTTAATGTAATTATTGATATGTTTAGATTTAGCTCTATCATTGTATTATTTGTTTTATGTTTGTTTCCTCTATTTCCATTTCTCTATTTTCCCTTTCTTTACTTCTTTTAATTATTTATGTATTTTTAGTATTCCACTTTAATTTGTTTTATTCAGTTTATAACCATATCTTTGCATAGTTTTTAGTGGTTGCTTAAGGGGTTAAAATATACATACTTCACTTCTTATAGACTACTTAGAATTAATATTTTCCTACCTTAAGTGGAATGTATAAACCTTACCACTGCATAAAACACTTTATCTTCCTTCATTTAAGTTGTATTAGTTCAGTGCATAGTTGCACTGAACTGATGCATCTATTGAAACATCAAAAGTCCCATCAGAGAAAGCTATAATTTTTGCTTTCAACTGTCATATGTATTTTAAAGAACTTATGAGGAAAAGCATAATATATTCCTTTTACCCAGATATTTACCACTTGTGTTGTTCTTCTTTCATTCCTGGTATTTCTTATTTCCCTATGGGATCAATTTCTTTTATTCTGAAGAACTTCCTTTAGTTCTTTAAGAAAAGATCTGCTGAAGATGAATTTTCTCGGTTTTCCTTCACCTCAGAATTTCATTCTTTCTTCTTTATTTCTAAAGAATACCACTGGATATAAAACTATGAGGTTGGCAATTTTTTTTCAGCAATTTAAATATGTTGTTCCACCATCTTTTGGTTTCCATGGTGTCAGATGAGAACTCTGTATTCCGTTAAATAATTGTTCCTTTATATGCAATCCCTTTTTTTCCTCTGGCTGCTTCCATTGCCATTACTCTGCAGCATTTTGATTATGACATATCCAAACGTGGGTGTTTTTCCTTTTCTTCTTCCTCTCCTTCTCCTGTCTCCTCCTCCTCCTCCTTCTTCTTTTTCTTCATTTTTTTTTTTTAGTTTGGAGTTTGCCAAGCTTCTTAAATCTGTTCATTTATGTTTCTCACCAAATTTGAGGTGTTTTCAGCTATAATTTCTTTATTCTAGTTTCATTTAATTTTGTATTTTGTGTCACAGTCTTTACCATCTTTTGGGATTCTAATGACATGAATGCTAGACCTTTTGATATTGTCCCACAGGTTTCTGCAACTCTGTCATTATTTTTTCCCCCAAATTTTTCCTTTCTATTATTTAGATTCAGTATTTCTTTTGATCTACCTTTAAGTTCACTAACTCTTTCTTCTCTCATCTCCATTCTGCTCTCAACCCAGAAAGAAAATGTTTTATTTCTGTTAATGTGTTTTTTAGTTCTAATATTTATATTCTGTTCTTTAAAAATCCTTTATTCCTTCTATTTATCTGCTGAAACTTTCTGTTCTTTCTTTCTTTCTTTCTTTCTTTCTTTCTTTCTTTCTCTGTTTCTTGCTTTCTTTCTTGCTTTCTTGCTTTTTTTCTTTCTTTCTTTTAGAATATTCATTCCTACTGTTTGGAGCATGGTTAAATAGATCACTTAAAATCTACATCTGATAATTGCGGCATCTGGGTCATCTTTAGATTAGTATTTGCCGACTATCTTTTCCCTTTTCAGATGATCAGATTTTTCTTGTTATTTGTATGCAGGTTAATTTTGAATTGTATCCTGGACTTTTTGAATATTATGTTAGGATACTCTTGCTTTTATTAAACCATATGGAGAATGTTATTTATTTGTTTATCAGTCAGTCAACCGGATTTTATTCAGGTTGTAAGTTCCTACCCACTTCCTCTGAGCTATTGGTCCTGGGTCAGTCAAGTTTCAAAGCCTTTGCAGTGTGATTTTTGTCTCTGTCATGTGAGTGCCATACAGGTGCCAGTTTGGGGATGATGCAGTGGTCTCTACCATGCAGTTCAGTTCTTAAAGTTGTTTGGCCTCAGATCCATGTATGCACAGCTCAGGGTGAGTAAAGGAGTTTGTACAAAATATTCTGGCATCACTTTCACTAGCTCTTTACTCTGTGACCTCTCAGGCGCTAACTGGCTCACAGAAATTTCATTTCTTGGTCTTTTGATTGGAAAGCTGTTACTTAATTCCTCCTCTCTGCCATGCCCTTCACACAATATGTTTGCTTCTGGGGCTAAGTGGCAACAAGATACATAGAGAAAAAGAACAGTGAGCCTTGTCCCTATGTTCTCTGTCAAAAAGAAGGATTCCTTCCTTCTAAGTTTAGGTACCTGCTCAGCTTCTGGTTCCATCATTACCACTGCCTCTGAGTGATTGATTGCCCGGGGGCTGCGGTAAGAGAAAATGGGAAAAATGGGATTTTTTTTTTTCAACTCTCTCTTTGCCAGAGGACTCCCCTTTCCCACTTCTTAAACCAGAAGCTGAGCTTTCTTGAAGCTCTTCCTGTCTCTTTCCATTTATAGTTCTAGGTTTCAGGATGTCTTTGAATCTAGGTCAGGAATTACTGGAAGAGGAAAAGTGGGGAGCGTACCATGCGTATAGTATTACTTAGAGTTTTGAACTTTTTCCCCTAACCTTCCTGCTGCCATTTATTTTTCAGAATCCTTAGCTAGCTTTTCCATGCATTTTGTCAGGGTTTTTAGTCTCGTTGAATGAGAGAGACAGAATTGAATGTGTCTATTGTATTTGGAGCACAACCTGAACTGTCACTTGAAGGGGTGTGGGGGGAGCTCTTCTGAGACTTAAGCTAATCTCTGGTCCTTTTGTTTCTTTTTTAATTATAAAAATTACTTAGAGTGGAACAGAACACCTGGGCTCTGGAACCATATGCTTGGGTTCAAATCTTGATTCCACCACTCTCTAGAAGTACAACCGTTAGTAAGTTACTTGATAATGGTGATTTGAAGAGATAACTTTGATAATAGAAATTACTTCATAGGGTTCATATTACATGGGTTCATATTTTATAAAGCATTAGAACTTTTCTTGGCACCTAGTAAGTGATACATAGACTAATGTTTATGGGCTCCATAGAATATAAGCGTCTTCGAAGGAAGGAAATTCTGTATTGCCCAATTCCCTTGGTGTCTCACTTCTCCTTTTGTTTGCAGAAGGTTACAGAATAGGGTAAAAAGTCTATTGGGCATTAGAATCAGGATGACCTGGACAAAAATCAAGTGTAAAATATCTAGCCCAGTATCAGTCACATGGGGAGAAAAATGTAAATGTTCCCTCTTCCATAATTTAAGGAAAAATGTACTGTGTTTGCAGTTTGCCATTCTTGATTATTACCCTAGTCCTCCTTCCTCTTCCATTCACCCATCAATTCATTTCTTCATTCATTTATTGATTCATTGATTCATGTGTTTATTTCTTTTTTTTTTTTAAGTTCATTTATTTATTTTGAGAGAAAGAGAGTGAGAGAACGAGAAAGAGAGAGCAGGGAGAGACAGAGTCCTAGAGAGAGAGGGAGAGACAGAGTCCCATGCAGGCTCCATGCTGTCGGCACAGAGTCCGATGCAGGGCTTAATCCCCTAACTGCAAGATCATGACCTGAACTGAAATTGGGAGTCATATGCTTAACTGACTGAGCCACGCACGTGCAGGTGCCCTGTTTATTTATTTCCATAAAATGTCTAAGTACCAACTTTGTGCCAATCCAGGTGCTGAGTACCAGGAAAATAATAATGAACAAAATAGACATGGTTCCTGCCATCATGGAACTTCCATCAATCAGAGTCATCTGAACACACAATTACAAATTACAGTGGGTATATTGAAGAAAAAGTACATGAGGCTTTCTGAACATGTAACAGAGGGATCTAACCTAACTGTCAGAGATGAGAGAAGAAGGTGGTCAACAATGGCTTGAACTGAGACCTGAATAATGACTGGGAACTCAGTTGATAGGCTGGTGGAGTAGGGCAGGGTAGAGGATGAGGAAGAAGGTTCCTGGTAGAGAGGACAGCACCTTTAATGGCCCTGTGATGAAATGAGAGTGGCATATTAAGGGGACAACTCTTATGATAGAGGAGGTGGTTAACGAGGGAGTCCAGAGGAGAATGGCACCAGAAATGGGCAAAATAAGATAGAGAATTAGGTTGGGCCAGGCCTCCTAAGGTTTATGAAAGAAGGTATTTTAAGAATAAGATGAGGAAATTGAATGTTTTTTTCCTGGGGAGAGTGGGATAGGAGGGACAATCATGTGATCAGATTTATTCTAGAAAATGATACCACTGACCACCTGCATTTGGGGAAGAGGTTGAGGCTTACAGTCATTGTTCCTCGTCAAGATTTTCTTGGACAAAACATCTTCCATGATTACTTCCTCTGAGCTCTTAAGAGGCATCACAACCTCTTCAGGATGAAAGTCAAAAAGCCTAGCATCAGCATTCAGAAATATGGCTGGTGATGACATCTACTGCCTAATGCTCTCCCCACACCTCCTGGATGTATTTTGTTGGTTTAGGCAAATTGTTTTCCACTGCAAGCTAACATCAAAAACTTTAGGGATGAGTTCTCTTTTTGTGAGGAAAAAAAAAGAAAAGGAAAAGAAATAGATCCACCAAGAGAGGTACAAATGGGAAATGAGAGTTCCCGTGATATTTGAGTTTCTGGATCCGGTCAATCCTGAAACCACTTCCACCCCTAGTTTTTTCCATGGTTTGGGTTTCCTGGGTCAACACATTTCCTTTTGTGCTTGTGCCAACTTGCAACCGAAAGAGTCGTGTCTAATGCATTCTTTTGAGAAGTTCTCAGGGACCAGGTTTTGCTTTGTGCGCTAATTAATTTAATCAAGGATTAGCTGGGGTCACCCTGCCCTTTGGATTTAAATAAAGCTTGGCACGAACTCTCATGCTACACGCAGAGGAAAAGGGCAATGTTTTCCCTTCATGTTTGCTTGTGTATTGGGGGGGGGCAAGAGATAGGGGTGGAGGGTGGAGGGGTTGTGTGAAAGTTCTCTGGCAGCTGGTTCTGCCCTCAGTGAACTCCCAACTGTGTTCCATTCTCATATTTGGCTGCGGTTCTCCTTCTCTGCCTCTCAGATCAAGAACATGGCCCCATTAATGTCGATTGCCCCAAATCTTTCTTTCTTCCCAGGCATCCGTGCATTGGGTAAGACTGGCTCCAAGTCTTGGTGACAGAGATGTTGACATTTCAAAATTGCAGACAACTTAAAAATATGCATTAGACATCAAATCTTCTTGGAATATGCTGGAATTTCTCAATGATCACTCTTTGCTACACACTTCTGCCTGTCATCATGCTGTTCTCACCTTACCTCTTACTTAGTTGCCCTAAATTCTCTTGAACTTCCTATGCAGATAGGTTTCTTATCTTCTGATTCCACTGTCTTCTTATAGAAGCTTGCATGCTGAGTGGCCTGGAGACACATGCCGCTGATGAATACAGTCCCCTCCTTATGGAAGACTCCCTGTTGGCTGTTAAATAAAGGGTTTTTTTTCACCCCACTACATCATCTATTTCCACTCTGTTTTTATCTCTTTAATATCTCCTTTACTTTCTATTGTTTTCAAAAAAATTTTAATGTTTTATTTATTTTTGAGAGAGAGGGAGAGCACAAGCAGGGGAAGGGCAGAAAGAGAGAGCAAGAGAGGGAGAGAGGGAGACACAGAATCTGAAGCAGGTTCCAGGCTCTGAGCTGTCAGCCCAGAGCTGGACGTGGGGCTCAAACCCACACACTGCGAGATCATGACCTGAGCTGAAGTCAGACACTTCACCAACTCAGCCGCCCAAGCACCCCTCCTTCCAAATGCGGCAAAAACAAGCAAAAAAACTCTTGGCGTGATTCCTAATGGCGTGCTTTGCTCCCGTTGAGCAAATGGCTTTGAAAGGATCACTTTCACTCATCTTCTGGGATCTGGGGAGAGGCCCCAACTCTCCCCACTCCTGTGACTCACTCATTCTTAGGCACCAAGTTGGCATCGGCTCTGGGCAGTCTATTTTGTGTCATGCAACTCTTCCCCTCTCCTCCCTCCCTCCATGCCCAAGGGGAGATTTGGCAAAAGAAAGAAAAGAAAACCAACCTGAGTGGGGTCCAGCTCTTCTCTTGCGTTTTTTCTCCCAGGTCTCATATTACTTGAATGAGGGGCTCTCTGCCGATTGAACCTCCCGTGTTCAGCTTTTTAAGCTTCCCTTTCTTCTCCTGTCATGAGAAAGCTTGCAGGGGCGCAGGTGTGTTACCTCTTCCCTGGCATGGAGGCGGGACAATGCTCCTGCTTAGGTCAGTCTCAGAAGGACAGGATAACTCAGCCTCTGACCCCCCAGTAGCTGGCCCTGGCCCTCCCCTGCCAGCCCCTCCCCACCTTCGGCTGTCCGTTCATGCACCTTGTTTCAGGAAACGCCAGTGGTGGTGGCTGATCTTTCATCCTGGACATAGCTGTCTTTTCCTTGGACACAGGAGAGGGAAGCCCAGAGAGGGCAGAGCAGTGAGGTGTGCCTTCTGCGGTATAAACACGTGGCTATACCACTTCAGTGGTGGAGTAGATTTTCTGAACAACTTCAGCCAGAAAGAATGCCTGCAGGCAACAGAATAAGTCTGCAAATGCCCTCTTCACCTTTCCTTCTTCCCTTTAAGCTATAAGCTGCCAGTGTTGTGTGTTATTCTTGCATATACAATTCCTAGCCCATACCTTCCAAATGCAGATCCTAAAAAAAGGTTAAATCCACTAGAAAAGGTGAACAGATGCCAGGTGTCACAGATAATGTGAATTATCGTCATGGGTCATCATTGACACCATCACTATGGATTGAGCACTTAATTACACCCCAAATACCACGCGGTGACCTTCACATGGAAGGTCTCATTGGGTCCCTCTCAACAAGCCTATGAGTTAGATTTGATCATTCTCTGTCTTAGAAACAGAAGCAGAGAGGCTGAGCCATTAAACCCAGCAGGTTTGCAGCGGAGCCAGAATTAGAACCCAGAGCACCTGCACACTCTGTGTGCCCGATTGCACAGCACATTCATGCATGTTATGAATGTGCTAGGAAAGCGGTCTCGGTTCTTGCCGGATAGTCTACAGTTGTTGATGGGAAAATTCATATCCATGCAAGGAAAAGCAAAGTGAAGTTTTCTCCTTTGGATATTCTTTGATTTGTTCTCCTATCGGTATCAGGTTTCTTTGGATGATTTCAGCTCATGCCACTCTGATGCCAAGTAGACTTTAGGAATTCCAGTTCTCTGAGAAGTGTCTCTGAAGCTAAATCAGAAGTTTAGAGACTCACTCTCTCACCCCCAATGCTGCACACGTGTTTTAAGGAACTGGAAAGCAGGGCTTTGGTGTGCAATAAAGAAATGCAAAGCAGGGGCGCCTGGGTGGCTCAGTCGCTTGAGTGTCTGACTTCGGCTCAGGTCACGATCTCCCAGTCTATGAGTTCGAGCCCCACGTTGGGCTCTGGGCTGACAGCTCAGAGCCTGGAGCCTGCTTTGGATTCTGTGTCTCCCTCTCTCTCTGCCCCTCCCCCACTCATGCTCTATCTCTCTCTCTCTCTCTCTGTCAAAAGTAAATAAACATTAAAAAAAATTTTTTTTTAAAGAAATGCAGGGGCGCCTGGGTGGCTCAATTGGTTAAGTGGCCAACTTCGGCTCAGGTCATGATCTCGCGGTCCGTGAGTTCGAGCCCTGTGTCGGGCTCTGTGCTGACAGCTCAGAGCCTGGAGCCTGCTTCAGATTCTGTGTCTCCCTCTCTCTGAGCCTCCCCCGTTCATGCTTTGTCTCTCTCTGTCTCAAAAATTAATAAATGTTAAAAAAAATTTTTTTTAAAGAAATGCAAAGCAGAGAGCTATGGAAACACCCAGAGTTTGGGTATTTGAAGGGAACTAAAAGGCTTGGTGACTCCTCACTGCCAAAGGAATTTGTAACACTCTCATTTGGCCAACATCCTAGGATCACGGATCAGGCCCTATCTGTGGGCTGATTGCATAGCGTGACGGCCTGGTCCTTGCCCCCTGGGGCTTACAACTTAGTGTAGGTAGATAGGTGGAAACACATGTGGAGGTTTCAGGTAGTGATACATCAATGCCATGCAGAGAGTAAAGCAGTATGGGGGGGGGGCGGGGGAGGGGAACTGGCTAGACCAAGTTATCTGGGAAGACCTCTCTGAGGAGGGGATATTTGAGCTGAGGCCCATTTAGACAAAAAAGAGCCACCCATATGAGGTGTGAAAAGACCCCTTCAGAGAGGGAATGCAGAAATCACAAAGGTGATAAGCCGGGGATGAACTTGATGTGTTTGGGAAACAGAAGGAAGGTCAGAATGCCTGGAGAAGAACAGAGGAGGAGGGTAGTGAAGAAAAAAGAGGCCGGGGCCAGAGGAAGCAGGGCTTGTAGGGCACTAAGGTCAGTTTGGGAAGCGACTGAAGGTTTAACTGCAGGAGACTGACATGATCCAATTTATATTGTTAAAATGAATTCACTGGCTGCTGTTTGGAGAACAGATTTCCTTAGGGCAATCTCAGAGGCAGGGGGTACATGAACAGCCTACCAGATCTGGCCACGGAGGAAGTGACGGGAACTCAGAATCTGGAAATAGCAGTGGGGATACAGAGGAGAGGACAGATACAAGACCTTTTGCCATTTTTTTCATTGGGTGGCTTGTTTTTTCTTATTGAGTATTGACAGCTCTTTATTTATTCTGGATACTCACCCTTTGTCACATACCTGGTTGCAAATATTTTCTCCTAGCCTATGGCTTTTTATTAATTCTCTTAACAGTGTCCTTTGAACAGTAGAGATTTCTAATTTGAGGAAATCCGACTTACCAAATTTCCCTTTTATGAATTATGCTTTTAGTGTCATAGCTAAGAAATCCTTGCTTACCTTACAGTTGCAAAGATTTTTCTCCTGTGTTTTCTTCTGGAAGCTCTACAGTTTTAGCTTTTATATTTCAGTCTATGACCTGCTTTGAGTTAATTTTTATATATGGTGTGAGGTATGAATGGACTTAGTTTTTTTGAATATGAATATCCAATTGATAAAGCACCATTTGTTGAAGACTAATTTTTATCTACTGAAGTGCATTTGCACCTTGTCAAAAACCAATTGTCCATACAAGTGTGGGTCTATTTTTGGACCCCACTTTGTTCTATGGTTTATTTGCCCACCTTTATGCCAATGCCACACTGTCTTGATAACTATAGCTTTATAAGAATTCTTAGAGACAGGTAGGATTTGCCCCTCTTTTGAATAGATTTAAATAATAATAAAATGATATATTTATTAATATCATTACCATTTCCAGTATTCATTATTACTTTGTATAGATCTGTATTTCCATCTGGGTATCATTGTTCCTTCTGCTTGAAGGGCTTTTGTTTTTTTGTTTTGTTTTTTTTTTAGCGTTTATTTATTTTTGAGACAGAGAGAGACAAAGCATGAATGGGGGAGGGTCAGAGAGAGGGAGACACAGAATCTGAAACAGGCTCCAGGCTCCGAGCTGTTGGCACAGAGCCCGACGTGGGGCTTGAACTCACGGACCGTGAGATCGTGACCTGGGCCGAAGTCGGCCGCTTAACCAACTGAGCCACCCAGGCGCCCCGAAGGGCTTTCTTTAACATGTCTGGTAGTGCATATCTGAGTCTTGAATTTGAATTTCAGGTGGTGTTTCTTTCTTCTTTTTTTTTTTTTTTTTTTAATGTCTGAGAGAGTCTTTATTTTGCTTTTGGTTTTGAAAAATATTTTGGTTGCTATAGAATTCTAGGTTGATAGGTTCTGTTTCCAGGACTTTAAACATGTTTCTCCACGGTCTTCTCACTTGCCTTATTTCTAGTCAGAAATCTACCATCACCTTTATCTTTCTCCCTGTGTACATATTATGTCTATTTAATCCGGCTTCTCTTAAGATCTTCTCTTTTTTCTAGTTTTAAGAAATTTGACTATGTTGTGCTTTGGTGCGTACATCTATTTCATATTTCTTGTGCTTGGTGTTCATAGAGCTGTTGGGACTTCTGGGCTTGTAGGTTTTATTACATTGGAAAAATAGCCAACATCCAGCTATATGGCCATTGTTTTGTTTCAAATATTTTTTTCTCTGTCTTCCTTTATACAAAACACACATATGTTACATTGCTTAAAGTTATACCACAGCTCACTGATGCTCTGTTCATTTTTCTTTTATTCTTTTTTCTTTCTCTTTTGCATTTTGGATAGTTTCCATTTTTGTGTCTTTAAATTCACTAATCTTCTCTTCTGTGATGTCTCATCTGTCACTAATCCCCTCCCACACTTTTCCTTTCACACATTGTAATTATTTCTCCAGGCTCAGTTTGTCATTTTTTAAAAATTGTCCATATTTCTGCTCAGCATGTTCAATCTTTCTTCTAGTTTTGGTTAATATCTACAATGCAGTAATAATAATTTTAATGTCCTTTTCTAATAATTCTAGCATCTGGGTCAATTCTGGGTTGGTTTCAGTGCATTGATTTTTCCCCTCATAATGGATTCTATTTTTCCATCTTTTTTTCATGCCTGGTAATTTTTTATTGGATGCCAGATATTTTCCAGTAATATCCTGAATTCTCCAGGGGGACTCTCTCCAGATCCACAGAATCTCTGTGTAACTCTTTCCTCTCTGGTCCTCTGCCCTGTGAACTCTAGTTGTCAAGAACTCCTTGGACCCTCACCTTCCTATCCTCAGTCAGGGAATTTGTGTAGTTCTAGTGTTTCCCCTTCCTGTGCCATGTTCTGGAAACTCGATGGAATGAACTGGGGAGACTATGGGGCTCCCTTCATTGGTTTCCTGCTTTTCAGGCACTACTGTCCTTTGTGGATGATGCCCAATGTCTTGAAAACCACTCTTTCACATATTTTGCCTGTATTTGAGTGATTTCAGGAAACAGGGTCACTGTTACCACATCTCAGCTGGAAATAAAAGCCTGGAAGTTTATTTTTTAATAAATGACTCATAATAACAGGAAGGTTACTAATACTACGTTATCCCTTTGGCTTTCAGATAGCCCCTGGGCTAACTTAGCATTGCAGGTGAGGACATATTCGTTACAAAAGATACGGGACATTTTACTTTTTGAATGTTCTAACTCTAAGGTGCAGGATACGTGAGTGTAGCCATAAAGGGGTTGAATACTGATTGACTAATCTTTCAGAGCTCTGGGAGTTAAACTTGATGCAATCCCAGTGAAGGTGTTCACAGGACAATTACTGATGACAGCCCATTTATGGTGCTAATGGAACAAATAATGATTCTGTAAAGTTTTGGAACAGATGGACAGTTATGTGTTTCTACAAAGTCGATGTTCAAGATAAGAGTAAATTAATTGTCTTCTAACCAGGGAATTTTGTTTATGATATGGGAAAAGTCATTCCTCATAAAGAGCGGGAGTTGTCATTGACTTAGAGGACCCAGAAGATCCCCAGGCAAATGATAATCACTTTCATAGATATTTTTTACTAATATCTTTTTCTAAGTTTATTTATTTATTTATTTATTTACTTCTTTATTTATTTAGAGAGAATGAGTGGGGGAAGGGAAGAGATAGAGGGGGAAAGAGAGCATCCCAAGCAGGCTCCACACTCAGCATGGAGCTCAATGTGGGGCTGGATTCCACGAACCGTGAGACCATGACTTGGGCTGAAATTAAGAGTCGGACGCTCAACTGACTGAGCCACCCATGCGCCCCTCATAGATATTTATTGAACAAAAAATATGATCTATCAATTACAGGAATAGCAAACTGGTGGCTTAGGTAGTATTTTTCCTGTCTACAGAGCCTTTTTAAGAATCAGGAGATTTCACGTAAAAACATCCAGGTTTTTGCATTCTCTTTGATGAGAGAAGCTCCCTCTTATCCAAGTTGGCCTCTTTCAGGTGTTCATATGAACTGCATAGCCTGTGTACTCCTTCAAGCTTGCAAGCCTTTCCTCAACACTTCATCCCTCTTCATCTTTTTCATTGAAATATCTTCCTAATAAAGATAATGCCTGGAATATCATGAGTAGTAAAAGTCTAGCATTGAAGTAGGATTGCTCTAAGAGGCACTTTAAAGTTATTACTTCTGGTGATGGTTTAAAATAATGACCGCAAATCTTTGACATCACTCTCACTGAAAGGAGAGATTATGTTCTTTCTCCTTTTTTTTTCCTCCTCTGGAATCTAGACAGGCTTATGACTCAACTGGAACTAACCAAGTGTGGCAGAAGTGACACTGTGTGACTTCCCAGTGAAGGTAACAGAGGGCCACGCACTTTCCATCTTGTTTGCTAAGTTCTCCCCTTGTGGGGCCTAGAGTTGCCATTCAAGCAGTTCAACCCCCCTGAGGCTGCCCTATTGTGCAGAAGCCCAGGCCACATGGAAGAGAAGCTACAACCAACAGCTCCATCTGAGGACCCAACTGATGGCTGTTGTGAGCTGTTAGATGTGAGTGCAGATGCTTCCAGATGATTCCAGATTCCAGCCACCATGTCCTCCTGAGCCATCACTAACTCCCAGCCAATGCCTTAGACATGATAGGCCAGAGACACACTGTTCCCTCTGGGCCCTGCCTGGATTTTGACTCACAGAATGTGTAAACACAGGGGGAAAATTGTTTAATAAGCTATAGGGTAGATTTGCACACATCAATAGTAACTGAAACATAAGCATTTCAAAATCTGTCTGAAATCATTCTATATTATAGAACACAAATACACTGATTTGAACTTCTCTGTCTGCCAAATGGGGATGATAGTTTCTCTAAGACTGAAGGAATAAAACCATGTAATCTACCAATCCCTATGCCTGCATGCAATAATAGGTTCCTGCTTTTAAAAATAATCAAAACAAAAATAATTTTTGTTTTTGTTAGTGGCTCTGAAATAGCAATTTAGAAAGAATACTAAAAGTAAAATAATTTTATCTTATCATGTGGGTATTTCTCACCCTGCCTCCCCCTCTACCGGCCCCCAAAGCCTAACTTCTCACAACAAAATGAAACTGGTACCAGAGAAATTATTTGCACTCTGGGTGAAGATCTGATTAAATGGGGAGCGCCTGGGTGGCTCAGTCGGTTAAGCGTCCAACTGCGGTTCAGGTCATGATCTCTAGGTCTGTGGGTTCGAGCCTCACGTCGGGCTCTGTGCTGACAGCTCAGAGCCTGGAGCCTGCTTCGGAGTCTGTGTCTCCCTCTCTCTCTGCTCTCTTCCCCCACTCATGCTCTCTCTCTGCCTCAAAAATAAATAACCATTAAAAAATTTTTTTTGAAAAAAAAAAAAGAATCTGATTCAATGAAGACATTACACAAAAGCAGCATTCTAGGAACCTTAGTGACAGAACAAAACATGATATTTTTATCCTTTAATCAAACTGTAACCGGGATTTGTAGGTTTTTCAGATAATTGAAAAAGTCCGTTAATGCCGGGAATCACAAAACATCGGCTACCTTGGTCACCTTATTGTTTTAACTAAACACATCCACACCACCCCCTATAAATATATAAAGTACATTTATCGTCTTTTTCTCCTGGGTCAAGGCCTTTTCTTTAGGTGTGGGCTCCCTAATTGGAGTTCGTATTGCCTTCCTTGCCTTCAACCATACCTGTGCCATACTGGCTATGATTTTTACTTCGATTTCTTTAGAGAGGGAAGAGAACTTTAATGGAGCTCAAGAACCAACTGAGTGCAGACTCCTTTTGTATTCTCGCAGCCTAATTAAATAGACGTGTTAAAAGTCACTCATCACTTATTAATTCTGTTGGAAGCATTTATTTTAGTTTTGCACACCCATTCTCTTTATGCACTTCTATTATGCAGATAGTTTACACCTGTAAATTAGTCATGGAAGCTTCCTTAAGTTCCTTATATCTTTTTTTTTTATGTTTATTTATTTTTGAGAGAGACAGAGTGCAAGTGGAGGGAGGGGCAGAGAGAGAGGGAGACATAGAATCCGAAGCAGGCTCCAGGCTCTGAGCTGTCGGCACAGAGCTTGACTGGGGGCTCAAACTCACGAACTGTGAGATCATGACCTGAGCTGAAGTCGGACGCTCAATCGACTGAGCCACCCAGGCGCCCCTCACATTCCTCATATCATTGTAAGTGTATTATAGTTAAATTCTACTTTCAGCTTAGAGAAGGGACTTTCAGGGTGTGCCACTTTGGTGTTGAGACTAACTCATCAAGATTCTCTATTCCACTCCATTTTGGAAGATGGAAAGTTGAATTGAGAGTTCACCTCCATTCTGGATTCACTTCCCACCTCTAGTGCCTCATCAGAAACGTGTAACAATGTGGATCTCTTAATGTGTGTTGGAGGCCTTCCCCTGAAGAGGAAGTCACCAGAACAAATGAAACTTGGGGGGTGGAGGGGCTTAAGTTTATTTATTTATTTTGAGGGAAAGAGAGAGCAGGAGCAGGGGAAGGGCAGAAAGAACAGGAGAGAGAGGGAGAGAGAGAATCCCAAGCAGGCTCCGCACTGTCAGCACAGAGCCTGATGTGGCTCCATCCCACGAACCATGAGATCATGACCTGAGCCACAACCAGGAGTTGGCTGCTTAACCGACTGAGCCACCCAGGTGCCCGGACACCCCTCTTAAATCTCCCTACCCTGCTTTCAACACCCGTTTCCCCTGGTGCTGCTCATTCTGTTAGACTCTGAAAGGAAATGGACACTTTCTGGGGAGCTGACAGAGAGGAAGCTCTTTCTCTTTTTCTCTCACAGACACTGGGCTGATGGAGGCTTTTCACGGTGTGGGGCGGCATCCTGAGCGGGGGCTCTCCAACACAGGTGCACACTTTGACTTCATCTTCCTGCCGGCTCACGACCAGCTGGCCGCAGCCTCTGCTTTGGCCTGTGTCCGCCCCTTCTCAGCCAGATGACCATTTTCAGGTGCTTTTCCAGCATGTAGAAATCTGTTTGGATGCATGAGAACATGCTCTTCGGTGTTGCATAAAAGGTTAACTAACTTGTTGGAAGTCCGGTTCTCAACTGCAGGGGTTACAATGACTCTGAAAATGGGATCCTTAACCATTGCAGAATCATGGCCAAGAAGGCGTTTGTCCTCTCAACGAACATTTGATCACCTCCTCTAGTGCAATGGCTGCTCCAGGTCCTGGAGAGAGAGGAGTGAGCAAATCAGGCAAAAATTTCTGTCCCCCTTGGAGACTACATTTTACTGAAGCAGGGAGAGAGATGATACATAATATAGTATATAAAATATAAAACATATGAAAACATGATAAATACTAATGAAGAAAGAAATCAGGGGGTACAGGAAATGGGGAGGGGCAGGTTTGAAATAACAGATACGGAAACCAGGGAAGTCCTCACGATAAGGTGACATTCTAAAAAATACCCAAAGAAAGCAAAAGACCGGGCCATGTCTCGTGGAGGGATGTCCCAGGTGAAGGGCACAGCAAATACAATAACCTTGAGATGACACGTTCAAGGAGCAGCCAACAGGCCACTGGGTTGGAATGAACTGTTCTTCCATAGTTGCTGATTTTCACATTTTCTCTGCATAGTGGAGAAAGCTTGACATCTGACCTAACAGTTGTGTATACTTGCTGGATTATCATTAACTCCAGGGAGCATTTGGAAAATCTAGGTGCTTGAATCCCCATCCAAGCTATGCCAGTTGAATGGGTCTGGGGTGATGACCAGGCATTTGTTTTTGTAGATAGTTTCTCATATAGTTTAGATGAACTGCAGGTCTGGGGATCACTTATCTAGAGCCAATCCATCATGATTTCCCTTTCACCTTGGCTCCAGCATCGGCGGGTCCCCTCTTCAGGGCAATAAAACATTGAGGCCAATATGATTAGTGTTGGATTCTGTGGTTTTATCCGTGGGGAAAAGGCATAAGGCACGGTGATGACAGGCTAATGTTTTTGTGTCTTATGGTCAGGAATTGCAACGCCATGTGGGGTTGACGATGATTTCCAATTCTACTATCAATTTGTGCTGTGTTGTGCTCTGCTTTCCTTCCCTGAGACCTGGCCTTTGTCTTTCGCAAGTTCTGGTTGCTCTATTCCGTGTCTCCCTGCATTCAAGGAAGGATTAAATAAGCTAAGTGTGGGTAGATAGGGATATAAATAGAATTCACCAGGAACTTGAATACAAGTTGAAATAATCTGCTTCTTGTGTTTTGCTGTTCTCTGCCTTGCATTCCATCATTTCTGCAGAGTAGAAAACATGGCCACCCCCAACTCTTAAGTTTTATACCTGAGAACTTCTGCCATGAGAGAGGGTCTGATTTCTGTTCTCTGAGTCTCAAGTCTAATAGATTCCCAGGAAGGAGACTCAGTGGCCTGTTCCTGGTCTGATGTCTCCTACTGAGTGGTTGGAACATGGCCAGTGTCAGGTAAGAACACGGTGTCTCTTCTGGTAGCCATCCGTGATGACAGATAACAGTTCCCAGAAGAAAGATGGGGTGTGGTGCATATGAATACTTCTTTAGATGGTCCCTCCAGACCTGATATTTGCCTTGGAACTTTTCTTTTGAAATTGATTTAGAACGAGGCAATGCAAAACCAAAGTCCTTAAACTTGGATAAATGTGCCTACTAGATCTAATTCCCTATTACCGCTCTGCAAGTTCATCACTGGACATCCTTCCTGTACTTATGCCACTCTGGCCACACTGGTGTCCCCAAGCAAGGTCTTTGAACTTGTTGTTACCACTGGTTGGAAAAGTCCTGCCGCAGAAATCTGCATGGCTCCCTCCCTCACCTCCTTCTGATCTTTGCTGCAACATCATTTTCTCAGGGAATCTTTCCCTGTACACTGTACTTAAGATTGTTCTCACCCACCCCAGAGCTCTCAGGGCTCTCCAGTCATTTTATTCATAGAACTCATTACTATATGACATACTATGTCTTACGAATTTATTGTCTCTTTCATTTGCTACAATATCAGCTTCATAAAACCAGCGATTTTTGTCTGCCTTGTTTACTGCCATATCCCCAACACCTGGAACAGTGCCTGGCACATAATAGGCACTCAATAAATAGTGAGTGATGGGGTGCCTGAGTGACTCAGTCAGTTAAGCATCTGACTCCTGATTTACGCTCAGGTCATGATCTCACAATTTTGTGAGTTCAAGCCCCGCATTGGGGTCTGTGCTGCCTCCTTAAAATTCTCCCTCTCTCTCTGCCCCTACCCGTCTCGTGCTTCGACTATCTCTCTTAAAATAAATAAATAAACTTAAAAAAGAACAGTAGAGTTCATGTATGTTTTCTTGGACATCCATAGTTATTCTTCAGCCATACTTTTCTATGACTGCCCATGACTAGGAACCCCCAAGTAGGGAGCATCACCTGAGCCTCCTTTGGGTTGGATCCAGTGATGATTCCAGAAAACAGAGAAGCAGGAAGGCTGGTGTTGGCAAAGCAGCTGCTGAGTTGGGAAGGGGCAGGCATCTGTATTACTCAAACACAGCCGCCTCCCCGGGGAGAGGGCAACCCTGAGGCTCTGCAGGTCTTTTCAATATCTTGGATTAAATGAACTGTGAAATATTTGTTTTATTAGTAGAGCTTGGGTTTGTTTCTAAGGCCCTAAATTGTGTCTGTTCTGGGCAGCCGATATGTAGCACAGTGGAGCGTGTGCAATGTTTAGAGAACTCACAGGAACTTCTTTCGTCATTTGGGGCCCGTTTCCAGGGACCCCTCTCATTTCTCCCTCCACGACCAGTAATCGCCTTGTTGGTACAAAGCACTGGGGAAAGAAGAGGTCACTGGCGGTAAAGGAATGTGGAGAGGAGTGGCTTCACGTAGCACTAAGTCAGAGGAGCTTAGGAAATTCTTTTGCCTGAATGGCTGCAGTCCATGGAACTTCAGACTGGGGCGAGTGCATTAAATGAGGTCAGGATTGGGGGTTCTGGAAGAGTCAGTTCCTAAAACTAATAGGAATTAGAGAACTTTTATAGGACCTGAAAGAAAAGCCCCTCATGTGTCCAGATGTGCTGAATACAGTTTCGGAGCATTTCCTGCCAAGTGTGTTGCTCTTAAATTGCATTTTCCACCTGTGTCTAGGAAAGCTGAGGGTCTCTGAGGTTGATGAGGGAAGCCCTACTTTCCGAGTGGGGAATGATAAAGCCCAAATCCATGATGAGTTTCCACGGTGAATGGAGCGGGAGCCTTCGGACTCTCAGCCGTGAATAGTAAGCTTACTTCTCTCTGTAACAGATTTGTCGTTAATTTTTTGTTTGTATGTGTGTGCATATATGCGTGTGTTTGTGAATGGATGTGTACATATGCATGGAGGCACATGTACAGGCATGTGTATGCGAACGTATGCATGCAGTTGTGAGTGCGTTAAATGCATGGGAGAAGTTTGGGAATATATCCTCTCCTGATGGTTAAGTGTTTAACTCTGGGAAGGGAAGAAAGAATGGGGCAGGGTGAAATAAAGGTGGCGGTGGGGTTTCATTTTTAACTTTATACCATTCTAAAATTTCTACATCCTTTTTGCTACCAAGATGTATCCATGCATTACTTGTGTAGTTTTTAAAAATTGCAAAAAATTATCATTGACAAACGATAGTTTGAATGATGTAATTAACCAAAGATAAACTGACTAATGTTTCCTGTTCTGCTCTGACTCCATTTCCTGCCCATTCCAAATGACCACAGTGGTAGTGACTTGGAGAAGGAAGTCTGATCACATCATGTAGGAATCATTGTTTCTCTAATGCCACTGACCTGTTTTCCTCATAGATGCTATTTTTTCATGTTGTCCATTATACCTGGACTGCATCCTTCTGTAGTCCTTACAGTCTTCAATTACCAAATTTTGTGCATCCTTGAAGGCTTGATTAAATCACCTGCGTAAAGCTTTTTCCCATTTGTTCATCATCCATCTTATTCATCCATCCATCCATCCATCCATCCATCCATCATTTAGTAAATGCCTACTGAATGCCACACATTGTATGAAACTTCAGGTACTGTCGGTATCATTCTTGCCCTCTTGAAGATAACCTTATAAAGAGAAGACACAGAAAATATATAATTGAGCAAACAAAGGAGTATAGAATATAAAATTTAAAATTGTAATGAATGGTAACTAGAAAATAAACATGGTGCCTTGATGGAGAATGGTGAAACAATATCCAAATTAAATAGGGGGGGGGGGTCAGAGATGTTATTTATTCTAAGACATAAAAATAAAAAGAATGAGGGGTGCCCGGCTGGCTCAGTCAGTGGACTGTGCAACTCTTGATCTTGGGGTTGTGAGTTCGAGCCCTACACTGGGGGTAGACATTAGTTAAAAATAAAATCTGAATAAGCAAAAAGAAAATAAGAGTCATGTTGAAGGATGATAGAGGGGAAGTACAGGGATGTTTTCACAAGGGAACAATCTATATGATCTATTCTGCTTCTGAAATCCTTCTATAGGATCCTTTCACTGTATTTATCATGTGTATATTCATATTCTTTTCAAACTTTTTTGGGGGGGTGGCTTTCAGTTGCCTGTCATGTGGTAGGGACTCAACAAACTGAATCAAGCTTCTGTGGCTTCCAAAGAATGAAGAAGAAATCCCTTCGTATTATCTCAAAGACATCTTAAATTTCACCCATAGCCTCACTGGAGAGTCTCTAAAGACACAGAGATTATTTTCAAAATGATCTTTAGAACTGAACATTAAAATGGTTTTACTTTTCCAAGTTGCTTCTCTGCTAGATCTTTAACTCTGAACCAGGAAAGATCATCAGTATCTACAAATCTGATTTGATACTTTGTCAAACTTCATTTAAAATCATTTAAATTTCTTTTAATGGGAAGCACTTTCTTCCTTTTGTGTTCCCTTGGGACTGTGGTTTGTGTTTGTTTGTTTCGAGAAAAGAGAAAGTACACTTTTGGTTGATCAGAGATTATTTTCTTTAATGTAGTATATGACGTATAGACTGCATCCAGCCTCTCATCACCTTCCCATGTCTCTAAATTGAGTTGGTGCTACTTTACCAACCTAATGAGTTGTCAGTCATTTTGATTTTTCCCTAGGGAACGGCCTTGAGGCATGGAAGTGTTTTATTTTCTAAGCCAGAAACCAGAAAAGGGTTTTGCTTTCTCATTCTCTCAAGGATAGCATGTTCAAGACAAGGCGCTAGAAAGAACAGCTCCAATTCTGAAACATATGACGGTCAAAATAAATTGAAAATACCTTGACATCGCTAGAAAGTCATAGGATCTTAGAAATTATATCACTCCCCTACCCAATGCTGGAGTTTGTTTACAACAGCCCTTTATGGGAGCACCTGGGTGGCTCAGTCAGTTGAGCGTCTGACTTCGGCTCAGGCCATGATCGCGCAGCTCGTGAGTTCGAGCCCCACATCAGGCTCGCTGCTGTCAGCACAGATTCTGCCCCCCTCTCTCTGCCCCTGCCCCACTTGTGCTCTCTCCCTCTCAAAAATAAATAAAACATTAAAAACAACAACAACAAAACAAAAAACATACCTGGGGTGCCTGAGTGGCTCAGTTGGTTAAGTGTCTGACTTTGGCTCAGGTCATGATCTCACCGTCCGTGGGTTCGAGCCCTGCATCAGGCTCTGTGCTGACAGTTCAGAACCTGGAGCCTGCTTCGGATTCTGTGTCTCCCTCTTTCTGCCCTACCTCACTCATGCTCTGTCTCTTTCTTTCTCTCTCAAAAATAAATAAACATTTAAAAAAATTATTAAAAAACAGCCCTTTATGACCATGTCTTACTTATCCTTGAATGTTTCTCTTGATGAAGAAACTTGATACCTTCAAAAAAAAAACCATTGAATTTTTAGTTATCTCTGGTTATTAGACATTACTTCTTCATGCCAGTTTTATCCCATAATTTTCAAGGAGACAAAATCTACATTTCTAACATCTCTCCAGTAATCCTAAGTGTGCTCACTGAAAGAGTAAAGAAGATGTCTGATCTATCCATGGCCTATAAGACCAAACTGGTCTTTGAATCAGAAGATACAAGTTTTGGCCCCACAAATTAGTTGATCTTGGGCAAGTTTTTAATTTCTGTCTCAATTCCCTCCTCTCTAAAACACAGATAGCACCTCCCTCACCAAGTAATTGTGAAGGTTAAATAGGAAACGCTTGTGAAAATGCCCAACATACCTAACCCATAGTAGGTGCTCAGTAAATTTATTTGTTCTATTTTCTCTTCTCGTTAATTACATGTCTGATGGCTGAGGACACACGTATAGATAAGAAATGCATTTGGCTATAAGTATGTGACAGAAAACTCAGGCGACATTGGTTTTATCATAAAGACATTTATTATTTAATAGGAAGCTCAATGATATACAGCCTTCGGCTAGGTCTGGTGGCTCACTGATCTCATCAAGGCCCCAGGCTCTCTCTCTCTGCTCAGTATACTATTCTTTGCATTATTGGTGCTTTTTTGCATACTTTATGCCCTATAGCCCTAAGATGGCTGCCATAGCCCCCGCCATCATGAATGAATTCAAAGCAGGAAGAAACAGAGAGGAGTGGAATCTAGAACTCTCTTTTCACTCCCTTTCCTTTTCTCAGGAAGGAAAATAATGTTTCCTGAAGTCCTTCTGCAGACTTTTGCTTATCTTTCATTGGGCAGACTGGGTGAAATGGCCAGCCCTCACACAAGGTGAGCTGGGAAGGCAGTGTAGGCAATAGGAAGGAGGTTGGGAGCTATGCATTAGCCAATGAACCGTAAATGCTGCTGGAGCAAGCATTCATGTCCCCCCAGAATCACCAGTCCTGCAGGCTTATCACTCCCTGGGGCCTCAGCAGCCCTGAAAACGACATGATTTGCATATCCCTTGCCCTGTTGGTCTCCTTGGTTGGGTTAATCATGGTCAGAACCAGGTAATGACGGTGCCCATTGGGGCTCAATGAAGGAGCAGAGTCATTACGAGTATTATGGACTGCTAAAGAGAATTCATTGGGGGATTAGATCTTACAAAATGTAGAAGGAGCTGGAGAAGTAAGGTCCAGAAACAGTTGTTGTAGGATCAAACAAAAGTAGCCAGCCACCTCTCCCGAGTCATGGGCACCAGGGGACGAGTCATAACCTGCAAGGACATCCAAGGAAACCAGGCATGTCCAGTTCTCAGAAAAGAGGCACAAAAGGGATCTGGTAAAAAAACAAACAAACAAAAAAAAACCAACAACAACAACAACAACAACAAAGAACACATTTGCTGGAAAGCTGTTGTCTCTGTGTCTAGCAGTGAGCCAGGGTCACTGTTGGTCAGTCAGACCTGTGGTCAGGAGGAAAAGCTATGCGCAGAGGGGAGTCAGGACAGGCAAGAGACCCTCGGCACCTCTTTTTCTGTCTCTTACTTCATCCAACCACGATGAATCTTGGAGTGATTTGAATGAGTTCAGTGTAGCTTGTTCAAACTCAGAATACACCATGTGTGGGGAAAGAGAATGGAGCTGGAAACCAGAATGGGCTTTGGCCATTGTGAGGTTTTCATTGCAGCAAGAAGCACTTTTAGGCACCGCAGGTTCTCTGAGGGTGTATCAGACAATGGAAATAGGACCTAGACCAAACCACAGGGTTAGTGTGGGATATGAACATAGGCTTATACAAATCCTGTAGAGGAAGAGTGTGAGTGGAGAGAAGGAAGAGAATGGAATATTGAAACACATGATCCCCCATCGTGTTGCTACATGAGCGCTTCACACTTCCGCTATTAATTTTTGTTTCACTTCTGTTTCAAAACCCCACGACAGCCGCTTTTCCTTAAGTGTGCTTTTCCTTTGGAATGAAATCTTTTATCTTTGCCTTGACTTGTATATCAGTAAATGTTTAGCAGTATGTTAACTGTTATCTTCTGTGTACTAAAGCACAAGATTGTTTAGTATAATTAAATCATGGGATGTCTCCTCTGCCCATCTTAGTGCTGATATTCTTTTCATCTAGGTGATAAAAGCCAGACACACATTAATCCACATCAAATTGTCTCATGATAACTTGAAAAATTACGAGAGAATGTTATCTAATCGTGAAAATAAGTTAAATTCCTCCTTTCCTATCAATAAGAGGGGTTTTTTGGGTTTTTTTTGTTTTTCCTATTTACAAAGCAGGCAGAAGCTCAGTGAGTAGGGTCATTTTTCTCTTCCATTATGGAACACATATGATATATTTATTGTTTCTAAGAGTTGTTCCTTAGGGCTGATTTGTCAAAAGGACAGCCTGACCTATGTCTTCCCTACACAGCCAGCTGAACGTCAAACAAATGTCTCCTTCGTTCCAAAGACACCACTCTATTCTATTTAGGTAAAAGATGATGCTGGCTTCAGTTTGCAGCAGGAGATTGCTTGACTGGAGTACCTTCTGATGGCAAGCTCATTTCACAGACGTTTGTAGAGAAGGTAAGTTTTGATGCCGGTGCTAGTTAAAGCAATAGTCCAACCTGATTTCCAATTATTCTTGTCCAAATGAGAATATTCAAGGACTGGGATTTCCTTATAAAAATTGTAACTCTAGAAAAGTCACATTAAAAAAAAAAACACAACATGACTTAAGGCTATCTACAAAAGCCAGCGCTGTAAATTCCATATTGCTCTGGACTTGGGGAAATAAGCAGATGGAATATATTGGAAGGGTGGAGGGCACAGATGTCTTCTTGGCTTGGGTTCAGAGTCAAAGAAGAAGCCCGTTTTGTAGCTGAGTCTGGGATAGGAAAGATCCAGATACATGAGGTCTAAAAAAGCAAGTGCACAAGGTTTAATGAACTATTTTTCAAACAATTAATACAATATTTAAGCAACAACTTATCGTTTGGGAATGTGCTCTTCCAATTGATTCAAACATGTGTTTTGTGTGGGAAAAGCTGTTCAATGGTAGTTGAGCTACATAAGGTGTCCTTAGACCTACTAAAAGTTGCCCAAAAGAAAATTCACCCTCTTGACACTCCAAGCCCTTTGTTCATTACAAACATTGTGTCCATGATGTTCAGCAAACTGGGAATGGATGTCGACTGTGTTGACCTTTCCTTTAAAAGTCAAAAATTAAAATCAGCTGCTATTCTCTGTTTAGGGGCTATATTCTTAAAGGGGACGCCATGGAAAATAATTGACTTCCTTTGTTTAGATTGTGTTTAAAATTGATGCATAATTATTGTAGAGAATGCAAGAAAATACAGACAAGAAGAAAAAGTTCCAATCATCAGAAATTCTATCAGTAAACAAAACTAACGTTTTATTTTTATTGTTTTCAGAATTGACATTTGAAAACAAAACTTTCCAATTACATATGGAATCACTGTGTCTTCCTTTTCATATTGCTGTTGGTTTCTTCCAGAGGTTGTTTCTTGTCAATAAATACAGACATAAATTGCCAAGGGTAATGAATGCTTATATTGTATCTAACCTATAATTTATCTGACCTATCCACCATTTATAGACACTGTGATTGTGTCTATCTATCTATCTATCTATCTATCTATCTATCTATCTATCATCTATTTTCAATAGCATAGCAAAGACTATTCACATAGCTCTCTGTGTGCTTATCTGATTATTTCCTTGGGTTGAGTTCTCAGAAGTAGAATCTCAGAAGTAGAATGGGTCTGCATACGTTATTACACTTTTGATAGGTATTGCCAAATTGCCTGCCAAAATTTCATACCCATTGTACTCCATTCACCGGAGTATGAGAGTGTCCTTTCTCCATATGCTCCCAAACCCTGGGTAATATCAATCTAATTCCTCTTTGCCAAGCTGAAAGGCTAAAACACTACGGCATCAATATTCATTCTTATTTTTGCATTTAAGATTATTACTAAGTTTGCACACACTGAGTTTGTTGAACATTAATTAGACTTTTGCACAGAACTTTATACATTTTCAGACATGGGGGTGCCTGGGTGGTTTCATCGGTTATGTGTCCAACTTCGGCTCAGGTCATGATCTTGCGGTTCATGGGTTCCAGCCCTGCATCAGGCTCTGCGCTGACAGCTCAGAGCCTGGATCCTGCTTCAGATTCTGGGTGTCCCTCTCTCTCTACCCCTCCCCCACTCATGCCATCTCTCTCTGTCTCTCACAATGAATAAATGTTAAAAAGTTTTTTAATTAAAAAAATGTTCAGACTATGAACATCATTTATTGCGTTTAAAGCAATTATATTTAATATAGCCTGGAAGTTGGTATTTAGCCCTGCCAGGGATCAGTTGCTGCTTCTCTCCAGACATGGCTATAAAACGGGAGCAAGATGATAAC
Source organism: Neofelis nebulosa (assembly GCF_028018385.1). NCBI lineage: Eukaryota > Metazoa > Chordata > Mammalia > Carnivora > Felidae > Neofelis > Neofelis nebulosa. Next base: position 30,445,654 of record NC_080798.1, on the reverse strand, counting down.
CCAAGTATAGCATGATGATTATTTTCTCCCATTATGGAATCAAAAAGAGGAGATTATGTGTTTGTTTGCTTTGGGGTTGGGTTTTTTGTATACTTTTAAAATTTCTGTCCACTCATGTGGTAGGCAACCTATAAAATGACCTCCCTCCCCCCCACCCCCCCACACACCCAGGGATCCCCACTTCCTGGTATTCACATCTTGTGTAATCTGCCCTTGAATGTGAGTTAGATCTAGTGACCCGCTTCCAATAGGATACAGCAGAAGTGATAGGATGCCACTTGTGAGGTTAGATTCCAGAAGACTCTGGCTTCCATCTTGCTCTTTACACTCTCTCAATGTCCAGTGCTCTCTCCTGGAGCCCTGGTTCTGGGGCAAGCAAGCTGCCATGTTGTGAGTAGCCCTCTGGAGAGGTCCATGGAGCAAGAAACTGACGTCTCCAGCAACAGCCAGCAACCACGGGGGACCTGGCCGATAGCCACTGAGTGAGCTTAGAAGATTCTGCCCTGGTCCAGCCTACAGATGACAGCAACACCAGCCTGTAACACCCGATGGCAGCCTCATCAGAGACTCTGAGTCAGAGACACCCAACCAAGCTGTGCCTGGATTCATGAGCCTCAGAAACTCTGAGTAAATAAATGTTGGTTTGAAGCCACCAAATCGGGGAGTAATTTGTTACGTAGCGATAGATAACCAATACGACTCCTGAGTTACCCTCCTGGCAGTTACTACCAGGTGTTGTGTGCTCTGCCTCCTGCTCCTGGCTCAGCCCACACCACCCCTCTGTCATCACTGATCATCACCTGGAACCTGGAAGCCCTTGGCTCAGTGTCCTTGGCCTAGCTTAGCAAAGGGGGCAGGAAAGCCTACCCTCCTGTAGTCACCACGTCTTTTATCGTCTGTATTCTGATGCTTTAACATCCGGGGCCTTGCTGACCCTGGAAGGCTACCTAACCGACTTCCCATGTTTAGTGCCTTCTTAGTTGCTTTGCCAGTGCAAACCAACCCATCCGGAGTCCACATCCCCAACCATTTCATTTATTGGCTCTCACACTCCAGGCCACTATTTTCCTGCCCCAGTCACCCCAGGGCCAGGTACTAGACAACTAGGGCAGCCCCTACACCCCAGAAAAGATGCAAACTAGCCAATCGTAAACCTCTTTACTCAGCTTCACCCATTTCTTCCCTCAGAAACCACAATAAAGGCTCCAGTTCACAGTTTCCTTCTCCCTCTGCCTCCAGATGACCCTGGTGCTTCCCTACTTGCTACCCCCTCCTCCCCAGTAGTGGGTCCTCCTCCTCCTGGAATCTGTGAGCATAACAAAATTAGCTTTTCCTTTTTTTAAAAAAAAATTTTTTTTAACGTTTATTTATTTTTGAGACAGAGACAGAGCGTGAACAGGGGAGGGGCAGAGAGAGAGGGAGACACAGAATCTGAAACAGGCTCCAGGCTCTGAGCTGTCAGCACAGAGCCAGACGCAGGGCTCGAACTCATGGACCGTGAGATCATGACCTGAGCCGAAGTCGGACGCTTAACCGACCAAGCCACCCAGGCACCCCCTTTTTTTAAAATGATTATTTATTCATTTTGAAAGAGAGAGAAAGCATGTGCAAGTGGGGGAGGAGTAGAGAGACAGGGAGAGAGAAAATCCCAAGCAGGCTCTGCACTGTCAGCATGGAGCCTGAGGAGAGGTCCAGACCCACGAACTGTGGGATCATGACCTGAGCTGAGATCAAGAGTAGGTCGTTTAACGAACTGAGCCACCCAGGTGTCCCAAAAAAATTAGTTTCTCAGTGGCAATAGTCTTCTGATCTGTTGGCCTTGTCATACCTGAATAAGAGCAATACCTATTTAAATTATTTGTAATGTTCTTTTAAGTGTATTTATTTTGAGAGAGACAGAAACAGCATAGCTAAAGAGGGGGGCAAAGAGAGAGGGAGACAGAGAATCTCAAGCAGGATCTGCACAGTCAGCGCAGAGCCTGTTGCGGGACTCAAACTCAAAAACCGTGAGATTATGATCTGAGCTGAAACCAAGAGTCAGTCACTTAACCAACTGAGCCACCCAGGTGCCCCGCAATACCCATATTAAACGAACTCCTTTTATTTCTGCTTGCCTCATTCCCTATACCACCTCCTTTCAATACTTTATTGAATGGTTTGCATAAATGAAAAACTTTAACTTGTTAACCTTAAAAATAGACACTGCCAGTTATCTACCAGCAAAAGGTGGGTTTGTTTGAGAACGAAAGAGAAGTACAATCCAGGTGTCAAAACTGCAGGCAAGTCCAGGGGACAAAGGAGAGGCACACTTTTTTAAGGAGATAAAGGGTGGACTGGGAAGGATGTTATGAATTAAAAGGCCATTGGAGCAAACTGGGAGCTCAAAGAGCCATGGCTTTGGTGGTGGGCAGATGGAATGAGGAAAGTGTCTCAGCTGGAGTAGTAGAGTGGTATCTACATGCAAGGTCAAGTCCTTGTAAGGTCAGGTCCATCTCTTCCTACTGGGTCTGCAATTGACTACAGGTGGTAGGGTGGGGGAGCTCCCCCCGCAGAGACCTCCTGACTCCTTATTAGTGAGGTTTCCCAGTCAGTGTTAACAACTACACACCAGCAAAGGCAAATACTCATAGTAGCTAAAAACACAATAAGAAAGATACTTTTGTAAGTGAGTTTGATCTGTGCAGATTGCCTGCCTACTAATATGCAAATCTTCATCATGTCCTCCTTTGTTTATTACAACATCCAGATTCTGCGTTAAACCGGACTCACTAGAGAACAGGTTGTTCCACGATGGTTACTTTGCTTACACAAAGACTGAGCTAAAGCGCTGGAAGTATTACTTTTACAAATCACATTATTTGCTGTGCACTTTCTTCTCACCTTCAGCTCCTGTGGTAAGAGGTGGGAAAGAGTTCAGGTTTCCTATTATATTAGTGAAAAGCCTAGACCCAGTGGTCCTTCAAGGTCCTATTTAGCCCTTAAAGTTCTTTGTGGGTTAGTTCTGCCAGTGGTAGAATGAAGGTCATGGATACTATTGTTTACTTATCTGTCATTAAGTTGTTTGTGTTTTTGTTTCCTTTTTGAAAAAAATAGCACTCCACCTTGCATGACTCATCATCTTGTCTCAAGTTCTTTTTTTGAATAAGTGGGGAATACATTTGAGCATATTTCACGTAGACTGTCTTCCGGATTCCCCATACACGTGTTTTCCTGAGCAGGGTATCATCTTTTGCCTATAAGCAGAATTGACTTTGAAATTATTCTAGAAGAAAAGAAAAAGTGAAAGGCTATGCCTTCCTAAGGTGCAATCAAATTTTGTCACAATTTGTGTTCAAAACGCCTATTTGTCAATATTGCATTGTATCTAAAGACGCTTGTATCCTCATACTTGTCTTAGGTTGAACTAAATAGTATGTAATTTACTAAATCACTAAACCATGGGAAAGAAAAGAGAAGTATTTCTTACTCTTTGTTCTGCGTTTCAGCTGTGAGGTGCAATGCATCTTGTGTTTCAGGCCCGTCAACCTTTTCTGATTCTCGACGTGCTTTAGAAAAATTAAGATATTCTGATAGGTTACAGTCTGATTCTTTTTTCTTTCTTTCCTTTTTTTTTTTTTTAAGACTCTTCTCTTTGTTTAGTGATCTGCCTCTTAAATAATGCTCTTAGTCTGTTGAGGAAGAGAATGAATCGCCGTGTGTGTGCTATCAAACACACACATGGAATAGTAGCGGGGCTTCTGTAACCAAGAGAAGTTTACGAAACATTTGATTGTTGAGGGAGTCACAGCATTTCAGAGATTGACCTTGAAGTTTTAGAAGAAAAAAAAAAAAGTGAATTGATCCACTGGAACAAGTACAAAGCCAGCTTTGGTGCTAAATGTAAATTGTTAAAAATGGTTCGGAATAACATCTGCCTCGTAGTATGCCTTAATCAGCACTGTGAAAAATGAAAATTTAACAATCTACTATAGTGGCTTCTAAGTGAAGGATAAACAAAGGATGAAAGAGTTTCTTGCATGGTTTGTAACTGATGCCATGAAAAATGTCAAGAACCATCTGCCTCAGACTTATCCAAACTGTCATCAAGTATTCTAATCCAGTCAAACGACATACAACTAGAACAACCTATGTAACTTGCTGAAGGCTTATCAAAAGAGTGGTAAATAAAGAAGAAAAAAACCTATCGACTGTGGAACCACAGATTGCAGCCAGCTTGCCTGTGGCTTTGAAATTCAATCCCATTTCTCTAGTCTGACAAACTGTACTAAACAGCAAAATGGATTTTTATTGCTCTCAGCCATTTCGCTTTAGTTGCTATCAGGAGAGGAATACACAGTGTCCTAATAGAATCAGAATCATGATTAAAAAAAAAAAAAAGTTTTGTTTTGTTTTGTTTTGTTTTTAAAGTAGGCTCCACACCCAGCGGGGAGGCCAGGGTGGAGGCTGGCGCAGGGCTTGAACTCAGGACCCTGAGATCAAGACCTGAGCTGAGATCAAGAGTCGGACGCTTAACCGACCAAACCACCCAGGTGCCCAAATTTATTTTTTTAATGCAAAGTCTGGTTTGGACCTACCACTCACACTTACCTGTGAGTAGGTGCAGAGAAGTTAGGCATTGTGTTTCTGGCAGGAAGAGATCACTCACCCCTGCAGGGCCTAAGATCCCACACGTGTTTTCCTGATGGGAGCCCCTTCATGCTACTTACTAAATCAAATTTTCATAATCTACTCATTAAGAATACTGAGTTTAGAATCATACCAATGGGGTTTAAGTCCCAGCTCTACTACCTACTGGCTAGTGATCATAGACAAATTGCTTCATTTGTCTGAACTTCCTGTTGTCGTCCGGAAGACTGAGGTAATTATAATTACCTGGACTATAGGTACCCATGAGTTTGTGCTTATGAAGTTCCTGAAACATTGAAGCCTATTATCGCAGAGACAGTTAATGTTCACTAAGCTCCCCTTGATTTCCCAGCTTCGTTTGCATTGGAGTGGGGACCAAGTCACTAGTTCTGGCCAATGGACTGTTACAGAAGGCATGCATGTCATTTCTGAGCCAAGGTATTCGACTGTCTGTGTGCCTCCTCCATCTTTCTCCTTCCCTGCCATCGCAACCTTGGAATCCATGTGTTCCAGACAGAATAGTTACAAGATGGCCATTGGTCCCACGTTGGACTCCCCATGAAAAAGAAAAATGTCTTTGTTGGGTTTAACTGCAGACGTTCAATGTTATTTTGTTACTTACTTCACATGGCAGAGCTAGGCCTAATACATAAACCAATAAGTGTTGGAGTTTATAATTATATATATATCTACTTTGCTATAAACAGATACATGATAGCTATGTATTTAAATGGCATATAGTCTTCTGACTGTTGTGTTGCCTTCTTCAGCAGTTTTGACTGAACAGGAAAAGAAAGTGAGGGGAAGAAAGATGCTGATATAAATAACCATAGAACAAGGCAAAATGTTAAAGCCACAAGGATAGTTTTAAAAAAGGACCTCTGAGAAGTTAGATGAGGAGATTCCTTATGGCTGAGACGTTCTGGAAAAAACTTCATGGGTGTGGAGTCCCTTTGGCATAACCTTAAAGGACAGGCAGTAGTGAAGCAGGTAGGTGTTGGGGTGTGCTCACATTCCTTGCCCCACCTACCCAAGATGGAGAACAGTACCTAGGTCTTTCACAAAAAAAGGAAAAATAGAAATGACCAGTATACATATGAAAAGGTCTTCACTCCCACTAATAATAAAAATAATCAAATCAAAATGAATCCAAATTGAAAGAAGCAGCAGATACTATATTTCCGCTCATCCGATTGGCCAAACTAAGATGACTAATGATATCTAATGTAGGTCTGAGAGTGGGGAAATGGAACTCTCACTGACCTCTATGGAAGGGTAACCTGCTACATTCCTCAGGATTTCGGCATTAAATATCAAAAGCCTTAAAAATGTGCCTGTGTTACACCCAGTGATTTCACAACTATGATATTTATCACTAAAAAAGCTTAAATAGTAAAAACAGATGAAACTGGGCACATTCAGGGTGGTAAATAATAAAAGCAAACAAAACAACCCATAGCAAGAAACAACCCAAGTATCTATCAGTAGGAGATTGATAAAAAATATATACAATATGTATTGTATTAATAAAAAAATGAAACACATATAAACATACTGACAAAGAGCCATAGCATATAGTTAAATAAAAGGATGTTTTAAATAATTATGAACTGTATGATCTGCTTATATCATTATTAAATTATATATTGTCCATGTTCTGTTTTTATTTATTTTGATTTTGATTTATTTTTTCTATGTTCTAGTTTTAGAATTTAGAATTATAGTTTATAGAATTATATGTTTAATTATATTTGCATGCATATTATATATATATTTATTTGGACTTCAATTAGATTTAGATTGACATATATGTGCATATCCTTTCCAGTTTTTTACATATCCAAATTTTAACAGCTTATACTTGGGTGGTTTTAGGTGGTAAGATTATAAATGACATTTATTTTTACTCTTATTTTCTGAATTCTTTCCCATGTATATGTTACCTTTCTAATAAGAAGAAAGCTATTTCTAGAAGACGAAGAATAAGGAGGAGGAGGGGAAGGAGGAGGTGGAGGAGGAAGGGGAGAGGGAGAAGGAGAACTTTGGGAATGGCCTTCAAGTTTAGACATTGATAAGGGGCACTTCTAATGGCCTCACTTCATGTGTAATGGATACAATTTCTTCCAGCCGGGTTGTGTCTACTCTTCGCACAAAGGAGACGATCTGCACCATGAAATGGGCCATTCCTGCTCATGTAAATAATTTTGCATTGAAAAACACTGCGTACCAACATAGTATTTATCTATTTAGTATTACCTACCATTATCTATTTAGTATTACCTACCATTAACATTACCAGGTAGAAGTAATTGTACCTCTAATTGGTTGACATCCCACAAAGGAAAAGAGATGGGTTAATAGTTTAAGAGCTAGAAGACTAGAAATCTCTTGCCTTGTACAATCAGGGCGGAGAGAACTCTTCGTTTTGTTTTATTAAAAAAAAAATAGCAAATAACAACAGCCACCATTTATGGAGTGCTTCCTATTTGACACGTCTGTGCTGAGGACCTACTGTGCCATACCTCGACCTCAGTGCAATCCAGTGAGGTCCGTTCCTTACTATGTCAATTTTATAGATGAAGAAACTGAATTTAAGTAACTGAGGTTCTGTAGCTAAAAAAGTGGCAGAGTCATTGTTTTGCTTGATAATTGAGAGACGATTAGATTCCAGATGGTGGAACAGCTTGATGAATGGAAAGGGATCAGATTAGGGATTAGATGATCTAGATCATATTGCCGCTAATTCTTGGTTAATTTCTTCCCCTTGGGTCAGAGTAAATATGACAAATAGAACGCATGTTATTTACACAATCATTCACAGGAGAGTAAAGGAATAAAATCTATATATCTATATATCTGCATCTAGATCTATACCAACATAGACAAAGAATGGGAGAGGAGAGGCCACAGAGGAGCCATGTGAAGGCATTTTTGAAAGATTGAAAGCAGAACAGGGGTGCCGGGGTGGCTCAGTCAGCTAAGCATCCGACTCTGGCTCAGGTCATGATCTTGTGGTCTGTGAGTTCGAGCCCAGCATTAGGCTCTGGGCTGACAGCTCAGAGCCTGGAGCCTGCTTTGGATTCTGGGTCTCCCTCTCTCTCTGCCATTCCCCTGCTTGCTCTCTCTCTCTCTCTCTCTTTCTCAAAAACAAATAAACATTAAAAAAATTAGATTGAAAGCAGAACAAAGAGTAATAATTAGCAGAGTACAGAGAATTGAAACGTAAGTGCTCACAGTATAAGGAGATGACACAAAGATATTTCCTCTGGAGGCTCATGTCAAAGCTCAGAGGTGGAAGGCATCCCAAATAATATGTATTTATTTATCTATTTAGCTGTTGTTCTCTGAATAGTTTATCCCATGTTGTAGAATTCTTTTTTGCCAGTGCATCACTTTATGGCCATTTCCTTTTGCTTGCTTTCCCTTTTTGTTTCAAATTTAAAAGTTTTGAGGGTTTTTAAATCGTGAAAGTATCATATTCCTATTGCAAGAATTTCAAATATTACAGAAACATAGAAAGTAATAAAAAGAAAGTCTTTCACACCTCCATATGATTCTCTTGCTGTGCTACCCAATCTGGTATTCACTAGCTACATGTTGACATTTACATTTATTTAATTAAAACGAAGTAGAATGAAAATCCAGTTCCTCAGTTGCACTAGCCGTATTTGAAGTACTCAACTGTCATGTGTGGTTAGCGGCTACTATATTCAACAATGCAGAACTAGATCATTTCTATCATCACAGAAAGTATTTTGGACACTATCGCTCTAGAGGTATTCACTGTTAACAGTTTACTGTACAAAGCTTCAATTGTTTCTCACTTGCACTTAGAAATAAGAATGTGTCATCCTACACGTTCTCGTGATTTTACGCAAATAGCCCAGCTGCTTCAGAGGAAAAGCAGCATTACCTTATCCTACCCTTCTCTACTCCAGCACAGCTTCCCCGAAGCACCTACTGAAAACAAACAAACAAACAAACAAACAAACAAAAAACAACCAACTTTAAATCAAATCAAGTGTATGCATTGTAACAAATGAAATAATGCAGAAGCACAAGAAAATGCCCTCACCACCTCCAGTTCTGTATGATAGAGGCAACATCTATTTAATGTTTCTGGTTTTTTCTCTTTATGTTTTTGTATTTTTTTTTTTTTTGGTGACCGTTTCCATAACTTCATTTCTTAATTTATCACTCAGTCAATATCTATTAACTCTCAATGTGGAAGATGAGGAGTAAGTTCACCCCCCATAGACCACTGCCTTTTGTTTCCTCCTCCCAGTGTTTGAAGTTTATATTATTCCGTTCTATTGGTTGCATCTCTAACTCTAGGTAACATTATTTAACTTGACTTGTAAAACTGCATTATCAACTCCTCAATCCTCCTTTCCATTTCTCCCTTCCATTCCCAAATCCCATTCTCTGCTGCCACGCTTTTACCCGCCCACCATTTATTCTGTCTACTCCCCAAAGCTGCCTTTGCGATGCTTTCTCCTTCAGTCGGCTCTAAAAGTCCAAAGTCAATTAGCAACATTTAAAATAAAATATGTGGGGGCACCTGGGTGGCTCAGTCGGTTGAGCGTCCGACTTTGGCTCAGGTCATGATCTCACAGTTTGTGTGTTCGAGTCTCGCGTCGGGGTCTGTGCTGACAGCTCAGGGCCTGGAGCTTGCTTTGGATTCTGTGTCTCAGTCTCTCTGCTCCACCCCTGCTCACACTCTGTCTCTCTCTCAAAAATAAATAAAGATTAAAAATTTTTTAAATATATATATATATGTGTGTGTGTGTGTGTATGTGTGTGTGTGTGTGTGTGGCTTGAACTAAATTCACTCTAAAGTTCCTAAGTTTGGATATTCTACAATTTACTTAGCTAGATTTAATGTTAGATCATATGATATAAACCAAACTCACACCAGCAGGGGAGTCTTTCTGTGTATGTAAGCGTGTGTGTGCGTGTGTGCGCGCGCGCGCATGCGCATACGCGCGCACGTGTTCCTGCATGGGCAAATGTTCTTCCTCTAATCGTGTCGGGTGGCAGGTGCATTTTAGGGACTTCTGGGGGGTCCCTGGGAGACAAGCTACAGTAGTGTGATTCTGATCCCTTTGATAGTATACAGGCTTCGTATCCTAGATCTTTATTCAGACACTATCTCTCTGGCATGGCCCGGGGGCTGTAGATACTTCTTATCTTTCTGATCTTCCAGAGTGTAAAAGATTCCCTTGGCTGGGGTGGACGCACGTGAGCTAAGAGGTATGGAGAGCAAAATTTCAATCCCAGAGATCTATGCAAATGCATGGAGACATCTCTATTATATAGTCCATGAAAGTTGACACAAGTTATTTATAATTTCAATGACAATATTGGATTGCCTTTAATATGCTCTAGTTGAAAGGGGGAACTAACCAAAAGCTAATATTGGAGCTTGCTCTCGGGCTGCTGGGAGGCCCCCAAGAATCTCATTGGCAATCTCTTTTGAAGATCAGTTCTCCTATGTCCATTAAGCCAAGATTAAATTAGTTTGTGGGAGCTGCTTTTAGCATTTACACTATTACATTATGCATGATTCCTGACTGCACATCTCATGAACAAACTACACTGAGCTCCATTAGTGAATTTTTAGGGCCGTGCTTAACTTGGAAATGGATTGATTCTGTGTAGGTTAATGTATAGTGGTGATGCTGCCGTGTCCTTAAAAATACCCCCTTACATTTGATATCAATAGGGAAGCACTCTCTGGGGATTATGGCTCATTTTAAAAGGATAAATTATGTAGATTGCATGATTAGAGAGCAGGAGACCCTATCACAGTATATTGTACATCAGGAAAAATACCAGTCCCCTCCTCCACACGTTGGCGAGGTCAGGGTACCTCATTCAGTGTGTTTTCCGCCAGGAACTTCCCCACGTAGGTAAGATGGCATTCCCAGGACCATTCAGCAAGTCAGGACAGAGCTGGAAATTGAACTCCTATCTTTTAAATTCTGGTGGTGAGAATCAGAAGACTGGGTTTTGGGAGACCTTAGACCATCCTTCCCACGAGAGGGCCACACCCATTTTTCTGTCCTTTCTAGAGCCATGCTGGGATGGTGTAGGTGTTGGTATATAAGTGCTGGATTGAACTAAGTATATAATTCAGCTTCCTCATTTTATAGGGAAGGTGGCTGGGACACGGTGTCAGTATTTAGTGAAAGAGTTCTCTTACTAAAGTAAGAGCACCCAGGGCCAGGCACCAAGTTTGGTCAGCCATAGTCACTGGCCTGTAGGAGCTGTGAGTTCAAGTGGGGGAGGGAGCAGACCAGGCACAAGTGATGCCCCTGGAATGGGAGGGGGGGAATGCAGCAGGTGTGCCGGGAATACAGAGGGGGGCCCCCAGCTGCTTTGGGGTGATGATGCCCGCGCTGAGTCAGGCCAATGAGTTGGTGGACGGCATCCAGGCAGGACAGGTGGGAGCGGAGGCACAAAGAGGAAATGGTGCAGAGATGGGCGGGAGTCTGTAAGCCACGGTGGGAAGTGGGGAGAGAAATCAGGAGAGGTAGGTAGGCAACAGATAATCAGGGAGGACTCTCCCTGCAAAGGAGCCTGCTTTGCCCAGGGACGTCTGATACTCCGTGCCAGACGCAGGACTCAAATTCATTCTCTGGACTCCCCAACATGTGCCACCCACCTGTGTCACTTCTACAAATCTTGTCCTCCTGCCTCAGTCCTGGAGTCTCTCTTTGGCTGCCCCTACTGACAACTTCTGCTGCAGACCTTGCTTTCTCTTTTTCATGTTTCTATGTTTTTTATTTATTTTTTTTTAATTTTTTTTTTAAGGTTTATTTATTTTTGAGACAGAGAGAGACAGAGCATGAACGGGGGAGGGTCAGAGAGAGAGGGAGACACAGAATGTGAAACAGGCTCCAGGCTCTGAGCAGTCAGCACAGAGCACGACATGGGGCTCGAACTCATGGACTGCGAGATCGTGACCTGAGCCGAAGTCGGACACCTAACCGACTGAGCCACCCAGGCGCCCCTCTATGTTTTTTAATGTTTATTTATTTTGAGAGATAGAGCATACACACGACGGGGGGGAGGGGAGGGGCAGAGAGAAAGGGTGGGAGAGAGAGAGAATCCCAAGTAGGCTCTGCACTGATAGCACAGAGCCTGATGTGGGGCCTTTTTATTAGTATTCTTTAATCAGAAAAGTAGGACCTTTTAACTTTTTCTTAAGGGCTGAAGGTTATTATAAAGAGGAAAACAAAAATGTCCCTCTTGTTTGCTTTTCCAAATTCAAACTGCTAATGGTTTCTTGGGTATCGTCCAGACATATTGCATGTGTGTAAGAAGTGGGGCATACACATGGCATCAGGCAATATACGCGGCTCTGTAACTTGCTTTATTTCCCTTGATAGTAAGTCTCATATATGCTTCAGTGACTGTGTAGTTCTGCCTCAGTTTTTAAAAAATTTCTGCATACTGTTCCATGACCCTAATTTATTTAACCGGGACCCTGTTGTTGAGCATTTGACTGTTTGAGATTTTCCTTTCCCTTCTTAAAATTTTTAAAAAATGTTTACTTATTTTTGAGAAAGAGAGAGACAAAGAATGAACAGGGAAGGGGCAGAGAGAGAGGGAGACACAGAATCCGAAGCAGGATCAGGGCTCTGAGCTGTCAGCACAGAGCCCGACACGGGGTTCAAAGTCATGAGCAGTGGGATCATGACCTGAGCCGAAGCCACATGTTTAACTGACTGAACCACCCAGGTGCCCCTTCCTTTCCCTTTTTATATATACATTCACACACACACACACACACACACACACACACACGCACATACGTGAGCGCATGTAGGTATTATATATACAGTATATGTATTGTCTATACATGTACTATACATCTATTATTATATATATACTATACATCTGCATATATAGGTATGTATATATACACACAGTATATAGGTCTATATGTTGGTATGGTATAAAGGTATGTATGTCTATATAAGTGTGTAGTATATATATAATATATACTATGTATAGTACAAATACATGGTAGAAAAAGTATGAAACATGGATTCGATATACTCAGGAGTCATGAGAATGGTTGTCTCCAAAGAAGGAAGGGGGAGGAAAACATAAGTGATCTGATGTTTATCTATAATGTTTTATTTCCTTAAAAACATATATATATGTTTATATATATATATATATATATAAAACATAAACATATATATTATATATAAATAAATATATATATAATATATATATATATATATATATATACACATACACATACATATATCAGATAAGGGAAATACATTGGTAGTTATTATATTATCCTTTGTGCTTATCCTTTCTGTATCTTTCTGTTCTCCAGATTTATTTATAAAATATACACACATACAAAGCAAGCTGACATATTCATCCTTTGATATGCATTATTTTGTTTCCTGCAGACATACTCTTGGAGAAACTGTCCCCAAGATCACAAAAGAAGCCCCTGTGACAATCATCTCAGGATTAATAGCTCTAAGTGTCTAGCTTGTTTTATACCAGAAGACCAATGGGAAGCAAGAGACAGGGGGGAGTCAACTTCCCCTTCTTTTCTCCATGTTGTGGTTCTTCCTTGGAGCCCTTCTAGAAGAGTCCAGTGTGTCAAGCAAATTTGCTCACCGAGGGGCCTTCTATGTTACCTTGTGTCTCAGTGTGAAGTGGAGGGCAGGCCAGGAACATATTCTTTCCGATGCTTTGCATTATTTCCTTTTTCCTCATCTTCATCACTGATGAGGGAGCATAAGGCAAGCCAAGGACAAAGTACAAGCTAGCGCACCCCCCACCCAGGTGGGATATGTGTGATATTCCTCAGGCTGCCGGAGAACAAAAGAAAGGAAAAGACAAATGGTTAACTGATAGAGATCACAGTCATGCAGGACAGGCGTCTCCATCAGTTTACGCATATTTTAGTAAATTATAGGAAAAAGGGAGTCTTCTTATCAATAGCCTAATCCCCAGAAACCTATTGACTCAGTTTCTTGGAGCCCTAATATCACCTTTCCCTCCACGGTGATGTGGGGAACAAAGGCAAGAAGGAAATGGCAGGTAAAATTAAATTTCTTTATAACCTGCAGCCCATTGACAAATGCTTGAGGCAAATATAGAGTATAACATTTTCTCAGGAACCCCCTACGGTCCTAATGTTAATGCTTTACTAGAGGGAAAACAACCTTATCTTGACAATAGCTAGGCCTCAGGTATCTTGTGAGTCTTCTTTAGCATATCAAAGTCCTTCTGGAGGCCTTCCTTTTGCCTTTGTTTCCCCCAACTCCATCTATATAACCAGTCACTCTTCACAACTCCAGTGCAGCTCTTTCTGCCCACAGGTCCTGTCTCCATGCTTTAATAAAAATCACCCTTTTTGCACCAAAGACATCTCAAGAATTCTTTCTTGGCCATCAGCTCTGAACCCCCACCATTCCAAAACCCCATCACCACTGTGGGCTTGTACCACACAAATCAAGTATTGGATCCTTGATACTTAATAAAATATCCACTCCTTGCCTCGCCTCTGCTTGCCCCAGGACTCGGCACATCCTCGTGCCCCACGTGTTGGTCGACACAGAGTTCCTGGGGAGCCCCGGAAACGTTGGTCTGACGTGTTTCTAGAATCAGACGACGTGGGTTAGTCGAACGCCGCTGCTGCTGTGGAGCCAGGCGTCCTAGCCTCAGCCTTGGCTCCAGTTCTCATTAGCTGTGTGACCTCACTCAGAGGTCTGATGGCAATCATATGATCTGCCTTCCTTATCTTGAACCGCCATCATCAGGATCAGGAGAGATAAGGTTGGAGAAAGTAATGTGTGAGCCACCAGGTAGCACATAAATAATGATGGCTACGAAACAAGAATTCGATCCAATGGACTCTGTTGCTTTTTTTTTTTTTCTGTCAAAATACCAATGTTAAGAATTACTTCTGTTATTGTGAAAACCTCCAGTAGGTTATGTGCGTTATTTTGTTTTTAGAGAAATAATATCCTACTGGAGCAGGGGTCATTAATCTATGACCCACAGACCAAGTTCTGAGGGAAGTCTTTATTTTTGTAAATAAAGTTTCGCTGGAACTCAGCCGTGCCCAGCCCGACACATCTCTGAAGCTGACTTTACACCACAGAGGCAGAATTGAGTATCTGCAGTTGTAACATAGACTGTAACATGGCCTGCGAAGCCTAAAATATTTACTCTTTGGCCCCTTATAGAAAAATTTGCTGATGCCTGCACTGGAGGAAATGCTAGGTGCCTTGTCCTTTTCAGCTCACGCTGGATGTCAGAGTTGTGGTCTTCAATTTGCATGTATCTGCAGGATGATCATCCCCGGGGTCCAGAAGGCAATATTATCATTGTGATTTTTTTAATCTCATTTTTTTTCCATTCCCATTTTAGTATGTGTTTTAGAAAGTACAAAATGATCAGCATGATTGAACATGTATGTAATTTGCAAATAAATACACACAAATAATTAACATTTGGGGTGAAGAGGCAAAAGCATTTATGAAAAACAAGTCTCTGAGATCTAGCCACGTTACTACACATAGCTCTGGTTATTTTGCCTGAACTCCTATGTGGTGCTCCGCTATCTGGATATGCCACAGTGTATGTATTAATTCCCCTTTGATGAATATTTGGGCTGCTCCCAGTTTATACTGCTACAAACAACGAAGTAGTGAACAGGTATGATTTGCTTTCCTCCAGACCCATGACTACTTCGTAAAGCCTGGTGATGGGGACTTATTCTGACCTTGACCAGGGTTGAGAACCGCAGAGAGCCAGTAAGATCCAGACCCAGACACAATTGGGTCGTTGCTCCGTTATTCTTGGCTGACTACAGATACACTTTATCTGCCTTGATGACAAATGAATTACACGGAAAACTTTCATGAGTTTCAGAAGACAAAGGGGAAAAGAAGGTCTCAAAGGCTCTGCTAACTTGGGAATCTATAGAAGAAAAAACACTGATCTGAGGTGCCTCGAGTCAGTGTTCTGCTTCTCACCTGTCCTCAGTTGTTCTCTGACACCTGTCAGGGCTCTCTCCCTGGTGCTTCAGAGGTTGACCCCACCTTACCCCTCCTCCACCCACGCTGGCTGACTTCTACTCCTTTAATTAGACAGCACCTCTTCCCGACCCTGGTATCTTTGATTCTATGCAGAATCCTGGAAGCTCTGTGAACCTGTACTCTGATCTGAATTATTAACGCAGGTCAGTATTTGTGCATTTAGAAGCAAGATTCTTTGTTTTCAACCATCCCTACAGTGTGAAAAAGGAAGTTTTCAACCACCAGTTACCTGCATAGTTAATCTTTTCATCCCCTCTATGGTTCTGGGTTTGTTTGTTTGTTTGTTTATTTATTTGTTTTTTCAGTTTCTCTGTTCCTTAGCTTTTCTCTCTCTCCCTCCTCCCTCTCCCGCACTCTCTCTTTCTTCCTTCTTCCCTCCCCTTTTTTCCCCCTTTTTTTCCCTTCTCCAGCACCCTCTTTCTCCCTCTGTCTCTCTGTCTGTCTGTCTCTCTTAACACCATTTACTTGGCTGTGAGTCAAGGAGCATTCTCTGGACATGGAAATGTACATGTTACTTTTTTCTGCTTCCTTTTGTTTGAGTTTTAGGTTGACATGACCAAAATCATGTTCACTCTTGGTACCCAAAGTGAAACACTGGTTTGATCTCTGGGGCCAATGTTTTAGCTACCAGGAAACTATAAGTTCTGTAAGGGCTCGTTTTAGTCACCATTGGGACCTCACACCTAGGATATAGTAGATGTCCAATAATATTCATTGAGCAAATAAATGAACGAATACACAATCAAGTAATGAAGCGGGCGGTAGGTATGATAGGCCATTTAGATTCAGTATATAGGAGGAGAGTCCTAAGGGAGAGATTCCTCAACCATAAAACTGGGGCACTGAAGTGTAGAGAGATTGGGGGACCATCCGTCACTGGTCAGATTGTATCTTTGATGTTGTTTAGTTGCTGAAGAAATGGGACAATTATTCCACACAAAATTTACTCTAGAATTAAACTGACAATAAGAAAACTTATCTTGAGCTTTTGATTCAGTACAACGAAGTTAGAGTTTTACGTTCCCCCATTTACTGTGAGTCTTTAGACATAATGCTTTATTCTCTGGGGCTTCAACTTGTTTAGCTATAAAACAAACAAAAACCACAATGTTTCCTTTGCAGGTTGGTTATGATGACAGAATGAAAGAATTATTGTGACCTTGAGTAATGATAAGTATTCAATAGCTGTGAGTTTCTTTCTCCATTTTTTCTTCTTTTCCTTAGCCAAGATGATTCAGTTATTGGAATTCTGAAAGTCTTCTTTAAAGGATGGTTTCATGGCACAGATTTAAATGACTGCTATATGGCTAAGCTATGATATATGTGGGACAGGGAAATTTGAATTTAAAAAGTGGCAATTTGAACATGGATCTTGGGGAGAGATTTCCTTTTTAAAAATTTTTTTTTATTTTAGAGATAGAGAGCTCACAAGCAGGACATGGGAAGAGGGAAAGAGAGAGAGAGAGAATCTTAAGCAGGTTTCAGGCTCAGTGTGGAGCCCGACACAGGGCTCGACCCACTACCCTGGGATCAGAACCTGAGCTGAAATCAAGAGTCAGATGCTCAACCAACTGAGTCACCCAGGCATCCCTTGGGAAGAGATTTTTAAGAGCTATTTATTTTGCTTATTAATAAGAATTGTACTTCTCTTCATGTTTCTAACTTCATAGATCACAATACTGTGTATATATGTATATATATATTATATATATATCATATATATATTTACATGTATATATATTTTAAGAGCTCACATGACTATTTTAGGTCAAATTATATCACAAAAAAGATACATTGAAGTTCTAACCCCAGATACCTGTGAACGTGTATCACAGGTAGATTAGAAACAGAATCTTTGCAGATGTAATTCATGTTATGATGAGGTCATGTAGGATTAGGGTGGACCCTAAATCCAATGATGGGTTTCCTTAAAAGGAGAGAGATCTGGAGATACAGGGACACACAGAGAGGAGAGGGCACGCAAAGGTGGAGGCAGATATTGGGAGTTACAGTGCCACAACCACACAACTCCTGGGGTGACCAAAAGCTGGAAGAAGCAAGGAAGGATTCTAGCCTTCGGAGAGACCATGGTCTGGCTGGCACCTTGATTTTGGACTTCTAGCCTACAGAACGGTCTTAGAATAAATTTCTGTTATTTTAAACCACTCAGTTTGTGGTGTTTTATTACAGCAGTCCCAGAAACTAACACAATGAACTACCTGAAGTTTTACAATTTTATAAAATTTTTTGAAAAATATTTATTTATTTATTGAGAGAGAGAGAGAGAGAGAGAGCGAGCATGAGTGGGGGAGAGGCAGAAAAAGAGGGAGAGAGAGAGAGAGGCCCCATACTGTCAGGGCAGAGCCTGATGCAGGGCTCAATCCCTGGAACCATTAGATCATGTCCTGAACCAAAATCAAGAGTTGGACACTTAATCCACTGAGCTACCCAGGTGCCTCCCCCACCCCCAGTTTTATAAAAGTTTTAACACTGATCTTGTATTGACTAAAAAGGGCAACACAATTCACTGCACCAAATTCATGGTTGGTAGCAATCATTATTTATGTGCTACCTGGTGGCTCACACATTACTTTCTCCAACCTTATCTCTCCTGATCCTGATGATGGCGGTTCAAGATAAGGAAGGCAGGTCATATGATTGCCATCAGACCTCTGAGTGAGGTCACACAGCTAATGAGAACTGGAGCCAAGGCTGAGGCTAGGACGCCTGGCTCCACAGCAGCAGCGGCGTTCGACTAAACCACGTCGTCTGATTCTAGAAACACGTCAGACCAACGTTTCCGAGGCTCCCCAGGAACTCTGTGTTAACCAACACGTGGGGCACGAGGATGTGCCGAGTCCTGGGGCAAGCAGAGGCGAGGCAAGGAGTGGATATTTTATTAAATATCAAGGATCCAATATTTGATTTATGTGGTGCAAACCCACAGTGGTGAAGGTGAGGAGAAAGGAAATAATGCAAAGCATTGGACAGGGTGTGATTCTGGATTGGCCACACTTCCCACTGAGCCAGCAGGTAACACGGCAGGTCCCTTGGTGGCTAAATTTGCTTGGCACACTGGACTTTTCCAGAAGGGCTTCATGGAGGAACCATAGAATGGGGAATGGAGGGGGAAATTGTCTAACTCCCCCCTGTCTCTTACTTCCCATCGGTCAATATTCATCTTATGCCAAGCAGACTACCCTTCTACCCAAGCACCCTCCTCTGGCCCGCTGTGGCTGCAGACATGTACGTCAGCTTAACAACGAAAGGTTGCACTGCTCGTTTATACTCAACTTGGTGGTAAGTTCTTAACAGTGACTTTTTCTTTTCTCTGGCCACTAAAATAGTTTTGCAGAACTAGCAAGGAAGCCAACCACTTCCCTAGAGCCTCCTGCTCCCAAGGGAAAAGGCAAAAAGACGGGATGTTGTGAGGCCTCTGCCAATGCAGATAAAATCAAGAGCCGTTCACAGATTCAATGCTTGCGGGCTCTCTGCTAAGTTTCTCACACACATTCTATCGTTCAGTCATCACTAGGCTGTAATGGGCCCCTGCGTTTTCTAGAGGAGCTCCAGAAGTGTTGAGAATATAGTAGTTTGAGAAAATCAACCAAAGCGATGTATCACCAAGCTCGATTTTTGTACTCAGGTTATCTGACGTCGAAACTAGAGTCATGGTATTGTGTTATAAGTATTGTGTTTTACTAGTTGATCATTATCGTACTTCATCGAATCTAAGACACCATTGACTGAAGTCAGATTGTTGTTTTTTTGTGTAATTGACACACTGAAGAAATCCAGTGCCAATTAAATGGCGCTCAGAACTTTCACTTTCTACCTGTTGAAAGATTTCTTTGACACTCATTTATGAGCCTAAGAAAAGAAAATCTAAGTGAGATAACTTTATTACAATATTCCTAAAACATCTTCACTTCGGAGTCATGTTTCGTCTGGGTTTTCGATACCGCTGAGACTATTGGTGATAAACATTCTGCTTAAGACAATCTACTTTTGGGGCACGTAGGTGGTTCAGTCGGTTGAACGACCAGCTTTGGCTCAGGTCACGATCTCGAGGTTTATGAGTTCAAGCGCCACATCAGGCTTGCTGCCGTCGGCCCGTCAGTGCCCAGCCCGATTCGGATCTTCTGTCTTCCTTTCTCTCCCCCTCGCTGATTTGTGCGCTCTCCAAAATAAATAAACATTAAAAAGAAAGAAAGAAAGAAAATCTACTGTAGTCTTTAGGATTTTCTTGCAAGCCAGTGCTACACGGTCTGCACATGTGGATGCCGATGAGCAGACAATGACAACTACATCTTGAATGCCACCTGGGTGATTATACCATGCACCCAATTTCAGAAATGTGAAAAACACACATTTCGAGTCTATGAAGTATGAAAATTTTGTCCTTGGCCATAATCTAGATATTGTTTTCCATTTAGAATAAAATGTTTTCCTCCCATTACCTAGGGGATTTCCGCTGGCTGTATAGGCTTATTTGGGGGGAAAAATGTAGAAAATCTCCCTGTCGCCGGGTTTCAGTAATCCCAGCAGCAACATCAATGAACTGGATTATTTTATCAGTAAACCCAACCCCCTCCATTCTTTGCAAGCTCTGAGATTTAACTGTGTTTGAGAAAGTTTTCCACTAAAACTCCTGGGCTTTTAACTTATGTGGAGTCTTAAGTACAATTCATCATCTTATCTAATCTGATGGCCAAGGATAGCTTTGTCAAAGCAGAGTCAAGTATTGGCAATCCCTCAGAAACCTCAGAAGAATGAATAAAAGAAAAATGATTTAAAGCTGGAAGATTTAAGTACAAGTTTGAAATCTTTTTAGAAACTGAACAACGGACCCCTTCCTGAATCTGCTAATGCCGGCTTTGGAATATGAATAGAAAAGCAGACTCTGGGAGCAGAGGTGGATCCTGGGATATCATCTTGTCTATTCCCAGAGGGACGCCTAGCTAGCATCCTGCCCAGAGAATAATACGCTGTGGTGATCCCAGAAGATCCCCACAACGAACAGATTCTCTAACCTGCAAGAGCTGTTCAGTGCCTCACTTTCCCCAAAAGACAGGCTCCAGACTGCTGTTGATGCTATTTATCTTCACCCTTAGAACACATGCAGACAGATGACCCTGTCCCTCATATGGCAAAGGGGCTGCTTAGTATAGCAGTTATAAGTTTGGTTCCAGACCCAGGCTGGAATCCCAGCTTTGGCATTTATTAGCTTTGGGACGTTAGGCGATTTTTGTCATCTCTCTGTGCCTTTGCATTCTCGTCTATAAAATGGAGAAAATAATTATGTCTATTAAACGGTATAGGTGTAAGAGTTAAGTAAGGCACACGGTGAGTGCCTGACACTAGCAGGTGCTTTGTAAATGCTTTCCGAATAAAACAAAAGGAACAACTGTCTTCTAAATTCAAGTTCTTGTAAACAGTTTATAAACTGAATTGGCCTCTTTTGTTAGGTCCTATGTCTACTGCTTCCTTCAACTTTAAAGGGAAAACAATGAACCAGCTACATCGCCACCAGCGTATTTACCCCCAAAGACATACACGTTTTCCTGGATTCTGATCAATGGAGATGAGAATTGCCTGAAGTCCAGCCTGCTCTGTGTGCAAATGCAAAATGCACACCTTGCTTTCTTTTTGGTTCCCTCTCAGTTTGTGTTTCTGGCTACAGAGGAACAGATGGAGTTTAGAGAATCTTCTGACCAAGGCAACGTGGACTCCGCATTTTCAAGCAATGTTGCCTGGCACCAGAGCCGGGGTTGTTAACTGTGAGATGGAAGCCTTCTCACTCCAGTACTCTGTTCTAAGTGCGGTTCAGCCCCACTCCGAGTATTGCTTTTCTCTCTTCTGTTACTTTCTGGTAACATGGGTTTTTTTTGTTGTTGTTGTTTTGTTCGTTTATTTGTTTTTTCGTTTTTTGTATTTTTTTTTTTTTAGTTAAATGAAAGAAATCTGAATGTCCACCACACTTTTCTTTTCTTTTTTAATTAATTATTTTGAGAGAAAGAGTGTGTAAGCAGGAGAGGTGCAGGGAGAGAGAGAGAGAGAGAGAGAGAGAGAATGAGAGAATCCCAAGCAGATTTGGTGGTGTCAGCACAGGGCCGGACATGGGGCTCGATCTCACAAACCATGATATCATGAACTGAGCTGAAACCAAGCTTAGCTTAACCAGCTAAGCCACCCAGGTCCCCCCCGTCCCCCACCCCCTGCAACTACACATTTCTTTCAGTCAGGCTACTTAGGCCACCAACCAACCCCATTCCAGTCTGTAGCCACCTTTGTAACCACACAGAGCTGCCTCTGTGGTCAGGGCATGAACAGAGGCCATAGATATGTTGACTGAGCATGAAAGGCAAAATTTGCTCTGGCGGCAAATAAATTAATGTGCCCAATGCCGACCTCCTAAGCCTACTTTTTTCCCTCATGGAAGCAAAATTCTTCAAATTATGATAAGCACATCTTTTGGGTTTAAAGTGGCTTATTTTAAAGTCGGAACTTTTACTCCAGATTTGATAGTATTCTACGACCTCCCTCAGACCTGGGACATTTCACTGAATCAGCCTGTTGGCCTCCGTGTGCCAGTGCCTTTCATACTGTCCAGCCCGTGTTGGCCCTCATTTACTATTTAAGTGAGTGGATTGGTTGTTTCCTTTGTCAATGCTTATGTTTTTGAAATATTGGTCAGCTAACTGGAGTGGTTACTGGAGATGCACTGAATTATTTTAAGGAAAGTTTCAGCCATGCTTGATGAGTAAGGCTAGAGGTCC
The DNA here is from genome assembly GCF_028018385.1 of Neofelis nebulosa. Lineage (NCBI taxonomy): Eukaryota > Metazoa > Chordata > Mammalia > Carnivora > Felidae > Neofelis > Neofelis nebulosa. The sequence continues at coordinate 30,423,162 of NC_080798.1, read as the reverse complement.
ACTGTTCAACGCGAGGCCTGCATTTAACAATACACGTATTACGCACTCAAAATTTGCTAACAGGCTAGACCTCCTGTGCAGAGTTCTTACCACAAAACAACAACAGCAATGACAGCAAGAAAACCAAAGGGACACAAAGGAACTCTGAGAGGTGTTGGAAATGTCTTATTCTCTTGATTGTGGTGATGGTATCATGGGTTCAAAATCATCAAATTGGACACATTGCATATGTACAGTTCTTTGTCTATGAGTTATTCCTCCATACAGCTGGAACACAGAAGAGTGGAAAATATTGGCAGCAGGAAGAGATGGGGGATGGAAAAAGTGAGATTAGGAAGAAAGAAACAGAGGCCTCCCTTTCTCCAAGTAGTTGAGTGGAGAGCGGCTATTTCCTTGTTCATATTGTTGGTCCAGGACCACACTTGCTTCCATTGAAGTCCAACACCTTGTCCTAGGAACTGCCAGCAAGTTAATGCTAGTTACAGCAGCCATTGGACATGTCAGCAGCCACTGACACATTCCTGGGTCTTTTTTCTCTCTTTGAAAGCTATCATACCTTTTCCTTTTCTTGCCCTTGCGTATTTACCTCAATCCTCAAAGTCAGCTTGTTAACAGGTTGGTGTCTATAGTCTCAGGACACTCTTCTATGATATAATACAAATGTGTGTGTGTGTGTGTGTGTGTGCATTTATATACATTTGCAGAGAGATTGATATGTATGTTAGGTATGGATCTCAGGACACACACTCAAAAGATATATCCTTTTACTGGGGCGCCAGGGTGGCTCAGTCAGTTAAGTATCCTTCTCTTGACTTGAGCTTAAGTCATGATCCCACAGTTCATGGGTTCGAGCCCCATGTTGGTCTCTGTGCCGACAGGGCAGAGCCTGCTTGAGATTCTCTTTCTCTCTCTCTCTCTCTCTCCCTCTCTCTCTGTTTCTCCCCCACTTGTGCTTTCCCTCTCTCCCTCTCAAAATAAATACATCAATTAAAAAAAGAGAGAGAGATTTCTTTACTTTCAATAAGTCAATGTAATTTGACTCTCAACTTGTGTGTTTCCAAGTTGCCAGGGAATTCAAGCTCAAACTAAGGTCCCGTAGCTCCCAAGGGTCATGACAATGTCTTGTGAGGTACTAAGTCATCATGAGGCCTCCTTGAGATTTCTCTCCATACCCATTATTATTGAGAAGCTCATTGTCTCCATGCCATGGTCCTTTCTAGAAACCTCCACAAAACCTGGTGGCAAGCACACTTGAATGGGCAGAGGGAATGGTGGGGAGAGCAAGGAGAACATGTCATTTGTCATCTACAAATTCTAACTACGTGTCTCTATACTGTTTCAGGAGAGCCAGAAATGAGGATGTCGTGGCACAAATCTGTATAAAAAATAGGTATAGTTAACCAAAACACCATCCTTATATTATCTATGAAATCACTTTGGTTGTTCTTCCTGATATGGAATTAGCAGACTTCAATGAGCATAAGGAAAAAGCCGAATAGGCCTCCTCTCTGGTTCATGTGCACATGAAGTTCTTTGCTAATGGATCCTTTCTAGTGGTGCTCAGAACTAAGCCTCATAATTCAATCTAAGCGCAATGAGCTGCAACACAGAGTGAATCATTACTTGTGAGAAAGGCTCTGACTGTTTCTGTAAAACTACCCCTCGTACTCTCTCATTATGCTTTCCTCCCCTCTCTCCTCATTGCTTTGCCAGTGTATTGATTCGTATTTTTTTTTTTTAATTTCTATTTTCTTTTCCTTCTGTTTGCTCCACTTTCTGTCCTTATTTTCCTAACTGCAGCAGAGACTCAACCCACTCCCCTGTGAGGGATGGAGTCCCTTAATGAAACAATTGGCGATAAGGAGCTGGGCTCCTCACACACTGTCAATAACTATCTTTGAAGTTTAAAGGAGAAGCATGAACCTTGTCAGCTCGGAGGAGCCAACTCACTTTGTAATTTAAGCGGAGCAGTTCGACCCATCTATTGGAGGCAGTGGGAGAGGGGGAGGCTTGACCCACTTCACATTATATACCCAGCTTGAGTTCCAACTGATTTCTCAGGCTTTAGCTAAGTCAAGGAACTTTTAGAGCTCCAGAATTCACAGAGTACAAGCACAATCTGAGAACATTCATCATGTTATCTTATCTGATAGTGCCATTTTCCCCTTCTGTTCACCAAAATAGAAAAGTCAGTGCATATGGGTAACGCACCCTTGGCATTGCGGTGTAAGGCATCTCTTGGAGAAGTTCTCCTGGCCGAGTTGACGTGTGCTATTGGGATGTGGGAAGTTAGTTTTATCTTTCAGCTCCCAAAATTTCTATCAATTGGAAGTGCATCTGCTATCTGAAATCTCAGTGTCCATTTAGATAACACATCAACCTCTAAAGTTTATACTAGAGTAGCTAATAAAGCTGGTTATCAATCAAATGCTGTGCTTTGGGGTAAGGAGGGAAATGTAGAAAATTGGAATGCTTCATCTTTTTAGCATACTGTCTCAGTGGCTCCTTATTATGATCCGTTCTAATTTTTTCCATTATCATGGGATAGAAAGTTACAGGATTCCGACACATGGGTAGCTCTTAATGCCTCCAAATGATTCATGACTCACTAAAGCCCCAAATTTGTTTTGATTTCCACTGCTTCTTCAACCCTCAAAACTGTGGCATATGAGACTCAGGATCATCAACAAAATATCCTATATCCTGTTCTTTGGACATTCTCTTTCACATTGTGCTCTGAGGCCTGGCTACCCTTTGAGGACATTGCTTCCCATAGTCTTGGACCAGAACCTGGAGGTAGTTTATGTCCTTCTTTTCCTCATTGCTCTTTCTAAATCATTTCATGTCTCCTCTTCCCTAAACACCAGTGGCTCTGAGATGCAGGCTGTCAGACAATTTACAGCTACCCCTTTTGATATAGTCATCTATTAATGTCCGAGCCCCTCCACATCCCATTCATTGGCAGTTTAAACAGCTCAATAGGTCTCTCCCATAGTTGTGTCTTTATCATTTGGGGGGAATGCAACATCTATCTTGATGACCCATCCAACCTATTGGTATCTCACACTCTTGCCTCCCTTCCTTCCAAAGGTCTTTCTTCTCCATACTACCTGTTTTAGTCATCCTTTTCCATGATGCCACCCTACATCCCCAAGCTTGTTGCCACTTTGGCATGTATTTGGGATATTTTCTTCAGACCTCTCGTGGTGTGTCCCCTGTGATTCAGGTCTTTGTTAAAAGGAAACTTCCTTGGAGAACCCTTTTGGAGTACGTATCGAAAATAATCATTTGCTCTAGCTCACTTCACCCATCTTTGTATCCTGCTTAGGTTTTCTTCACACCTCTTATTACTGTCCTGACAGTATGAAAAGTATTTCCCATCTCTGTCTCGAATGCATGCCCATGAGGACAGAATTTTGTCCGCTTGCCCAACACCGTGTTCCTTGCACCTAAACTCTGTCAACTCATATTAGACCCTAACTAGGTATTTGAGAATTAAATAATGAATAGATTATATATGTTTATAGCTAGGTACCAATTTACTGCGATACTTTCAGGCCATTTAGTGAATTATCACACTATCTCAATACTCATATAGTAATTCTGATGTATTAAGAGCATTCCTGGGAATAATTTCCATCAGGGTTTTATTTCCCCCACTTGAAATTTTTCTGATGTGTTCTAATTAATCCAATCACATTCATAGCCTATCCTGAATTGCTGTGTAGATTCCTCATGGGAGCAATTTTGAAATAGGCAGGCCAGCTCTTAATAATATTTCTGGCATAAGTTTTGATAATTCTTTTTATGCTGGTTGAGAAAAATTGCATAAAAGGCAAGGGTGAGAGAACATGGGTCACTCTTGTGAATGAGAAGATTTATTGCTTGCTTAATTCTCAAGGAAATACCTTTAACTCCTTCTTAAAGTATGGGTCAACAATTTTTTCCTGTGTTTGTGTCATAGCTTTATTCAGGGTCCTGATATTTGGCCCCTTCTGGGAAGTTCTGAGATCCCAAATCAGAAAAGTGCTCTGCTTTGTGTATCAGTGATCATCTGTTGACCTGACCACAATGAAGCATCCTGCTGGGCTATTTTTCCAGAGGTGGGGACTTTTTTTGGCTTCTAAGGCATTTGCTAATTGTTTTCTGAATTTTCTTATGATCAGTGGCCTGAATTTGTAAAACATTAAGCAATATCCAAAGACATGGACCAATGTTGAAGAAAAGACTTTGCTCTTGTACAAACCTAACTAGACTTTATATAGACTTTGACCTCATTAGCTCCTCTTTCTAAATAATTCTGTAGTATACTAACAGGTGAAGAAGCACGGATGAAGGCTTTCCCTAAGGTAAACTCCTCTGAAAATTTGATTTTAAATTTGGAGACTAATGATTCTGATTCTGGTCACCAATGTGTGAAGGTTTTCCCCACACCACCAAGCTGGGTGTCCTACAATTCAACTCAATTCTGACAGTATCCACCAGGAGATTGCATCAGATCCCACAGAGGAAGGCCTTAGTCCTACAAGATTGCCTTCCACCTCCACTGCAGATGTTAGTTGTGAGACCAGGTTGGCTCTAGATGAGAGGATCCAACAACCTCCATCTTGAGTTTGATAAATTTGCTAGAGTGGCTCAGAGAACAGAGAAACACGTTACTTACTAGGTGACTGGTTTATTATAAAAGGATATAACTCAGGAATGACCAGATGGGAGGAATGCATAAGGCAAAGTATGGCGAAAGCATCTTCCATGTTTTTTCCAAGTGCGCCATTCTCCCCAAATTTCAACATGGTGACCAACCTGGAAGCTCTCCAAATTCTGTCCTTTCGATCAAGGCTTCATTACACAGGCAGGATTGATTAAATCATTGCTTGCTGAGAATTGAACTCAATTTCCAGCCCCTTTCCCCTCCCCTAAGATGGTGGGTTGTGGAGGGCTTGAGACTGAAAGTTTCAAACCCTTAATCATGTGGCTGACTCCACTGGCAACCAACCCCAAACTTTGGGGACTTAGCAGACTTCCAAAAGTCACTTGTTAACGCAAGAAAAGACAATTTTAAGGCTCTCATCACTTAGGACATTCCAAATGTTTTAGGAGCTCTATGCCAGGAGCAGGTCAAAGACCAAATATCTATTTCTTGTTATAAATCACAATATCACATGGAGAAAACCACAGGCCCCCTGAACTTCATTCAGTAAGAAGGTACCGTAGTTTATCAAAGTACATATTCAATAAATGCTAAATAATTGATTGAATAATAATGTGGAGAATTAGAGGTTAGAAAAGGATATGCTCCTCACAGGGAAAGAACATTCTTATGTTTTGCGGAGAGGGGGAATCTTTGTTGGTAGGAGTTTTAAAAATCAGACTGGGAAACTCTCGGCTTAAACATTAATCATAGGCCTGGTAAGGAAGATAAGATATTAATAGCATAAATTCTCATATTAGTGTGATGGGGAAAATGCATGTATATCATCATCCCTTTTCCCTCATCCCCCTATTATTATGCCAAAAAGGAGAGAGAATGACTTTACCAAAGCAGAGAAAAGTGAACAGAGAGGATGAAGAGCCAAGTTCAATGTGTTTTTGGTAGAATGGTTGGTGTGGGAAGCACTGAACGTGAGAAATCTCAGAAAAGAGCATTTTAAGAATAATAAATAAAGGAATTGCTGCCGTCTGTGTGGTTTCCTTCATTTTGTACTTTTTAAAAAAATGTTTATTTAGCTTTCGAGAGAGAGAGATCGACAGAGTGTGAGCAGGGGAGGGGCAGAGAGTGAGAGGAAGACACAGAATCCAAAGCGGGCTCCAGGCTCCGAGCTGTCAGCGCAGAGCCCGACGAGGGGCTCGAACCCACGAAGCGTGAGATCATGACCTGAGCCGAAGTCGGGCACTCAACCGACTGAGCCACCCAGGCGCCCCTGTTTTGTACTTTCTTAAGAGTGTGTCCTGATGATTCAACTTGTTTTCAGTGTCCTTTTCCAGTACCCTTATTTTACTGAACGCACGTTTATGCCGCACGAGGCCCAGTTTTATATGGTTTGTGTAAGGTGACCCATCACTGAAGTTGTAATGGAGGAATGGTCTTTCAGGCTGTCTCTAGATGTTCACGTGATTACAGAGAATGCTGGCTTCTTATCTAGGGGATCAGAGATGGCTTCTCAGAAGGGATAGTATTTTACTCAAGTCTTAAAGGTTGGGGGGCGGGGGATGTGGATGAAGAGAGCTTGTCTGAGTAGAGCTCCAGGTGGAGGCAGTGATGAAAGATACCCAGATCAGGGAAGGAGGAGTGAGGAGCTCAGTGTGGCTGCAAACTTTGGCCTGGAATATGTCCTTCACACCCAACAACCCCACCCCTCTATGCTTTTTTTTTTTTTTTCTAGAAATATGGGGGTGGTTGCTTTATTTTTCCCCCCCTATTTTTCCCCCCACTCATGTACTCTCTTCCTTTGAAAATAAATAAACTTAAAAGAAACTTATTTTTATTTGTTCCCATAAATAAAAATTCCAGGTATAATTTGGTGGTAGAAGAAAGAGGACCTGGTGATTGATTAAATATTGGAAGATAAGACTTAAAAAAATTATATGTGACTCCTATATAATATGCAGGTGTATATCACCATACAAAATATTTTTAGATCACACTATATCCTGGTGATGACAAATAATTTAAGACACACTGAATGTATTTCTATTTATGATGACAAATAAGATACACTGAATGTATTTCTATTTACACAGCGCTCTGTGTTAGCCTCTGTCTCCTTTTGCTTCCTCCTCCACCCATTAAGAAAATATTAAAGAAAGAAAATGAGCCACACAAAAGTCAGATTATACTAGAGTCTCAGCTCATGGGCTCCTGCTGTGGTTCGGTTCCCATAGTTTCTGTGCATATGCCTTTTTTTAAACATCTACAGTATGTGGAGACATAAAACGAGTCCATTTACAATGACACATTTAGCTCTAAGATGTGTTATCCTAGCCAATATGTTCACAGATGAACTGCCTTTTCGTAACGTGTGTTTTCTTTATTACTGGTGAAAAGAGATTGGGGGCCCACCAGGGGGGACTGGGGTGAGATACCGTGAGACTGACCACAGGCCATTCTTTGCGGGCATTTAGGATGCTTTCTGTCTGGTCAGAGATCTTCCCATGTGCACTGTCCACTCTGGTGGGGAGTCCCCGCTGGGAGACCCCGCTGCAATTCCGGCCTCTGCTTCATAGCCGAGCTTCTCATTCGCTGGCTTTGTTGTAGGGGTCGAGGGTGGGACATACGGGGTCCTCGGTGACGACAGCACCATTAGTGACAACCGTTTGTGCTAAGCAAAAATAATTCTATGAAATGAACGTAATTGGAGTGAAAAGCAAGTGACAATAAAACAAGATAAAATAAAATAAAGTAAAATAAAATAAAATAAAAAAGAGGCACCTGGGTGGCTCAGTCGGTTAAGTGTCGGACTCTTGGTTTCGGCTCGGGTCATGATCTGGAGGTTTGTGGGATCCAGTCCCATGCTGGGCTCTCTGCTGACAGTGCAGAGCCTGCTTGGGATTCTCTTTCTCCCTATCTCTCTACCTCCTTTCTCTCTTTCTCAAAATAAATAAATAAATAAACATTTAAAAATAAAATAAAATAAAATAAAATAAAATAAAATAAAATAAAATAAAATAGAATAAAAAGCACAAATGATTGGAGAGGGAAAGGAAAAGAGATTCCTTGCTCCCTACACAAATATTCTGGCCTTGAGGACACTCAGAAAGGACTGGTCATTGGGCCTTCTGGGAGACCCAGCTGTGAGCCTTTCCTGTGTCTGCAGCCTTACCACAGGGCATTTGCTACCGCAGATAGGTCAAAGCCATGCCGGCCTTGTGAAGCCAACCTCAAGCATTACTGCCTTTCCCAGTGTCACTTACCTGGTTCACCTCTCTCCTTAATTCCTCTGATTTGCTGCTTCCCTGGTCATCTGTCAGGGATGAAATGCGATCATTCTAGGTAGTGCATGGGCAAGGCTTTAAATAATATCCCATAGGGAGGAAGTTATTGCCTTTTCAATTCTCCTTCAATCCTTATATTGAAATCAAGGGAAAAAGTGCAAGTTTGGCGCTAATATGCCTTTAACAGTTCTCTGATATTTGCTGGTCACTTTGTTTTTTGTTTTTTTTTTTAGTAAAGAGAGAGCCCGGGGCGCCTGGGTGGCTCAGTCGGCTGAGCGTCTGACTTCAGCTCAGGTCACAATCTCGCGGTCCGCGAGTTCGAGCCCCGCGTCGGGCTCTGGGCTGACAGCTCAGAGCCTGGAGCCTGCTTCCGATTCTGTGTCTCCCTCTCTCTCTGCCCCTCCCCCGTTCATGCTCTGTCTCTCTCTGTCTCAAAAATAAATAAACGTTAAAAAAAAAATTAAAAAAAACAATAAATAAAGAGAGAGCCCACCTTGGGCTTAAAACCTTGGCAGCGTCTAGATAGAATTGAATAACATTGTTTGATTTTTCAGATACTTTCAACTTATGGCAGGGGATACTGGTGTTCCATTTGTGTCTGTGATACAGATCTTCCTTTATTTTATTTTAATTTTTATTTATTTTGAGAGAGAGAGAGAGAGAGAGAGTGCATAAGTGGGGGAGGTGCAGAAAGAGGAGAGAGAGGGAGAATCCCAAGCAGGCTCCACACTGTCAGAGAGTCCACGTGGGGCTCGAACTCATGAAACGTGAGATCGTGACCTGAGCCAAAATCAAGAGTTGGACGCTGAGCCAACTGAGCTACCCAGGCGCCCCTATTCATTTTTGTTTTGAAGAGGTAAAGTTCAACAATAAAATCGCTGCTAATTGTTTGAACAACCTGCTTTGAAGTTAGAAACAGGGCCAAACCTGGAGGGTTGACTGGCAGTGCAGCGACCGGAGGCTCCAGGGGGAGCTCGGGGAAGGGGATATACCAATTCGGGGCACACGTGGTGAAGGGGCGTCAGTGGGAGCAGCACAAAATTGAATACTAAAAGGAAACTGAAATTTCGGAAGTTAGCGATATAAGATGCTCCTGTTGTAAGTTCAAATTCAGACTTGATACGAATCAAGTGCTGTTTGGTTATTCATGAATCAATTTGTGATTTTCCTCCAACAAAAATTAAGCTCCTCCACTTCAGGGACTTTTCTAATTGCTTTTACTACCAATACCTATCTGGGATGCACCCTTTACCTTCACAGCATTTCTTATTTTGGATGGGGCGCCCCTGATATTCTTTTAGGAAATCACTCTTAGTCCGTCCATGTAGTTTGGATGGGGCTGACCCCATCCCAGGCTCCATGTGTGCTCACCTAACCCACATCAATGGAAGTGAATTACTGCCTCCCATTGGTTAGTAACTCATTGTAAACGGGCACCTAATCCAGACTGAATCAATAGGAACACTACTTAGAGTTTCGTTTGAACTGTTAGAATAAAGGAATCTTCCCACAGCTAAGCAAGGAAAATGTTAGCTTGGAACTACCAGGACTATAGTCTAAAGAAATCCTAAGAGTGAAGCCAATGCAGAGAAAAAACAGAGCCTTGAGTAACGGAGAGAGCAACAAAGTCCAGAATTTTTTTTTTTTTTTTTTTGTGCTGTGAGTTCCAGCCATTCTTGCAGGCATTACCTTAAACTTTCCACTTATATGAACCAGTCAATCTCTACCACCCACACCCCTTTTTATGTTTAAGCTAGACTCGGTTGTGTTTTTGCATTTTGCTGCTGAAAGAGTCCTCGCTAACACACGCACTCCCCGCCAAGCAAACTAGCACAGTGCCAGGCGTGTGATGTGTGCATGGTAAATACTTGCTGATCTGAGCGGTCCAAGGGCCCTAGGTTTAGGAAACAGTATGATGTCATCTAAAGGTCATTGTGACAAGAGTTTGGACATTTCAGTCATTCTCTCCTTTAACACATTTTTACCGGGCACCTACTTTGTGCCAAGCAAGCACTGTTCTAGGTGCCGCAGATACATCAGTAAACAAACAAAATTCCCATTTTAATGGAAATGATATTCCAGTAGAAAAATACTTAATACGTCAGCTGGTGATATACATAGATTTAAAGGAAGGCTTTCTGCTGTGTGGGGGACCTGGAGAAAGCTGCTTTCATCTTTCTGGGTTGTGGTTTTCTCAGATGTAAAAAAAGAGAGTTGCAATTCTCATTCCCTTTTCCCCTTCCCCCCCCCCCCCCACCACCCCCGTCAGCACCACCAACAACAATGACAATATTTTCATTTCGTGACGCACTTTCACGAACCTGAATTCTGCAGCACACCAAAAAAATGCCTCTGTTGGTAGTTGACATTCCCAGGAAAATTTCATTTTTCCCGTGTTTACTGGTCCACTTCGCTCTGCATAGCTTTGAGAGCTCTGAATTCTTTCTCGTTCAGGTTTCCCAGAAATAAGCCAGATTCCCACAGGAGTTGGGGGCTGCTTAAACAAGCTGGATTCCCTAGAGGTCTTCACCTGAAAGCACTATCTGAGTCCACTGGTTCTGTCCGAGAGCTTTCCCCGAAATCAATGACAGACCGTCTGCTCACAGCCACCTTTCATTTGGTGAAAAGTTTCTGTTATCTCTGAACCTTGGCTAAGTTGAGTCTCTTTTCTTCCCCCCACACAGCTCTTCAGTTAATCACTTTACTTATCACAATCTCTAGGCTTGCCTGCCTCGTCCTACAAGTTTTCAGAGTCCTCACAACTTCTCTCCTAGTGGAAATGATCTCAGTGGCATTATCTTCACCCATTCTTAAAGTGCCATGGTAAATACAATATGGCTCTGAAAAGTGAATAGCATCCCGTGCTTCTCAAGTGATGTTTTATACCTTCTATCCATATTTGTATAGTCTTTTTTTAAGTTTATCTATTTGTTTCGAGGGAGGGGCAGATAGAGGGAGAGAGAGAGAGAGAGAGAGAGAATCCCAAGAATCTCTGCACTGTCAATGCAGAGCCCGACTCAAGGCTTGAAACCACGAACCATGAGATCATGACCTGAGCGGAAATCAAGAGTCGGATGCTTACCCGACTGAGCCACCCAGGCGCCCCAATATTTGTATCTTCTTCTAACAAATATTTACCAAATATCTACTATGCCAGTGGATGTTGCATCAGTTGAGTACTTCCAGCAGAAGCTGGGGAGAATTAAATTTGATTTCGGGCAACCACTTTCTTATTCTCACCTTGGTGCTATTCCATCCCTCTGCGTGTTCCACATGCTTAACTCACCACCCCACATTCCTCCGCGTCGCCCATGGCTAGTCTCCAGCTATTCCCTCCTAAGGCAATTCCCAGGATGCCTGATCAGGCCACTAGGATATCAGGCTCTTGCAAAACAGATCTTTTGATTTTTTTCCTAAAAGCTGTTTCAAAAGATAACTGTTGAGTCCTCGAGATTGACTCCTCAAGAAGCAATTTGGAGCTTGGGCGTGAGGTAAATCCCTCACAAACACCTCCTGATCATTCTGCCCATAGTCCTAGCTAATTTCAGGCTGAAAGTCTTTGGAATGTCCGTGGAAGGGATGGAAGTTTCCACTTAGCCCCAAAGTGGCATGTGTTTGACAGCTGTGATTTTGGGGTCTCCAGTGTCAACCGTGTAGGTTATATAACCCCAGGTAGCCCTGCTTTAGTTTCAACCTGCTGAGTAAGTCACATAGTCTTTGCTATGTTTGTCTCTGTATCACGCATATTGGAATTGTTCCTCTGGTCCCATGCTTATGCTATTTGGTGACACTTCTTCTGAGAAGGGAGAACGCATCTATGAATCTTCCCAGGACCCTGCACACTGTTTTGGCATGCAACAAGCACCCAGTGAAGGTTTTGACAATTGGATTTTGAATCAGTTACTCTCTTGGAAGGCTGTTGACAATATGCCAGCTTCTTGATAAAGTAAAACCTTATGTTAGTCATTGAATTTCTATCAAAGGCATTGCAAACTGGTTATTGATTTTTTTTTTTGAAAAAGAGAGAGAAATAAATCTACTTCGTACTTACTCTTGCACTAAAATGTGTGCTAAGACAACCAGATGTGACTCAGAAGTCAGATAGAACCCCTATGAAATTAATAATAACATAAATAACAGAATAACATCACATGGGGGTTTAGTTACCTTTGAAGAATAGCTAATTGCACCATCTAGAGAAAGTCTCCAGCACCGTCCATTGTTTTGGGAAGGTTTTAGCGTTTAATGCCGTGTTTTCTGTATTTCCCCCATTTTTTTTTAATTCGCCCATGCTGCTTCAGCTCTGTCCCACCCTTTATCAATCTCAGCACGAAGCTCAGTATCTTCGCTGTTTCCACCAAAAATTTATTAAATCACAAGCATTTTATGAACTTCCTAACACTATTATAGACCTGGGAGAGTCAGGAGACAAGCCCTGTGGAGGGCATATGCTGCACAACCTTTCTGGCTACCCCCATCTCCTTCTCTTTCTCTTCCTCCCTCCCTCAGTGAGGAGGTGACTTAATTCTTCACCCTGTCGCCCACCAAACCCCCCCACCCATATTCATGCTCCTTCAACCCAAAGCACCTTTCCAAACAGCCTCCATCCCAAGAGTTCCGGTAAAATCAAAATGTCTCTATCTTATGACCCAGAAAATGGGCCTGCTGTATTTAATATGAGCTTCAAGAGGACTTGTCATTTGACACTCCGCTTCTTCAAAGGACAATACTCTAGGAATGGGGTGAACTTGAAGACCAAGTGGAACACCAAAACACCAAAAAAAAAAAAAAAATGGAACTCATCTCTGGCCTCCTAACTTCAAAAGGAAGCTTCTCAACAGCTGTGCCTTCATGTTCCGCTTTAGCAGAGAACCTCTCACACCGAGAGACCTCAGGAGTCCTGCAGCACAAAATCTAAAGAGCCATGTACAGGCTTTGAGAGAGCTTAGTTTTCATCCCGAAGCAAGTGCCTTAGCTTTGACAGGGATGCCTCTGTCCATCCCACCTGCGCCTTGGGCAGGAAGTCCCAAGTTTGCCACGAATGGTTATGCAGTGGGTCTCCAGCAGTGGCCCTGTGGCATAGGCTGTAACAAAACAGATTCAGTAACGGACGCCCGCTCCTCACCCATCAGAAAGGAATGGTGTAGAGTCCCAATTTTTATTGCCAGAAGTTTATTGCGTGCAAACGTAGCAATTTTCTGCTTTCTGCAGGATGAATTAGATGAAGGGTACTCAATATATGCTTGTAAATGACTATGCTCTGGCAGCAGAAGCCTCCCTCTCTCCATGCTTGAGCTCAGCGTGGTGCTGACTCTGTTCTTCCGAGGGGAACACAACTGCTCTGCCAACGCTTCTCAGTCTGCAGCCTTCTGGGAGCCTTGCTCTCAGCCGCAGTGAAGCCCTGTGGTGGCTTCCTGGAGGTGTAGAGTGAGGGGGCAAATAAAGGGCAGAGGATCGCCATGCTGGCCAAAGGGACTGCGGGGTCAACTTGGCCATCGAATTCTGGGTCAAACCAAAAAATGCATTAGATCACGGGAACTCCAGGGCTAAGGTCTTCCGACCAGGACTCAACAAGCAATGGCCTGTGGACCAAATTTGGCCACCACCTGTTTTGGTAGAGCCCACACCCAAGGATGGTTTTTACATTTCTAAAGGGTTGTAAAAAAAAAAAAAATGATAGAATTTGGGATGGAGAAGGTAGCTTGTGGCCCACAAAGCCTAAAATATTTATCATCTGGCCCTTCACAGGAACTGTTTGTCAACCCCTGCTCTAGACCAATGGTATTCAATCTTGGCTGCACACTGGGGCCACCTGGGGAATCTCTGAGAACAGAACATCACAAATGAACCAGTAGATAACTGCTCTAAACGAACCTACTCTCCGACAGGTTGTTTGCGTTTTGTAGGCTTTCACAGGTAGCTCTGAGGGTTGTTAGTGTTGAGAATGATGCAGATCTTCTACTTTTCAAAGCTGTCCGATGGCTGGCCTTGCACTCTGTGAACCATTAAGCAGAGCACCAGGCCTACGCTGGGTTACTCACAGCCTCTGTTGCAGCAGAGGGGATGTCTAGGACAGGACTGAATGTGAGAAAGACCCCAAAAAAGTTTCTACCTTGCCCAGACCAAAAAAAGTCTCAGTTTTCTAAACACTTTACATATTTTGACAATTCTTGCAGCACCTCTATGAAGTAAATTATTATTATAAAGCAACAGAGGCTTAAGAACATTAAATAATCCACCCAAGGCTACCCAGTTATCAAGGTAAAGCTGGGATTTGAACCTGGGTGTGCCTGCCACCAGAACTGAGTTCTTAACCTTGGCTATGACGCTGTCATTGGCTGGGACCATCAACGAGCAGAGATCTGATAGACCATCTGGGGAGTGGATGGGGAAGAGTGCGTGAAATTTGTTGACAGACACTCTTGCTCTCACATACAGTCACAGATGCTGGGAACATGGGGCCTTCTTGACAGCCATCTTGGAGAGAAATGGGGGGCAGGGAGCATCTGGATTTAAGCCCCTTACTCACCTGGAATATTTACCCAATATCGTTGCCCTCCACCCCTCCCAGGACTAAAAACACCACACACAGACACGGGCCTCTGCCCTTTTGGCCCCCAGGGCATTGTAGAAGGCAAGCATATGCTCACTGGAATGAAGGCAGGCAAACAGACTCTGACCTCAATGATGCCCTCAGGACTTGTTCCATGCAGAAGCCCCCATCTTGCCTAATTTTCCAGAGGAAACTGAACCTCATGGAGTTGAGTGAACTTGTTCCAAGTTGCACTGATTCGAAGGTGACATCTGTCCAGGACCTGTGCTCTTTCTGCAATCATCACTGCCCTGACAGCTGCCAGGTCATGGGCCAGCCTGATTCAGAAAGTCCTCTCTTCCCCTTCTCCCTCCATTTCTTTGGAAACCCACGAGGGCTTTTCCCAGTAAAAGGACAGCCCGGTGATTCCTGGGGCCTCCTCAAGAGGCATGGGAATGAGCTGTCCCTTCTTGGGCCTCTCAGTGGCCTGGTCTCTGTTGAAGATTTTCCCCTTCAGGAGGCCCAACTGCCGCCACATTGTCAATTGCTGGCCGGTTACCATGGAAACAGGCCTCAAGAGGGATCTGCTTTTCTCTTCCTCCTTGAATGAAGAGGGGGCTTTGTGAGGGGGCAACGCTTCCCCCTTCGTGGCCAGGAGAAGGACTGGCTCTGGGCAACAGGGCTTATGCGATTTTGCCTCAGGACCCCACTCTTTGTCAGCAGGGGGTTGCCAATTTTTCATTCTGAAGAGCAACCGTCCTTCTGCAGATACATATTTTTCCTCCTTTTTTGATGGTTAAAATGCCTTTTCTTTCAGGAAATGATTATGATGGTAGAAGGAATGGTTTGAAAGATGTCATCACTTGGTAACGTAAAAAGTTTGTTAATACATGCAACAATATGGATGAGTCTCAAAATCCTTATGCTGAGTGAAATAAGCCTTGCAAAAACAGAGTGCATGCTGTAGGAGTCCATTTACATAAAACTCCAGAGACTGCAAACTAATCAATCTATTGTGACAGAAATCAGACAAGTGGTTAAGAGGGGTGGGGTGGAGAGAGGGATGGATTATAAAAGGACGCGAGGCAACTTTTGCGGGTGATAAAAATATTTCTTCTCTAGATTGGGGTGATGGCTTCACAGGTGTGCACACCTTTCAAAACCGATTAAATGGTACATTTTAAATATGCGCAATTTAGTGTACTTTAGTTATACCTCAATGAAACTGAGACAAAATAGCAGCCTTTTGTTGGTCTCCAATTTTTATTTTTATATATCTTTGTAATTCAGACTAACTGTGGAGCAGAGAGACGAAGAGAAGTATAGCATAGGCACTAGACTTAATAATATTGTAAACATACATACATTAATATATGCATACATATAAGCTAACTATCTGTCGAAAACTAATGTGTGGAAGCTAAAGGCCTCACTAGCAACGTTTCTGAATACAATAACGAAGGAGGTGAAGTTTCCTTTGTCCTCTCTAGACTCAATCCCCATCCCTGGGGTTTCTGTGACAGAACATTATTCCATAGGCTAATTGGCATTTAGGTGTCTGGAGACTTAATGTAGCTTGTCTCCTATGAGTATTTACATTTTATAAAGAATTCTTAGGTGAGTCATGTTCAGCCTGAAAGCTTCAATCTCCAGTGGTGGACTCTTAAGGTCCAAGGTCACCAGTCAAAGTAATACTTTAAGACTCTTTCTATTTGACCACCCTTGTCAAATGTTGGAATTATTGATTCCTTCTGTGTTCCTGAGGTCCTTTGTTGTTTTAAGGCTCATCATCCTTACCATTTCTGTTCCATGTTATCATTTGCCTAGAGGTTTTTCTTTAAGGTTTATTTATTTTTGAGAGGGAGAGAGAGCGAGCGTGAGCAGGGGAAGGGCAGAGAAAGGAGAGAGAGAATCCCAAGCAGGTGCCACAATCTCAGTGCAGAGCCCGACTCGAGGCTTGATCTCACGAACTGTGAGATGATGATCTGAGCCAAAATCAAGAGTCAGACGCTTAACCGACTGAACCACCCAGGCGCCCCTAGAGTTTTTATGTAAATGTGACATATATAGATCTATGTACCCATGTATCTATCTATCTATCTATCTATCTATCTATCTATCTATCTAATCTACATTTATCACAATGATACATGTATTTATGTTTCGAGCTATCATTTTAACCAATGAGGGGAAAATCTGAGTGGGATGAAACACTGCGTAAGAAGATCTTTGTAGGCCCCGCAATTTGTTGCATGTGTTTGTTCAACACCAGAATAAACCTCATCACCACCTACTAGGTGCTCATAACTCTGCTAGGAACTAGAGATACAAGTGAAAATAAGACATAGTCCCTGACTTGATTTGGAGGCAGTAATAATGTGGTAGGGACTGTAGTCTGGATAGAGTATGCAGTCAGCTAGGTATGAGCAGGGAACTGGACTGTCCCACAGTTGAAAAACGTGGAAACTGTCAATGACCTCCTAAACACAAATAGCTGGGGAAAACTCTGGGGAACATACATTCACTGTTCCCTATAACTGCTGCCCTAAAGTAGCCTATTGCTTCATTATAATACATTTACATTGTGGTTTTGACCTCTCTGCCTTCCACTCACAGGGGGAAGGCTGCCATGACAATTCCAACAAGGACCACATATGGCCAAAAACTCCCCCTCCAGACCCATAGGAAGAATCCCTTTGGTGCCTGGACGTAACCTCAATCAGAGACCACCCTAGCTATGACTCATAACCAATGCAGGTATAAAAAACAAGACAACCATGGGGCACCTGGGTGGCTCAGTCGGTTAAGCGTCTGACTCTTGACTTCAGCTCAGGTCATGACGTCACAGTTCATGAGATTGAACCCCATGTCTAGCTGTGTGCTGACAGTGCAGAACCTGCTTGGGATTCTCTCTCTCTCCTCTCTTTCTGCCTGCCTCCCCCCGCACACAGTTGTATCTGTGTGCTCTCTCTGTGGTTCAAAATAAGTAAATAAACATTTATTAAAAAAAAAAAAACAAGAAAAAAAGATAACCCGGACCCTGGGCACAGTTACCACCTTTGGGGCCTTCCTCTCTTCCTCTTTGAGAGTGTGCTTTTGCTCTGACTGCTGTTAAACGCTTGCTTGCTTAAGAGTTTAGCTCTGGATTCTTTCTTGGCTGAATTCAAGAACCAAGTCCAGGGTACAGGACTTGCTGCTAACAGTCCTTAAGTGGGTCATTTAAAAGAAGTGACATATGTAAGAGATCTCGGTATGCGCTGGCCTATGGCAACTGGTCAGCTATGACCTGGGGCATCTATTGGGGTAGCAGCAGAGTTCCTGAAAGAGGTACTAGCTTGACTGGATCTGAAGGACCAGGAGTTAGGCAGTGAGAGGGGAGAAGGACTTTTCTGGCAGTGATGCTCTGGCGAAATTGCAAGACTTGATTATTCTGGAGTGTGCGTTGGTCCCGGGGAGAGACGAACCTGGAGGAGATATTTAGGAGCCAGATTATGATGTACCTGTTTTAAGTCCCAATAAGGAGGTTAGGCTTTGTCACGTGGCCAGCAGGCAGCCTTTGTAAAGTTTCAAGCAGGGCAGGGCAGAAACCAAAATTTCAATACAGAAAGACCATTTTGGCTACCGTAGATTTATTTATGGGTGGACAAGGTAGCAGTTGAGAATTAAGTTGGAAGACCACTGGGGCAATCTAGTGAAAGACAATGGTGCTCTGACGTAGGGTGTCGGAGAGGGAATGGAGGCAAGTGAATGTGTTTGAAAGGCATGGTATCTTAGGCAGTTAGAGCTGCTACAACAGAATACCATAGACCACATGGATTAAGCAACCAATAGTTATTCCTCACAGTTCTGGAGTCTGGGAAGTCCAAGATCAAGGTGCTGGCAGATCCAATGTCTGGTGAGCGCCTACTTCCTGGTTTGCCAATGGCCATCCTATTGCATCTTCCCATGGTTGAGAGAGACATCGTCACTCTCAATGTTTCTTCTTATAAGGACACTATTCCCATTGGTGAGCGAGCGCTCCACCCTCATGACCTAATTACTTCCCGAAGGCTCTACTGCCTAATACTAACACGTTGGAGGTTAGGATCTCAACACACATTCAATCTATAAGCTGTAGCTGACAGACTGGATTATAGCTATAATCTGTACAATCCATATAATCTAGAATCTGTAGCTAAGAGACTAGAATCAACAGACTGGATTCAACAGATTGATTGGACATGAGTGGGAATCACAGAGAAAGGGAAGACAGGAATGATGCGCCAGGTTTGGACTTGGACAACTGTGTGGATACTTCATGGAAGATGGGTTCAGGTTTAGGGAAATTATGAGAGATGATGAGTTCATCTGGGAACATGTTGAGTTGGAGCTGCCAGAGAGGCATCTAGAAATATTAGGAAGGAAGTCAGACTTGAGGATCTGGAACTCAGGAGGTGAATCCAGCCCATAATATAGATTCAGCACATTGATGGGGCATGGAATCATCAGGAGAAAATAAAATATGAATTAAGTTCCCTGGGGTTGGTTATTTCAGTCATTACTTTTCATGTCTTTCAAGAAAGACAGGTGAGTCTTTCTTTCCACAGTGGGGAAAGAAGGTGTAACTGGCCATTCATTTTCTTTTGACAGTGGGGAAGAGCTTGGCTGTTGGCATTTGGGTTGAAATTACCACAAGCCCTCACTCGTACAGGTTTGGCTGATTATACACTTAGATTTTTAGAAAATATACCCTCTCTGATATTCCCACTGCACTTGATACATACTTCCATGAGAGTACTTTTTCACATTGGCTGCTAATACGCATTTATGCACCTGTTTCCCCTGGTGCATTAAGCCCCCTGAGGCCAGGTACCATGTGTAACTTATTTAAATTTTGGCATACAGTGAGGGATTGGTGTGCTAACCTGAGCGCTTCCTCCCCCCACTTCCTATATTGAGTTTTTAGCAAATTACTCCAGACTTTCCCATTGACCTGCGTGTATTCATGAGCGCAAATTTAATGGGGACGCGTATGGACCCAACTGAAAGGAGAATTCTACTCATTCTCACGTAAGGAAGAAATAAGTCGTGTCGTACAGTGTGTTGAGCCCTAAGTTTAAAGGCATGTCCTTGCTGCTTCCTATAAATCTGAACCACTAGATAGATACTTCTCTTGGTTTTCTGTTCCAACACCCAGGAGATCCCTTTTACTCTGGTTCGTGGACTTCCTGTGATTTCTCTTAGCTTGCCAGACCGAATCATAGTTCTCCAAAATCACCCGGAGAAGAAAAGTAACCAAAGATATCATTATTTCTGTTACATGCTAAGATAAACCAATGACATCAAGACATTGTCTGTTTGTGTTTACATCTTCATTTTAAGCCAACTGATTTTGTGTTTACAGTCTGCATTAATTAATTTAGGACATCATGAAAATGGTTTATGCCTGATGGGTGAGTTTCATAATGAGCAGAATTTCTGCATGGATTTCTTACTCATTTAACAGTTGAGAACACGTTATTATTTTATAAGCACCACTGATAAATCATTTGGCAAATACTTCCCAGTCCTTTAAAATAATTTTTATTTCCTGTGATTTCAATTGTCTCTGCATTTTTCCTTGTAAATAGTTGAAGAGTAAGCACATTTTCAAAGAGCTGTAGGGAGGCTAAGATGCCAGTTGCATTTTAACGATATAGGGCATTATCGTTCTTACTGTAGCCAATTCTCTTTTAAATCATTGCAGTTTCTGCTCTAGCCTCCAGCTATAGAATTCTTTTCAAGCTGGCAGTGAACTTGGCAGGCTGCCAGGAGAAATATAAAGGTGTTTTGGTCGACCAAAGTATTTTGAGTGGTTCTTAGTGATACAGTTTTCTTCAGTACATCTGCAAAACATTTTTCTGGAGTGAATTTTCATGTGAAAAGCCTCCTTAATCATCACCAGCATTGTTTGTTTCAATGCAGTTATTTAAGTGCCCCCCTGGGTGCTTACAAAATAAACAAGGGAATCTTCTAAAGAGTTTTAAAAGTGGCAGGTGCTGAGGCTGCGCCCTATTCACTTAGTTTGCAATGACATTTTTGTGCTAATCTATAGACAAACAAGAGACAGGTGGCACACCAAATCAAGTCCAATGAACAAGAGAAGACGATTTTGGCCAATGGGGTCAGCTCTAGATAAAATGCTTTGGAGGCAAATGCACGCAGGAAGCAATCTTTAACCCACTTGCTGTTTGCATTTTGGCTGTGGAAATCTGATATTTAAACTTGAGTTGTTACCTCAACTTTTTTGGTTGTAAATGAAAGCAGAAGGAGATTCCAGATTAAAATATCCTATCTATGTGTCTGTGAATACATAAGTAAATTTATGTATGTAGACACATGCATATACATTTTCATGTAAAGAAAAGAAATACCAGGATTAAGCATTACATGTGAAAATGACCATTTGTTTGCTATTTGGGCTGTGAATTCAATCCACATTTGTCCTATTTCCACAACAAACCACCCTATTTACACACCAAACACCAACACACATGAAGGAACCTAAGAAATAAATGACTGGGCACACTTTTATATTGTTTCCTCTTTATTGATTGCCAGGTATATGTACAAATTCTGTTTCTAGGGGACTTGTTTGCTCTTTTAAAAGTTGTGTTAGTCATCTGTTTAGAGATACTGGATGGAAGGTTGATATATTAAGTTTTAATGCAAATTATTCACCGCCACCCTCCCATTTCTTTTTAAAAATAATCCTGCATGTGAGTTGGTGACAAGAGTTCTGTGGAAGATTTAAAAGGAAAAAAAAAAAAAGCTTACTACTTTTTGTGAAATATAAAGTATACCAATTGCAAATAATACTGAATGCGCAAAAACACTGTAAAATCGTTGAAAAATTCCATTGCACTAAGGGAAAAAGTTTTTAGGGCATTTACCCACTGCTTAAGAAGAGTTAAGGGTTTTGGGGCGCCTGGGTGGCGCAGTCGGTTAAGCGTCCGACTTCAGCCAGGTCACGATCTCGCGGTCCGTGAGTTCGAGCCCCGCGTCAGGCTCTGGGCTGATGGCTCGGAGCCTGGAGCCTGTTTCCGATTCTGTGTCTCCCTCTCTCTCTGCCCCTGCCCCGTTCATGCTCTGTCTCTCTCTGTCCCAAAAATAAATAAAAAACGTTGAAAAAAAATTTTAAAAAAAAGAAGAGTTAAGGGTTTTGCTTTTGAACCTTCCTCCCCGCAAAAGGGAAAAAAGACCAGGCAGTGATATTTTCTCCAGCCCTTTTTACCTCACAGAACCTTGGCAAGGTCTACTTTGATTATTGTGACCAAGAACAAGAAGCACTCACTTTGCTGTCGGTTAGATCTTCAATATCATTATGTTTCAAGCCCTGGGTCTGTTGGTTTGGGCTCAGCTGCTTCCATGGCAGTCAGCCTGGGTTTACAAAAATGAATTATTTACCAAGTGGCTAACAGAAACAAACATCTACCTCTTTGTAAGAAGCATGGCGATCCCAGAATTTAAGAAGGAAAGGAAACTTAGCTGTCATTGATGTGACACTGGGAGAATATGAACTTCATTAAAATTGAGCTGAGAACTCATGAACCAAATGCAGTGCTTTCTCAGATTTGGTTTGGGCTTGTTTGTGATAGAGCATCAGTCCTCCCGACGATCCCCCAGCAATAGCACGGTGGAGGGCGCGTTGCTGTCACTGGCAATACCGTAATGTTCTGAGTTTTATCAGGAAGCTCTCAACCAACTAGGTAATAAGTCAGTGGAGAGAAAGGAATTGTCTACTGCCCCGTCTGCCGCAAGGCGGCTTTAGCCGTCAAACTTGTAGTGTGCTACTTTTCCTGCTGAACATGTTACCATTGTTTTTCCATCAAAGAACGTATCAGGATTTATCAAAATGGCAAACCCTCTTGTTGCCATCTTTGGACCTTGGCCTTCAGAGTCACGCTCCCAACCTTAATCGAAATATCAATATTTCAATGCCTGCCCGAGGAGGAGAGCACACAAAATAGAAACTTCAATGGCAAGCTTTGCAGGAATAGACGCCTTTAGGGGAGACGCTGTCCGAGATAAGACTGTTGGGTTTAAATATATTGCGGGTCTCCCTTCCGTTTGAAAATGGGAACAATGACAATGAGATACAGATTGTGCAGGTGATGTGTAACAACGGAGCGGAGATAATGCCTCTCACGAAGAGGAAGTGATTGGGTCATGGATCTCTTTGGCATTTTGATGAAATATATGTACTCTTTGTGTACACACACCCACCCGTGCTTGCACGTGCAAACGCGCACACGCACACTGACTACATATACATATAAATAAACGTGCATATATGATACAATCTTAGAGGAAACAGAGATCTTCTTGAAGTGAATCCCAGACCTCCCCTGGGACTGTGGACACTGGGTGGAAGTCCCTATGTTAGAGCACACAAAATATTGCCAATACATTGGGAGGGGGGTCGGGGAAGGGCATGAAATTTTGCTTTTGCATGTGAAGATTTTATTACCTCGACGGCCAGCACGGAGTAGAAGAGGAGAACCAGCTTGGGTTGTATTCCAGTATAACCAAGATAGCTTGCATTTCCACCGGGCTCTGTACTTTTCAAGCCGCGTTCCCATCTATAGTTTTGTTCAGCAAAGGACAAGGTCCTGGAGTAGTATCTCCATGTCACTGGAGAATAAACAAATGTGAAAGTTAAATGTCTCCCCCCAGGCCAGTGATGGCTAACCTTGTACTCCTGCTGCTCCATTGCTCTCACAAGTCTTTATTTGAATCCGAATCCAATCCTTGTCAAACTGGGCTTTTCTTTTTTAGTTTTCAAGCACTTAAAGCAGGCCTATGGTTTTGATATAACGCCCTTGTGTTCCTTCTTATGATCTTTGAGCATATGAGATTGATTTTAGATGTTTTAGGCAGGCCAGTATTGGGGGACCTTCTATAGCCTAAGAGAACACATCACTTTCTCCCTAAATAAGACATTTGTCATTACCTAATTGAGCTTCTACCATTTCCTTTACCTGTACGCTGCCCAAGAGAAAAGGAAATCAAGAACAGAGGCAATTTTCCAAGTGATTCAGATAGAATCAAGGCAAGAAAATAACAACGACATGATTTCTACTTGAAGTATCCAAATAATGGAGGCAAATCTGACCTACATGATGAGCCCTCCCCATCGGTTCCTGGGGCATTGCTGCTCAGAGCTGGCATTTCTTTGCCTCTTTCACCATTTACAGAAGGTTGCTTGTTTAGAAAGGCAGTGAGAATGCTCAGCAAAAATAACTGTGTTTGCTATTTATCCCATCTCTTTAAGTCTGCAATGTGATCTTGCATCTATGTTCTCACGTGCTTCTCAGAACAGCTTTAGAAGGTGCTCGATTTAGGATGGTTATGCTCATCTGACAGGACACTCTCAGACCCTGAGAAGTCAGATGTGATTCAGTCTGTTGTCTTCGCTGAGCCCAAACCACCAGCTTGAAAAACAAGAAATGCAACTATCTGGAAGTCAGTCTGATCCCTTATACAGAGACGGTGTTTTACCATCTACAAAACATTTTCACGCCTGCAATTTCATTTCATCCTCGCCTGTGGGATCACGAAGCAGGAAGCTGGACTCAAGGGTTACAGACAGGACAACTGAGGCCGAGAGAGACCAAGGGAAAGAACCAAACTGGAACCAGAGCCTTCTTAATTCCAGGCTTTCCCTTGTCTTAGAGTCACTGGTCCATTTTACTGACATGATTGTTATACTAGGGAAGGGCCAATGAAGTTGGTTCTTATTTTATACCTATTTCTTCTGACCCTCCTATGTCCTTGCAGACAGAGCCTCAATTGACTTTCAAGATTCAGGTAACCAATTTTCTTGCTGTTTGCTTAAGAGCACTCATTTCAAAGTACATGAAACCAGCTTAGACCGTTAGACAGATCCCCAGGGGATGACTTATATGTGCCGTGGTGAAAGTCGATTTAACAAAACCATTAATTTGAGTTTCTGGGAATAAACAGTAGCTGTCACCTGCCATCAGAAAATACACAGATAGTGCTTTGTAATCCAAATTGCAAAGTGCCCGAGAAAATGACTGAATCAAGGAAAATAACTTTGGTGGTTGTTCAAGTCTGTGTATTGTTTTAACTTTCTGGCCAGGATGGTTCATTTCAGCGTGGTTTTCAGAAAACTAGGTATTGGGTTGTGCCCTGCCACATTTCATCAGTCATGCCACATTACGTGCATTAGAAGGCCCTATGAATTCTTTTGGTCTCAGATTTACTGCAAGATGAGGCAGAAATCCATTTATGAATCCAAGGAAAGAGACTGCTACAGATAGTCCCCCTTCACCAGGGAAGACTGCACATCACATGCCTTTCTCTCACCACCCTCCTGTGACAATCCTGCCAAACACAGTCTTTTCCCCAAAATGAAAAGGCAATTCGAACAAAGCTAAATTCAAACAGAGGGAAAATATATATATATATATATATATATATATATATATATACACACACACACACATATATATACACACACACATATATATACACATATATACACACATATATAAACACATATACACATACATATATATACACACACATATACACATATATATACACACATATATATGTGTATATATATATATGCACACATATGTATGTATATGTATACATACATATATATTTGAGAGAGAGAGAGGGAAGGAGCTAGCATGAGTGGGGGAGGGACAGAGAGAGAGAGAGAGAGAGGGAGAGGGAGAGGGAGAGGGAGAGAGAATCTTAAGCGGGCCCCATGCTCAGCATGCAGCCTGATGCAGGACTTGGGATTACGACCTGAGCCGAAATCAAGAGTCAGACCCTCAACCGAACTGAGCCACCCAGGCACCCCTTGGAGGGAAAATATTTTTCAAAGACCCATGGCTGATTATAAAAATGTCTTTTTTTTTTTTTTTTAACAGTCCACAGTAGACAGCATTAACATGATGTGCATAAAACACAGCGCTGATGCCAATGGGCTGATGAGCTCAGGAGAGAAGAGCTACTGGTATTTTCAGATGCCTGAAGTCTACGCTCATGTACAAGTCCAGTTCATTGACCTTCTTTTTCAAAATTATTAAAAAATATATTTATTATGGAATATTTTTTTTTTAACATTTATTTATTGTTGAGAGTCAGAGAGAGACAGAGCATGAGCAGGGAAGGGGCAGAGAGAGAGGGAGACACGGAATCTGAAGCAAGTTCCAGGCTCTGGGCTGTCAGCACAGAGCCCGACGCGGGGCTCGAACCCACGGACCGTGAGATCATGACCTGAGCTGACGTCAGACGCTTAACCTACTGAGTTACCCAGGTGCCCCTAATATGGAATATTTCAAAAAGAAAAAATAGGGAACACCATAGCTGATAACCATCTAACCAATGTGAACATTTTGCCTTATTTTCTTCAGCTCTCCCTTGTTTCTTATATAAACAACACAATTGCATACACACGCGCGTGCACACACATGCATGCACACGAACAGACACGCATAAGTCTATGCACACATATGCACATATACATACATGTGGACCTATATATACATACAGATTTATAGCTTTATGTAATATGTGTGTATATATAACTGGCTAGAGATCATACTCACTAAAGCCATAATTAGTAGGCATACTGTTTTGGGGACTGAGGCTTTCTCTATATACTTGAGACTTTAAAGCCCCCTTATAGCATCTCTGCTAATAATTATTTTATAAAGAACATCTCCTTACAAATTCTCTTTGTGTATCTGAAAATGTACTTATTTTGGCTTCCCGTTTGAGTGAAAAATTAGCAAGATATAACATTCTAGGTTGGCAGGAATTGTTTATACATTGCTTAGTTTTTACCCTTTCAACTGAACGGATATACTCCACTCCCTTCTGGTGTCTTCTACTGCTTTGCTCTGCTCTGTCACTTTACATGGGTTACATTTAGGCTCAGATACTCAGTGGGAGCCAACATCTTAGAATGAGGCTCTCTGCACATCACCTCATTCAGTGCTCTGCATTGTCTCCCATTTCTGCCAAGGAGGGGCTAATCTCATTTTTGTTTCTTTTATTTATTTATTTATTTATTTATTTATTTATTTACTTATTTTCACACTCTATATGGGCAGAAGAGTCAAGTGGGTTTTCATGGATCTGACTATACACCATTCCTGGTCTGATGGAGGAAACGGGAGTAAAAGTTAACTTTTAAACTACAAATCTTCTTTTTTATTTTATTTTTTAAAAATCTTTTTTTTATGTTTATTAATTTTGAGAGAAAGAGAGAGAGAGACAGAGCATGAGTGGGGGAGGGACAGAGAGAGGGAGACACAGAATCCAAGTCTGGCTCCAGGCTCCGAGCTGTCAGCACAGGGCCCCACACAGGGCTTGAACTCTCAAACCGTGAGATCATGATCCTAGCAGAAGTCGGACGCTTAACTGACTGAGCCACCCCGGTGCCCCTAAACTATGAATCTTTTTATGATTGCATAATAACTTTGAAAAGTAAGAGCATCATGTGCTTAAAAAGAAAAGGAGTCCTGGGTGGGCAAGAAAGAATTCATAGAAAGTAAATGTTGACCAAAATTAATAATAGATCACAGACACTAAGTAGCTGAACAGTGAAATAGCAGACTGATACGCTAGCACGAGACATTCGTTCAAAGTGCAGAGCCAAAGACAAACATTAAAATTCTGGATGAAAGAGAGGAAACACAGGATAAATCTAAGAGATGGGATGTCTAATGGACATTACAGAAGAGAAAACAAGGGGAGGATGACATTTTTTTTTAAGTGATAATACATCAGAGGAAGAAATTCTTTTTTTAAAACATTTTTTTTTTTACATTTATTTATTTGTGAGAAACAGAGTGAGACAAAGCATGAGCGGGGGAGGGGCAGAGAGAGAGGGAGACACAGAATCTGAAACAGGCTCCAGGCTCTGAGCACGTGGCAGCATAGAGCCTGATGTGAGGCTCGAACCCATGAACTATGAGATCATGACCTGAGCCGAAGTCAGACGCTCAACCGACTGAGCCACCCAGGTGCCCCAGAAATTCTTTTTTTAAAATTTATTTTAATCTTTATTCATTATTTTTGAGAGAGAGAGAGAGAACAGGGGAGGGGCAGAGAGAGAGGAAGACACAGAATTTGAAGCAGGCTCCAGGCTCTGAGCTGTCAGCACAGAGTCAGATGCGGGACTTGAACTCACGGAAGTGTGAGATCATGACCTGAGCTGAAGTCAGACGCCCAGCCGACTGAGCCACCCAGGCGCCCCAAGAAATTCTTGAGTCATACAGAAACAGTATGGTGACCATAAAGGAAGGAGAATCAGTCTGGCACCAAATGTCTCATCTATAGTATGAAAATTCTAACAGTAATAGACAAGTAATTCCAAAATCCTAGGGGGAATCGATTTTGATCCCAGCATTCTTGGGTCCTCTCAAACTATTCTCCATGTGTAAGAACAAAGAAAAAAGAAGATAATAGAATAATGTTAATAACAACAAAATCCAGGTGTCAACATTTAATTAAAGTATCATTTTGGTTCAGGTTGCTGGCTTCATTCTTGATAGAGAAATATAAGCTTGTTTATATTTGTTAATGTTCTAATAGGGATCATTGTTCGCACAGAACAGAAACATACTGAAGCTAATTCAAAAAAGGAGGCTTATATTAAGGATTTGACAAGAAAACTGAGAGTCCAGCCAGCTCCGTGGAAAATAGAAATTAGAAGCCAGTGCAAATCAAAGCCCTGCCCTCAGTTTTAGGGGCTGCTAGGTCCTGTCTCTCTCCCTCAGTGCCCGTGTGGTTTGTCACACCTTTTTTTCTTGGTGGCTTCTCTTTGAGCTGCTGATGTCTATGTCTACACAGCCCAATAGGGCCACAATTCGTGAGTCTAAGAACTGGACATGTCCAGACCCAAACAACCACAGTCTCTGTGGCTCTTAATTCAGATTTGCAGGAAAGACCGCCCCCAGCTGGTTGCTAGCCAGCACAAGATTGCCTGGCCTCGTGTTATGTGTCTCATCCAGAACGAATTCTCAAAGCTGGGGTGGGGTGCGGTGATGTGATATTACATGGCTGAGTGGGACTGTCTCTTCACAGGACATAAGGATAAAGGACATTGCCAGGGAAGTGAACTTGTAGCAAAGACAAGAAAACATGGGCAGTAAGGTGAAAAAATGTCTGAGTGGCTATTGGTAGCACAGAGATAGACTAACTCAGTGGTTCACAATGAAGCTAGCCTCTTATGGGAACAACGTACCTGGCAGAACTCTCTTTCTGTTGTCCAATTAAAATGGGTCTTATAAATATTTAACCAGATATGCTTTCTTAAGCTCCTCAAAGAAATACTATTCCACCTTCTCTGGGGTAGCTCCTCAGCTATCTGAAGATAGCAAATGATACCCACAGCCTCCCTCCCCCATTATCGTTTCTTCAGGTTAAACAGACTTATCTAAGTTTTGTTAGTTTTAAGACTTTTAGGGGAGAGAGACAAAACCGAACTACTCTTGCCCCTCCTTTGTAGATACTTCTAGAATAGCACTCATGTCTCTATTAGGTAACAATGTATCTGCCTTGCCTGCTAGATCAGTAGATTTTGATGTGTTGTGTCCAATTAAGTTTTCAACTTCCAACAATTTGACCTTATGCCAGGAACACAGTAGGGGCATAAAGAAATGAAATGTGTTAGAGAAAATAATCTTTATTTTGAATCCTAAGGCATTTTGGATTTAAATTCTAGACACTTCTATCCTGTTGGTGATTATTAAACCACGAGACAGAGGGCTGAATTAGAGAATCTCTTCCTGCACATACTCTGGATTTTGTGAAGTGCTCTCTCCATCAGGGACACTTTGTAGCAGGTGTCTTCTGAGTTGATGGGCACAGAGTTTTCCAAGGCAACCTGGAAGGGAAGTTAGCAAAAGTGCAGAGTGACAGTGTCATTTTTCCTGAAGTCGCTTGACCGTTTGGGGGATGATAAGTAAAGGAACTGGCGTGCCATTACCAATTTGTCCCACTGGGGTACTCAATGATAACCATTGCTTTTAAATCATAACTGACTTTTTGGAAAACAACAGCAACAACACAGTTCAAGTTTCTCAGACGTGGTTCCCCTGAGGTTCCAAGGAACAAGCGATGAGGTTAGCCCATGAGATGTTCACCTCTGGAATCTTGCGACCCAGGTACTGTATTGCTATGGCAACCCACTGTTTATTTAGAAAGATGAAGTTGCTTAAGGTTGACAGTTGGACTAAAGGGGCAGGTGCACCGTTCAAACTCTGAACCAAAATGCATTACAGAAAATGTCCGTTCATATAAATATGTAATAGCTAGAAAAAACAATCTAATCCGAACCGAGTTGGCCATTTTCTGTGCTGCAGATACAGTTAAGGAGCCTATTGAGAAATTAATATAAATACCTTAAATGATAGGATTTAGAGAGTGCTACGGCTCTCGAGTCTGATTATTGCAGCCTTACATTGTTCCTTATCTGACCCAGATTTTGAGTCACTACTCTGAACTTAATTTAAGGAGTGGTTCAGTGTAATGAGTTTCCAACTCTGTGCAGAAAACAAATTTGCATTTTTCCAACTGATTAGTTTCTCTACTGATTAACTCAGCAAGGTCAACTTTTGGTCACTGATGCTGCTGATACGCACAGTTGATATTTTCCAGTTTCGGAGGTGGGAGGCCCAACGTGAAACTGTTGTTTCCATTACTGAAGGACAAACTACAATATTCCAGAAGGGAAGGAAATGCTGGGGCACCTGCCCATCTACCCGGGTCTTATTAGCCTCTGTTGCTCAGAGTCTTAGCAAAGGAGAAGCTCCATTCACCTCTTCTGTGTTCCTAACTCCCATTACAGAGTCCTTTTAGGGGAATTTCCCAAGACGGCCCATGGCTTTCATTTCATGCTTTCACTGGAAACATAGTGTGCAGTAGAAAACATGGGCTTTGGGTACAGGAATTATGTTATAAACATATAAACAATGTTTATAGCAGCACTTTCAACAATAGCCAAATTATGGAAAGAACCTAACTGTCCATCAACTGATGAATGGATAAAGAAATAGTGGTTTATATACACAATGGAATACTACTTGGCAATGAGAAAGAATGAAATCTGGCCCTTTGTGGCAACGTGGATGGAACTGGAGAGTGTGATGCTAAGTGAAATAAGTCAGTCAGAGAAAGACAAATACCACATGTTTTCACTCTTATGTGGATCCCGAGAAACTTAACAGAAGACCATGGGGGAGGGAAAGGAAAAAAAAGTTAGAGAGGGAGGGAGGCAAACCATAAGAGACTCTTAAAAACTGAGAATAAACTGAGGGTTGATGGGGGCTGGGAGGGAGGGGATGGCGCGTGATGCTCATCGAGGAGGGCACCTGTTGGGAGGGGCACTGGGTGTTGTATGGAAACCAATTGGACAATAAATTTCATATTAAAAGAAAAAAGAAAAAAAAAGAAATCATTGAAAGTAAAATAAAAAAAAGCATAGTTAGCACCACTTATACTGTTCCTGTATCTCAACTCTTCTCTGTAAATGCCAAAATCATTTCCATCCCTGGGTCTAATAGTAGGACAATCCTATCTACTCAAGTTCCACTCAGATGCTACATCCTTCATGAAGCCTCGGCAGGTGACCTGGCCTGGAGATCAGTCCCTTTTGTGAATGCCTTCTACCGTTATTTTCCAACTAGTAGCTCCCTAACTATAGGGTGCATACTATTTGCAGTGCTTTGATGACTTCGGGCGAAGGAAAAATGATTTGAGACGATACACATACATAGCAGGTCTCAGCTTTCAGCAGGCAAAAATATCTAGCTGAAATTTTATAACATCGTTTTATTTTTAGTGTATTTCCTTTTATACATACTGACTTATGGGAAATGAGGTTACCATTTGTGGTAAAGACCTTTAAGTTTCCTTGGACTATGGGGTTATTTAAGGAAAAAAGTAACTGCTTTCCTTTACATAAAAACATCGTGTAAATAATAGCACCTCTAGTGGCATGCAAAAATGGCAAAAGAAAACCACATCAGATTAGCATGCACGTGACTGAAATTTAGGAATTATCAGTCTCTTCCACTTAAGCAGAAGCATGTTTCAGTAGGCTGGGGTTGTTGAGGTTTTCACATTGCTTTCTACTCTGAGTCCTTCCCCTCCCCCTGCCGCAAATGGATTATTAACCTCTTGGAAGAGAATGTCTGGTACTGTCTTTTGACTTTTCATCCTGTCTAGCAGTTCTACAGCACAATAACCACTTATTATGTGATTGGAGAAGAAAGCAACGTACTTATTGGCCCAGCCACAATCCAAAGAAAAATAGGTACGTTGGGAACAATGAAGAATGTACATGTAATTAAGAATATACACACAGTGAAGAATATGTACATAATTAAGAACATATAACAATTAATGCATAATAAGAATTATAATAAAAATGAAAAACACAGCTCACCTACTGCTACTTTTCTTCCTTACAGGCTTCTCTTAGTCCTTGCTGGACACGGAATATTAGTATGAGCCCAGCAATCATGGGAAAGGCTAGAACGCAATCCTACTGGCTATTAGACAGAAAATAAGTTTATCTTTGAGGCTCTACCAAAAGGGACTCTCTACTCTGTCAATCAATCATGAATGGCAGTTGAAGAGAGGAGAATTTTGATGTGGTGGCCCTTGTCAGTCCCTATTTGTCATAGGGATTATTCTCCACTTGGCTTCTTGGGAGTAGTTTTGGTGCCAAAGAACATGAAAGAAATTCTTCCTTAAATGTGTATTGCCCATGCGGTCTCACACCTCAGAAATGGCTCCTGCACTCTTCAGCAAGTAGTTTTATTCGGTTAAAATTAAGTCTCCGTCTGTCACGAGGAATTGCTCTTCATCAGTCATTCAAAGAGAGTTCCTTATCTTGAACAATCAGATTGGTGCCTTGGCAATAGGGAAACAGCCCGCTATTAATGTAGCCATCCCGTTCATCTCTGCGGATTCCCAGAGTGCCCCACTCTAAAGTTAGAAGTGACTGCCTCTCGCCCTTCGATTTCTTTTTAAAATGATGTAGTTAGACCATTGAGATTGATTCTTTAATCAAACCTGGCCTGCAAGATGGCCCTCACTTTATAAACAGATAGCATATCAACCTTTTCATTTTCCATTATTCACATGTACAGAAAAGAGCAGTCATTCTTACAGTGTTATATATACGCTTTTCAGGCTTAGCATTACAGTTTTTCTTTTTTCCAGGTGGTTAGCCTCCATGTTGCGTGCTGAGCAGAAATCATCACAGAAAAAAACACTTTTCTTGTATGATTTTGCCGCTGCTTTGAACTGACCCTTTGGTGTAGAATGGCAGTCACAAAATTAGGACAACATTTATGGATTCCAGTAACTTATGCGTAGCCTCAAAGAATAAAATCATGATTTGAAGAGTGAAGTTTGATGACATAGAAGATGTGGATCTATAACCATATGGCACTGGGGTTTCTTAATCTTTTACTGTTTGACTTTTGATGCACCTAGGGAAAAAAAACAAAGGCCCATTTTAAGCATGTAAGGATAGAGTTGCAATAAGATTAAACTGCAGAGATCACTCATTAGGAATCTTTTATTTGTTACCTGAAGAACTCAGTTCAAACCAGCCAGGGCCAAAGTAACTTTTTGGGGGGTGGCGGGGGGGGGGAGGTGTTCATATGGCCTGTGAAGTTTAGGTGTTTGGCCTAGGGTAACTGGAAAAAACGAAGGGCTCTATCTTCTTCCTTTCTGTACATTGACCTCATTCTTGATAATTACAAAAGAGCTTCACAAGCCAAGAAATTTCTGTTTCACAAGAGAAAAAGTGCCTACTCTTCAGGAAGATTCCAGGAAAGAACTCTGGCTTTCCCAGCTCCTGTCACATGCCTATTTCCTGGGCAGTCACTGTGGTCAAGGAGGCAAAGTCATCTATAGAAGGAAACACCTATCACGTTTGGAACGTCTTGCTCAAATTCTGAATGGAGATTAGGCGGAGGCTAACAGTAACCAAAAAGGAAAGGGGTGGCTCAAACAAGGCCTTCGAGGGCCATAGTCAGCCCAATTTGTATGTAACATAAAGAACCGAGGAAGGAAGATGAGAATCAAGAAAAGGTTATAATAGTGATAAAATTGAACAAATGATAGGAGGCAAAATTGTCTCTTGAGACCATGGCTACCCAAATCTAATGTGTTCATTAAGGAAAGGCTACATTGCAGTAAAAAAGAGGCCCCCACATGCAGATTGATGATAGACATTAATTTCTCTCTTTCTGCTACACTCCAAAATTGGGCAGGAGGTACAGGTTTGTTAAGGTACTTTGTTCCATAAGGTCATCCAAGGATCTGGGTTACTTCTATCTTGCTGCTCTGTCATGCCCTAATTAGAGCTCCGCATGGTTAAATCTGGCTCACTCCATTACCTTTGCACAATAGCCCACCTGAAGGGAAAACAGGAAGTAGAAGGTAAGAGCCTCTTTACAAAAAATCATAATCTGTGGGTTCCACACAGTTTCTGCCTGAATCTCATTGTTCAAAACATATTCATTCACATGGCCACACCTCCCTACCGAGAAGGCTGGGAAGAGTAATCTTTAGATGGGTGGTCATGTGCCTATGCGAAGCTCAGGTGATTCCGTTATTACAGAAACTGGGAAATAATTAGCATCTACTGTCCCCCCAAAGTGGAAGATCTCCTGTAGGTGCTCCAGCTTCATGTAAGGGGTGATGAAGGAAAGCGTATTCATTATGTGTAGTCCTGACTAAAATGTAGCCAGATGAGTGTAGGTACATCCAACGTGTAAATGTGACTTTACATATTTCTATCTCTTGTTGAACCTCCTTAGTAAGAGAAGTATCCCTTTGTTTTGCCACTGAGGCTATATTTGGTTTGCTTTTCAAAAATTGTGTCTGTTAAAACAGAAGGTAGTTGGGGTCTACGGTATCATGATATTGTGTCCAATTTAAGTCTTAGTAATGCGAGTGAAAGGTAGACAGAGACTTCTTTAGCTTGGAAGAACATGACACGCATTGTGGCATTTATAATGCATTCATCTGTACCATCATCATTGTCTCACCTCTCTTGTGTAATTTTTCCTAGGCATTCTCTGGCAGTTTCCAGGAGTCGAAAATGCTGGCCCTCATAACATCTCTCTTGTCTTGGGCTAAACCAGCCTTCTCTTTTCAGGTCTCCAAGCAACAGAATCTTAAAAATGAAATATTCATTTTCTGAAGCCTCATTTAATTCCAGCATTGACTGGGTTGCAGAGCTTATCAGATCACAGGATCTGAAAAATTCTCTGGGTTAGTAATTCTCTCCTAGTGATGGAGCCCTTAAATATTTATTTATTTATTTA
The DNA here is from genome assembly GCF_028018385.1 of Neofelis nebulosa. Taxonomy (NCBI): domain Eukaryota; kingdom Metazoa; phylum Chordata; class Mammalia; order Carnivora; family Felidae; genus Neofelis; species Neofelis nebulosa. The sequence continues at coordinate 30,388,338 of NC_080798.1, read as the reverse complement.
TTTATTTATTTATTTATTTATTTACCTATTTATTATTCGTTCATTCATTCACTTGCTGCACCTTGTTAAAATGTACACACTTGGTTTTAACCTTGGTTTGTCTGACAGTGATTTACTCATTTGTGATCTAGGGGTAATGAGAAACACTGTGGGCAATCATCTTGCTGTCAATAAATGAAATACATTGTTATTTTTCTGAAACAGGGATTAGTGTTTCTTCCAAATGTAGCTTCCACCCTTACTGAGAAATAAATGATTTTTTAGCTTTATTTTTGGAGCAAATTCTGAGGTTCGGTAGTAAGGAATTTATCTTTCATAACTTCTGGAGCTGATGAGTCATTACTGACATGTAATATCCAATTAAAGCAGTGACAAATGTAATTGTGTGTCATGCACCGTGGGGGTGATAAATTGTACCACATTCTGAAAGGCATGTTTTGGTAAATGATTTTTTGCTGAAAGATTGCAATTATAGCCTGCTTTGAATGTGTGCCTTTGTTTTAAACACAAAGTTCTAAAGAGAGAGATCAGGTTAACGAGAGACATTTTAGAGAAGAGTATAACCAAGCAACCAGCAATTGAAATTTTCCTACCACTATCGTTTCCACCTGCAGCCAGAATCTATCATAATTCCTGAAAGTATGGTTGTTCTTAAAATGCTTGGTTCTTAAAATCATTGGCCATTTGGCTAATAATATCCCTTTGGAATTGTGTGACATTGCAGCTTCCTAAGGCAAAACAGAAATGCAGGAAACCATCTAATGATGTTGGCTTCTATTTGGACAAATGGGAAGAGTTTATATCCTTCAAAATTTACCTTTCTCTCAAGTATTTAAGTAGAGAAGATAGACAGTTTCATTGAATTTTGAATTTATTAGTTTTTCACCTCTTGGCTTTAGCTACATAAACCTTTCTTTGCTAGAATATGTATTTTACGATTGTGTCACACTGTTTTATATGGGTGTCTGGTCTGAAACTAGATGAGTTCTGATTTTAATAAGGAGATTAAGATAAGTAGTGATGATCATAACCTAAGTTTTCTTTTTTAAAATTTGTTTATTTTTATTTTTATTTTTTTAGGTAAGAAAGAATCAAGCATTTAGTTCTACATAATGATTGCTGGTCCATTAGACAAAGTTTGCTGAATTTGGTAAGGAACTAAGTCATTCTCAGCCAATTATATTACTGTGACAATTTTCTTCATTGTTTTGCTGAGAGCTATCTCATAGAAACATAACAAGGCACTTACAATAATAGTGATAGTAACAGACTATATTAATTGAGAACATTTAATACGCTTAAAGTGATGATAATGTTAGTGATTTTCAAATTGCATGAATAAGCTTTCAGTACTTAGATCCCAATCTGCTTCTCCTTTGACAGATACATTGTCACTCTATTTAAGAAGATTGCTATATTAGAGACAAATAGAGTGCAATACAAGAATAAACAGGTGTTCTTATCTAGCACAAATATTCCTAACAATATTTGAATATGAGATAGGTTAATTAGAAAATGCCATTTGCACTTACCAGTCAGATATTTATTATAATCATATGGGAAGTTCTTCCATTTCCATTTTTCATGGAGGAGCAGACCAACCCTCCTGCTAAGAACAACTAGAAACACTGAGCAAAGTTTAGAAAGATATGGTTTTGAAAGTATTAGAGAGATACTAAGGTAAGGAGATTGGAGAGGTCAAGATCTTGGAGGGAAAGAAAGTACAGAGAAGAAAGTCTAATAGTATACTCATTTTTCTACTTAAAGCAATTTCCAATTCAAAAGTAGTGCAAGGCAAAGAGCAGAAAAAACCAAGTAGAAAGTTTAGAAGAAGGCTTTCAAAAGGATGAGAATCTGAACAGAAACTTTTGGCAGTTTAGATGCAATAAGTAAATTCATAAGAACACAACTTACCAAAACTGACGTAAGAAGAAAGAAAAAATCTGAATAGTCCTATATCTAATCAAGAAAAGGAATCCTCCCAAAGAAACTCTGGTTTTAGATGGATTAACCAAGGAATTCATTCAAATGGTTAAAGAAAAAATATTACCAGTCTTATGCAAATGGAGAGAATACTTCTGATTCATTTTATGAAAGCAGCATAACCTTTGTAGCCAAATATGATAAAGCATTACAAAATGGTAATATGTAGACTGATCTCTCAAAAAATCTTATAGACATAAAAGTCAAATGCCACAAATCTAGCAAATGAAATCAACAGGTGTGTAAAAAGAAATCTAAGCTGGGTTTCACATTTTGAAGTCACTGTAATTTGTCATGTGAATAGAATACAGGAAAACAATCTCAATAGATTATATGATTATTTTAATAGGTAGAAAAGAGGCATTTGCTTAAATTCAACATCTGTTTCCAGACAAATTCTTTAAAAAAAAAACAACCCTGGGATTATCATGTGAACTCTGTATTCAGTTCACATGGTAAATTATATTACATTCTAAAGTGAGGTACCACTGAGGGCTCTCTGCAGGAAGCTCTCCAGTATTTCTCAGGTAAAAAGGGTAATCTTGCTCAAGGCCACACCCCCTTCTCTGGAAGAATCTAGCTTCTCCCTCTGTTCGGTCCTCCTTCATTCATATCCCTTCCATGGGTGTTGATCCCAAAAGCTGCACTAAGAAGCCTTCCACATTCTGGTCTTCATCTCAGATTCTGCTTTTGGGGAACCAGACCCATAACAGTTGGTATGAGAAGTGGGTGGAGAAAGCAGATGTGAACGTGGAGCCGAACTGCCAGCTGCCTGAATGGCAAGAAGGACTCATTGTTGGTGGTAAGTAGAACACAGCCCCTGGCATGAGGTAGCAGTGTAATCAGTGTTGTTACTGGTGGCAAACTGGGATAGCATTCTGGCAGAGAGGAATTCACAAGCTGGTGCACCAACAGGCATTTGGGAGACGTGTGGCAACCATAACACAAAGAACCGTGGGTTTGGCTAGCTGTCGCTAAGCTTCACTGATGCTTTGGAGAAAGAGAACAAAAGGCTGAGAGTGATAAATTGGCAATTAAAAGTTAAGAAGGAGATCCAGGGGGCTTTCTTGGTAGCATATAAAGAGGTCTGCATCTTCTACAGCCCAGGACTCTCATGAGTGAGGGAGCTCCAAAAGTTAAACTGTAAACATAGCCATGAATTATGGTCCAAATGTATCTTCCTGCCACCCCCAAATTCCTTTGTTGAAATTAAACCCTAAAGTGAAAGTATTTGGAGGTGGGGCCTTTGGGAGATGGCTAGGCCATGAGAGTGGAACCACAATGACCAGGAATAGTGCTCCTAGAGAACATGCCCCACAGAGCTTTCAAGCTCCCTTCTGCTATGTGAGGACACAGCCTGAAGGCACCCTGTAAGAGGAAGCAGGTTCCCACCAGACACCACATTTGTTGGCACTATGATTTTGGACTTTCCAGTTTCCAGAACTATGAGAAGTAAAAGTACCACGCATCTGTGGTATTTTGTTACAGCAGCCCAAACAGACTAAGACAGCATGCTTGTGATGTGTTGGCCTTGATCAGGAAAGAAGAGAATTAAAGCAGACTAAAATCTTGAATCTTAAGATTCCTCTGAACCGCTGAACCTCTAGAAATGGTGTGCACTTCCCTTAATGGACCGCTTCCCCTTATTTGAAGATTGCAGATATTTTTCCCCTGCCCAGGATCTGCCCCTAGTTTCCTTTCAGCCAATAAGCCAGTAAATAACAAGGGTCAAGTCCAAGATGATCTGGCAGGGCTATACTGGGCCTCATGAAAGAGGAAAAAGGGCTAGACTTGAAAGCAGAAGCAGGATATAGCCAACATGTACAAACAGGAGCCAGAAAACACGCATGGGACTGTAGTCTGAGGGTGCTGGAGCGACGGTCAAAACATAAGATTCCACAAAACAGAGTTTATTGATTTGTGAAGATTCTGTCAAGATATAGAGTGTAACATCCTGGCAAAGTCCCTACAAGATATGCAAACACACTGTTAGAGTGGCTTCTACAGGCATGGAAGTAGTAATAGCCTACATTAAATGAAGTAGAAAAGTCAATGAAGACAGAAATGCCACAGTGAGGAATCACTACATAGATAACGGAAGAAAGGGATAAAGGCTCAGAGAACTAGGTGTAGATATATGTTACAAGGCCAGATATATGTCCCAACACAAGGCCTGGCCAATGGCAATGTCCTCTACAGTCCACCCCATGTACCACTAAGATTCACTTCATATAACTTCTAGAAGAAATACCCTGAGGATTCTCATGAACCTCTTTCCCAAGAGAAACGTCAGTGGGGTAATTTGTAGCCCCTGCCACTTGCAGCTGATTTCTTTAGACAAGAATTTCTGTAGACAAGGATTTCTTTAAAGGCCATATAAAACACTATCTTTAAGGGAAAAAAACTGGTACGTTTTCTTATATAACACTACGAAGTTTTGTAGATCAACTTTAAGGGAGTGAGGAAACATCCACAGTTGTACCATAAGTTAGTGCAGCTGCTTTGGCAGTATCTACTAAAGCTGGATGTAAAACACCTTACATAATAAACAGAAATATATACATATATGGACCAAGAGACTGGAACTAGAATGTTCATGATGGCGCTATTTTTAATTGTCCCAAACTGGAAATAATTGCCCACAGTCAAATGCATAGTAGAGAAATAACTTGTAGTCAGTAAGAGAGTATCAAATAATACTTTAGGATTTCATTTATACCGATATAAAAACCAGGCTAAGCTAATAAAAGGAAGGGTGTTAGTCATTGAAAAGGGGCACGAGGGGGTCTTCTAGGGGATGGGGGACAATGATGTTCAACTTCTTGATCAGGGTAGACACATGGGTATGTTCACTTGGAGAAAATTTATTGAGCTGCACACTGATCCTGCACTTGGCTGCATGAAGTCATACTTCAGTTTCAGTGTTAAAAATGAAGCGAGGTAGCTAGCAGAGTCTCAAGAGTAGCAATTTCGATTTATATAGCAAAACAAAACCCTGTTGTACATGCGATGGCATCTTTTTGTCTGAGTGGCTTTGCATGTTACCTTTTGTATATTCCATCGGCTCGCTAAGCTTGCTCCCTTACTCACATGCCCAGGCATTCTCTAGTCTGTCAGCCTATTTCTCTTCATGGTACTAATTGCTGTCTGAAATTGTTTACTTGCCCTAGTATAATGTCTATTCAGTGGCAGGAGGAATCTTCTCTTTTGTTTACTGTTGTACACTTGCATCTAGATCAGTGTCTGACACATAGTAGGAGCTCAAGAAATATTTGCTGAATGAATGAGTTATTGAATGAATGAAAAAAAAAGTGTTAAGAATGTGTATAAAAAGACAAAGGACTTGGCTTGAGCAGAGGTTAAACTTATTCCGATACTGGATTTGTTCAGTGATATTTATATTTCATAGCTATATACAATCATCTATTATTCTTAAATGAGTACAGAAAATATAATCAGTTCCTGTGATTCGGAAGCTCTCTGCCCTCTAATTTCTATTTTCCCCATCAAAACAATGGCTTCTTAAACAACATTTTCCACAATGATAATCTCTTAGGGATGCAACTATGCATTAAAGTAGAAAAGCTGGATGTAACAAAAGTGGCAAAGTGGAATGGCTAGATTATAAGCATGACCAAAATTTGAGAAGGAAGAAATTTCTCTGGGGCTAAAGCAGCCAGGGAAATTTCTGGAAGAAGATGTGTCTTGAGCTTCTGTGAAGGATGAACAGGATAGAAGAAGGGGCAGGGGAAGCAACCTGGAAACACAGAAGGGAGATCTGGGCTCCAGGGCAACCTGATAGATCAGGGTTTGATCACAGAAGCTCAGAAGGAGTAGGAGGGAATGTGGTTCAAGAGTCCAACCTAAACGTTTAAGCACCTGGGGCAGCATCCTGTTCCAGCTCATTGTCTACCTCTTCTTCTGTTCCCAGAATCACAGTTGTTATTATTTTTAATTCAGAAGAACCTTAGGGTTACCTTCCCTGGTGGGCCAACCATAGGATTTGATTGTAGTGATGATGACACTGCTCAGGTGGGGTGTCTGTGTGTGTGTGCGTTTGCATGTACGTGCATGTACACGCACATGCGTATTTGCTTGCAGCATCATACTAGTGTCTACCCACTTCTTTAATTCACCACATTTGTTCCTTTTAGGACAACAGAAATAGACGGAGACGGTAATCAAAGCTGTTTGGTGCAGGGGATTTTCAGGGATGAGGAAAGATAATTTGACGTGGCCATTTGGAACCACAGGTGACAGCTCAAGGGTTACATCCAGCCAGAAAAAAATGGCCTATTTGGCCTCTAGAGTTAAAAAGAGAGAGTAAAAAAGATTAGTTAGCAGTAATTCCAAAGTAGGGAGATTACACAAAGATCTGGATTAACAATTTCTCTTGAGGCAGTGGAAGACCCAACAACACCTGGCCCTTGTTTTTTTCCATGGCAATAAGCGGATCGTGCTTTCTGGTTCGCCATAGTCCCCACCAATCCCTTCTCATGCAACTGCTTCCCCTTCCTGGTCCCTGTGTGGCTTTGAACTCGAGCCCTATTTAGTGGGATGGTGGGGTTAAGGACTAGCTGAAGGTGTCGGTAGCACACAATCCTGGGTAAAAAAAAAATCCGTGCTTTTAGGTTATATCAAAAGTCTATGGACCCATCAGAGGAGGTCATTAACATGCAGTGATACTTTAGAAGCATTTCAAATATCTGCTATGGAATTGTACACTCATTGATTCAGAAATAGCCTTAAAGAATGGAATCATTAGCAGCATTTGCGTCCTTAACCTACTTCACTATCCCAGGGTGACAGAGAGGATCAAAATAGGATGACAAATATTGAAGCGTTCTATGCAACGGATGTGATTTACAAGTACAAGAGAGGATATGAAGAACAAAACAAAAGATGCACTGAAACTGTCACAATGACAGAATAAATGTGACTATGTGAAAGCAGGGAAAGAGAGCGGCATTGGAAGAAGTCCTCTAAATCTTAACAATATAAAATTTTTGTATCGGGTAGACCAGAGAGGGCATCCTGATAGTACTTCTTTCTGCATCAAGGGATGGCAATTGTGGGTGAATATAATATGCCTACACTGATGTGTGATGACCCCAAGACACTTACCGTAACTCTCTGCTTACGAATCTATTGTGGACCCAGTGTTCATGAATTTAAGCCTTCCTTTAGCCTGTTAAATGGTTCAAGAAAATCACAGATGAAAAAACAAACAAACAGGAGAGCTCGCAGGCTCAAGCAGTATAGTGAACCAAAGTAGATGAGAAACTCAGCAGTGGATGTATCTTGTCTTAATCCAGCAAGTGGAGATAGTTTACAGTTAGTATCGTTGCTGGTTATTTTCACTTCCTCCTCAGAAATTTGGCCTATTAAATAGTAAATCTCTTCCTGTAATTAATAAATGTAGCATTCATATAAACATCTCACGGGGTCTTCTTGCAACGAACAAGGAATTCCCTCCTTTCCCTGAAAAGGAACAGAACTGAAACTGGTGGCAGGGAGAGTAAGGACAGGAGAATAATTTCTTCCTCTGAGCACATTTTCCAGCAGTTTCACCTTTTTGTCAATTTGTATCACTAGCTAATATGATGACATCATGGCGTTGAGACTAGGATCAAAAGACATTAGGGGGAACAGCACGAAAGCAGAGCACTGACAAGATAAAATGTGGTACTCTTTAGTATACTTACTCGCTCAACATCCAACAGAACCGACCCTAGTCTCTTCTCAAGCACCACCCCCCTGGCTTTTAATTCTTCCAAGAATTTGGACCTGAGTGGGGAAAACTGGTTTGGTTAGCAAGGATGAGAGTTCTTGGGAGCTGGATGAATTCCACTCCCAGCCCCCAGCCTTTTGTGGTCATGTTTACTAAAGAATGGAAGGCAGGTGCCTCGGGACAGTGGTCCAACTTGGCTGTCCAACACAATCACTTGGAGGAGCTTAAAAAACAAACAAACCCATACCTCCCCTCCACCACCATCAATTAAAACAGACCCTCTGGAGGAGGTGTGCAGGCCCTGAGATGTTTCAAAAGCTACTCAGGGGATTCTTAACCGGCAGTGTATATGAGAACCGCAGCCTTGGAGATGTAGGGCAATTTCTGCAGCCATTGCAAGGTCTTTCAGACGTGCCCATGTCAGCTCAGCGGTCAGCAACCACTTGAGGCAGGCTAGTAGACCAGTAAACACACATCTGAGGAGCAATCACCCTCCCTCTTTCTCCTCCTGCCCCCATCCCAGTCCTCCACGGCCTCCCCTCTGCACTCCAGCGCACACCTGCCTTTTTACTGGGCCACCGCTTATCCACGCTCCTTCCAGTAACAGCAGCATCTCGGGCAACCACCCCTGGCCTCCGACCCGGAGCCGCGAAGGTCACGTGGTTCTGGCCCCACCCAGGACGCCCCAAGGACCCCGTGACCCTGACCTGGCCAATCAGAAATCAAACTCCCCTCACCCCGGAGCTGTTGCGTAAGAGGTGGGCACGTGACTGGTCCCAGCCGAAGACTGGCAAGTTCTCCCAGACTGCGACAGAAGCACGCTGGTTCTGGTCCGTGTGGGCGGCGTTTCGGGCTCTCCTGTCAGCATAGGGCGCTCCGCCCAAAATGGAGCTTGGTGCTGAGAAACGCGGGTCTGCCCCGGGGAGAGAAGGAAACCTGGAAGTGTGTTCAGTCCAGGTTCAAAGTTGGGTCCACCCCTGGGCTTCCCGGCCCTTGGCTTCCTTTCTTGCTGAACCCGTCTGCGTTGGCCTCTCCGTCCTTTGCAGCTCGGGTCCTGGCTGACTGGCCCGTTGTCCTCTGGCTGGCGGAAGCGGACAGATGGCCAGAGGCCTCCTCCATCGGAGGACGCTGTGGGGCACAGTCACCCCCGCCCCCTCGTGAGGGCAGAAAACGGCGCCCTCTCTGGGCTGACACGGTCGCACGCGTGGTGCGCAGACTCGATTTCAGCCCCTTCGCTGCTCTGGGGGCCCCCGTGCGGGGGACAGCATGGACGATGGGCTTGAGGACATCCTAGGCCTGGTGCACGCGCCTTGGGCAGCAGCCTCTCGCTGGGGACCCTGCTGGGACCATCGGTAAGTGCTTTGATTTCCTTTCCCCTAGATTCAGTGAGAACCGGTTCGAGCTCACACCCCTGTCTTCACGGTACAGTGTCACGAGGGGAGAGCAGCCCAAGAGCGTTTAGTCCCTCGTCTCCCATTTTGCCCTCAGTGTTGAAGGAAAGCATATACCAGGTAAGGCTTTGGTAGCTATCAGACGTGTTCTATCTAATGTTTACTGAGGACTTTCTGTGTATCAGATAATCATATATGTGATGCATATCATACCTAATACTCTATGTGAGACACTGTGCACATTATATATAAAACATTCATTTTATGCTCCTAACAGCCAGAGCACGTTGTTTCTGGGATTGTGTGCATTTTCTGTATGAGAAAACCAAGGCACAGAGGGTTTAAGTAATTTGCTCCCAGGCACACGGCCACGAAGGTGCAGACTTGAGATTCCAACCTCAGAATTGGTATTCCAGAGCCTGAGTTCTTAAGCAGAGTGCTTAATTCCCAGACTCAGCGATCTAGAGCCATGGTCATTTATGGCAGAAAAGAAGAAAAAAAGGTTGCAGGATGCAAGGTAGGTGCCTTTGGCAAAGTCGTAATATTTCCCTAATATATGTGTGTGCAGCCTCCCTCCTTCCTCCGTTGAATGGAACGTTTGCTCTGTTGGAAGTGGTCATGGTTATATAAATATATATTCCTTTGGAAGGGCCGCCCCAAGGTTGAGGGGAAGAGTATCAGATTGGCGAGACCGCGTTCCCAGTCCAGATACAGAGCCTGATCAGTGAGACCATAAATGGTGCTTTGTTGACAGAAGGAAACAGTTAGCAACATTTTTTCTTTTCCTTTTAATATGAAAGTAGCATTTGATTCCCTGGGCATTTTTATTTCTAACAAGAGCTCTGAAATGCAACCTAATTAGCAGCATTGCCTGGAAAGTGGAGTTTTCCTCTCCCAGGGAATTGGGGGGTGTGGGGGGGCTTTAGAGAGCGCTTCTTGTCTCTTGCCCTCACTTGCCGTACACTGATTTCAGTTTGTTCAACTTGTCCCTCCTTGCCCCAAATAGCCCAGTGGAACAAAGAGAATATAATCTTATTGCTTGCCACACCTTGAATTTTGCTCCTTTTTCTCCTTCTTCTTGGGAAGGTTGAAAAACAAAGCATTTCAATGTGGCTGTTCTCTCCTGTGGTTGGAGGCCAGCCGTGAGATTTCAAAGAAACCTCCTTTGTTCAAGATTTAAGAAAATAATCACTGCACAGCAAACATTGATATGACTTTTAATGGCCATTTACCTGATTAATATCCTTTCATGCTACAAGGCAGCATGAGACACAGTGCTTTAATGAAAGCCAACAACAAAGCGTGGACCAGGTGTGTTACTAAGAAACAATCTCTTGTGTGATTTAATTAGTCAAAGCATTCCATGGAGCCATTATAAGCAACCTTACAGAAGTGGCAGCAGTATGGAGCCCTGTGTTATAAATTGGCCTTTTAAAGAAGGACATAATGATTTAATAACTGTGCATCTCTAGTGAAAGAAGAAACCCCTCTTTAATTGGGAGCAAGAGGGGAAAAAAAAAAACAACCAATACGCTAATCACAGTTTTGAGATCTTCCCCCACTCCCCCTCATCTCTAATTGGGTACCAAAAAAACCAAAAACCAAAAAAACACCCAAAAACTTTCAACAGTTTTCTACAAACACTTGAATGCGATTATTTCTGTTATTTTGTTTCCTCTGTTCCTTGGGCCACTCAGGACCATCTTTGAGATCAGCACTCCAGTTCATGGGACATCGTTGGAGAAAACCTGGAAAGACTTGAGCTGGTCAGGCTGTAGGGAATCCTGTCATTTTAAGAGTTGCTGTTATTGTGTTGTTACATAGGAAAGAAATGGGAGTTGTGATGGTTTGATGGGGTCCTTTTTTTTTTTTTTTTTAATCCTCATGCCTTGGTTTAATGATGTGTCAACCTGCCACGGAAAGATTGACTGGCATAATGCTTATTACTTAAGATAAAGATAGATTTCTTGTGTGATGTGGGAGCTTTACCATAGATAGGGTCTTATCAGGGAAAGTCTGCCTAACCCAGGTAGGATTTGTGACTCACTTCTACGTTTCACTTCTCTATACTTCCACTTAAATTAAGGAGACAAGCGTTCAGTGGAGAGAGAGGGAAATACACATTTGAGAACCAAAATTGAAACTTCCCTTTTCCCTCTGACTTCTGTGCATTTCCTCAGTTACGGGCCTGGGGTGAACTTGTTCCCTCTGAGTACCTGAGTTTCCTTGAGTATGGGGAGTTGAACTTCACACACCCTGAGAGAGTCCTTTATCTTTGAGTCACTGGGCAATGCTGGGGTGGAATTGCTTTGGGGCCTTTTACTCCGTACAGAACTCCTAATCTATAAGGTCTCATCTAGGGCTCAGAATCTGATACCAAAGACCAGTGATCAGCTAGAGAGAGGCAAAGTATTGGCAATACTGCCTGTCATCCTTTGGGGTTTGTGAACCATGGCTTGCCACAGGCCTCCTTTTGTAAAGGATGTTTTATCGGAACATAGCCAGGCCCGTTCACTGTATTGCACTACAATGACAGAGTCCACAGATTTCCATAGAGACCATCTGGCCTGCAAAAGCCAAAAATACTTACTATCTGGTCCTTTATGAAAAAGTGTGCGGACCTCAGCAAGTTGTCAGAGTTGAGTTCTGCTGAGCAATCGTTGCCTTTGCAGCCTGGTAGGTGGGGATGACCCTAGAGGGATTCTCCTGCCCTAGTTCTCACTATCCAGGTGGCTCAGGCTGAAGAGGAAGGTTGGGTTTGGGATGTGAACAAAAGAGAGTTAGTCCACCTCTGCGCACTGTGAGGCCATTCCCAGGCTGGAGGTGGGGGTTCCCTGGTGTGTTTTGAGTCCAGCTGAAAGTGTTGAGGAAACATCCTTTTGCTCTTGGCCAGTGTGTGTTATGAATCAGTGGATCAAAGTCTGCAGACGCCATGGCCAGTATTCACCAAGCTCTCTTTGTGGACAAAATACACGAACCTTGTGCATAGGGTCTTTTCTTATATATATATATTTTTAATTTCAAAAGAAATCCATGAATTCATCTGATAAAAATATTTGACGGTAAAGATGAGGCTAATGACCAGGGGTGATACTCAGAATACCTAACAACAGTTCGGTGTGGGCACTGACCAGTCAGGTTGATGCCAGTTATAAGCCAGAAGTGCCACCCAAAAGTCTGTCCCAGCACAGTGTGCTTTCTGCTCACGACCCCTTTGACCACCCACCCCTGACTCTCATCCATTTTGTCCCTTTCCCATTGTTCTTGGTTTGGCATGTGGCTTCCCAGAGAGTGTTAACGTTCTTTTGTGTGAGCACTCAGTGAATATGGAGTATTTTGGGGATAGTTTTTATGTAAATGGTGTATAATTATTGCCAAACACCTTTTTTTTACTAGCTCTTTTAGTGCTAATACAGATAGAGCTATTTCATTCCTTTTAGCTGCTGTGTGATACAGTGTAGTTTAGGTGTTTTTAGTCTCCTATAAAAACAATTTTTTAAATGGATGCAGATACTATTAATAAGGCACTAATTCATTTAAAATGATACTAAATTTGCTAAGTATTTGGAAACAAAAATATAGCAGCTATCGTGGGAATCTGAGAAATATTGCCTGTGCAAAAGAAATACAGAAAACGAAACCAAACGAAAAGTGTGTATATACATATATTTGCCTGCTTTGGCAAAAAAAAAACAAAAACAAAAAAAACACCAAAAAACAAACAAACAAAAAAAACCCAAAGTCTTTGGAAGGACCCCAAAGCAAACCTGGAAACTGGTAAACTTATTGTCTTTAAGGAATGAATAGGTGACGAATAGGAAATAATTATTTAGTGCCTTTAGAACTTTGAATCACGTAAGTATATTATTTGTTGAAAAGAGTAAAACAGCAACAAAAGCAGAAGGATGTGTCTTGGTGGTTGACATAGGGATCTGCTGGTCAGGCCCGTGACCTCTAACAATTGTTCTCATATCAGACCAAATAATTGAGTACTTAAATTACTATCAACAACCTCTAGGGAGGTCTGGGGCTAGATTGAAAATCTTTTCTTGAGAAAGCTAAACATATAACATAGAACCACTAAATTGAAATCATTTCATTGAAACTTAAACAAATAATCCCCAGGGGACCCAGCCCAGCAAACTGCAGCTGCCACTCCTTGGGGCCCTCCCCTTCCCAGCCTGTGTTTGACCTGTGAGTCCATGGGGTTATCTGTTCAGATCCGCTTCCCCTAACCCTTCCGGCCCGTGAGTGGTGGGGGAGAGAGGAGCAGCTGTTCCTGAGAGGCAGTGGGCCCAGATGCCAGGGTTGGGACCTTAGGCCCCAATTCCCCACCCCCTTCCCAGACAGCAGGGTTGAGGAAGAAGGAACCTTTGTCTCTTTTGCTATCTCTAGGACTTATAAGGGCCCCCAGATCGGGTCACAACTAGGATGAGAGATTTTTTTTAATGTACTCGTCTCATCCTAAAGTGTATGCTCATACCAGCAGCTAGATTTTTTTTTTATTATGTTGTATAATAATAACAAATATTTATTGAGCCCTTACTAAGTGCCAGGCGTTTTGGTAAGAGATGGACTATTCAATTATCTTTGAGATAACATGTTGGTATTATACCCATTTTGCAGATGAGGAAACTCAAAGTGGTGAAAAAATTGATCATTCAGCTACTGGGTGTTGAGTTGGCATTTCAACTCCAGAACCAGTGCTTCTAACCACCCTAGAACCACCTTTCTTTGTGTCCTAAAGGCTGACTCTCATGTTTAGATGCCAGAATCAGTACTCCAGTAGGGGATTAGATGCCTCAGAAATCCTGCATTGCGAGCTGCCAAATGTAATCCTTAACCCCTGAAATGATTTATTGAAGAGTTGACCGTAGCTGTCAGGACCAAGAAATGTATTCAGGGTCTTCTCTACACAGGGAGCTGAGAAACATAAAGAAGTATAATAATATCCGGTAGGTATTAAGCACTTACTTTGTGCCGGATTCTAAGGTCCCCACTTATCACATTTATTCACAGTAATCCCATGGGAAAGAGGTTTATTATTTCCCTCATTTTACAAAGGAAGAAACTGAGGCCTAGAGATATTGAGTCCTAAAGGTACTAAATGGGGGAGCTGGGGATTCAAACCCAAGTCTCTTCTTATATCATCTGTCATATACTGTATCATAGGGTGTATAATGTCAACATGATTGAAAACTGTGATATTAGCATTGGCCACTTGGTGAAGGCAGTCACTGTCTTTCCCTCTTCATAGTCTATTCTTTGGTAGCAAGTCACTAAATGCAGTTCACATACGAAGGGAGGGAAATTAAGCTTTACCTCCTGGGGGTGGAAGATTTCTTCCTATTCCCCATTTATTTATTCCAGCATTTATTTATATCTGTATGGATTAATGTTTACTAATTTTATACTTTGCATTGTAATCTAATGTCACATTATTTATTTTGTTGTTCAGATTTCTCCAGTTTGGGTCACTGAGAGATCTTCCAGGTTGGCTCCTGTGTCCTTTTGTCATGCCCTCATCCTTTATTGTTTTTGTTTTGTTTTGTTTTGTTTTGTTTTGTTTTGTTTTTTAAGTACTTTCTTACTGTCTGGCACTATAAGATGATCAAACTCATTTTGTATTCTCCGTGCTTCATTCCTTGAACAAAACATTTCTCTGAGGAGCCCAGATTCTTTCTAATGAAGAATGGTATTTAGAAACCAAGATATGGGCACTGGGTGTGCTCATTGCCCACTGGTATGTCCCTGATACTAGGCCCTTTCAATGCACAGAACTATGAAATACACGTATATATACTAAGCAGCGTATACACACATCTATCATTATTTCTGTATCTACCAAGACATAAATTAAATGCAGATGAGTTTATGCTTTTGTCTCTGACTCTAATTCAGCACCACAATTTTTTTTTCCAGTTTCCCGGTTTTAATTTCTAGTTTGCTTATTTGCAGATTTCTTTCTCTGGCAGTGAGAAGTCTGGCCCCCATCATCTACTATTTATTTACCCGTTTGTTCAACTCTAGCTCCAGATGGTTTTCCTGAAGCCTATCTAGACCACACGGCCCATCTCTTGTGGGTAGCTGCTGTTCATCCTCACTGACAGCCGCCATGTGGCAATGTGAGTTCAGTGCTCAGGAGGAGAATGTGTGGCATTAAGGTTCAGGTTGAGCTCTGAAGGTGGAGGCAGCCTGAGAGCGCGTCTTGGAGAAGGGGTCCTTCAGGCTGAGCCTTAAAGGAAAGGCAGAAGAGAGTGGGAATGGAATTTTAGGGGGATGTCATCTGCCGGGAAGTGGCAGAAGAGGTTTGTAAGCCCAGAGCTCTCTTACTCCAGATCCCACCGTTGTAACCTCTGCGTAAGGGCAGTGCAGGCCCCGTGGAATCTCTTTTCACCATTTCGGGAAGGCAAGAAGGAAACTTCACCCCGACCGTATGTGTGTAACAAAGCTTTAAAGACCTCGAGAGTGGTTGCAAGGCGGTGAAACCCTTAGTGCCCGGCAGGTGAAATCAGTGAGTGGGGGAGCCAAGTGAAGGACAATAGGGAGTGGAGTGAGCTGGAGTGAACTGGAGAGCTTGTGGCCCATCTCACGTGGGCACCCGTTATTCATGTCCACTGATAGCTGCCATGGGGGAATGTGAATTCAGTGTGCCAGAATCCCAGTTTTTCAAGGGAAATTGTAAGTCTGCGTTTTAAAAAAATATTCTGCAATTTTAAAAACAGAAAAAGCATGTTTGGCAGCCAAGGTTACCACGTACGTACAACTGGGTAGGTTGCGCTTTAGCCGAGGGTCCTGAATAGGTCCAACCACATGTAGGAATGCCTTTTCTGATTCATACACAGGTGTACATAGGGCTGCAGAAGTCCTAATTAGGTTATATCTAGCCTGCAGGTCTCCAGTTTGAAGCCTCTGGTTTGGGAGAAACTTGCTTTCTCTGTTCCAGCAAGTCTTTCCGTAAGCTAGCGTGAACAGCTTACAAAGCACACTCAGTTCAATGCAATCAGCCCTCTCACCTGTAATGGAAGCCCTAGGTCCCCTATGGCTGGTGTCCAGGCACACAGGGTGAGGGAGGTGTGAGTGGGCATTTTAAATTCTGGCTGCTGGGCACTTCTAAACAGGTGCTATTTACATGGTGCCTGTTGTCATGAACTACAGCATTACCTGATTTTACAGGCAGCCATGCAAAATATAATAGCATGATTCTTGTCCACCCAAAGGAAGGAATAAAAACAAAAGCAGGGTAAAATTACACATTATGAACACTCACTACACTGCACGCATTAACACTAGTAATTTGGAAGGGAGCAAGTGTCTAAGCTATCATTAGAGGCTCTAATATATTTCTCTAGCATAGTTTTACATAGAGGCTATTTCATGAACCACTCCTTGCTGAAGTTCCTGTTTTTCTTTCCTTCTCTTGGAAAGGGAGAAGAGTTTCCTTCTTTCCTTCCTTGTTCCAAGGCAACAAAAATCAGTGGAAAGGTATTTTGGGTTTCCCTACCAGAATGGCAGGCTTCCATTCTCCCTGCTGGGCCTATGAGAAACACAATCAAACCAGGCTTTCAGGGGGAGTGGTGAACTCTCAAGTATGCTCTGTGCCATGGAAAAGAGGAAGGAGTTCCCTGGACTGAAGGGTCTGATTCTGGTCGTAAATGTGTTTCACAGCTTGTGGGGCCCCAAGACTCTGCTTGCGGCAGTGAGTATCCGCTGGCTTTTGCTAGCTGGCCATGATAGGCCAAACAAAGCACACACTGAGTAGAGTTGGGGCCAATGGCTTATACCTAATTCAGGCATTCCAAGGACGCACGAGCCATAGTCTCTGTTTGTCTACAGAGCGCACAGAGACGAAATGTGACGAGGCAAGGCTTCTCTTTTAAAGAAATCTTTTCTAGTACATTATCGATAAGACTTCCCTCTTTGCTTTTCTTTTTGCTTCTTTTTTTTGTTTTGGCTTCTCTTAATTTTCTTTTGCTGCCATTAGGTTTTGCCATTGCAGTTTCAACGTGCCTCTCCACACTTCCCCCCGTGGGAGTTGAGTTATGTTGTGCCTCGAGGGGGCCAGTCTCCAAAAAGAAGGGAAAGAGGGGGGAAAGCCTATTAGAAACCTAATGAGCCTCTTTAGTTTCTTACTTTTTTTTTTTTTTTCCTGGCCTTGTGCATAATTTGGAGAAGAGAGAAGGAATTTGTGTACATTGCTGTTAGGGAGCCTGCTCTGTGGCACGTCAGTGGGGGACATTAAAGGATTAGTGCTTCCAGCCAGTGACCAGAATTCAGTGGGCATTCACTAATGTAGTGGCTCTCAACTTATGTGTGTATTGGAAGCTCTCTGAAGATTTTGGCTCAATAGGTCTTGGTCTCAGCACCTGTGGTTTTTAAATCTTCAAAGGCGATTTTGACAGATAGCCAAAGAAGGAAATGTATGTTTGTTAGATGGAGAGACAATTGAATGAAGGAAGGACTAAAAGTGCAACCAGACCAAGAAACAGTTGTATTAAAGCTGAGACAAGAATTCCTTGCCATCACAAGGTGAGCCTGAATTTAAAGTGTTTCGCCTCCACTGGCATGTGGAGAAGACCTCAAGCCAGACATAAGAGAGACACGTTTTAGAATCATAGAGCCAATTCATCAAGAAGACATAATCCTAAATATATGTGCATCTAAGAGCATGTTATCAGTGTTGGCCGTGTTATGGCTCATCGTGTTCTAGGCTTGATGCAGGACTGATAGGATTGTAAATGGGTGTCTCTTGCTCCAACCATTTACTCGCTTAATGAATATGTATTGTGATTCTCTTGAACAGCCATAGAAAGCACACACACGGATTAAAGATCCATAGAGAAGAGAAAATGAAATCCGAAAAAGTACTCAGTGAATACAAAAGAAGGCAGGAAAAGAGGATCGAGGATTAGAGAATAGAAGAAGAATAACAAAAATCACAAAACGGTAGATTTAAACCCGGTTTTTATCCATACTTCTATTACATTTAAGTGGAATAAATACTCCAGATCCAAAGCCAAGATTATCAGTTACTCTATATACTAACTAACTAGAATTAAAATAAAAATTTGAAAAAGAAAAAGAAAGCAAGGTCATCTGAATGGCTACACAACTAAATTCTGTCTACAGCTGATGTACGTTAAATATAAAAATGCAGGTAAATGGGAAGTCAAAAGAGGAAAAAGATGTACCATGCAAACACTACTCATAAGAAACTGGTATGCGTCTGTTAATCAGACAAAGAAGACCTCAAACCAGACATAAGAGAGAGACATTGTAGAATCATAGAGCCAATTCATCAAGAAGGCATAATCCTAAATATATGTGCATCTAATAGCGAATCAAACTACATGCAGCGAAAACTGACAAAACTAAAGACAGAAATAGATCAATCCGCGTCAGAATTGGAGACCTTGACATTCTTTTTTTATCTGAAACAACACTGAACAACACTGTCTGAACAACTTGTTATCTGAACAACACTGTCAACCAACATAACGTAATAGACATTATGGAATTCTTATAGTCAACAGATGCAGAATATACATCTTATAAGGACACATTAAAGATTAACCAAATGGACCATATTCTGGACTATAAAACAAGCCCCCCAGAATTTTAAAGATTGAAAGAATATAAACTATGTTCTCTGACCAACGGAAAATTAAATTAGAAGTCAGTAATAAAAATGTATCTACAAATTCCCCCAAATATTTTTAAATCAAACAACCCATGCTTCAGAGAAGAATTTATAAAGGAAATTAGAAAATATTTTGAAATAAATGATAGTTAAAACACAAGTATCAAAATTTGTAGAGTACAACTAAAGTGATGCTGAGAGAGAAAATCGTATCTTTAAATGCTCATATTAGCAAAGAAGAAAGGTCTAAAATAAATTAATAAATAAGGAATGGAAAACAGTAGATAAATATCAAGTTCCAAAGCTGATTATCATTTAACAAATAGTGATAACACTGATAAACTACTAACAACACTGATCAAGAAAGAGAAAACACAAAACCAGTATTAAAGATGAAAGAGGTTATTGATCCTCTGTGCCACCAAATTTTACAACTTGCATAAAAACACAGCTTATCAAAACTAATTAAAAGAGACAGATGACCTGAATAACTCTAAATATTCATTAAAAATTAAACTCATAATTAAAATCCTTTTCACAAAGAAACTTCTGTCTCCAGAACTTCGCTGGTGAATTCTATTAAATGTTTAAGGAAGAAATAATTCAAATCTTATACAGACTTATTAAAAAAAAATGAGCAGGGATTTTCTAATTCATTTTATCAAGCCAGCACAACAAAACCTGAGAATGGCGTTGCAAGAAAAGAAAACTGCAGGTCGTAATAACTCATTAAATAGACTCAAAAACACCTTACCGTATTATTAGCAATAAATACAGCGATATATTAAAAATATAATATATCAATACCAAGTGGGTTTAATTCCAGGAATGTAAGTTTGTTTTAACATTTGAAAAACCAATGTAATTCATCACGTGACAGGGTAAAAAGAAAACTCGTATGATGATCTCAGAAGGTACAGAAAAAGCATTTGGACAAAACCCAGTACACGTTTATGATTACAAAAGAGGAAGAGGAACCTGCGAGAAACTTAGGAATAGAAAAGAATTTCTTCAATTTGGTATAGGGCATCTCTGAAAAAGATGTCACCATTCATAATGGTAAAATAGCATCATTTGCTAACAGCACTCATAGTGGTGAAAGATTGAAAACATTCACACTAACATTGAGAACAGGCAAATATTTCTACTCTAAACCGTTTCTCCTCAACACTGTGGTGGAGTTCAACGTATTGAAACATTGATAATGATGAAGCAAAACCAGTCACAGTGACACGATTGCATATATAAAGGAATCTTAAAATATTAATTGATCTGGGATGTGAATTCAGCATCACAGTATCTGTATCAAAAGTCATGTCAGTATCAAAAAAATACATCTCAGTATCAAAAGTTAGTGTACAAAAATAAATTTTACCTCTGTATATTAGCAGCGATCCGAAAATAGAATTTTAAAAATACCATCAATAATAGCATAAAACCTACCATTGTCTAGAAATAAATTGAACAAAAGATGTAAAAGACCTCTACACTGAAGTCCATGAAATACTGTTGAGGAAAAAGTAGAGACCTTACTAAATATGGTTTTACTCTGCTCATGGAGTTTGCAGAAAGTCCAGAAATAAATCCACACATATATGTGGTCAATTGTTTTTTTCAAGAAAACACCAATGCAGTTCAATGGGAGGAGGAAAGTCTTTTCAACAAATGATACTGGATAACTGTGGGAAAAAAAATGAACTGCCAGTCATACCTCACACCGTATACAGAATTAACTAGAAGTAGATTACAGCTCGAAATGTAAAAGCTGAAACTATGAAGCTCTTAGATGAATAAAATAGGCAAATATCTTTGTGACCCAGGCATATGCAAAGATTTTTTGGACACAAGGCAAAATGCAAAAATTATATAGAAAAAGATAAACTTCATTTCATTAAAATTAACTCCTGTTCCTTAATAGTCACAAGTTCAGAAATGAAAATGCAAAGCACAGAATAGGGAAAACATTCAAAACCATTTCCATAAAGTGTTCCACATAAATCCATAAGAACTGCTTTGCAACCCTCTCGGGAGCTTCCTGAGTGTAATCTGAAACTGGTCCCTCTTGTACTCAAGAGGGCAGAGAGAGAGAGAGAGAGAAAAAAGAGGCCACTCCCAGTTGGTAGGTGGCAGTTTTAGTAAGTAAAGGGAACTTACATACAAAGCTTGTCTTGGGCGGCACCAAGATGAATGCATCCCTGTACTGGCCCATCAAGTCTTAAAAATTCTCGAAGAGGCCTTAACTGGGTCCAGTCCTGTACACATGCAGGTGTTTTCAACACCACATCCCTATGTCAAAGGCTATGTCCTTTGAGCAGCCTCTGGGATCAGGAAAGGCGAGTTGAACCCACAGTCCAAGGACAGGAAAAGGGGTGGGGAGTCTCTGAGTGCTTGGGGTCACAGGTCAACTGGTGGTCGTGTCTCTTTGACATCCCTCATCACTTGTATCCATAATATTTAAAGAACTTTTACAAATAAATAACAAAAAGAGAACCCAATACAAAATGTTCAAAGGATTTAGACAATTCACAAAAAAGGATATATGAAAGACTGCTAAGTACATGAAAAGATGCTTGACATCACAAGCCTGCTGGGGAATGCAAATTAAAACCATAATAGGAAATTACTATATATTCCCTAAAATGTATAACATTTAAAAAGACTAATACAAAGGATTCAGAGTGACTGGACTGCTCATGTATTGTTGGTGGAGGTGTAAAATTACATAAGTACTTTGGAAAACTGGCAGTTTCTTATAAAATTAAATGTACACCTATCTTATGATCCAGCAATTCAACTTCCACTTATTTACCCAAGAAAAATGGAAGCATAGTTCTGCAAAATGACTTGTGTAAAAAAATGTTCTTTGCAGCTTTATTCATCATAGTAAAAAATCCAAAACAACATGTTTAAATTTTCTTGTTGCCCATTAACAGGAAAATGGATAAATAAATTGTGGTAAATTCACACAATGGCATAGTGTGCGGCAAAAATGGAACAAAATTACTCATCTAGATAACACATGGGTATATCGCAGAAATATGATGATTGATTCACTCAGGACACAAACTAGTTCATACTGTATGTTACCATTTATATGAAGTTGAAGGACGGAGAGAACCAATCTATGAGGATAGAAATCAAAATAGTGGTTGCCTCTGGTCAGAAAAGGGGTAAAAGTGGAAAGGGACACAAGGATGATGGGAATGCTCTGTACTTTGACTTGCTATTATATGCTTACCAGAATTTGCTGACATGTCCACTCAGGATTTGTGCATTTTACTGTATGCAGTTCAATCTAAGGAAGGAAAGTGTAGACATCCACTGTGCTAGACCCTGGGAATAGCGTAGTGAGCAACACAGACCTAGTCCCTGCCCTTAGGGATCTTAGTAAGTAGAGAAGGAGAAAGATGTCAATGAAGAACACACAATTGAAAATTTGAAAAATATAGATGAGTGAAATGTTTGAGAGGGAAGATGAGTGTAAAACAGGTGTGAACAGCAGTTCCTAAACTCCGATGTGCAAGAGCTATGACATTCTTTCCTTTTAACTCATCTTCGTTCTCCCCCATCTGGGGAGGTGGGAAGTTCTGTCTCCCTTGGGGCTGCCTCCCCCTTCCTGGTCACTGCAGCCTAGGGGGTTCCGGTGGTACGTGGACAGTGCAGTAAAAGGGCCTCTAGTTTCCAAGCTCCCATAGCTGTTATGGTCATTGCTTGGTATCTTTTTCTGACTAGTGTGGAAATGTCCTTGAAGGGCAGAGGCATGCTGCTGTTGGACCCATAAGAAGTTCTCTAGGGATGCCATGCGGCCATCCATTGAAGGTCTTGCCATCTCTTCAGGGGGGCTGTCTGGGAGCAGAGAGAAGGTCTCTACTGCTTATAGGATTTGTCACTGTCTCACGCTCTATATCATCTCTCTGGACGCCTGGCATTATCTCTTCGATAGGCTTAAACTGCTGGCAAAGACAGGACGCTTTTGCTCTTTGCTCTGTAAAACTTGGTAATGCAAGGAAGAATAAAAAGGCCAAGCCATAGGCTTGAAATGTGAGAAAGAAAGGAAAAAAATCACATCTGTATATGTACTACAAACATTCAATGAATTATCCTGCCTGAGATTATATACTAGAGCAAAGTGATGCAGTCAGGGAAGCTGGGGAAGAGGTTGTCTGGGGAACTAATGATGGAATCAGACTTTTTGAAGAGGTGGAACTAACTATGTAATGCAGGATAGGGGAAAGGGTGTTTGGGGAACTATGATGGTGTAGGTCAAGGCCCTGTGTTGAGGGGGAACATGCTGTATTCAAAGAACCGAAAGGAGACTAGGGAAGCTGCTTTTCAGTGAACAAAGCAAAGAGATCCATGATGAGACCAGAGAGGCTGGCAGGGGCCAGTATACATGGGAGGCCCAGTATTTCCATCCTGATCTTAGGGCAAATGGGAAGCCATTGAAGGTTCCAAACTCCTTTTTCTCCTCCCTTAAACAAAAATTAATTTGGCTGTAGTCTTTATTTAAAGCAGGGCTGGTCCTCAGTTCTACCCACTGCTGAGGCTGCTTCTCAATGGCGTCAGGAGCCCCAATACACTTTGTAGACTCAGAAGGGCAACTGACCTCAGAGGTGGGCACACCCGCGCCTACAGATAGGAGTCAACATTGTACCCCAACCAGCTCTTATGACTGCATATTTCTGCAACTTGGGATATGTGATCATTTTCCCATTTGATTCGAAGTAGTTAGGCGAAATGGCTGGAGAACTAAAAGTAATTCAGGTTATAAATGGGAATGCTAACCATATGATGGGTTGCTATAAAGGAAGACCAACATTAATGTGCTGTAATATGCAATTTGAACTCGCAGAGGAGTGAATTATGTACTGCAATAATAAGGAGGCAAAAAAGTTATGTGAGTACTTACTGTAGGGATAGCTGTTTCTACAGTGAGGCTTTTACAATCCTGGTGCATGTCTGTGCATAATTTCCATATGGTTCCCAGGTATCATATGTTATATCTAAAGACAGAAAGAGGTTAGTGTCCAAAGGAGGAAAAATCTGCTATTAAACTCATTAATTTGAGAGTTCTGGTTGTAGAACGATTGTGAAGGACAATCGCTTCTTGGCTTGAATGTGGTCTTTGCTGTAATTCGAAGTGTGAACGTGTGAAAATATTGAGTGCATCTGCTAAGTGAAGCGAAACGTAGAGTGAAACTTTATTTATTTAACCTTGTCTTGTCAATAATAAGGATGGGGAATCTATGAAGAAGGGAAGAGTCCTTCTTAAAATAGAAGCTGAAAGTGGAAATAAAATGTAACGATGTACTTAAAATACTGAATAGAATCTGTTTTAATTTCTATTTTACAGCACCTCCAAGTACTTTAGAAGCCCAGATTTACATATCAGTTATAAATCAGTTGCTTATTCCAAAAGTATTTTTGTTAGGCAGTAGTTTGAACTTGTTACCGTAGTTTGAATGTCTACATGTTCCTAAAAGTAACACAACCAGCTGCGTTTCTTGAAATATACTCTAGAATTTTTCCCTAGCTCAGAATGAATGTCCTACTTCCCTAAGCAATTCTACCCACTGAAGCTTTGGCCGAAGTGGGGAGTCACATCGTTGGCAGGCAGACCCTAATGATGGCAGAGAGTCAGAAGGCCGGGTCTCTGGCCAGGAGGAATAGCACGGTGCCAGAGGTGTGAGCTCTGTGTTTTAATTTTGCCGATGTCGCTGGAAGAAGAACTGGGCTGCAGGGCACCATCGCAGACCTTTGGTGTCTAGCTTCTGCTGAGCTCCACATCGCTGCTTTGTTGCTGATGGCTCGATTTCTTCATCAGTAAGACTCTTTCAGCTTCTAACTTTGGCCTTTGTCCAGAAGGGGGGAGGTGTGAAGGGGAAGCTCGCTCTTAGACTCCCTTTCTTGAGGTCTTCTGTAAGTGCTGTCTTGTCTCTCCTTCCTTCCATTTATGAACGCCTGACTCTCCCCCTTGCCCAGCCTCTTCCCTCTCAAGTATTTTCAATATCTCCTCACTGACGACTTCTCCCTACTCAGCCGCTCAGTTTCTCTCCGACCCTGAATGACTCTTGCTCTACAGAATTTACAGGATCACCTTCTGGCTGTTGCCATCTTCCTCTTTTTGCAATTTGACAATCTTTTGCTGTGTCTCAGAACAGGTAGGGAAGTACCCATTCAAATGGCGGGGACCTGGGGCAGAGCTTCAGAGACTGACTCTCTCCTGAAACTTTCCTTACCAGGCAGGTGCTCAGCTGCCCTCTCTTAATTGCACCCCTGTCCCCCTATAAGTCTTTTTCTTTTCCTGTCTCGTCTTTATTTGGTATTGTTAAAGGATTTGCCATTCCTTAAAAATGTACCAACATTTATTTATTTATTTATTTATTTATTTATTTATTTATTTTTAATCTTTATTTATTTTTGAGACAGAGAGAGACAGAGCATGAGCAGGGAAGGGGCAGAGACAGAGGGAGACACAGAATCCGAAGCAGGCTCCAGGCTCTGAGCTGTCAGCACAGAGCCCGACGCGGGGCTCGAACTCACGAGCTGTGAGATCACGACCTGAGCCGAAGTCGGATGCTCAACCGACTGAGCCACCCAGGCGCCCCCAAAATGTACCAACTTTTAAAATCTGTGTGTCACATATGCTCATTATAGAAAACACTAGATGTTTACTAGCAAAAGGTAAACGATAAAACTTCTCGTTTATCCTTTGAGACATTTTATGCGCATAAACATCAGTACTAGTGGTGTAAGCAGTTAAGAAGAGCATATGGGCTATGGGCCAGAGTGTGAATTTAAGAGCCGGGCTCTGCACTTACTGGCTGTGTGACCTCAGGCCCATTAGTAACTTCTCTGTGTCCTGGCGGTTTCATCTTTTTTTTTTTTTCTTTTTTTGTTGAAGTGTGGTTGACACACAATGTCACATTAGTTTCAGGTATACACCATGGCGACTCCACAAGTCTCTACTGCCATGCCCACGACACGTGTAGCTACCATCTGTCACCAAACAACACGATTTCCACTACCACCGACTGTGTTCCCTATGCTGTACCTTTCATTCTTGTGACTTATTTATTCCAAATCTGGAAGCCTCTACCTCTCACTCCCCTTCAGTCATGTTGCCCATCATTGCAGCCTCCTCCCCTTTGGCAACAACCAGTGTGCGCTCTGTATTTACCAGCGGTGTCATCTTTAAAATGTGCGAACAGTAGTAATATTTGTAAAGTATTGAGAACCATGTCTGGAATGAGGAAGGCCCTCAGTAAATGTGCTATTATATCATTTATAAAGAAACGCGATCATGCTACATGTGGAACTTTGCAGCTTGCGTTTTCACTTAATATACATTTTGCACATTTTTCATGTGACTGAATGACTAATCTGCTTATGTAATGCTCCATTGTGTAGCTGAACTTGAATTTATTTAATGTTCCTTAGATGACTTGTTTCCAATTTTGTGAAACAACACGGCAATTAACGTCCTAGTCCATGCCTACGTCTTTGTACACATCCATGGTTTCTAGAAATGTGATTTAAGGGTCAACAGATAGGCACATTTTATTTTTTTAATTAAAAAATTTTTAATGTTTATTTTTGAGAGAGAGAGAGAGAGAGTGAGCAGGGGAAGGGCAGAGAGAGAGAGGGAGACACAGAATCTGAAGCAGGCTCCAGGCTCTGAGCTGTCAGCACAGAGTTCATGGTTGGGGCTCAAACCCATGAGCCGCGAGATCATGACCTGAGCCGAAGTCAGACACTTAACCAGCTGAGCCACCCAGGTGCCCCCAGATATGCACATTTTAAAGACTTGATTTAAACTGCTAAAACGATCTCCAGATTATACTCCCATCAATAAAGTCAGTTGTGTTTTTTGTTTTTTTTTTTAACATTAATTCCTTCAAAAGACCCCCGGAAGCTTCCCATTCACTGTATTCCACTGTGTCTGCTGTGGCTAACTCTTCTGCATTTATGGGTTTCTAATAGATATTATGCCAGATGCTGATTTTCAGAATGTTATAGCAAGGCATGGTCATGAGTATGAGGCTTCAGGAAAGGGGTCCTTAGATTAGCTAAAGTGGCTTGAGAATATAACTGAACCCCATAGGATGCTCTTAATGAAGAGATTCTCAAGTATAGCTGCACATTAGAATCTCCTGGGGGAACATTCTATGCTTGGCTCTGGACTCAGTGGATCTGGGGTGGGGCCCAGGCATTGAATGATTTAAAAAGCTTTCCAGATGATTCTAATATGCAGTCTGGGTTGAAGACATTAATGGATTGAATTTCTTTAATTACAGACGAGATTACCTGAATTCATCACATCTGTTTTCGTACACCTGCTGTAGGTATCGTCTTGGTACTACATTCAGTCATTCCCTTCTTCTTTGTGAATATAAAAAAAGAACTATTTCAAAAAATTGGCAGTATCTGAAAACTCAGGTTAAATATTTTCTTGCTATTCACTTCTCTTTCAGTTACACTGTAGACCGCTTCCTAACATTAATCTTACTGCTAACATCAATCATCTCTCTTTTGATCAGACCTCTTCTTCAAGACACTAAATATCTCTCTTTTCAGGTGGTTCCATCTACTATTGTGCTTCATAAGTTGAGTGTGATGTAAATGTCATTGGTTCTATTTTGTTGCTTTTATAAGACAACCTGAGCACTAGCCATATTTGTTGGAAATGTGAGTTCTTGATGGAGCTCGTTGAACCAGAGATTTGACTCTTTTGGAAATTTATAAGCTGTAGGAAATCTCTTAGGTAATGACTCCCAGTGTAAAACCAGGCAAGGCGTTTGATAAAAATGCTTTGCAGTAGCATGTTACTGAGTTTTCACAAGTTAATTCAAAAAGAAATACAAAAGGCTAATCTCCCTACAAAAAGATACTTAATCATACTCTATAGTTAGAGAAGCAAATGAAATTGACAATGGTGTGTAGTCATTAATAATGCATTAGTAAGTCAGATAAGAAGTCAGATTTATAGGTCAGCATAGTAAGGGGGTAAGGGGATATGTACTCTTACAACTTTGGGTGAAAATGCATATTGGTAAAACCATTTTGAAGAGCGATCTGGCAATATTTACTAATGTTAGTAATAAAATCTCCTTTGACCCTAAAATTCCTTATTTAGGAAGTTACTTTATGGATATTCTTATAAACCTACACCAAGACAGATGCATTAAATTATTTGAGTATTGAATGTAATACCAAAATATTGGTAACAACTTACATGTTCATTAACAGGAGACTAGCTTTTTAAAAAAAATTTTTTTTTTAATGTTTATTTTTGAGAGAGAGAGAGAGACAGAGAGAGAGAGAGAGAGAGCACGAGCAGGGGACGGGCAGAGAGAGAGCGAGACACAGAATCCGAAGCAGCTCCAGGCTCTGAGCTGTCAGCACAGAGCCCAACGCAGGACTCGAACCCACAGACCGCGAGATCATGACCTGAGCCAAAGTCGGACATTCAACCGACTGAGCCACCCAGGTGCCCCAGCAGGGGACTAGCTTTATGAACACACAGCACATCCATCCAGCTGTTACAGATCTGTATTAGAGTGGTATGTATAGACATAGAAATACTGCTGTGATGTGTAATCAAACAAAATAAGCAATGATCACTAGGATTGCATTTGTTTAAATTAAAAAACAAAATCATAAATGTGAGTTAACATCCTTTTTATTTGGGA
Source organism: Neofelis nebulosa (assembly GCF_028018385.1). Classification (NCBI taxonomy): domain Eukaryota; kingdom Metazoa; phylum Chordata; class Mammalia; order Carnivora; family Felidae; genus Neofelis; species Neofelis nebulosa. The sequence continues at coordinate 30,359,901 of NC_080798.1, read as the reverse complement.
GGATAAACAAGAAACCGTTAACAATAGAAATCTTTGAAATGCAAAGGGTTAGGAAAGAGCAGAGACTTGTACATTTTAATTTTGTACCTTTCTGTACTTTGGGGATTTTTAAACAACATTTATGTGTTATTTCTTTCTCACAAATTAGGTAAAATACCATGATGGTTGTAGGATCTGCCTAAACACTTTGAAATTTGGAAAAAAAGAGAAAATTTACAGAAAATGCTTCACACATATTTCTGAGGGGTTAATGAGGAAGAACGCCACATTTGATGTTAAGTGGTCTGGCACAGTGTTCCCCCTGAACTAATTGTTCTCCAAAGCATACATTTCAAAAGTGATCCTCTGGTGAGTGTGCAAGGATTGATTATGTTACTCTTGTTATCTTTTTTTTTTTTTTTTTTTCTATATCTGAAACATTTCCTTGAGAAAATGTTACCTTCCAGTTGGGTCAAGTCATACAGTGATTTGGAAAAGAAAGTTGGGATTGATGAACAAATTTTTCTCTCCTATCCTCTGTTCCCTTGCCTTTGGTATATCAGAAGTTTTAGGGAACACCAGGTAGAATGGTTTAGCATGAGTGTCATTCTCATTGCTTTAATTGTAGTCTGTATCACAAACATCCAGATATTTAGGGAACAATACCCCAGATCTTTATGTGAATATCCTGATGACTCTTGAAAGGCAGTATTTAAAAGAAACACACCAACCAAGCTTTTCATCTCTAATGCCAACCTTGTTCTCCCCCCTGTCTTTCACCCCTGACCCTGTCCCTTCCTACACCATGACCTTCTCATCAGTGTTCACTATACCCCCGTTTCCTTTCTGCCCCATTACCATTGCCCTGCCCTTTATGAATCCATGCCGGGGTTAAAGAGCAGGAAGTTTTGCGGTTTCCTAGTAATCTACCCTGCAAAACCTATGGGAATCATTTCCCTAAAGTGTCATTTCTTTCCTGGTGCCTCTGATTCTGCATCGATAGAGGTTGCCTATGAGGTTGAGTCCACGTTCCTTAGCCTTATATTCAGACTCATTCTAGATTCAGCAAGTCTTTCTTGGTTGAACCCAGAACTCGAAACCCCCTGAATTCTCTTGCATTCAAACACACACTCACATTCACAGATTGTTCTTATTAGGTCCAGTCCTCACTAATGAACTGAATTTCATGGTATCTTGAATTTAGTGACATGCAGTTTTTAATGGTCATCTAAATGGTGTCGTGCAAATTTATATATACATATGTGCAGACAAGTGTACAAAGATGTTCCTAAGATTTATTTACCAAAAACAAACTTAGTTACCCAACGAGACAATATGAATTGGAAGACACTGAAATGCCAGTGGATGGCACATCCAAATCCCTTTTGGAGTAGGGTTAAGATTTCATCAAGAAGATGAGGTCAGCTACGAAGAATGGAGTAGTTGTAATTTCTTTACCTAACTTCAGCGTTCCGTGTAAATTTTCTATCTTGTTACACAGGCCTGCTCTTGATAGATTCCTTAAGTGGAGTGGCTGCACCTTATTTCTCTGGAATCCCCTAGTACCATATGTACTTCTGAGAATAGTTGTCAGGGCATCCAGTTCTAGAACCCACGCCATACGGGTTCTGATAGGTTCTTATCTAGTCATACAGCCAGTCCCAAGGAAGAAGTGCAAATTTGCAGGTTTCCAGGCCAGTGCACAGAGTTCTTGGTAGCTTATGAGACTGTGTGCTCCTTTCACTATAGAAACCACATACTTGTAGAACTGCCTTCATAGACCATGTCAGTGCCCTCTGCTTCTTGGGATCAGTCTCAGTCATCATCAGTATTAGGGAAGGCATCATTTTCTTAACCATTGAAAAAAGGATTCAGTTAAGGTGTGGACAGTAGCGGTGTGGTCCAAAAGCGATTTTCTGTGTTGCAAAAGCCTAATAGAAGCTATAGACTTGCCTCCAGTGGTACCACATTGCTTATTATGGAGTCAATGCAGTTTGTTGGACAAAATTTTGGCAAATGCGGAGTTTGTAGAGGGAAATAAATGAAAGTGGTCCATGGTGGAGTCTAGTTGGTCTCTATGTGCTTTCCAAGCCCCCTTGACATTCTTTAACCCAACTGGTCCATGAGCTTGATAGGCTGAGTAAGATACTCTCATTTCACCTGCCATTTTTTCTCTTAAGGGCCTAAACACACTTTCGGCATTTGCGCAGTGCCTCTGTCTTGAGCGGACACCCTGACCTGAGGTTGACAGCATCACTCACCTGTTTTGAATCTTCACTCCTCGGTCTGAACCCAAAAGGCTGGAAAGTGCCCTTCCTTCCTTCCTTCCTTCTGCTTTCCCCTCCTCCTCCTTCTGTATTTCCTCCTCCTCCTCCTCCTTCCCTTCCTCCTCCCCTTCCTCTGTCTTTTCCTCCTCCTCCTCCTCCTCCTTTCTCTCTCTCTCTCTCTCTCTCTCTCTCTCTCTCTCTCTCTCTCTCAGCTTGGACCTGTCAGTGCAATTTTCTGTTTGTTTTACTTCCTAGATCTCTTCTCTTTCATCTCTTCTCTTCTCTTCTCTTCATCTTTCCGGTGCCTCTCCCTGAAGCTATGCGAATTTTGCTCCTTGCGCTTGCTTGGATTCAACTTTATCAACACGGGAGTCCTAAAACCCACTTGCGTTCTTCTTTTAAAAGGCTGACGGTTATTTGGATATTGAGTTTCAGCAGCGCACTGGTCACCGTAGGGTGGCAGTTTTAAGCTGTGCCTCTTACAGCCCTCCTTATGATTGGTCCTGGTAATTTTATAAGTGCATACTAGCTAGTAAAGTACAATTAACATTTAATCATCAAAAATGTAAAGAGTCCATTGTACCTCCCTCATCTTAATGATAAGCAAAACCTTTTATGTTCCGATGTCTTAACAGTTAGCTGCATGAGTGCTAAATGTTGCTTTTAATTAAACACTAAAGAATGTAACACCCTTTCTGGTATCGTTATAAATTTTGATGGGGTACAACAATTTGATTCTTTAAAAATTAATTGCCTAGGAGTATGTTTAAGTAGTATTGATTATGTTGGTGCCTCGTGTTGATCTGTGATACTTAACCCAACATTTAAAATATCTTTTTTCCATTATATGTTGTGATGCAAGAGTAAAAGCAAAGTACAAAACAAATAGGCACTTGAATTCTAATAGCAATAAGCAATAAATGTCAGGCATCTGGAAATTATGGTTGCAATTTCATCAGAGCACACTTTGTTCTTCTATTATGCCTGCATGAATTTTGCTACAGGCAAAATCTATTACAGATAACAGTTAAGAACCTTTCTAATCTACACAGATAGTCATGGCAAAATGCTAGAAAACTAAATGTTGGAAAATGTAATATTGCAGCGGAAAATTGACACTTGTGGAAAATAATGTGGTCCTATTTAGAGCCACAAATGATAATCATTTCTTTAAGATCGTGGTGTGGCGGATGTTTCTGTGATGGGTGACCCGGATGAAGGACACAGCACTGGGAACGAATCCTGTTCTGGGGCCTGGTGTGTGCACCTATAGGTAGATGCTTATCTGTAAATTGAGGGGTGGGGCGTGTGCTTAATGATCGCTACCTGAAATTGTAATTACAAAGTCAGATTGCACGTGAGAAGCCTGGGTTTTTTCCACTGCCCTTGGGTACACTGGAGAGGAATATTTCTATTCTGGGGCCAGTCGACTCCCCTCAGGAGAAAGATTAGTTAGTATTCACCACTCTTGATGGCACACAGCGACCCTGGGTAGTTGCTTGGTAAATTTACTAACTGAGCTTTCAGGAAATTGGCTTCTGGCTATTAACTTGGAGAAATGGCTTTTCTGCACTTAACTCCAGCTTAACCTGCATCTTCTAGATCTCAGAGCATTAGAACTAGGGTTTGAAGTTGTGAAGTCTGCCATTCACCTTATTATCCTTATCCGCTTTATTTTTCACATCCCTTCAATACATGTAAAAGCATTACCACCTGGATCGGTTATCTATTGCTGTGTAACCAACTGCCCCCAAATTTTAGCAGCTTAAAGCAACACATGTTTATCGTCCCACAGCTTCTGCAGATCAGGAACTTGGGAGCAGCTCAGATGGGTGGCTCTGGCTTGGGGTGTCATGAAGTTACAGTCAAGATGTCAGCCGGGGCTGCGGTCAGCTAAAGACTTGACTTCCAGCTGGGGATGGAGGGTCATCTTCGAAAAGGAGAGCTACTGGCAAGAGGTCTCAACTCCTCGAAGGTTATCGGCAGGAGGCATCCGTTCATTGCCACGTGGGTCTCTTCACAGAACTGCTTCAGCGAACCCACAACAAGGCCTCTGGTTTTTCCAAGAGCAGTTGATTCAAGACTGGGGGATGGGAACGACAGCGCCTTTTATGTCAGAGCCTGAAGAGTCACTCCCTGTCACTTCTGCTGTATTCTGTCTGTTAGAAGTAAGTCATTGAGTCCTGCCCATATTGAGGGGGAGAACTAAACTCTGTCTCTTGAAGAGAGGCACGTCAAAGGATCTGGGGACGTATTGTAAAACCACCACACCACCTAGACAGGGCTTGGGCTCCCAGGACAGACCTGCTTTCCAGGCCTGCTCCCGCTGCAAGTTGTCCGAAAAGACCTCCTGTGCGTCTTGGACCCACATTCTTCTTCCTTCTCTCACATCCACATAACACCGTGTCACCACTTTGAACGGTTGTTTTTGACTGCTGTGAATTATTTTAAGTGTGTATTTTTTTTCTCCCCAATAAAATGTTAGGTCTCTCAAGGCAAAGGTTGTGCCTTACAACTTCTCTGTAGGCCATTCCATGTTAAGCTAATAGCTGGTGCTTGATAAATAAGCGTGGGGGGCTGCTGAGGGTGGTGAGTGAGAGCAGGGCTTTGGAGCAAAGGGACCCTGAAGTTCAAATTCTGGCTCCACTGTGGTTATCAGCTTGGGGAAGCTGATACACAGGAGCCTGTTATGAAGATGTAATGAATTCATGCATGTTGAGAATGTAGGAAGTGACACACAAATTGTAGGGATGGCCGTGTTATTACAGTTTACAGTCATTTCGCCTGTCCATAGGCCACTCTTTGTTGTGTGGGATGGACCGACGTGGATCCTTGTCCTGCCAACTTCCTGTGTGACATCGGGCAATTTGTTTCTTTTCTTAGCTTCAGTTTCCTGATCTGTGAAATGAAGGTATTGTACCAGATTATTTCCATGACACTTTGCAGCAATATTCTTTAATACAGATGTAAGTAAAGAGAAGAGATTTTCTTTTTAATCCAGGCAAATTCTGCAGGACATACCATGTTAAATCTTACAGAGAAGGACATGGGGTCAGAAGATAAGACCCCTGCGTCAGGCCTGTCTGCAAGGAAAGATAGAGACTAATATTTTTGGCGTGCTTACTAAGTGTTCGGGTCTCTGCATATGTAGCACCGTTAAGTATAGTTATCCCTGTGGACCTCTCGTCTCTTCCTTCGACTCATCCCAGACGGTCCGCCGTCCAAGATCCCCAGCAAAGATGGAGGTGTCAGGTCTCCATGGCTGATAAATACTAGCAGGAAGACTTGGATCCAATTCTGTATGATTCTAATCCCAGATCCTTTCCATGACCCCTGGCTACCTCGAGTTGAGAAGGGGGTAACCTCTCAAGTGATTCAACCTCAGCCTATCCTTCTGTATATGGCAACAGCAGTACTCAGGTAGCCGAGGAGAAGCAGCAGTGAGGTAATTTCTGTAGCCGGATAGGTGTGTCTGGGTCAAGTTGAAAGGAATTATCTGGAATCCTTTTAGTCCCTTTTAAATTTTTTTTTTTCCAACGTTTTTTATTTATTTTTGGGACAGAGAGAGACAGAGCATGAACGGGGGAGGGGCAGAGAGAGAGGGAGACACAGAATCGGAAACAGGCTCCAGGCTCCGAGCCATCGGCCCAGAGCCCGACGCGGGGCTCGAACTCACGGACCGCGAGATCGTGACCTGGCTGAAGTCGGACGCTCAACCGACTGTGCCACCCAGGCGCCCCTTTAGTCCCCTTTTAAATCTGATGGGTCATTACCAGCTGTCTGGCCTCTGTGATTTATTCTGAATGAGACTAAGAGGGTGAAATTCTTTGATATGAAAATTCTAGAGCTTCTGCTAGGGTTCTTGAGGGTCTATACAGGAAGTAGTGTTTGGTCGTTTGTTTTATTTTATTTTGCTGTTGTTTTGGTTTTGTTTTCATTTTCCTTTACCCTGGTCGCTCTAAGCTTGGGAGACTGTTGACTTTGTGTGGCCAAGCAGGCAGATGGGCTCTGTGGGGTTTACCCTTTTGAGTTGGTGCCCACGCTGGATTGGTGCCTGGGAAGTGTCTTTTCCACAGTGAGATCAGAGTCTTGCTCAGAGTCTGGGTCACCAGTAGGTCTCTCTCTCTTTGGATGGATTAGGAGGCCCAGCCGGCTAAGTCCTGCTTACCCAGGATCCAGAGTGGGGCTTTGTCAAGTGTACCTGGTTTCTTGAGAGCAGGTGACTAGCAGGGAGGTAGGACGGTCTACCTCTCCAGGTGCATGTGGACGTGAGGAGAGAGGAAGAACGGGGGAGGCTGTTTGTGCCATGTGCCTGTGAGGATGGAGGCCATCACAGGTGGGAGTGATAGGATATAAAAATAGAACATGTAATAAAATGGTGGGATCGGTCACAGCACTCAGGGAGAGCCCACATGCCCATGGCTGGCAGGGAGGCAGTTGAGAATAAGAAGGCACCAAGTCTGATTGCTCAACTTGACAGATAGACAAACAGACGTGCTAAGGGGACCTCTGCCTTTTACTCCTTGTCACTTCCCACCCTGTAGTCATGCATGTCCAGTCTTGTCTCTGCTGAACTGAGGTCTCTTCGTGGTGACAAGGGGCATCTGGATTCTGAGACTGAGAGCCCAAGATTCAGAAGTGACAGTCCTGCACCCACCGATGGCCCCACCACCGATTCACCACAAGCAGCCAGGGACCCCCCCCCCCCCCCCGGCATTCAGATTGCCTCTAGATTTGGATAACTTGTTCATTGACAAAGGAAAAGTAGGGCAAGGGTAGCATTCTTGAAAAATTATGTGTATAAAGCTAAAGCCTACAGTGATTTCCTGTCACAGTAGGAATAAAATCCAGATTTCTTACCCTGTTGTGTGTTCTTCATGAGCTGGTCACAGCCCACCCCTCTGACCTCATTTCCTTCATCCCCCCTCAGTTACCCTTTCCGTTCACGTTCGTCTTCTTTCTGTCCCTTCAGTCTGCCAACTTTGCTCTCTCTTCAGGGCCTTCACACTCACAGTCCCTTCTGCCTGAAAGTTCTTCTGCCAAATCTTGGCATGACTGTCTCCTTGTCATTCAGATCTCATGTGTGTGTGGTCACATAGACATGTTCCTGACTGCCCTATTTTAGTGATTGTTTAACAGATTGAACCAATGGCAGTTGTCTTGCTGATTTATTAGTTTCCTGGTTTGTTATCTGTTTCCTTCCCTGAAATGTGAGCTCCAAGAGAGCAGGGGTTACATCCTGGCTCATTCATTGCTGTATTCTCAGGGCCGGGCCCGTGCCTGGCACAGAGGCAAATGCTTACTGAAGAAACGAAACCATCTTGGTTCTGCCCATTGCCACCTGTGTGACCTTGGGCAAGTCACTCTATTTTCATTATGTTAAATTAGGTTATAAAATCTACTTCTTATGAAGATGAATAATATGTATAGAAATTGCTTAGCACGGTGCCAGGTTCATAGAATGTGTTTAATAATTAGAGTTATTTTTCTAAAAGGCCTGAATCAACGTGTGTGTGTGTGTGTGTGTGTGTGTGTGCACGTATGCATGCTCGTGAAGACATGAAGTGGGCACTGGATAAGGATGGGTCAGTTGAACAAAATGAGTTCCCTGAATTATTTATTGCAGAGCCAGATCTTCATCCCAGGTTGGTAATGCCAGGCATGCCTGAGGGGTGGGTTGGAGGAAATGGGATCTAAGGGGATGGAACATTTTGAGAAATGAGTCTAGGCTGGCTTTCTGGAGATGCCGCTTCTGAGATGTGATTCTGCCTGTAACTAACTAGGTGAGTCACTGAGGAAGCCATGCTATGTCTGTTGGCCTCTGTTCTTCTCCTCTATAAAGTGAAGCTGATAATACCGGTTTTCTCTCCTTGTTAACAGATTCTATTTTGTTACCTGCTTTGCATCGAGGTAGGAGGCATGGTTCTGCCCACATGTTGCATTTGATCTAGTTGGGGAAATGTACAATGGGCAGGTATTGCCAAGAACAACACAAAACTCTGTCAACTAAGCAAGGTGGGAGTAGAGCAATCTGAGTTCAGAACTGGGCATTGTTTGTCACTGGAAGCTGTGGTAGCTCAGAATGTTCTGGAAGAGAGGCTTACATGGACTCTTATGCAACCTCACTTGGTGATTGTGTGACTAAGATGATGTAAGGCATATGAAATCCTTCCAACAGTATAATGGGCTTCACAGTTGTGAAGTGTTGAGATTATTACCCTCTCCAGACTAACACAACTTATCCCAAGATAATAGGTCTAATTCTATACTCTTGTCATGCTTTATACCTTAAGCAAAATGTGACCGAGAGATAAACCTTCCTTTCTTCCTATTCCTGAGTACATTGTGGGAGGGCAAAGCACCATAACAGCTCAGAAAGTTTGAGCTCAAGTCTAGATTCTGCTCCTTAGTGCAGAATTAGCTACTTGTGCCCTTGGTCATGTTGCATAAGTACTTAGCTACTTGTGCCCTTGGTCATGTTGCATAAGCCCCCTAAAACCTCTTTTCTATTCTATATGTAATGGAGATATACCACCTACCTCATAGGATTGTGCTGAGCATTACATTGTGAAATAGAAGGCACTATCCAAAAAACTATGACACTGCTTTAATTGTCTGAATAGCTATTCAGGATAGAATTATTCCAAGCAATAGATTATATCCTTCCTAAGATATGGAATATGCCTCAAAGGCAGAATCTATATAGTATTCTATTTTTTTGGTTTTCATTTCTTCTTCCATATGGTATCTGGTTGGTGATAACTCAGTGGCCGTAATTGTTGATTAGTCCTGAGCTGGTCTCCAAATGAATACTTTCCACATTTCTGCCAAAGTCCCAACTCAGACAGTTTGTTTGTTTGCTTGCTTGCTTGTTGTTTGTTTGGTGGTTTGTATATAAAGGTGGGATCAGTGGATTCTGGGCATTTTTTGATACTGGACCTTGAGGGAAATATTAATTTCCAGAATTAGCCACAACAAATAAGTGCTTATTAGATGAGAAAGGTAAGGGCCGGAGTCCCTGAAATTCTGTAGCATTTTCAGAGAGGGATTTTATGAACATCTATCTCAAGTAGCCTTCTCCCAATCACCCTGTGTATCAGCATCCTCTCCATTTCCTTTAAGGAACTTATAATTATTTAAAATTACCTTATTGGGGCGCCTGGGTGGCTCAGTCGGTTGAGCGTCCGACTTCGGCTCAGGTCATGATATCGCAGTCTGTGAGTTTGAGCCCCCTGTCGGGCTCTGTGCTGAGAGCTCAGAGGCTGGAGCCTGCTTCGGATTCTGTGTCTCCCTCTCTCTGCCCTTCCACCCCTTGTGCGCTCTTTCTCCTTCAAAAATAAATAAACATTAAAAAATAAAATAAAAAAAAATAAAAAAATAAAATTACCTTGTTTACTTGTCTTTCCTATGCTCTACTAGTTGCTGGTAATAGGACTTTTATTTTCTTATGCTCTATTAGAATGCTTTACTAGTTGATGGTAACAGGATCTTTATTCATTTCTCTATATTTGCAGGCTAGAATAATTCCTAACATATGGAGGCAATCAAGAAGTATTTTTAAATGTTTATTTTGAGAGAGAGAGAAAGAGACCACACGTGAGCAAGAGAGAGACAGAGAAAGAGGGGGAGAGGGAGAATCGCACTGAGAAGGCTCAGTGCTGTCAGTGCAGAGCCCAATGTGGGACTCAATTATCAATATCAATATCAATATCAATATCGATATCATGAACTGTGAGATCATGACCTGAGCCTCAATTAAGAGCTGGACACTTAACCTACTGAGCCACCCACGCATCCCGAAAAGTATTTTTAATTAATCAATGATTGAATGCAGTCTCCGAGCCAGAAACGAAAAACAATTCAATTGTCTGCTTCTTCCTTTATTCCAAGGATGACATCCCCTAGATCTAGCAAGAGTAGACACACTTAAGCATTCCATGTCGGCTGAGTAGAATCAGTCAATCAGCATGGTAGAGGTATGATAGCAGCGAGCCTCACTCATACACAAAGAAACTCAGCTAGAAGAGCATTCCCATTGACTCAAAATAATGTCCTGAGGCCCGAAAACATGAAAACAGACTCAGCTTATACCTTCACTTAGGATGCGGTAGGTTGTAGCAACGTCAATTTGCTGGTTTTCTTTTTAGTAGCCCATATTCCCTCTCTACTATAGTGGCTTCTGAAAGAGAGTTAACTCTGTTTCCTTTTTGAGGACAAACTGCATGAAGCGTGTTAAGTTGTCTGCCACCAGGGTTATAAGGGTCATAAGCTGGAATATGCAGTGATTAAACACTGTCAAGCTGAGGGCCCCTCAGGCAAGGATCACCTTCCTCCCCCACCACCCCCCCCCACCCCCGCCCGGAGCCTATGTGGCATTGTAACCCTTGGGACCTGTGAAGTCTTTCTTGAAGATTTGTGCTGTGTTCAGTACTAGTAAAGTTAATTTTCAGTTTGCAGTTAGTTGTGGTGGTAACTTCTATATTAATGCAAAATTCTTCCTTGAATGGAATTATTCAGGTTAACATTCAAAGACACTCTCTGAATCCTTTCGCGATAATCATCTTGAATGAAAATAGCTGATCTGAATAACTTTATTCAGAGGTGTTGATTATGGACGGAAGTTTTGTATTTTTATGTTAATTTCAGTAAGCCCTTTCTCTCCTGTATTTGACATTAACATAGCTGGATAATTTTGAAATTCTGGTGATTGTATTTTTAAATGCACAAAACAAAGTTCCAGTGCAAGGAGGTATTTTTTTTTTTACCGACTGAAAGACTTCAGTGTGTTGTAAATATTACCGAAAGGGTGACATTCTCGTCTAGCTATACTCCTACAGATTTATTTTCTGTGAACCCTAGATCTAAGCTTTGTAATGGTGCACTTAGTATATCTCCCTTGTCTATCACCTCAGGCCATATTCAGTATTTCCTCACTTAAAATCCATAAAGGTTTGGATGATCACATCTTTACACACAGTGGTCCTTTGGGCATCCCTTTGATTCTTTTGAATTAGGAGATGTTAGAAGTGGAAAAGGCCAGTGATTACATATAAACCAGCAGTGCCCAAACTCTTTTTGGTTGACTGACTGTGTTCAAGTCAAAACACCCGGGGCTCTTTAAAAACAATTCCAACCCCCAGAAATTCTTATTTAGAAGGGCTGGGGTCTGGTCCTGTAATCTGTATTTTTAGAAACCTGATGCTCAGTTGGATTTGGGAACAGATTGCCTCTAGTGCAACACCCTTATTTTATAGACAGTAAACAGAGCCACGAAGAACGGAGGAGGCGTACATGGACACACAGCTGGCCAGTGACCCAGGACAAATATCCTCGGTCCCTTTCATGCTGACTTCATCACCATTTATGAGGTTGACAATATAACAATCAATAACCATTTTGTCTACAACTACCACTCAACAGGTGCGCCTAGTGTACCTCTTTTGTACTGCCCCAAGGCCTCATTTTCTTTCATCCTCCTGCGAATGCTGCTGAGATGTGTCTTCTCTGCTTCCCAGAATTACCAGGCCTTACAGTACGTCCTTTTGTAACCAAGCGCCTTTTAATGATGTTTCTGCGCGTTTCCCGATGACAGTGTGAGTGCCTGAGTTAGGAGGGTGCTAATATTTTGCAGTGCCCATGGTTTGGAGCAAGAAGATCACAGACATAAATAGGATGGAAAGGGATTTTTAGTTAGTTAGTTTTTTTTTTTTTTTTTTTTTTAGTGTTTATTTTTGAAAGAGAGAGGGAGAGACAGAAGAGCACAAACAGGGAGGGACAGAGAGAGAGAGGGAGACACAGAATCTGAAGCAGACTCCAGGCTCAGAGCTTTCAACAAAGAGCCTGACGTGGGGCTCAAACCCAAGAACCACGAGATCATGAGCTGAGCTGAAGCTGGACACTCAACCGACTGAACCACCCAGCAAGCCTGAGAAAGGCATTTTTTAAAAGAGTTAAAGCTGATGGTTGTTTGTAAATCTTCTACTTTATCTTGGGACTCTCAGAATCGATCATCACTACTTTGTTTTAATCAGAAACTAAAACTTTCTCAGTTATTCTCAAGGGAACAAATTCTCAGAGGTAAAATAATTTCCAGATTCAGTCAAAACAACCACCCTCCCCAAATCTCTAAACAAAACAAAACCAAAAAAAAAAAACCACACACACAAAACAACTCAATGCTTAATAGATGTGTCATATGGACTCATAAAAATGGAGCCCGACATTCCCTAGAGTACTCTCCTGATCAGGCTTCTGGGAGGCACAGGATTATTCCATGAGTTGAATTTCCTAATAGGGAATCTGGAGAAAGGATAGCTTTTCCTTTATGAATGTGAGTAATGTGTGTGAGGGGGGAAAGAGAACATGCCTTTATGTGTGCAGGTTCATGTGCAGCAACGGAACGTGCTCCAAGGTCTTCCCCTTCTTTCAGGAACACGCGAGGCTGCTTTCCTTTTGCGGTAGGAGATCAAGCAGGCAGATCCACCTAGGATTTCAAAGCCCTGGGAGTTAGGTTACTTCCTCTCAGCTTGGCTGATTTCTTTCTAATGTCATGTGATGTCATGTAATGTAACGTAACTCATTCTAGTTTTCTTCGTTCTCTAATTCTCAAGACAGGTTTTTTTCCTTTTGGTTATATTTTTTTCTTGTTATCAAAGTAATACATTTTAAACTATAGACTTGAGTTTTTTTAGAGCAGTTTTAAGTTCACAGCAAAAATGAGCAGAAAGTACAGAGAATTCCCACATAACACCAGCTCCATTCTCCCAACAAAGCACAGCCTCCTCCATTAGAAATAATCCTGGCACCAGAAGTCCCATTTTTAAAAAAAAATTTTTAAAAATATTTTTTAATGCTTATTTATTTTTGAGAGAAAGGGAGACAGAGCGTGAACAGGGGAGAGGCAGAGAGACAGGGAGACGCAGAATCAGAAGCAGAATCCAGAATCCGAGCTGTTAGTACAGAGCCTGGCGTGGGGCTCGAACCCACGAACTACGAGATCATGACCTGAGCCGAAGTCAGACGCTTAACCAACTGAGCCACCCAGGCGCCCCAGAAGTACCATTTATACCAACACAACACATCATTATCATCCAGAGTCCACAGTTTACATTAGGGTTCACATGTGTTGAATGCAATACGTTTTTATTGTGAAAGCTTTGAAACACTCAAAAAGTAAAAGCTGGGGGCGCCTGGGTGGCACAGTCGGTTAAGCGTCCGACTTCAGCCAGGTCACGATCTCGCGGTCCGTGAGTTCGAGCCCCGCGTCAGGCTCTGGGCTGATGGCTCGGAGCCTGGAGCCTGTTTCCGATTCTGTGTCTCCCTCTCTCTCTGCCCCTCCCCCGTTCATGCTCTGTCTCTCTCTGTCCCAAAAATAAATAAAAAAAAAAAAAAAAAAAAACGTTGAAAAAAAAAAAATTAAAAAAAAAAAAAGTAAAAGCTGAAGAGAATTAAAAGCACCTATAATCCTATATTCAGATTTAACTACTGGTAACATTTTCACTGTATATTCCACTCATTTCTTTGTGCATGTGTGCACTCACATGTGTGAGTGTGTGTCTGTGTATATGTTCCTCTTCTTTACCAAAGTCATAGTGGGAATACTACTTTTAACACTCCGCTCAATTAATTTTAGATCTCAGAAATCTTTTGACCTTCTTAAATATCCTAACAAATGGTTTTCGTGGCTCTATAACTTCATATTGAATGCTTGATTGTGGTTTTTTTTTAATGTTTACTTTTGACAGAGAGAGAGACAGAGCATGAGTGGGGGAGGGGCAGAGAAAGAGGGAGACACAGAATCCGAATCAGGCTCCAGGCTCTGAGCTGTCAGCACAGAGCCCGACGCGGGGCTCGAACTCACGGACCGCGAGATCATGACCTGAGCCGAAGTCGGACACTCAACCAACTGAGCCACTCAGGCTCCCCTGATCATGTTTTTCCTACCTGCAAATTGTTTTAAACATTGATGACAGGAACCTTGTCTTACACTCTTTCCTCCTCTCAGACAGTTTCCTAGGGGAGGAATTGGAAGGCAGAGGGCTCTGTGCTGTCAGACTCCCTCTACAAGAGCCTCTGGAAAGGTTCCACCCATGTGTACTTTGATCTGCAAAGTAGGAAACTGCACCTTTATCTTCCTACTTACCCAAAATAGACATTTAAATTAAAAAATTCTATTATAAGAGCAATTTTTAAACTTGCTATCTCAATTCTAAATAAGGGAAGGAATTATGTCTCCTTTACTACAATGTCCCCAAATGTCTAGTCATTTAAATGAACCTTTTTAATAAGCACCTCTAACACTGTCCTAATTGTTACGGCCATTAAATAGATGAATAAGTCATTTTTTACCCTCAAGTATTTCATTCATTATAAAGTGGAGATAGAAAAGTATATAACTATGTTACGTAATGTGCTCAGTTCTTTGCATATGGTTGGTACTCAGTAGCTATTTTTTTTTTTTAATTTTTTTTTTAATGTTTATTTATTTTTGAGACAGAGAGAGACAGAGCATGAACGGGGGAGGGGCAGAGAGAGAGGGAGACACAGAATCGGAAGCAGGCTCCAGGCTCTGAGCCATCAGCCCAGAGCCCGACGCGGGGCTCGAACTCGCAGACTGCGAGATCGTGACCTGAGCTGAAGTTGGACGCCTAACCGACTGAGCCACCCAGGCGCCCCAGTAGCTATTTTTTTTTAAGTGTTCATTTAATTTTGAGAGAGAGACAGGGCACAAGCAGGGGAGGAGCAGAGAGAGAGGGCGACACAGAATCTGAAGCAGGCTCCGGGCTCCGAGCTGTCAGCACAGAGCCCGATGTGGGGCTCAGACTCACGAGCTGCGAGATCATGACCTGAGCCAAAGTCGGACGCTTAACCGACTGAGCCACCCAGGCGCCCCTCAATAGCTATTTTTTGAATGGAAGCTTAGATGAAGAGGGCCAGTGGTCTATGGAATTGCAAAGGAGAAAGTCATTGATTTTTCACGTGTGGCAGGAACAAGCCTCCCAGTGGAGTTGACTTCCTACCTCTTGATTCTTAGTTGTGTGTAGGCACTGGACACTCTTCTTAGGTCCTGGAGATATGGTGGTGACCAAGGCCAATAGATTCCTTGACCTTAGGGAGCTCCTGTTTTAGGTGGGGGAAGACAGATAATAAGCAAAGAAGTGAAACCAATATGCAGTATTTGGTAGTAACAGTGATGTGAAGACAATAGGTGAGTGAGAGGGATAGAGAGAGGCTGTGTAAGATGAGGTGCTTCCAGCTGACTTAAAAGATCAGTAGGCTTTTGTCGAGCTGAGAGGAGGAAGGCACTGGGAAGGGCGTCTAAACAAAGCCACAGGTGGGTGGTATGGTCCAGGGAGCCGTGGAGGCCATGGCGGCGCTCTCGGGAGGAAGGGGGCAGTGGCAGGGGTGGAGGTGGAAATGTCATCTGGTGAAGGACTTGTAAGGATGCCCTCCTTAGCTGACAGACTGACCAGCAAAATCCTCTATTTCCTGCTGAGCATTGAGAGGATGAAGAGAAATTTGGTTTGATCACTGGCTCAAGGTACCTCCCACAAGGTAGGTATGAAGAAACATTTCATATAGTTATTCTATATGCTTCATCATGGCATCTCTCCCTCCAGTACCCATCAGTATTTCTAAAAGCCCAACTACTCTTTGGCATGTTTTGGATCCTTAGAAAAGTGAGGTAGAGTGACATCGGTCACAGAGTTGTTAGATAAAATAAAGGACACAGAGTTAGAGTTCTCTTTCAGGTAAACATGCAATAATTTTTTAGTATAAGTGCACCCCAAATATGGCATGCCTTATGTAAAAGTCCACTTTAACTGGGTGTTCTCTGTTTTCACCCACTAAGTCTGGCAGTGCTATCAGGAGAGGCTAGAAAGCCAGAACTGGATGCCTCTTGCAAGGGCTCTGAGAGTAATTGAGAGAACACTGGAGAGGAACAATAGTCCTATTTTGGTTTTATTTTTCCCAGGACTGACTAAATTATTTGCTAGGTAGTTTCCTTCTCCCAAGAAGCCAGAAAGACGATTGTTAACGAATACTCAACTAGAATAACAAGGAACCACTGCACTTTAGGTCACTTCTGTGAGGGGAAGGGGTTAGGGGAAGGGAATGTCCTCATCATGGTCTTGCATCGGGAGATGGTGGTGGTGGGGAATGCAAACTTCATAGATGCGCTTCTTTGAAATTTAGTGTGGTTGAGGGAGGATTGACTATGGGTCCACTTGGCCCAGGACAGTCCTGATTTACAACTGTTGTCCCAGAGTAATTATGAATAGTGTCACCTTTCACCCTCAAAAGTATCCTTGTTTTTAGATGATAAGTAACATGGTCATTTCATGAGACGGCCAGAGAACCCAGAGAACTGAACTGCACTTTTCTGGGCTGGGGATGTCCCATAACTTCACTGGGCCTCCCTTTGTTCATTTGCGAATGAAGGGGCATTGTACAAAACTCTAAGGCTCTTTCTAGCTTCCATACTGTCTTTTTCAATGTATGTCTTTGGGCAAAGCTAATAGTAAGATGACATTTGTTCTCCTCCAGTTTGAGAACAATGCATATTCCATTTTCTTATATGCTCTATTTGTTCATGCTAGCAGAGTTGAATTAGTGTCTGAAAATCTTTGAAGAGTGAAAACTTAGAACTGTGTTGTTCTTGGGATAGGAAGACCAAGTACTAAATAGTGCCTGAAATACAGTTTTAGTTAACAAAGAAACACAAGTGGCCAGGCAAGACATTGGCTAATTTGGGCCTAAGAGCGTAAGTAACTTTTTATACATGTTAAAAAAGTAATTACACAAGTGATAACAGAAGAATATGGTGAAATTTCCATTTTCTCACCCCCTCTCAGATCTACATCGCTCCCTCAAATCAGTTGTACATACTTCCAGACCTTGTAAATACATTTCTGAATTTTGCATTCACACACACACACACACACACACACACACACACACGAATGTATGTATATGTGTATGCATACATATTTGCATATATAAACATATATAAACCATATATTTTTACTTTTGGAGGGACATTGTTATTAATATTTCTCAGCCATTCTTTCTGTATGGGCCTACCTCATTCTTTTTTTTTCTTAAGCTATATGATATTTCATACTATGGATGTACTAAAATATATCTAATCCCTTGTTGGTAGACATTTAGATTGTTTCCAGTTATCTGCTATAATATAAACAATGCTACCATGAATATCCTTGTATGAATGTGTGTGTGTGTGTGTGTGTGTGTGTATGTTCATGTAGGGTAGATTTCTAGAAGTTCATTTTAATAGTTATTATTAAATTGTTATTTTAAAAGGATCTTCCAGGGGCGCCTAGGTGGCTCAGTCGGTTGAGTGGCCGACTTCGGCTCAGGTCATGATCTCACGGTCTGTGAGTTCAAGCCCCGAGTCGGGCTCTGTGCTGACAGCTCAGAGCCTGGAGCCTGCTTCAGATTCTGTGTTTCCCTCTCTCTCTGACCCTCCCCCGTTCATGCTCCGTCTCTCTCTGTCTCAAAAATAAAGATAAATGTTAAAAAAAAATTTTTAAATAAAAAAAATAAAAGGATCTTCCAGTTTGCATGTGAAATTAAGAGCACTTTCCTAGGACTTGAGAGAAATTTTGCAAGAATTCAAGGTGTTGATTCTTCCTGAAATTTAGCTCTAAGGAGCTTTTATTTATTTATTTATTTTGGAGGAGCTGGGGGCAGTGATTCCTTGACCTGTGCAATTGGATCATACCTAGACCAAATTAAATCTTACTTATGTAGAAACTTGGTCTCCATGACCTTGTGTTTATCTGGGGAATGATTTATTGGTGTAGCCTTCAGTCCAGCTATGAAGGACTCTGATGGGAGAACATACTTATCCCTCCATCTATAGAAGCTGAATTAGGCTTACTGGGATTAACTGAGACTGAAGGACTGGTTCATCTACTTTAATTATCCTTCCAATGAGAGTTTTTTCCCAGACCGGATTTTGGATCAGGAGAACAGAGGCCAGAGGGAGTGATAGAACAGCTCAGTTAAAGATCTTACAGAAAAGGTGTTTAGAAGGGACGGCTGTAGCCTAATGTAGGTAGATAAGATTTTAGTTTTTTGTTTTTGTTGTTGTTTGTTTGTTTTGTTTTGCTTTGAAAGGAGAGGCCCTATTTTAAAAAAGAAAAAGCTGCATTTGTAAACTTTGAGTAATTTGGCTTGCCAACAAGATTATTTTTCCAAGGAATCCCATTAAAAGAAAGAATGGTTTTCCTTGTTTTAAAACAAACCAGGCTGTCCCGTCCTGAAACTTGCACCCATAAAGCTAAAGTTAACAAAAGGATGAAAGCTGGGAAAACTGAGGGACTTGGAGAGCTGAAGACAAAGACTGGACAAAATGGCCATTGTGCCATCATTGTGTTCTCTGCTTCCCTCTAGTGGTCAGATGAGGGAGTTGGGTGTAAAAAATGTCTCAAGGTCGTTCTTATGTGTAATTAGATTGCAGAAGGAAGAAAAGTGGATTTAGGGAGTCCTTAAAACTGCCCATCCCGTCAACAGCCTGCCTAGTGATGAGGGAACAGATATTCTGGCCTAGAAAACATCCACATGTTTGCTGCAGTGGGGCTACTTAATAGTAGAAAGGAAACTTGGGAATCAGGACACTCCATTTAATTCAGTGCATCTCACATATATATAGAACACCAAGGGTGTGCCAGATTGCTGGTCCATAGTTTAAGGTACACGGACGAATTAAACCTGACCCCTGCGCTTGGGGAGACGGAAGCACAGAGGGCAGGACACAAACAGCTAGTTAGACTACGACCAGTGTTACAAGAGGCATTTGACAAAAGATGTTTGTTCTTGGTAGTAATTCTCAAGTCGGAGTGAGCTTACTCACTGAGTGTTTTCATATACATTTGTTCCAAAGGAGGAAAATCTTTCCCTGTTCTGGAGAGAGGTGATGGTACATCAGAGAGGAGAGGGAGGAATGGGTGAGGTTTTCTTTCTGTCTTTTGTAAAACACTGAATTTGGACTGCTGAGATGGTACAACCATGACAGCTCAAAGTCTCAGTCTTGGTCTGATGATGAAAGCCAAACCGTGGACATGAGTTCTTTATTCCTTTGCTAAATAAATGCCTCTGTGAACTACAAGGAAACAAAAGGCTCCATTGAGGGAGGCAGTCATACTACATGGCAATAGAGCCGTAGATGGCCACTTGTGCCCCACGTGTGTGTGCAGCTGCGTCTGATGCTGCTTAAGGAATCCTTTCTAGACTCCCCCCATCTTCAATCTTCAGCAACTTTATTTAGGGACATGTAGGCCTTGCTAAGTAATCCTTTCTCCCTGGTCCTTTGCTAGCAGTTTTTGGATGGATATTTAATAAGAACTAACCCGCCACTTTTTGCATTAACTCGGAAGCCAGAAAGGCCAGAAAGGGTTCTAGGAAGAGGGTAGGATTTTAAAAGGGTTGAGTTCCACCTTCAGTATCTAGAGTAATGCTAATGCAAGATGTATGGATTTAGGGAAGCTACCCTTACCTTAATCTGGAATTTGTTGGAAGACCAAGGACTATGCACCTCTCGTGGATATTTTGGTTTTGCCTGGCTGATGTCCGCTCCCCTGTCTTACTGTATCAACACTGGATTTTCTGAGGGAGACAATCCTTCCTTATTCTCTTTATTCATGGCTTTAGAGTTCAAACCACTGTGCCTATAAACTATGACTGGCCACTCAGTGTTTGACATCCTCAGGCTACTGTGGTAAATTCAGGGAAGGGCACAAGGCCCAGGTGGAACCAATGAGGGCAGTTAGGACAGGAAGTCCATCCTGGGACTTTTGTTGAAGCTGTCAGGGGAAAAGCATTCTTTTTCTTGTGCATTCGTCAAAAAGCTGGGACATAGGCCTGGAGCTGCTGACATCCTGCCACCACGAAGGGAGGGGTTATCTAAGAGTGTAGCCACTCTAGAGGAGAGAAGAAAAATTGAGACTTGGGTCCTAATGACATCGTTTGAGCTCCCGAGTACAACCACATTTGAGACTTCCTATATCCCTGAACTTTTGAGTTATATGAACCAATCTGTTTCTTTTTGACTCTTGCTCAGATCCATGGTTCTCAGACTTTGGTGTCTATTGAATCGCCTGAGGGGCTTATTAAAATACAGATTGCTGTGGCCCATCTGCAAGTAGGTCTAGGGTGGGGACCAAAAACTTGCATTTCAAATAACTGTTCAGGAGATGCTGCTGCTGCCGGTCCGGGGACGGTACATTGAGAACCTTTGATTTTTAAGCCTCTCGATTGCTGCTGCTTATAACCCAAACTGTCTTGACTGCTACCAGACTGATACAGGCTTAACTGATTCTATATGGGAAAGAATCTTACTCCTAGAAGAATTAATAGAATAAGAGATAATGAGTTTGGGAACTAGTCAATAAGACCCCGAAAAATGACATGCTTTTGCCTGCGTAGGACCAATGTGACACTTTCTTTAGGTAGTTTTCCACTGTTTCTGCGCATGCCTGAACCCCTCGTATGGCTAAAGGCAAGGCCGATGGAGTATATGACAAATGAGCAAAAACGGCAGGACTAATACATGTTTTGTCAAAGACTTAAAGCCCACGCATTGAGAAAATGCACGTTTTTTTCCACTCTGATCCAGTCTGTCAACAAAATGCTTTTCATGAGAAACGTCAAAGCCATTTCATCTGCAAATTTCATTTTTTTTGAATCCCTTAATCTATACTGTTGACAAAAATTTCTGTCAAGTGCCTCAAACCATTGTATTAACAAATTTTGTTTTGTCAATCATGATTTAGCCCGCTTGCAAATGCATTTCGTAATATTCCACTCCGTCCTGCGGGGAAGAATACCTAACAGTCAATCCCTCAATCTTGATTTTGAAAGCAAGTGAGGAGGGAAAGTAAAGGTGGTGTCGAGCCTGCTCGTTTAGCACATCTATTGGATGTCTCTGTGCGTTTCAAATAAATCCAGCTTATCTGAGGTCTTCTCTGGGTGATGCAAGCCACAGTGAGGGTTAAGGATATTGCAGTGGGTGAAATTACGCAGTGCTGTTCCCGTTTGCCAGTTTTGTTTCTTATCTGCTAATCACAGCCTCTCTGTCCTTAGCTCCGAGACTTCTCACTGTGGCTGGTCTCGGTGGCTTTTATGAAAGCATCACCATTTACAGTTTCCCCTCATTTCCCTAATTAGGAGGATGGCATGTACATTACAGTGACTTCAGGTTCCAGGAAGTCTTTACTTCAGCTATCATGCCGTTAAAGTAAGGGATAGTCACTGCTGTCTTCCAGAGATGCTACAAGAGTATCTGGCTGTTTCTGCTCAAGAAGTTATGGTGGGTGATCTCAAGCTTGAGATGGCTCTTTTCTCCCCAGCTTATTCCTGAATTCTGGGTGATGATATGACAAGAAGACCGAATTTTCTGATAGTCTCTGACATGTTAAATTGCTAAGTTTTTCTCAGGTGCTTCAAAACAAGAGAGTCATAAATCGATGCCACCAACACAAATTATGGTGGCTACCCCTATGGCAAATTGTCAGATGCCAATATATCTTGTAAAGGATGGAGCTTATCTTGTATTGCGGACAACAGTGAAGTGTGTATTAGGTTAAATATTGGACAGTCTGAGTTTGAGTTCTGGCTCAACCTCACAATGGCTAGTTGACCTTGAGATTTGACCTTGAGCAAGTCACTGGACGGCTCTGTCCCTGGACGTCTGCCGAGCAGAACTTTTATAACTACTTGGCTTCCAGACTTTCTGGTCGTGTGAGAAGATCAAAGGAAATGAGTTTGAGGAGATTATCCATTGGTAGATAAATATAAGGCTTCAGTGGATGTTGTTTCAGAAGTGCTTCTTTCATTTTAGCTATCTTGGAGGAGCCACCAGAAGCCAGTGGCAGAGCGGTGATGTAATTTGCGAATTCACCTCAAGTCTCCCCTGTGTTGACCTGCCATAGAGCCTGAAAACCCCCTCTTGGGTGGTCTTTGGAGTCTGGCATGCAGAGGACAAGAGGCCGCATGTAAAGTGCATTGGCAAAGGTCGATGCGTTTGTGTGTACCACATCGCTTTCTTGTATGAACATCACTAGAAGCAGAGATGGATTGGTCTGATAGGAGTAGTTGAGACCCAGAACCCAGAATCTGCCTTTAAAGAGAAGGTGGCAGAGGGCATAAGGATAGTTGGAATAGAAGACTCTTTGGTGTCTGCGGGAAGTAGGAGGCCACATCAAGGCCTACTGTGATCTCTTCCACAGTTTTGTTTTCATCTAGCCATGTACAAAGAAAGAGTCATCTTCTGTCTGAGACCCAACTCTGCCTAAAAAAGTGGTCGCTACAAAAATGCCATCTGAGTGGTTATGAATTTCGCCAGTGAGACCCTCTGTCCAGCATTGTGGAAGGTCCACTGAGTTCTGTATATTCTTTTATATTCCTTCTTTGCCCCTTAACGACCCCTTCACACTTCTCCTCTCCAGGCAGAAGTACCTCAGTTCCTGCACTCGCTCTTCCCAAACCATTCATCATCTCTGTGGCCACCAAAATCCATGCTCCTTCACATGACAAATGATGTGCAGATAATAATAGACTTTCTAGAGCTCTCGGCCCCAGATTTGCTGTCTACAGCCAAGGGAATCGAGATTGAGTGCACAGTTAGGGAGAAACAAATCAATTATAATAAGTGACAAACAAACAAACTCTCCTTTTTCTCAAAAGCCCAAGCTAGTGGGGTGAGTTATACAGATGACAACTTTCTGGACTGGTGGTTTCTGGGGAATCATCCTCAGACACGCTCACTGGCATTAGGAGGAAAGGGGCCCTGAGCAGCTCAGGAGTAGAGAGAAGAGCAGAGTGGTAGCCTCTGCACCTTCTCTGCACGTAATTGGTTCTTTCCCAGGAAACATTTGTGCTCATTTTGACTTCTAGAAGCAAAGACAGGCCTGCGACATAAACTATCGTATGGGCAGTATGACCATCAGGACTTTTTGATTACAAATGTTTGATAACGCAACCTAAACTGACTGACAGTCAGAAAAGAAAGAAAGAAATGAATCTCTTGCCTTGTATACCTCAACCATCTAAGGGTTAATTTTACTTCGGGTGCAGCTGGATACAAGAGCTCAAGCCACCAGGTAGGATTTCTTACCGTCCTTTTCTTGCCTTGACTTTCTCTTTGGAGGACTTATCCTCGTATGGATTTCTTCTCCATCGTGGATGTAAGGTGCCTGCTTCCAGTTCTCAGTCATATCCCACTAGCCTCAAATCTGATGGAAAAGCGTCAGAGTCTTTATTCCTAGCATTCCCAGAAAACTTCCCTGAGATTCACTCTGACCGGGGGGGACTTGAGTCACAGACGCACCCCTAAAGCATAGACTATATGCCTTTCACTGGCTTAGGCCTGGGCTGTATATTCCACCCACAAGGGCCTAGGAGGACGGAGGTGGGACAGGATGGGGCTTCAACGGAAAATTTGGGGCGGATAGCCAAAGAAGAAGGTCAGTTAGTCATGACTTAGTGGTAGGACACACAAATTGCCGTCCTAAGCAAAAAGCAATTTTCAGAATATTCAGTACTTAGAAAATGGTTGGAGGAGCTAGGCTCGGGCTCCAGAAAGACTGGAGAGTATGAGACAGAATTCAGCCACATGGGGGATGGCTCCTGTTATGCCCAGGAAGTAGAGAGTTGAGAAGCTGCACTAGTTAGTGCCGGGTCCTTGTCACACCACCTTTGTGTGATCCAGGGATCAGGAAGCTGCCATCATAACCACTGGCCATTGGCTCCAGAGATGTGCCACTTCTGGATCCACGCAACCAAACAGTGCCCTGCATCCTGGTTCTTGATACCTGCAAAGCTAGTGAGTCCCTTCCCTGAGTTCTGCTAACCCTGCCAGAGAAAAATCAGATATTGCTATGGTAACTTCAGCTAGAAGAAGCAGCAGAAACATGGCCTCTGCCTCATTGCCATCTTCCAAACCTTGTGCATCTGACAGCGGCCAAATCTACAGGACATCTCAAACGCCGGGGAGTCTGAGAAATAGAGTATTCAGCTTTACGGCGTCTGTAGCCACTAGAGAGAGGGTAGAATGGGAGTTGAATGGTCATCTCCCAATCACAGTATGGAGGGTCAGCTACGATGCCTCATGCAATTAAGATTTTAACGGGACACAGGGCCCCTCATGGGCAGTCTCCATGTTGAAATCTTCCCCAAGATGGGCTCATCCTGGTGAGACAAAGCTGCAGAAACTCCTGGAGGGACAGACACACTGCATCACAGAAAGTCACTCACCAACACCGTGGATGCCCAGCAAGGGCTCTCGTGTGCACACCTAGCTGGGAGAAGAAGTCTAGCGAGGGAAGCATGGCGGGAACAGCAAGTTCGTGTAATGCCTGGCCAGCAGCAAACAGAGTACAAAGCAGGCTATGGAGGAAGAAGTGCCCCTCATGATTGCCTTGGCTGTACACCCATGACTGTTCAGGTGGTGAACCAAACCTGAGGCTGTTGCTGTGTATTTAGACTTAGTTTAGATTATTGGGACAATGCTTGTTGATGGTGTTTCTTATATGAATACCATGGACCGACACCGTTCTGTGGCCTTCACAGGTATAATTTCATTTAAACCACACTGCAATGCTGTGGACAGGGACCATTGCTCATTCATTTAACAGACCCTTATAGAATGCCCATGACGTAGCAGACCCAGTTCTGGATGCTGGGGGTACAGCTATAAACAAAGCACGCAAGGATCGCTTGTGTCTCTCATATCCTAGTGGTCACTATTATTATTCCCATCTGACAGAGGGTGGGGGAGGACTTGAAACACAGACCAGCTGGGTCACTTACCCAGGGTTATTTGGCCAGTGACTGGCATGGTCTGTGTTTGAACCTTGGCAGTCTGGTCCTGGAGCCTACGCTCTCTTTCGCCCTGCCACACTTCGCTTCCTCGTGGCTACCTTGAGAAAGGGTGTCAGCACAACCTTTTAGCTTTATTTCACTGTTGGATAAATTGAGGCTCAGATCTTAGTTGATGCGGTTAGACTCACAGCAATAGCAAGGAGCAAAGCTGAAGCTCTGTCATGGGTGTTTAGAGCCAGGGTTAAGTCTTTTCATGGGAATATTCTGCCTCCAGAGCTTAGCCTGTTACTACCATTCCCCCTCCCTGCAGTGCTCCTAGTGATAACGATGATGTCACTGACGGCTGGCATTCAAGGCTAACTGTGCTCCAGGCTCTGAGCTAATCACGTCGCATGGTTATCTCATTTAATTGTCACTACTCTGTGAAGGATATAGTTATTATTCCCATTTCACAGGTGGGAAAAATGACTCTGATTTTCCCAAGGTCACACAGCCAGGAAATGGGGAGCGAAGGTTTAAGCCAGGTTTCCTGATCCAAAGCTATGGAAAATTTCACTTGGGTGCGGTGACCCTCTGTCTTTCCCCTATATTTGGAGGGAAAGCTTTGGGGCTTGGCAGAGAAAAACACTTTTCTTAATGTAAGAAGCATCTCATTTTTTTGCCTGTGTTGTCACAAATAGGTTCAGAATTGTGAAGAGCCATTCTAGCTCCATCATGTACTTTTATTGGAGCAATAACTTCCATCATGAGTTAAATAATTTGGCATTTTGCCTGTTGTATTAAAGGAAAAAAAGCCCTGTATTACTTAAATTTCACTGTTTCATGTCAGTCTTAGGAGCATTTTCCGTGGAATAACCTCTGGAGATGGTCCCCTTATCCTTAGAATGGTAGAAATGTATGATGTTAAGAGCAGAGTTTGTCCATTGGGGCATTGTTGGCATACGGGCTAGATGGCTTTTGTTATGGGGACTTTTCTGTGCATTGTAGGATGTGTAGTAGCATCCTTGGCTAGTAGCAGCCAAGGCTAGCTCGCCACCTTCCTGCCAAGCTGTGACAACCAAATTGTCTAGAGACATTCCCAAATATCCATGCAGGAGGAGGGGTGGGGTGCGGGGCAGGCACAGTTGTCCCTGCTTGGGAACCGCTGGTTAAGAGAGTAGATTTAAGTGGCAGCAACTTGCATTTTGGGCACGGTTTGGGGTACGTGAACTTGGAGAGGTGTCTGACTTTCTTTAGACTCAGCTGTACAGTTGTACAATGGAAATGAAGTGGTGTCCCCCTCCTACAGTCATCGGCAGGATTAGCTAATCACGTGAGAAATGGGTGATGGTGGAGATGGCTTTGTGTTCGCTAAAACCATGTCCATCTTCCTGGACACAAAGCCGGTCTACGCTTACCAACCTATCCTGCTGTTGGGTGAGGTCAAATGGCTGGAATACAATGGAACGTAAGTGTTAGTGATATGAGCCAGTTCCATAAAAGTCCCCTAGCGATGACCCTCCCTGGTCTTTCTCTGACTCCTAGCTGTTCATGAGGTCTCGGAGGCTCTGGGGAATGGGGAATCCACAAGATGGAAGCAGTTTATTTCTCTATTTGGGTGCATGGAGCATAACCAAACTCTCTACCTGCCACTGCTGACTGTATATTTTGTGAGCAGAAGTAAGCTTTTATTATGTTAAGCCACTGAAAAGTGGGAGTTTATCTGTTACAGCCGCTAGCATGACACTAGCTACTATGTGCATAACGATACTTTGGCACATAGGAAGCATCACGTTAGATAGATGTTCGTGTCACACGGATGTTAGATAACACTATTATTATTAATAATTGGCGCATCCTATCTTGGTTTTCTTAACCTGACAGACAATTGGAGATCAGCTAGGGGAAGAAATGGGAGCTGAGCTGATTGACATATATCACAATGTGTTTCTTCTTAAGTCATGAAATTTGATGGATGAATCAGCAGCAGCTTATGTCAGACATTCAAGAGCGATCTTTTGAGCCCCACACAGCATCTCAAAAACCAGCTGCCTTGGGTCTCCCAGAGCATGGATCTTTCCAACTTGTAAGCAGAATCTGTGATGCTCTTCCTCTGGGGCAAGCCCAGATCTATGCTTAGATTCAAGTAAAGAACATGATTTAAGGGGCAGGCCCTTTCGGTCCCCCGGTATTTTTGTCACATGCTCAAAGTTCGTCTTTCTTTCTTTTTTAATGTTTTAATTTATTTTTGAAGGAGAGAGAGAGACAGAGCATGAGCGGGGGAGGAGCAGACAGAGGAGGACACAGAATCAGAAGCAGGCTCCAGGCTCTAAGCTGTCAGCACAGAACGGGATGCGGGGTTCGTACCCACAAACTGTGAGATCATGACCTGAGCCGAAGCCGGATGCTCAACTGACTGAGCCACCCAGGCGCCCCTCGAAGTTCATATTTCTGTTGGGAACTATAAATAATGTACATTGGACAAAGGCAATGCTTAACCTAATAGGAGTGCAGATTGGCAAAATGACAATGAGGACCTTTAAGCCCCCAGGGGGGACCTGGTGACTGTATTCTTCTTTGTCCTCTGCCTTCCTTGAAATTGAAGACGCTTATAACGTTCGTCTTTGGAAAGGCTGCAAGTGCCTCTCAAACTTTCTTTCTGTAAACACTTTTTGCACACAAACTATGCTGGACTTAATAATGGCCCCTCAAAGATGTCCACCTCCTAATCCCTGGAACCTGTGAACATGTCACCATCCAATGGTGAAGGGTATGTGGTAAATGCAGATGTGATTAAGCTAAAGATCGTGAGATGAGAAGATTATCTTGGATTACCCAGATGGGCCCAAGGAAATCATAGGAATCCTTAGAAGAGGAAGACAGGAGGAGCCATATTAGCAGTAGGAGATGTGACAACCACAAGAGCAAAATTTTGGAGTGCTTTGCTTTGTGGAAGCAGCCATGAGCCAAAGAATGCAGGTGGCCCTAAGAGCTGAAAAAGGCAAGGAAACAGAATCTCCTCGCAGAATCCCCCAAAGGAACCAGCCCTGCCAACACCCTGACCTTTGCCCACCATGACTTCTTTTGGACTTCTGACTTCCAGAACTGTAAGATAATGAACTTGTTTTGTTGTAAGCACTAAGTCTGTGGTAATTTGTTACAGCAGCAATATAAACTAATGCAAACTAATACACCAACCCATTGTCATTTATAGGCTGAGGAACTGGGCATAGAGTAATGGTTCTCCAGCCCTGGAAGACTTCCCTGAGCTCAGAGTCTGCTCATGGAGATGGACAAGTAAGAAGCAGTTGCAACCAGTGCCAATTTCAGAGAAGATAAACTAATCCAGTTTGGGAGGCAGTCACTGTACAGGCCAGAATTATTTCGGCTGTGACAGGAAACCCAGCACAAATTAGCGTTAGAAAGAAAAGAACTTAGTGGCTTCAGATGTGCTTAAAATGAGGAGCTCAAACAATGCAATCGAATCTGTCTCTCACTCTAGCTACTGTTTCTGCCTCACTGATTTCATCTGTTTTTCCTGATTCCGAGTTGATCTTCTCTCTGATTTCACATGGGAAGATGGCTGCCAGCAACTCTAGAAAAAAATAAATCCAACTCATCCTGTGGGAAAAATGATTTCTTCTTGTCAGAATTCATAGGACAGTTATGAGGAGTCTTCTTATTGGCTGGTCTGGGTCCCATGCTTATCCCAGGACCAATCACGGGGACTAAAGGAATCACATAGTATGATTGGTTAATCCTGGGGCATACATCAACACTTGGGGTGAGGGCAGGCCATGGTGATGGACTGCTTCATGGGAACCACACGGAGTACAGGCTGAGTAAATTTTTAGGTGAAGTGGAGGCTTTCTTTCCAGAAGAAAGAAGAAAAGACAGATCAACTCCTGAGTTGATCATTAAAGACAGGGAACATTTTGCAAAGCTGATTATAACAAAAGTCTTAAGTGATTGGCTAAAGAGGCCTACCTAAATTGGTAACTGCGTGATCACCCTCACCCCTCTCCATTCTTTAAAGGAATGGCTGTATCTCCAGTTTCAATTTTCCACATTAAAAAAAAAAAAAAGCTGCTGCTGAAAAGGTCAGAGCTATATTGGCTCCCCGTTTTGCCACTCACCCTATTACCTTTTGGGCTAAGAACTCCCAAGAATTCACTCTGGAGCACAGCTCTTAGGGTCTTCTTTGTAAAGACTAACCTCAAATGGATGTAATTAATCATTGTAACTATTTAATTTTCTTATGGAGAATGTCAGCCTTTCCTAAAGAAGCAGAGCTGCTGAGTTCTGGCAACATTTCATACCTAGAATTAGCTGTCTTCCCCTTTTGCCCTGGCCCTGATCTTTTCTGCACATTAATATAGCTTATTTGGTTCCTGTGGAGTTGACCATGAGAGCCATTGAGTGAATTTTCTTCCACTGTGGTGCTGGATTAGGATAATTCCAGTGAGAACCTGCTGATTATCTAAAAATGACTCAAAGAGTGTGTATCTGACTCTATTAATCTTTCCTAATTTGTGCCAGCCTGTTATATTTGAACTCAAGGAATTTTTCCTTGCATTGATGTTTAAATGATCTCTGGCTGAGATCACCTTCCACGTGTCTGTGTCGGAGCTGGTGTGAATGTGTATGTGGTGGTGAGGGGTAGTCTTCCAGCTAGGTTAAGAATCTATACCCCTTGCTCCTACCCCTTTGGAGAGAGGACATGTTGAAATGAAAAGGGGGTGTTATGGGGGTGCCCGGGTGGCTCAGTCGGCTGATTTTTCTATTCTTGACTTCAGCTCAGGTCATGATCTCACGGTTTGTGAATTCGAGCTCTGCTTTGGGTTCTGCACTGACAGCGCAGAGCCTGTTGGGATTCTCTCTCTCCCTCTCTCTCTCTGTGCCCCTCCCCTGCTCGTGGTCTTTCTCTCTCTCTCTCTCTCAAAATAAATAAACTTTAAAAAAAACAAGGAAAGGGAGTGTTATGGAACAGGGGCCTCTGGAAAACCCTAGGCTTACTGATGAGCACGTTCTAGCTGTGCCTAGGCAGGGCTGTGTGAAAGGTTTGCTCGTTGACCAGTGACACTTGTTCAGTGTTCCCGCACGTGGTCCACGCATTAGATCCAGGAAGTGGGGCTGCTGATTGCTGTTATGTGGCAAAATGGGTTCCTTAGTGATAAAAGGTTTGGAGGAACCGTGCACTAAACAAAGTAAAACATGTTTCCTGCAGACCCTCTCAGGGCCTTTATTTTTGCTGATCTGTGCTGGGGATCCGAATTAAGTGGATAAAACATGTAACATTTCTCAAATGTATTTGACAATAGACCCAGTTTTCACGGCAGCATGGTGCACTCACTTAACAGGAGAAGGAGACACGGAATCCAGAGCAGCTCCAGCCTCTGAGCCGTCAGCACAGAGCCTGACGCCGGGCTCGAACCCACAGACCGAGAGATCATGACCCGAGCCGAAGTCGGACATGTAACCGACTGAGCCACCTAGGTGCCCCAATTTTTTGGCTTTTTTAACTGAACAAGGAAAGAGCAAAAATGAAGTTAGCGTTTGGTGTTATAGATCCCGGGAATCAGAAAATCTGAAGACACTCTATCTGCATCTCTGTGGCTCTTTCTCTCTCATACACGCGTAACCACTGTGTGCGTGTACGTATGAGCACGTGTGTGCATACGCACGCATACACACTCATGCACTCGCTTCTCTTTGTGTGTAACTTTATTTCCCCTTCCTATAGTCATTCTCCTCTACCTGCTGGGGGATGTGGTCCTGTGACAACCATACGGTCACAGTCCTACATCGCCCTGGCCACAGAATAAAGAGAATCTGGTCATCATCTCCAGTGTAAAAACCTCAAAGTAGGCTCATCAGGCTACTGATCAGGCTATGTTCATGTGCCCATCACAGACCAGTCCCGTGGGCAGGGGGAGGGATACCCTGGGATGACTCACTGGCCAGACCCATGGCCATGGGGACATGCTTTATTACCAGAAGGGAAATACGCAGTGGGCACTCAAACAACATCCCCTTCAGTTCTGTATCTTCTGGGAGCATTGAGAACGTTGGGGCATTCAGTGAATGCCGCTGGATAATGGAACGAGGAGGCGAGAATAATGAACAATGCCTGGATGTGGGATTAGTTGTGATTCAAGAATCTCTCTCTCCCCTCTTACCAAGGTCTTCAGATGTAGTAGATGCTCAGCAAAGATTTGCATAATGGGAGCTAGGGTCTGTGTTTTGGTTTAATGTTATATAAAGTTTTGTCGTACTCCATTTTCTCTGGGAGCCTCTGAACTTACGATTTTTGTAAGTGTTTGTATTTTACGAAGATTTTATAGTGAGTTTCGGGGGGCTGCTGGCAAGGTTCTGTTCCCAAATAAATTCCCTCTCTTCATCCCTAGCACTGGAAGTGCTTTGTATTTCTCATCAGCCTCCTGGTTTTCGAGGTATTTGGTGTTTCACTCCTTGTCCTTATATAAAGATAGCTGACCTTCACTTTATCATTCACTTTAATGAGGTTCCACACAGAGACACAGGTCTGTATGGACTCTCCTAATTGCAGCCCAAGAAACTTCATGCCATTTTATAGGCTGATGAAACACACAGGTAGGGAGGGTCCAGTCGTGACTGAACAGTGACCTTGGGCTGGGGAATTAGAGCTGAGGGTCCGTGGACTCCTCCTCTCTCTCTGTCTCCTGAAGTACGGCTCCACATGAGCTCAATTCTAACGCTGTCTTATTAGGAAAGATGGAACTGAACACCTGTGTGTGTGTGGGGGGGGGAGGCGGGTTGTCTAAACATATGGCCTATTCCTCTAGCTCTGAGGCTGTTCTGCCTGGTTTTTGCTTCTTTCCTAAACTGCAGAGAGCATTCGCTGGGTTGGAGCAGAGAGCACAGGCAATACTGCTTATCCTCTTAATAGGTAATATTGTTTTGAGCGTACCCTACGTGCCAGGCATTATATTAGGTCCGTTATAGTCAATAGTTCGTTTAGCCTTCAGTCATTTGAGTGTTACTTTTCCTACTTGCAACTGAAGAAACAGATTCAGAAAAGTTTGTGTTACGTAACTTGCCCAAACTGACAGTTAATAAAAGTCAGATCCATATCTGAGTGAAGGCATTTTGGTTCGAGAGCACCTTCTCCCACGCCCTCTGCTCCCCCCCCCCCCAACTAAACATCCACACTCTATTTGCCCGTGAAGTGAAAAGAGAGAAGGCATTTGTTCGATGCCAGTTAGGGTGCTTGATAGTGCACTCCAGGTGAAGGCGGGTCTGCAGAGTTCTGGAATGCAGAGGCTGGAAGACGCTTTTTAGACCTTGTCACAATGTTGCAGAGGAAGAGACTGGTTGAGAGAGGAAAGTGTGAGATCTGGTGTCTTGAGTCCAAGAACTCCAAGCTCTCTCTTTATTCCAGGACCTTGGAGAACGGTTGTGTTCAAAGTGTGGTTCACTGGCCAAACTTCTCAAAACCGCCTTCAGCAACCAGAGGAATTGCATATTGTGTGCATCCCTGTCCCTAGTTGCCCTGGATTGGAACAGTTCCTGTATCTTGGCCAAGCTCCTAGAGAAACTTTATGCACTACATATACATTTTGTTGAGTTCTGTGGTCAGAATTTTGCATTGCATGTAGTGTGATTCATGTAGAGCCGCTGTGGCTTGGAGGAAGCAAGGCTGGATTTGAAGGTGGAAGTGTCCACTGGGAGAACGGCCTCATGCAGAAGTTGTCCGTGGGCACTGGAGCAGGGGAGGACCTGTTTGGAATGTGGTATGGATCCTGTGTCTAAGCTGGGAGACCAAGGGTAGGGATGGGTCTCATGATCCATGTGTTTGCTTGCCATTGAGCTCCCTAGGGTGGAAGAAATCTCAAGGGCAGTGGAGAACTGCAGGTGGTGGGTGCGTAGTTGGTAGAACTTAAGTGGGTGTGTTATCACCTCGCAGACTTTATGCCTCCGGCCATCTCTACCGTGTGTAGCCCTTCATCTGCCTGGGGTGTCCCTCTGTCCCCTTGCATGCCACCCAGCCATCTCCCTTACCACCCTGTAGTAGAAGTTTAGACCCAGGAAGGCAGAACTGGAAGAGGCTCTTGAGATAATCCAGAGAGAAAAATTTCCAATGTCGCCAGCATTTCTCAAAGCCCGGTACACAAGCCACTGGTGGCACTTGAAATTTGCTTAAGTGCTAATGGACAAATACTCTCTTTTTCACTATAGCACGTTAGAAAAGAACTTTGGGTTTTTAAAACTTGTGGTAAGGATATAAAGTTTCCTTTTAAATATGTCTGTTGACAAAAATAATGGTATAGGAGCTACAGGCAAGCAGTGCCACGATGACATATGGCTGTGTGAAACACCTTAACTCGGTTTTACAGAGGACGTAATTGGGACCCGGAGGGGGAAATGATTTGTCCAGGGACACATGCAGCTGATCTGTGTGGAGCTAGGGGTCATACTGGGCCTGGGGCTCCTTTCCCAGCATTCTCTGCTCATCAGCGTGGTTACTGTCGACCCTGGACCTTGAGTCAAATGTGGTTACGAAAGTCAACCAAACCTCTCCAAAATGTTCTCTGCGGTCAGCTAAAATACGTTTTGGAGTAAAATCTCTTTTTCTTTTGATTATGTATTTGTGTGTGAGTGATCCCCAGTGAGAAAAACAAAAAGCCAAGACCGAGGGTACCAGCTGGGATTCCACAGCGGTGGCGCAAGGGGAGGGAGAGGTAAGCCATGGATTCACCCATCAGGGCTGCTTTTGGTTCTGAGCAGAAAGTTCAGGATGGTGGCCAGGACCATCCCCACGGTGTCCTCAGTGCCTCAGGCTGCTGCAGGGGAGTCTCAGGGGTGTCTGAGAGGCCTCCGTGTGTGCTGGCTGCTGAGTTGGTGGGTGCTGTCCCCATGCCCTCTCTGCAGTCACATAGTTTATAAATCAAAGTGCCACATAGGACTCCATTTTAGTTTTAAAAAATAGGGGTGTGGGGTTCCTTAGCAAAAGCTGGGAAAATTGCTGGCATGGTGGAAAGGGGGTAGATTCCCAAGAAGACCGGGTCTGACTTTGAATCCGAGCTTTGTTATACACCTGAAGTGTGATTTGGGGTAAGTTAACTGACCTTTGTGCACCTCAGTGTCCCAGTGTTAAACATTCCCTATTTCCTAGAGTTTATTGTGAATATTAAATGAGAAAACATCCAGGAAAGCATCTGGCATTGTTCTTGGCATAAGTAGACACTAGATAATTAGGAATTTTCTTCATCATCATCATCATCATCATCATCATCATCATGTCACCCCTCCTGAGGTTATTTGTGTTTCAAGAAGGTGCAGAACTCTCAGCTAGAATACTGTTCTCAACAAGGTATCCAAAAACAGGGTGTGTGTACGGGGGGGAAGGGGGATGGAAGAGGTTGTTGGTGGAGGTGGGGTTCATTTCCTGGTATGCGTAAATCATGTCTCCTCTTTGTAAGGGCGCACTTAATTTTTTAGGTTAGGGACCATAGTCATCAATTAACCTCTGCTGTAGACACCGAATTCAGAACTCTACTTCTTGTCTGATGATAAAATCTCACAGGGGAAGCCAAGGAGAGAGCGTTGGTGTGCACTTAGGTAATGGCCCAGGGTGTGTGTATTAGCACAGGATATGCAAGCAGTTTCTACGGTGGTCGGCCTATTTGCCAGTCCCCCAGAATGTGCTTTCTTCCCATTCGATGACTCCATTCTGGGGAAGGGAGAATAAAAATGGGCTCCTTGTACTTATGGATCTAGAAGATTATTCCTAACGGCCTTTTTCTTTTTTCCTTTTTTCACGTGAATTTTTGCAGGAGTCAGTCCCTTAGCCAGCAGGGGCTGAGGAAGTGCTCTCACTCTAATGGATTATCTAAAGTGACCCCCTCCCCAACCTTCCCACTGTCTCCCCTTCCTTCAGCACAGACACTCTATTCTGGCCCAATTAGAAACACACAATGACTCATGTTCACAAAGTGTGTTTTGAACTTTAAGTTGCCTCTTCATATTTTTAAATCATTGCATTTAAGTCTAATTCAATAAGATTCTGTATTTCCTTCAATTGAATCTGTGAGCTGCTCTCGCCTACCTGTTACTAGGACAACCGATGCCTGCTTTGGCGTTCGCTTGCTGTCCAGGCGCAGGCTGTGTTAATTAACTCCCTGAAATTGCAGGCCAGGTAATCAATACCAAATGTATGGACTTGGCTGGAATGTTTTAATTAAATTTACAGTAATTTTATTTGCAGCTTCTTCTGTAATCTGAATGATGGGCAATTGATTTTTATTTCAGATACAATGGTCTGCTCACCAGCCTGGTCATCCCTTCTCCTAAGTGCCTTTCTCCATCAGCTGAACCACCCTGTTTAGTGAGGAGTAGCCAAGGAAAAATATTGGTTAAAATAATAATTTAAAAATAGAAGCAAACCTTAGAATATCAGAAGGGTCGAGCTTCTGCTGGTTATGTCTTCCCCACCCCTCTCCGACCGTGCTGGATATGTGTTGTGTGGAATGGCTCCAGAAGACAAGGGTCAGTAGGATCCTGTGGAAAACATCGACTGATGATGTTTCATCTCATCTGTGCTCATCTGTGCTGCCTAAAACAAAGGGTGTGAACAGCTGCCCTCCACCACCAATACTCTTGGTAAAGACGTAACAGAACGGAGCTGTATGCTGTTTAGGCGAGCCTGTCCTCCCTTCTTTAAGCATAGTGGTTCAATGTTTGGGCTCCCAAGATAGGTGAACCTGGGGTTCACACCTCAGCCATGCCTCTAAGCCAAGTTTATCAACTTCTCGTCATATCTAAAGGAGAGGTGATCATATCCACCTCATGGGGTTGTTGTGGGATTAAAGAAGATGATAGGTGTATTAGATCGTGATGTTAAGAGCATGCATGAGCTCTTGAATCAGGCAGTCTTGGTTTGTGCCCCAGCTTTGTCACTTCCCTTTCGGGTGACCTTAGGCCAAGTACTTAACCTCTCATGGCCTCAGGCTTCTCACTTCAAAAATGAGGATATTGCCACCTGTCTTCTAGAATTATTCTGGGGATCTTGTGAGGTAATGCATGTAAAGCATAGACTCAGTACCTGCCACATACATTTGCTGGGGTTTTCTTGGGTTTGAGGTCTTATCAGCCTCTTAGTGGTAGCTGTATAATGTCAGCCAAGCAGGTTCCTTGGGTGTAAGGACCAAAACTGGGTCAAGTTTTGGGCGTGGTGGAAGTTTATTGCAAGGATCTGTGAAGATACTAAACAGAACTAGAATCTGTCCCACAGCAACACTAACATTCTAGACGGTGTCTCCCCTCTCATGGAGGCCTTTAGAAACACCACCCAAAAGTCTTTATCTTCTTTAAGAGTGGGAACTCGAGTTGAATATTCTCCCATTTTCTTTGTTTGCTTTGCATTTCCAGTTTCCACAGGGAGGATTCTCTTGGGTGGTTTCCCTCCTATCAGTAATGGGGAGCTTCTACTGGTCAAATTCCCTTCAACCACTTCAGAATCAGTTGAATTCTCTTATGTTCTTCTGTTTGGATATGGCCCTGCTCTGGTTCTCTGTGGGAGGGGTGAAGGCTGGCTGTGGTGCCCCTATCAGGGAAAATAGCCTCACATGACTATAACAGGAACAAAACACACAAAAATAGCCCTGGCAGGGTGCCCTGATCCAAACGTGGCACTAAGACTTTTCCATCATCCAGTATAGAGACAACTTTACAGATAAAACCTTTTACTGTTTGAAATATCTGGTAGGAAAACTCACCAGATATCATTGCACGAATAACAGAAGGTAGGAGCAGGTTAGGGAGGAATGCATGGTTCCATACGGTTCCTTCAAAGTGGTGGCCAGGCAGCCAGCCACTTACTCGACTAATGTGTTTCAATAGCCATTTTCTAAGAAGGATGATTAATTCAACTAAAGGCGTTATTGGCCACGGGAGCTTGGAATAGCCACTAGGGAATAAGAGTGAGATTTTCTTATGGTGAACACCTGCCTGAAAGTTCTTTCTCTCTGCCCACATCTTACATTCCAAATAAACAGAACTTTAATGAGAATATATTCATTTCCCTTCAAAGGCAACAGTAGAATATTATATTGGAAGAGCTTCAGCTAATAGGAAAAAAATATGTGTCCCCTGGTGAAAATATAGTCGTCATGCTGGAATTTGAGGATATTTCCCTTGATAATAAAATTAATCTTTTTTTCCTTGCTTAAGATGATTTCCTGATGGGAGACACTGTGTCTGTGGAGATATTTTTGCTAATTTATTTGAGTCTGGTTAGAGAATTGATTCTAGTTCATTGTAGCTAGGGGATAGCTGACCCTTGACAGCTGCTTATTCTCTAGTTAGGTTTTCTTGATAAACACCTCTTTCTCACTCACTCTTTCTTCACATTTATCATGGAATCGAGGCTCAGACACACACATTAAGCAGAAACTGAAATCTGTAAAGGAGAAGGCATGACTGAGTGATGTGAGGCCCAGTTGCCCAACCTTTTCTGTAGAGATGAAGGAGTGACATCGGTGAAGAGGCAGTCATGACCTCCAGCGCCAGAATCACCCCCCAACCTCTCCTCCCCCCGCCCCCCCCCCCCCACCACCTCAGGAGGCCTGACTCAGGACTGTGCCAGATTCCGGGAATCTTGGAGAGCTCAGGATTGCCTTAAAATAACATTAACAAAGCTGAAAACAAAACAAAAATTATGCCACTTTTTGGTTGTTAGTCTTGTCATTCATTGCCTGTGAGCAGATTTCCTTTCCATCCACATATATGATTTCACATAATCATAATGTGGCTTGCTTTTCTCTCCCAACGTTTCTTTTTCCCAACTGCCCCAAACACCAGCACAGTGTGTACATTTGCCAAGTTGCTGCTCTGTCCTCAAGACCAGGTTGAGTTTGATAGTAGACACGCTCTAACTATGATCCCTCAAATGCAGTGCTGATCTGGGAGAGTTTGTTATGGGCTCACTGTTCATTGTCTCCACCAATTAGAGCAGAATATATGCAAAGATAATAAAAGAACACAGTAAATATGTACATAATACTAACCATGTGCAAGGCCCTAAGTTCTCACATAGATAAGCTCATTTAATTGTCATAGCCGCCCCCGAGGAAAGTGCTATTATTGTCACTTTTTTACAAGAGGAAAGAAACCAAGGCAAAATGAATGTAAGAAACTTGCCCCTAATCACCCGGCTGGTAAGGGGGAAGAGCCCAGATTTAGACCCAGGAAGTCCGGTTTCAGAATCTGGGCCTATTGTGTTTCTAACGTTCCTGCCTGGCTCTTGAAAATTTGGTGGTTCTCTTCCTAATCCTTTTGGTTATTCATTCATTTACTTATTCAATTATTCATACATTCATCCATCCAAACAATATTTACTTGGCATCCAGTGTGTTTAGTCTCTGTGCTAGATCCTGGACTACAGCGATGGACAGGATGGCCACAGGGCTGCCCGTGAGCATGTAGGCTAGCAGGGGGACCAGAGGAACATGTGCGCAGAGGATAAACTGACTGCTTGTAATTTCTAATTGCATTTAATCCCACTGCACTTACTATTTACTGCTTGAAGCAGTGGAAGGATGTGAACAGATTCATGGAGAATGCATGAAAAGGGGGCAAGAACTGGGCAGGGCGAGGGACAGGGAGGCAGTTGCAGGAGTCAGAGAGAGGGGGCAGGTAAGGGGAGTGTCT
Source organism: Neofelis nebulosa (assembly GCF_028018385.1). NCBI lineage: Eukaryota > Metazoa > Chordata > Mammalia > Carnivora > Felidae > Neofelis > Neofelis nebulosa. Next base: position 30,321,142 of record NC_080798.1, on the reverse strand, counting down.
GGTTTCTGAGATTCACGCTTCTTCTATTCAAGAGGGCTTGATACTAAAGAAAATAGGGCCAGATACTAATAACGGACAATCCTGGGTGAATTTCAAAATTTTATTTATTTAAAAAAAAAAAGGAAAAGGTATGAGACCGGAACCTTTCAGACTTACTTTTTGTTTCTTGAAAGCAGAGTGGACTTTCCAGAGCAAAGATCTAATCTGACCTGGAGTAAGAGGTGTGGATTGACTCTCTAGTCTGGGAATGAGGTAGGTCAAAGGCAGCCGGCCCCTTCTCTTCATCCTAATGCAGTAAGCATTCTGAAGGTGAGTAGGCAGGTCTGTGTGTGCCTGGGCTTGTGGGTAGCATCTCTCCAGCTCAGGGAACAGGTGGAAGAGGCAGCTCCTGAGTCTAGGTGAAGTACCAGGGCTCCATTTCCCTGCCTTGAAGAGAGAGCATCATACGTATGCATATTCCTTGTCGGTTGTGTTTGGTAAAGCAAAGGCCTTGGCTTCATGAATCAGGCCTTGCAAGTGACGGAAGAAGCAGACCTTGTCAGGGCTTCCTCTGTGCGTAATGCTTGTGTCAGCAGTAGACGACTGGAAAATTGCTCCCCTGCCCGCTAAAACTTGCCCCCCCACCTGGAAAATGAAAAGGGGTGACCCAGAATCACAGTCTCAGCGATGGAGGGTCCTTTTAAAGGTCACCTGACCACTGACTTCTAAATCTGACTGCTTATCCAAAGCACTTGAGAGCATTTGTGAAAAATAGATTTTTTACAAAAAGTTTAGAGATTCTGATTTAACACAATTGGGATGGAGCACAAGAACCTGTAAGCTGACGATTCAAAACCTTGATCTAGATTATTGCTTCTTTCCTGGTGGATCTTGATAAAACACGGGTTCCCAGTATTCCACGTATCTTTTCTTCTTTTGAGGAGTCTCCATGCCCATCACAGGACTTGAACCCATGACCTTGAGCTGAGATCAAGAGTTTGACGCTTAACCACCTGAGCCACCCAGGTATCCTAAGATTCTCCATTTCTAGTAAGGGCCCCAGTGATGCTGCTGGTCCAGGCATCATCCTTCTAATAGCAAGGTATTAGAACAATTTTACAACCAGTGAGGTTTTCTTTTTTCAGTACTTATTTGAATTCTTCTAGAGATATGGAGCTCTCAGCCACATAAGGCAATTCCTACCATTTGAGAGAAGTTTCAGTTTTTATAGCAAGGTCTTCCTCCCTTCCTCCCTTCCTTCCTCTCCTTCCTCTCCTTCCTCTCCTTCCTCTCCTTCCCCTCATTCCTCTCCTTCCCCTCCTTCCCCTCCTTCCCCTCCTTCCCCTCCTTCCCCTCCTTCCCCTCCTTCCTCTCCTTTTCTCCTTTCTTTCTCCCTCTTCTTCCTTCCTTCTTCCCTCTCTTCCTTCTTTCTTTTTTACCCCTTTCCTTCCTTCTTCCTCTAGTATGCATTTAAAACGTGTGTTCAGAAATTTAGTTCATCTCTTTGTTTCAGGCTGTGTAAGCCCCTTCCTCCTCCCACTTACCAGCTATTTCTAAATGGAATCAGAAAAGTAATGGATATAAGGAAGAGGGAAGAGGGAAGAGGGGATTGATCGGAACAGATATCTCAGCATTCCTGATAAGGACAATTAAACAAATCAGCACTGATGACTGCCTGTTATAATTAGCATTGATTAATGTCCTACCTCTCCAACTTTATTGTATCTGCTTATTATCTAGAGATCTTGTTAACATGTAGAATCTGATACCACAGGTCTGAGTTGTGAGTTGAGATTGCACATTCCTAGCAAGATTCCAGGTGCTGCAGGTGCTGCTGGTTCTGGACCAGGCTTTGAGCACCAAAGATGTATGGATGGAGCACACATTTGTCTCATACTTGAGTTTGAATCTTGGCTCTGTTGTTTTCGTTGTCTCAGGGGACTGTGGGAAAATTAGTTTCCAGTCCGTGGCTCTCATCCTTGGCTGCACATTATAGTCACCTGGGACACATTTAAACATCCTGTGCTCAGGCTGCACCCCAGATCAGTTAAATTGGAATATCTTAGGGATGGAACCCATGCATCGGTAGTTTTTGAAACTGTCCAGGTCATTTCAGTGTGCAGCCAAGACGGAGAGCCATTGCCCCAGGGTGGTGGCTCTCCAACTTTAGCACCCATCAGAATAAATCTGGACGGCTTGTTAAAACATAAATTTCTGGATCCCAGCCCCAAGTTTCTGATCAAGTTGGTCTGGGGTTGAGCCTGAAAATCTGCATTTCTGACGAGTTCCCAAGCGCTGCCGCTGCTGCTCATGCTCGAAGGGCTTAAGTTCTCATCAGTCAAATGGGTATATGTATTACCCATCTTTCATGGCCCATTGGGGGATCAGTGAAATAAAAGCAATATGATGTTTAGTATGTAGTAGACAATCAGGAAACGGTGGTTACTGATAGTAGCGTTATGTCTGTGGTTGAGTGAGATGTTCGGTTAATGATTCGCTCGCTTACCCATAACATTGCTTAGGTTATTCTTCTACTTAAAGAGTCATTTCCAAGTGTTGTTAAATTTGTGCCATCCCCTCTCAGAGGGATTTAACTCATCCTCCGGTCATAACTATGTTCTTCTCAGGGACTGGCCTTGTTTACTTTTCCAGGCCACCTGTATACATACAGGGTGGTCAACAAGCGACTCTTCATCCACAATCCACTTGACTGTGTCTGATAAGTCCATCGTGGCCCCTACTTGTTTTTTATTTTTATTTTTTTCCCAAGACAAACCTTACGGGCCATGTCTTCCTGAACCAGAGGCCCCAGGACTTCAGTTTGTGTAAGACCTGTGGTCTCCAGATGGGCTCGCAGATGGGAATGGGAAGGGGTGGACGGACCCCTCCTGAGGCTTGATGCTCTGCCGTGAACTCTTTCTCCACTGCCACCCCGATACGTGCAGTAACTCCACCATGATTTTTCTCCTCGTGAATTCTGTATTTGCACGTAGCTCCTTCCCAGGAAGAATGGTTCCCAGGTGGTATTCTCTGGCCTGAAGGCTGCTGCTTCATTATCGTCTTTGTTAACCTGAGAATACCGCCCTTTGGGTCCTGCAGAGGAGCGCATCATTCTCGCTAAATTCACTGTGTCGAAAACGACTCCTTGCTGGGCTTTGGAGCATCGTTGGTGAACTGCAGCTATGGATCTAGCTTCCAGCATTGTGAATAATGCAGACAATACGGTTTCTGGGCACCTTTTCTGAAAACTGCCCAGATTTTGGACTTGAGCTTGATGCAAACCGCATGATAAACATGCCAAGCTTGTGCTGACAGCGCTGAAGCACTTTGGGATAAACATTTGTGTTTGCTAAAAATGTCTCTGAAGAGTTGGAAGTATTTTGTCAAAAGATTTATCTGTGCATCTCTGGGGGGGGTGGTGGTGGTTAATGTTTTCCGTGACCCAAGAGCAACGGTTCCCGAGTGTCTCATTTATCAGTTTCTGGTCCGTTTCTAACCTTAAGCTTCAGAAGGAAAATTGGAATTAAAAGGTTAATTCTGGTTTAAAATTGACATGTGTTCCTTCTGAGGGATAAAAGAATTTAATTGACAGGACGTGTGCCGCAGATAGGCGCTTGTGGCCTCGATTGTGATTATTTTGCTATCTCTTCAGGTTTCTTAGCAAGTCTGGACCTGGGGATCAGAACTGTTGCCTCAGAAAAGCTGGTAATTATCACTAAGCAATTGCTGGGTTAATTAGGTCTGTCAATAATTCAGAGGGCAATTGGAGCAAAGTTGAGACAGGTTTAGAGACAAAGCATGTTGCTGTTTTGTGAGAGCCTGAAATAAATCTCTCTTAAGTCGATAACTCTGACTTAGGTAACTTTCCACCTTTGGAGTTGAGTTTAGACAGGTGGACTCAGTAAGAGCTATGTGTTTATTAGGATCCCCCGACCATGAGACATTAAAGTCCTCACTATTCTAGAGTGGAACCTGAGGTGGGAGGAGGAAATATCCATTAAGGAGAGATTAATGTTGCTTGTCCCATTTGCAAACTCGGTCTGTGCCTTTGTGATGGTAGCCGGTGTTGCGGCCACATGTTATAAATGGCCTTTTAATGGAGATGATATAGTGCTGGATAGGATATATACATCTGTATTGAGTTTTTAATATGTACAACGAAGCTGCTTTCGTAATCGTGATAATAATAATAGAACAAAAACCATGATGACAACAATAGCGATTCTGATGTGTCGAATGTCTCCTGTGTGCCAGGTACTTGCATATGTGATCTGCAGTCCTCACAGTGATTCATAAAGATAGGGATTATTAGCCTCCTTTTACAGATTAGGAGACTGAGGCACAGAGCAGTTACGTGGTTTGCTCAAGGTCACATAGGTAAAAAGTGGCAGAGCTGGGGATTTAACTTGGGACTCTGGCTTCAAATCTGCCTCCCCCTGAGGAAGCAAATGATTCAAGGAGAAAAAGATCCAAGGGAGCATCTGAAATGCCAGAGGTGATACTCTTATACCTGTGAATTGGACTTTTTGTCTCTAACTTTGCTCCCTCACGTTGACTCATCAGTAGTGTTTTCTGGAGATAGATGTTCAGGGAAAGGTCCCAAAGGCAAGGTTTGGTTTTGATGAATACCTGTTATAGATTGGGAAGTTGAATGAAGCACTTTATGTATTGTAAATCCTTTAATTATCACAAAAACTTGGGGAGGTATGTTTTCTTGTCCCTATTTTACATATGTGGGAATTGAGTTTCAGAAAGAAAAAAGGCTTGCTCCAAGTCATATGGCTAGTATGCAGACAGAACAAGGATTTAAACTCCAGTTTGTCTTAAAAGTTTGTAAAATATGAAAGGCAAATAAACCTCACTGGATTTTTCAGCATGTAAGCCTCATATTTGAATACTATAGTTAGATTCAGCAAATATAGAAGCATGTTGAGTTGCTTGCATTCATCTTGGGTTAGTTATTCTTTCTATCTATCTATCTATCTACCTACCTACCTACCTATCTCTCTATCTTATCTATCTTCTTAGTTTGTTAGGGATGTCTTAGCAAAAGGTCACAGACTGGGTGGCTAAACAATGGAAAAAATATTTCTCACAGTTCTGGAGGCTCCGGGTCCAAGATCAAAGCGTTGGTGGGTGTGGTTTCTTTTGAGGCCTTTCTTCTAGGTTTGCAGATGTCTGCCTTGTCAGTGTGTCCTCCCATGGTCTTTCAGCTGTGTACCTGCTTCCCCAGTGTCTCGTTCTATATTCAGATTTTCTTTCTGCATAAGAACACTAGTCAGACTGATGTAGGGTCCACCATGATAGCCTTATTTTTTTAAAAAAGGTTTATTTTTGAGATAGAGAGAGAGAGAAAAAGAGGGTAAGCATGTGTGCGGGGAAGGGGTAGAGAGAGAGAGAGAATCCCAAGTAGGCTCTGTGCTGTCCACACATGAGCCCAACGTGGGTCTTGAACCCATGAACCCATGAGATCAGGACCTGAGCCAAAGTCAAGAGTCAGATGCTTAATGGACTGAGCTACCCAGGCATCCCTATAATCTTACCTCTTTAAAGGCCCTGTCTCCAAATGTAGTAACATTCTGAGGCACTAGATGTTAGGGCTTCAACATATAAATTTGGGGGGTGGGGCACAATTTAGCCCATAACTCTATAAAATAGCCCATACATTATTTTAACATGTAAAGAGAGAGAGGGGCACTTGGGTGGCTCAGTTGGTTGAGCGACAGACTCTTGATTTCAGCTCAGATCATGATCCCAGGGTCATGGGATTAAGACCTGTATTGGGCTCCATGCTGAGCATGGAACCTGCTTAAGAGTCTCTCTCTCTCTCTCTCTCTCTCTCTCTCTCTCTCTGTCTCTCTCCCTCTCTCTCTCTGCCCCTCTCTCCTCTGATCATGTGCTCTCTGTCTCTCTAAAATTAAAAAAAAAATTAGAGATAAATATTACTTATGCTTTAATGAACATCTATCAGATCAAGTTGAAATCTCCTATGTCTACTTGCATCTCATTCTCCTTCTTTCCCTCTCAGAGATAAACATTATTATGGAATTTTCCATGTATAGTCCATTTTTATACTTCTGTGTTCACTACATACGTACCACATTCATAAAAACACATAGAATTTTTGTACTTTTTAAACGTATATCGGTGGTACCATATGATACGTATTTTTCTGCAGGCGCTTTTATCTTTCAAGGTGAATAGATATGACGTTGGGCCATCCTTGAATTCCTGATGTATCATGTCTAGGTTGGGTTGATTATTTTTAAAAATAAACTGTCAAATTCATTTTATTAACATTTTATTGGGAGTTTTACTTAAGATTGGTCTTTAATTTACTGTTCCTGCCTGAACTTGCTTCCTTATGGATTACTGTTTAACAAGCTTACAAACATGAATTAGTGGAGTCCACCTCCGGAATGGCAACATGATTAGTTCCATGAACCTGCTCTTGAGCAAGACAAACATTCCTGTTGAAAATTATTTTAAGAAAACAGCATTTAACGTTTCTGGAAATTTTCTTAAGGGCATATAGCAAACAAACATTGATTCAAGAAAATCTAAAACTTGTTAAGACCACTGAGAATTTTTGGCATTTGAAATGAGACCTTTTCCCTCCTTCCCTCTTCTTAGTTCATTATGACTGAAATCCCCCTCAAGGCAGATGCGGGCGAGAACACAGGACTCCTTATCACAGACGCTACAAGTTGAGAGCTAAGTTCTCTTCCTGGGAAGGGCAGACCACCAGCGTTTCTTATCTTTCCTGGCTACAGGTTGCAGAGGGTAGATTTCAGGTGAATATGGCTATGTTTGGAGGCCCCATCTTCCACCCAGCCACCACTCATAGGTTGGAGGCTCCACTTTAGTCATGACATGCTGAAAATACTGGGGTACCATCATCCCCACTCCAGCTCATTCATGGGGTGCAGGTTCATTGCCAGGAAAGACAATTAGAGACTATAGGGTATCATTCCTGCTAGCATCCTGCTCTTAAGGCAAGGGTGTTATTTAAAGAGAAATAGGCCTCTGTCCTTGTTTATAGCCTTAGAGCTCAGGGCTCAGAGATTTAAAAGAAAATGTTTTTAAGCTTATTTATTTATTTTTGAGAGAGAGAGAACGAGCGAGAACATGAGCACGAGCAGGGGAGGGGCAGAGTGAGAGGGAGAGAGAGAATCCCAAGCAGGCTCTGCACTGTCAGCACAAAGCCAGTGTGGGGCTCAAACTCGTGAACTGTGAGATCATGACCTAAGAGTCAGACACTTAACTGACTGAGCCACCCAGGTGCCCCTGGCTCAGAGATTTTATGCAGGGGGAGAAGCAGGCCTTAGTACCAGAGAACGTCAGAGCTCTCCCCAAAGGAAATGACTTTATTTGAAACAGGGGTGGGGGAGAAGTTCAGGCCTTAAAAAGTTCTCTCAAAGATAGTGGAGTTTTGGAGGTGAAGGCAGAAGTTAAATACTAAGCCAGTTATTTTACTAGGGAGAATCAGAGAAAGAGACACCTAAAAAGAGCCTTCCTACGGTCAGAACAAAACTCTAGCACTGACTTAAAAAATTACCTATAGAAAGGAATGCAAATTACATTGGATCAGACTATGGAACCGTTTACGCTCCAGGCCGTTGTTAAAAACAATAGAGTAATCATTTGGCAATTAGTGAACCTAGCAGATAGGTGTGATCTTGGAAAGACACAGTTAAAGGGAGTCCTCCCAAAACCACTGTCATCCCAGTGTGACTGTGGACACACCCCAGATTGAGCCCCCAGAGAAACAATACGAAAGGCTACACACCTTACAGGCAGTGGTAAGGAAGAGAGTTCAGGGACACAGTGTAGCCATTCACTAGTAATATGATCCTATAACAACAGGAATTCTCAGAGGTGGACCACCAATACCCAGGGTTGCTACAATATGTCTCTGAAATGTCCCATCTCCCCACAGCGCAAAATGATGAGACGTGCAGAAACACAGGCAACTATGATGCCAAAATGAGGGAAAAAAATCAGACAACAGAAATTGCCTGTGAAAAGAATCGGTTGTCAGATTTGATAGACACACTTCAAAGCAGTCATTCTAAATATATTCAGAGAACTAAAGGAAACCATGATTAAAGAAATAAAGGAAAGCATGATGACAATGTGATATAAAATAGACACTGTTGATAACGAGATAGAAATTATAAAAAGGAACCAAGTGGAAATTGTTGTTAAAAAGTATAGTAACTATTGGGGCGCCTGGGTGGCTCAGTCGGTTAAGCGTCCGACTTCAGCTCAGGTCACGATCCTGTGGTCCGTGAGTTCGAGCCCCGCGTCAGGCTCTGGGCTGATGGCTCAGAGCCTGGAGCCTGCTTCCGATTCTGTGTCTCCCTCTCTCTTTGCCCCTCCCCCATTCATGCTCTGTCTCTCTCTGTCCCCAAAATAAATAAACGTTAAAAAAGAATTAAAAAAAAAAGTATAGTAACTACAATAAAAAAATTCACCAATGAGCCCAACCATATATTTGAACTGTTAGAAGAAAGAATCAGTGAACTTAAAGATAGACCAATAGGGGCGCCTGGGTGGCTCAGTCGGTTAAGCATCCGACTTCAGCTCAGGTCACGATCTCGCGGTCTGCGAGTTCGAGCCCCGCGTTGGGCTCTGGGCTGATGGCTCAGAGCCTGGAGCCTGCTTCTGATTCTGTGTCTCCCTCTCTCTCTGCCCCTCCCCCATTCATGCTCTGTCTCTCTCTGTCTCAAAAATAAAATAAACATTAAAAAAAAATTAAAAAAAAAAAGAGGTATTAAGATAGACCAATAGATTCCAATTGGAATCTAAAGAACCCAGAGGGAGAAAGAAATGAAGAAAAATGAGCAGCGTGTCAATTGTGGGATACCATTAAGTACACCAATGTATACGTAGGAGTACCAGAAGAGGCAGAAATAAATACTTGAAGAAATAATGGCTGGAAATGTTCTCAGTTTGATGAAAAACCACATACACACCCAAGAAACTTAAGAAACTTCAAGTGGGATAAATGAAAAGAGATGTACACACAGACAGGTCATAGTATAAATGCTGAAGGTCAAAAATCAAGAGATAATCTTGAAAGCAGCAAGAGAGAAATGACTACTCATAAACAAGGGACTCCAATTAGGTTAAAGCTGACTCTTCATCAGAAAGAATGAAGGCCAGAAGTCTGAGGGATGATGTATCCAAAGTGCCGAAAGGGGGAGAAAACTATTCACGAAGCATTTTATATCCAGCAAAATTGTCTTTCAAAAGTAAAGGTGAAAATTAAGGTCACATAGAGACGTACTCTGTCTTTACTTATTATTAGACTGTTACAAAGAAATAAAGTCAGGGGTGCCTTGGGTGGCTCAGTCGGTTGAGTGACCGACTTCGGCTCAGGTCATGATCTCACAGCTAGTGAGTTTGCCCACGTCAGGCTCTGTGCTGACAGCTCAGAGCCTGGAGCCTTCTTCGAATTCCCTGTCTCCCTCTCTCTCTGCCCCTAACCCACTCACATTCTGTCTCTGCCTCTCTCAAAAATAAATAAACATTAAAAAAAAAAGGAAGAAAGTCAATTTCCTATCTTACCCTATAGTAGTAAACCAAAACTGACAGAATTCATCCCCATACAGGAGATGCTAATTGTTTAGAATGAGAGCAGATGACCCCAAGCAGTAATTCCAATTCATGAGAAAAAACAAAGAGCACGGGTCAAGTGATTAGGTATTATAAAAGGCAGTGTAAATGCATATTTCTTCACCTTTTTAAACTGATTCAAAAGGCAATCATACAAAGTCACATGTATGTGCACACACATACATACACATACACACACTAATATGTTGGCCTGTAATATATAAATATGTAACATAATTTTGCAAACAGCACAGAAGAGGTGGGTGGGAACAAAGCTGTACTGAGGTACAGTAATGACAGTAAAGTAAATGACACCAGATGGTAACTTGAATCTATAGGAACAGATGAAAAGAACCAGAAATTATAAATAAGTTTAACATGACACACTTGCTGTCCTTATTTTCTCAGCTTTTTTAAAAGATAAAATTATCTAAAGTAATAGCTTTAACAGTGTGTCCTTGAGTTTCTAACATTTATAGATGTAATATGTATAAAAAAATAACACAAAAGGGCAGTGGGAATAGAGCTACATCCATATACTTTCTATAATTTTTTATCTCACTGGAATTAAGTTAGTATAAATATGAAATAGGTTCCACAAGTTAATATTTATATGATATTCACCCCTAAAGAAATGGCTAAGAAAATATCTCAAAAAAAGAGAAAAATTATTAAAGGGATTAAGTTGTTACAGTAGAAAAAATTCACTTAATGCAGTGAAACAGAAATAGAGAGGAGAGAGTGTCATGAGACATATAAACCAAAAAGTAAAATAGCAGAATATGTAAATAATTGCATTAAATGAGAATGGATTTAGCAATCCAATCAAGACTTAGAGATTGTAAGACTGGAGGAAGAAAAGTAAGATCCAATTATATGCTAATGGAGATACACTTTTGATTCAGTGTTACAAATACATTAAAAGAAAAAGGATGAAGAAAATATATCATGCAAACAGCATCCATAAGAAAGCTGGAGTGACTATTTAACAATACTATTGTTAAATAAAGTGGTTTTTAAACATTGTTACTAGAGAAAAAGAGGGACATCTAGTAATGATAGGAAAGAGTCAATCTCTTAGGAATATATAACAATTATAAACCATACATGCACCTAAAAACAGAGCGCCAAATACCTAAAGGAAAAAACTGACAGAATGAAATGTAGAAATAGACATTTCAACAATAATACTTGAAAGCACCCACATCCCTCCTTAAATAATGGACTTAAATAAATATGCAGAAGATTAACAAGGACCTAGAAGACTTGAACAGCCCAGTTATGCAACCCGTCCTAACAGACATCTGCAGAATGCTACATCCAAAAACCAACAGAAGATACATTCTTCTGAAATGCACATGGAACATTCTCCAGGTTAGACCATATGCTAGTCTATAAACCAAAGTTCAATAAATTTAAAATTATTTAAATCATATAAAGTATGTTCTCTTAACTATAGTGGAATGAAATTATAAATCAATAACAGAAATAAATTTGGGAAATTCACAAATATGTAGAAATTAAGCAGCACATTTCTAAATAACCAAGTGGTTAAATAAAGAACCACAGGGGAAATTAGAAAATACTTTGAGATTATTGAAATTGAAGTTACAATATAAAACTTATGGGGTGGAAGTAAAACAGTACTTAGAATTTATAGCTGTAACATGTGTGTATTCAAAAAGAGGAAAGACCTTAAACCAGTAACCTAACTATCTACCTTAAGAAACTGAAAAAAGAACAAACTAAAGGATGAAATTAATACAAAATAGGTCAGAAATTAATATAATGTTGATTATGTTATTAGAATTAGAGAATAGAAAATAGTTGATAAAATCAATGAAACCAAACATGGTTTCTTAAGCCTTTGGCTGGACTGACCAAAAATGAAAAGAGAACACTCAGATTACTAAAATTGGGAAGGAAAGGGGGAAATTACTAACAACCTTACAGAAATTAAAAAAAAGAATATTATAAGGGAATACTATAAATAATAGTATGCCAATAAATTAGATAAATTAGATGAAATGGACAATTCTAAGAGAGCATACACTATCAAATTGGCTCAAGAAGAAATATAAAATGTGAACAGAATAGAATAGCCTATATAACAAGTGAAGAGATTGAATTACAATTTTAAAAGTGTCCACAAAGAAACACCCAGATCCAGATAGCTTCATTGGTGAAGTCTATCGAACATTTACACAAGAATTAAAAACATGTTTGCACAAAATCTTCCAAAAGATAGAATTGGAGAGAACACATTCCAATTCATTCTATGAGGCCAGTATTAACCCTGATACCAAAACCAGATAAATCATAGGAAAATAACACTACAGACTAATATCATTTATGAATATAGGTGTAAAAATTCTTATCAAAATACTAGCAAACTAAATCCAGCAACATACAAGAAAAGATTATTTACCATATCCCACCAAGTGGGAATTAGCCAGGAGTGCAAGGTTGGTTTATGATCTGAAAATCAATTAATGTAATATGTTATATTAGTGGAATAAATGACAAAAACCACATGATAATCCCATTACATGCAGAAAAAGCATTTGACAAAAACCTAATAACCTTTTACAATAAAAGTACTCAACAAAGTAGGAATAGAAGGGAACTTCCTCAATGTGATAATAAATACCTATAAAAAACAACTAACATCATACTTAATGGTAAAAGACTGAAAGTTGCCCTATTAAGATCTAGAACATGGTGATGTCCACTCTCACCACTTTTTAAAAAATCAAAAAAAAATATATATATATTTTTTTATTTTAAGAGAGAGAGTATGAGCAGGGGAGAGGGTCAGGTTGGGGGAGAGAGAGAATCTCAAGCAGGCTCCATGCTCAGAATGGAGCCTCATGAGGGGCTCGATCCCCTGACCCTGGGGTCATGATCTGAACTGAAATCAAAGACTTGGACACAACCTACTGAGCCACCCAGACGCCCCCAGTCTCACCACTTTTATTAAACATTGTTCTGGAGGTTCTAGCCAGGGCAGTTAGGTCATAGAAGGAAACAAAAGGTGTATCATTTTGCTCAGGCTGCTGTAAAAAAAAAATCATGGGCTAGATGGCTTAAGCAACAGAAATTTATTTCCTCATACATTTGGAGGCTAGAAGTCCCAGATCAAGGTCTGGTAGGGCCAGTTTCTGGTGAGGACTGTCTTTCTAGGGTGCAGATGTCTACCTTCTCACTGTGTCGTCAATGGTAGGGAGAGGGAGAGAAACTGGGAGGAGAGGGAGAATGCAATCTCTCCCTTCTGTCTCTGTTTATAAGTGCACTAATACTTTTGTATCAAGGTCCCACCTTTATGACCTCATATCATCTTAATTACTTCTTTACAACAAATACAGCCACAATGGGGATTATGACTTCACCATATGAATGGGAGGAGGCACACCCACCAGTCCATGACAAAAGGCATTCACACTGGGGAGGAAGAAGTAAAATTATGTCTGTTTGCAGATGACATGATCTTGCATACAGAAAAAAAAAAAAAGAAAAAGGAATTCGCTAAGAAACTATTAGAATGAGTGAATGAGTTAGGTAAGTTTTAACAGATTCTGTTTCTATACATTTATAAAGAATGGTGCAAAACTTAAATTAAGAAAATGATATCACTTATACTCGCATTACAAAGAATAAAATAGTTGAGAATAAACTGAACAAAATTTCTAGAAACAGAAACTACCAAAACTGAAACCGGAAGAAGTAGAAAATTTGAACAGACCTATAACCAGAAAAGAAGTGGAATCAGTAATTAAAAAAAAAAAAGAACTCAACAAACGAAAGTCCAGGGCCAGACAGCTTGATGGAAGAATTCTACCAAACACTTAAAGAAGAGTTAATATTCTTCTGAAACTGTTTCAAAAAATAGAAATGTGTAAGGAAAACTTCCAAACTCATTCTGTGAGGCCAGCATTACCTTGATTTCAAAACCAAACAAAGACCCCATTAAAAAGGGGAATTATAGACCAATATCCCTCATCAACATGGATGCAAAAATTCTCAACAAGATACTAGCAAATTGAATCTAACCGTAGATTAAAAGAATTATTCACCATGATGAAGTGGGATTTATTCCTGAGCTGCAGGGGTGGTTCAATATCTGCAAATCAATCAACGTGATACACCACATTAATAAAAGAAAGGATAAGAACCCTACGATCCTCTCAATAGATGCAGAAAAAGCATTTGACAAAACACAGCATCCTATCTTGATAAAACCCCTCAAGAAAGTAGGGATAGAGGGAACATACTTCAACATCATATAGGCCATATATGAAAGACCCACAGCTCATATCATCCTCAATGGGGAAAAACTGAGAGCTTTTCCCCTATGGTCAGGAACATGACAGGGATGTCCACTCACACCACTGTTGTTCAACATAGTACTGGAAGTCCTAGTCTAGCAGTCAGACAAAAAGAAATTAAAGGCATAATATAAAAGACGTAAATCAGCAGGGAAGAAGTCAAACTTTCACTCTTCGCATATGACATGATATTATATGTAGAAAACCTGAAAGACTCCACCAAAAAATTGCTAGAACTGTTATATGAATTCAGCAAAATCACAGGATAGAAAATCAATGTACAGAAATCTGTTGCATTCCTGTACACCAATAATGAAGCAGCAGAAAGAGAAATCAAAGAATCAGTTCTGTTTTCAATTGCACGAAAAACCATAAGATACCCAGGAATAAATCTAACCAAAGAGATAAAAGATCTGTAGTCGGAAACCTATAGAGTACTTATGAAAAAAATTGAAGAAGACACAGAGAAATGGAGAAAGATTCCATGCTCATGGATTGGAAAAACAAATATTGTTAGAAAGTCTATACTGCCCAAAGCAATCTACACATTCAGTGCAATCCTGTCAAAATAACACCGGCCTTTTTTCACAGAGCTAAAACAAACAATTCTAAAATTTGTATGGAACCAGAAAAGACCCTGAATAGTCAGTCATGTTGAAAAAGAAAAGCAAAGTGGGAGGCATCACAATTCCAGACTTCAAGCTGTATTACAAAGTGGTAATCATCAAGATAGTATGGTCCTGGTCCTGGCATAAAAACAGACACATAGATCAGTGGAACAGAACAGAGAACCCAAAAATGGACCCACAACTCTATTGTCAACCAATCTTTGACAAAGTAGAAAAGAATATCCAGTGGAAAAAGACAGTGTCTTCAGTAAATGGTGTTGGGAAAACTGGATAGAGACATGCAGAGGAATGAAATTGGACCACTTTCTTACACCAAACCCAAAAATAAACTCAAAATGGATGAAATAAGAAGAGATGAGAAACCATAAAAATTCTAGAAGAGAACACAGGCAGCAACCTCTTTGACTTTGGCTGGAGCAACTTATTACTAGACACATCTCCAGAGGCAAGGGAAACAAAAGCAAAAATGAACTATTGGGACTTCATCATGATAAAAAGCTTCTGCACAGTGAAGGAAATAATCAACAAAACTAAAAGGCAACCTACAGAATGGGGGAAGATATTTGCAAATGGCATATCAGATAAAGGGTTAGTGTCCAAAATCTATAAATAACTTACCAAAGTCAACACCCAAAAAAGAAATAATCCAGTTAAGAAATGGGCAGGAGACATGAACAGTTATTTCTCCAAAGAAGATATCCAGATGGCTAACAGACACATGAAAACATTCTCAACGTCACTCATCATCAGGGAAATACAAATCAAAACCATGATGAGATACCACCTCACACCTGTCTGAATGGCTAAAATTAACAACCCAGGAGACAACAGATGTTGGCAAGGATGCAGAGAAAGGGTGGGAATGCAAACTAGTGCAGCCACTCTAGAAAACAGTATAGAGGTTCCTCAAAAAGTTAAAAATAGAACTACTTTACAACCCAACCATTGCACTACTAGGTATTTATCCAAAGGATACAAGAATAATGAATCAAAGGGGCACATGCACCCCAATGTGTATAGCAGAACTATCAACAATAGCCAAATTATGGGAAGAGCCCAAATGTCCATCTACTGATGAATGGATAAAGATGATGTGAATGAATGAAAGAATGAAATCTTGCCATGTGCAACGATGTGGATGGGAACTAGAGGGTATTATACTAAGCCAAATAAGTCAGTTGGAGAAAGACAAATATCATATGATTTCATTCATATGTGGAATTTAAGGAACAAAACAGATGAATATAGAGGAAGGAAGAGAAAAAATAAATAAGATAAAAGTAGGGAGGCAAACCATAAGAGACTGTTGACTGTAGAGACCAGACTGGGGGTTCTGGAGGGGGGAAGTGTAAGGGAGTGGTCTGGGTGGGTGATGGGCATTGGAGAGGGCACTTGTTGTGATGGATGCTGAGTGTTGTGTGTAGGAGATGAATCACCACAGTCTACTTTTGAAACCAGTGGTAACACTGTATGTTAGCTAACTTGAATTTAAGTAAAATCTTGGAAGGGAAAAACAAAGAATAAACTGAACAAAAGGAAGTATTAAACTTACACTCTGAAAACTACAGAACATTTTGGAAAGAAACTAAAGAAGATATAAATAAATGGAAAGACATCAAATGGTAATGCATCAGAAAATATTGTGAAGATGTCAGTAGTCCCCCAAATTTGTTAACAGATTCAGTGCAATCCCTATCAAAATCCCAGATGGATTCTTTGCAGAAATTGACATTCTTATCCTAAAATTATTATAAAAATGAAAGAGACTGAGAATAGCCAAAACAATCTTGACAAAGAACAACGTTGTGGGATTTAAACTTCCTGATTTTATAACGTAATGCAGAATTACAGTAATCAAGACACTGTGGTACTTGAAGACAGACATGTAGCTCGATGGGACAGAATCAAGAGTCCATAAATAAATCTTCACATTTATTGTCAATTGACTTCCCCAAGGATATCAAACCATCCTGATGGAGGAAAAAATGATCTTTAATAAATGATGCAGGGACAGCTGGATATCCTCAAGCAAAAAATAAGTTTGGACCCTTACGTCATACCATGCACAAAAATTTACTCAAAATGCATCGAAGACCTAAAAGTATGAGCTAAAACTTTAAAACACTTAGAAGACTCTTGTATTCCTTGGGTAAATTCCTATCAGTGCTATTGCTGGGTCATAGGGTGGATCTATTTTTAATTTTTTTGAGGAACCTCCACCCTGTTTTTCAGAGCGGCTGCACCAGTTTGCATTCCCACCAACAGTGCAAGAGAGTCCCTGTTTCTCCAAATCCTCTCCACCATTTATAGTCTCCTGATTTGTTCATTTCAGCCACTCTGACTGGTGTGAGGTGGTATCTCATTGTGGTTTTGATTTGTATTTCCCTGATGAGGAGTGACATTGAGCATCTTTTCATGTGCCTGTTGGCCATCTGGATGTCTTCTTTAGAAAAGTGTCTATTCATGTCTTCTGCCCATTTCTTCACTGGATTATTTGTTTTTCAGGTGTGGAGTTTGGTGAGTTCTTTATAGATTTTGGATACTAGCCCTTTATCTGACATGTCATTTGTAAATATCTTTTCCCATTCCATCAGTTGCCTTTTAGTTTTGTTGATTGTTTCCTGAGCAGTGCAGAAGCTTTTTATCTTGATGAGGTACCAATAGTTCATTTTTGCTTTTAATTCCCTTGCCTTTGGAGATGTGTCGAGTAAGAAATTGCTGCGGCTGAGGTCAGAGAAGTTTTTTCCTGCTTTCTCCTCTAGGGTTTTCATGATGGTTTCCTATCCAACATTCAGGTCCTTCATCCACTTTGAGTTTATTTTTTGTGAATGGTGTAAGAAAGTGGTCTAGTTTCATTCTTCTGCATGTTGCTGTCCAGGTCTCCCAGCACCGTTTGTTAAGGAGACTGTCTTTTTTCCATTGGATATTCTTTCCTGCTTTGTCAAAGATTAGCTGTACTCCAATGTTTATAGCAGCACTTTCAACAATAGCCAAATTATGGAAAGAGCCTAAATGTCCATCAGCTGACAAAGGGAGAAAGAAGATGTGGTTTATATATACAATGAAATACTACTTGGCAATGAGAAGGAATGAAATCTGGCCTTTTGTAGCTACATGGATGGAACCGGAGAGTGTGATGCTAAGTGAAATAAGTCATACAGAGAAAGACAGATACCATATGTTTTCACTCATATGTGGATCCTGAGAAACTTAACAGAAGACCAGGGGGGAGGGGAAGGGGGGAAAAAGTTAGAGAGGGAAGGAGGCAAACCATAAGAGACCCTTAAATACAGAACAAACTGAGGGTTGATGGGGGGTGGGGGAGAGGGGAAAGTGGGTGATGGGCATTGAGGAGGGCACCTGTTGGGATGAGCACTGGGTGTTGTCTGGAAACCAATTTGACAATAAATTATATATTAAAAAAATAAAATAAAACACTTAGAAGGAAACATGGGGGGGGGGGGGTAGATTGTCCTGACCATGAATTAGGTAATGGTGTTTTAGATATGCACTAATAGCACAAGCAACAAAAGAAAAAATAGATAAATTGGCCTTCATCAAAATTTTGCTTCAAAGAACACTATCAAGAAAGTGAAAAGACCACCCACAAAATGGGAGAAAACATTTGCAAATCTCATATATGATAAGGGACTTGTATCTAGAATATACACAGACTCCTGTAACTCAATAATAAAAAGATACGTAACCCAAGTGATAAGTGGACAAAGGATCTGAACACACATTTTCCAGTAAAGTTTATAAAAATTGCCAATAAGCACATGAAAAGAAGCTTTCACACTATTAGCTGTCAGGAAATGCAAGTCAAAACCACAGTGAGTTACCACTTCACACACACCAGGGTGGGCATAATAGAGAAGACAAATAATGACAATTTGGGGGGAAGATGTGGAGAAATTGGAACCCTCATACCTTGTTGGTGGGAATGTAAAATGGTCAGCCACACTGGAAACTGTCTGGCAGTTCCTTAGGAGTACCATGTGACCCAGCGATTACACACCTAGGTTTTTACCCAAGATAATGAAAGGATATGTCCACACAAAAACTTGTACACAAATGGTAGCGTTACTCATAATAGCCGCCCCCCCCCCCAGTGGAAACAGCTCAAATGTCTACCAACTAATGAATGGATGAATAAATATGGTATATCCACAAAATGCAATATTATTGAACAATAAAAGGGAATAAACTACTTATGCATGCTACAACATGGATGAATCTTGAAAACATTATGCTAAGTGAAAGAGGCCAGTTACACAGGACCACATATTGTAGGATTCCATTTATATGAAATGTCTGGAGCAGACAAATCCACAGAGACAGAAAGTAGGTTAGCAGTTGAATGGTTGCCTAGTGCTAAGTGGGATGAAGAGGATGGGGAGGGACTGGGAAACAGTATAGAGTTCCTTTTGGGGTGATGAAAATCTCCTAAAGTTGATTATGGTATGGCTGTACAATTGCGAATACATTACATGATACAGAATTATTTGCTTTAATTGAGTAATTATATGGGGCATGAATTATACCTTAATAAAAACTATTAATGAATGCATGAAAAGAAACAAAAATAATTAGAGAAGCTTTATCTAGTCTCTAGCTCTAGACTAGCTTTGCTAGTCTCTGAAACTGAAAACTATCGAATTCAGGAATTAGCTTTTTGTTGTTCATAGAAAAATTAGTGTAGAATGTGTGGGTCTGGTGTAAGGGAGAGATTCTTTTTTTCCATTAGATTAAACTTGCTTAACGATCATTAGTTTCAATATATTCATGCGTTAACTTAGATTACTTTCCCCCCTAGAATATTATCAGTTTCATCCAAGTTAAAAAATATTGATAGAAATTAGATTATGGTATTTATTTATTTTAAGATTGGGCAGGTTATTGGTTTGATTTTTATTGGTATTTTTATGGTGTTTCTTTATTTTAAGATCTTTTTCTATTGATGGTTATCAAACCATCCCAATGGGGAAAGAATAGCCTCCAACAAATGAATGAAAGTAGTTGGTCCTTCTTGGAGAAACGGCCAAGTTGAGGTAAGCAAAGTTTAAGGCAAACCCAAAATATTTTGTGATGTTTGAAAGTAAAAAAAGTGTAAGACATGAAGGTATCATGTTTAAAAGGCACAGAAACTCATCCAGGAGCTTTGAATGGCCATTTCTCGGATACTTAGAGCAATAAAATAAATAATGATAGATAGTATTGGATGATCATCCACAGAATAAAACAAATGTGTATGAGTCCATACTGATAGGAACAGATAATTGAATAATTGATGAAATAAATGAAGGGAGGAGAAGGGGCAGCTTTTCCTTAAGGAGGATTTCAAATAGAAGTTGCATGAATGGTGAAATAGAAAATCACATTTGACAAACACCATGGTTACAATTGTAGAAGACAAATGTCATTGATGCATTTTACAATTGGGAGAAGTGACAATGCTAAACAGAGTATTTGTATTGCCTCATTGTGTCTCCCCACAAGATGTTCATTAATTTCAAAGGGAAAAGGGTAACTTTATGGTGGAGAAATCATCTTAACCATCTTAACCAAGTGATCATGGTTAGTTCCTCATATTTTGCACTGGTAAGGACTCCATATCACTTCTGTGGTATTGGTGCCCAAAATGCATAACCTGAGTTTAATCATGAGAAAACACAAGGTAAACCTCAGTTAAGGAACACTCTACAAAATAACCTACCAGTACTCTTTAAAGTATAGTGATAGGGGCGCCTGGGTGGCGCAGTCAGTTAAGCGTCCGACTTCAACCAGGTCACGATCTCGCGGTCCGTGAGTTCGAGCCCCGCGTCGGGCTCTGGGCTGATGGCTGGGAGCCTGGAGCCTGTTTCCGATTCTGTGTCTCCCTCTCTCTCTGCCCCTCCCCCGTTCATGCTCTGTCTCTCTCTGTCCCAAAAATAAATTAAAAAAAAAAAAAAAAAAAGTTAAAGTATAGTGATAGAGGAGAAGGGACCGTGGAACTGTCTGAAAATGGGGGATATGACAATGAAATGCGATGTTATGAATTTGGATTAAATCTCAGTCCAGATAAAGGATATTCGTTGGACAATTGGTGAAATTCAAATTAGATCCTTGTAATAATTAACAATATTGTATCGAGGTTAGCTTTCTGTTTTTGATCATTACAACTATGCTAATATTGGACAGGGTGTTAACATTTAAGGAAATGAGTGAAAGTTATACCAGAACGCTGAGTAGTTTTTCAATTTAAAAAAATTCTGAAATTGTTATAATACTAACAGTCAAAAGGTTTTAAAATATTTTAAAATCTGTAATACCCGTTGTTTGGTGGTTTTCTGTTCCTAATAGTGCCACGAGTGGGTTTTCTCTTAATCAGTTTATAAGTTTGTTTTTGTTTTTTTGAAAAGTGACTGTATGAAGTTGTATTTTCTTTCTCCGTCTCCTTTCAATTTTTTGTGTTACTATTATTATTGTTATTAATTATTTTAAATGCTTATTTATTTTGAGAGCGAGAGTGAGCACAAGCGGGGGAAGGGCAGAGAGAGGAGAGAGAATCTGAAGCAGGTTCCATGCTCAGTGCGGAGCCTGACACAGGGCTCCATCCCATGAATGGTGACATCATGACCGGAGTCAAAATCAAGAGCTGGTTGCTTAACCAACTGAGCCACCCAGGTGCCCCTTTTTGGGTGTTACTATTTTTTCAAGTATGGTTGACCCACAACAGTTTTGGTTCAAGTGTACAACATAGTGACAGTTTATAAGTTATTTTGTAATTTATGTCTCCTCCCCAATCCATTCAGCTCTTATTTTTGTTATTATTTCTTTTACTTTTGCTTCATTGTTCTTTCCTCGTTAATTACAGTTCTTATTGATTGCTTGTTATTAACTTTATTATTATGCATTATGGATTAGCTTAATTTTATTATTTCATTGTTTCTGACTTCTGCCTTTGAGTATGTGTTTGGTTGCTTTTCTAGTGTCATTTAGTGAATTCATTACTGCATGAGCTTTGTAGGGGTCACCATAATAAAGTACCGTCAGCTGGGTGGCTTTAAAAAAAAACAGAGCTTTATTCTCTGCCAGGTCTGGAGGCCAGACATCCAAGATCAAGGACCATATGCTCTCTGAAAATTCTAGAAAAGGATCCCTTTTTGCTTCTTGCATCCCCAGCTGTTCTTTGGTTTGTGATGGCATAACTCCAGTCTCTGCCTCTGCCGTCACGTGGCCTTCTTTCCACGTCTCTGTCTCTTATTTTCTTGTAAGGACATCAGTCATAATGGATTTAGGGCCTACCCTGCTCCATTAAGACCTCATCTTAACTTGGTTACATCTGCAAAGACCCTATTTCCAACTAAGGCCACAACCACAGGTACAGGAATTAGGGCATCTCTTTGGAGATATAATTCAGTTACTTACTTTCATTTTTCTCATTTTTTAATACAAGAATTTATAGGCCATACTGTTGTCTCTACGCAGTGTTTTAGCTGCATTTCACGATTTGTAAAATAAACTTTTATAAATGTATAATGTGGATAAAGAGAAAAGTCTAGAAGTAATAAATATAACGCTCCATGAATTTTCATCAGTTCACCATTCCTGTGGAACAACTATACAGATTACACAGTATTTCTTACACTCTAGAAGCTCCTGTGAACACTCTTTTAGTCACTACCCACCGAAGAATAATGAGTATCTTGATTTCTAAACGCATTGATTAGTTTGGCCTATTATTTAATTTTAGATAAATGGGATCATAGATCATGTAGTCTTATGAAACTGGCTTCTTTTGTTAAACATTTTGTTTGTGAGATTCATCCCTGTTGTTGCATGGTGTTGTAAATTATTCATTCTTGTTGTTGTCTAGGATTCCATGGTTTATCCATTCTCCTGTTGACAGGCCTTTGGTTAATTGTCAGTTTTTGGTTTATAATTGCTATGCATATTCTCTGCATGTCTTTTAGTGAACGTGCGTATGCATTTCTGTTTCATATTACCTGGGAAGAGAATTATTTGGTCACAGCGTATACAAATGTTCAGCTTTATTCAGTGCAGTCATGTAGTTTTCCAAACATCAGTTAACTTCTCACCAGCAGTAAAAGAGTTCAAGTCAATTCTCCAACATTCTTATTTTGTCTGTTTCCTTATAGGCATTCTGAATATGTGGTGTTACGTATTGTGATTTTAATTTGCATTTCTCTGATGACTAATAAAAGAGAACATCTTTTCATAGGTGTAATGACCATTTAGATATTGTAGATTTGTGAAGTGCCTATTCAGGTGTTTTGCTCTTTTTTTTTTTTCATTGTCTTTTTCTTTTTAATTTGTAGCTCTTTATACATACTGTATATCCTTTTTAAGTCCATTCCTGGCTATATGTATTATACATCCCATAAGTTTTAAAGTATATAATATTTTAATTGTAATTTGTTCTGAATATTTTAGAATTACATATATGTAATTACATGCATAATATATACACATGCATACATAACATGCATATATTTTATATATATAACATGCATAATATATATCATACATACATCCGATTAAAATGCCACCTGAAGTAAACCATGGATTAGAGACATTGTATTATGACTATAGAGTATATGTATTTCTTCTTTGAAATTTACTTGAAGAGTTTTTGTTTTTCTTCTCCAGATGTATAGATGGATCTATCTATAAATATATCAATTGAGGTGACCTTCCAAAGAGAGTCACTTCAAGTGGGAACTATGTCACTAAAAATAAATTTTATTATGTTGTTCCTATCTCTTGTATCCTTGTTTTTGGTCATTTTGATCTATTAGTTTCTAAAGGAAGTGTTTGAAAATCTCCTATGAAATTAAAACATTTTTGCTTTATAGTTTTAAGATGCATATGTTAGATGCATGTAATTTTAATATCTTTTTGGTGGTTCTCTTTATGCAATGGATATTTCTTCATGGTTATTTTGTTATCCAATATTTTTATTTATTTATATTAGTATATCTTGCTTTAACTGCTCTTTTACTATGATAATAATGTCACCGTACCAGCTTTTAATGTTTATAATGGCTTTTCTTTTTAACATCTTATTCTCAATTTTTCTATATCCTTTTCCCTGAGTTCTCTCTCTCCATGCAGAAACACTTGGGTTTTGTTTGTCCAATATGCTATTTCTTTGCATTATTATTTATCCTTTTTTTTTTTTTTTTTTTTTTTTACTTATTTCTAATATCTCTCTTTGGTTTTCAGTTTCCGTTCTTTTTCTTAGCTTTTTTTTCTTTTCATACTTCTTATAGATTGGTAAGCTTTTGTTTATTTCCTTTTATTTCCTCTCTTGGTTTGATTTTTATGGTTTATAGTTTTGGGGCACCTGGGTGGCTCAGTTGGTTAAGCATCTGACTTCAGCTCAGGTCATGATCTCATGGTTCATGAGTTCAAGCCCCACATTGGGCTCTGTGCTCACAGTGGGGAGCCTGCTTCATATCGTCTCTCTCCCTCTCTCTGCCCCTCCCCCACTGGGGTGCACATGCTCTCTCTCTAAAGTAAATACATGTTAAAAATTATATGATTTATAGTTTTTATCTCAAGTCTTTCATTGATTATACTTAAACTTACAATGCTTAAGTTACCTAACTTACCTTTTTTCTGCTCCTCTCTTTATTTTTTCCCTTAGGTTTTATTTAATCAAATAATTCAATGACATAGTTTCAAAAGTTAAATAGATTTACAAGGCTTATTAATGAAAAGTAACACCCTCTTGGTATGGCTGTTTTTAAAATTTAAAATTTATTGTTTGGGGCACTCTGTAGACTCTGCTAGTAATCCAAAACTGTTATTCTAAAAGAAGCGATAATGTATGAAAAAGAGAGTTAAAAACAGTAGGTAAGGGCCTAAGACACTTTACTCTCATCATCCAAAAGTATTTGGGCCTCTAAGGAGACCAAGGGTCAAGGTAAACTTAGTGATATGATCTAAAGGGAATGCTACCATTGCTCATATGTGAAAAGGGAATGCACAGGAGGAAGGGAAAGCTTCTCAGTTGGAGGTCCCAATATAGGTGCTGTCTTAGTTTCTGAATATCTTGCAAAGTGAGTCAGCCTATGGTGAATTTGACAAGTGGGTGCTATACACTGTGGATCTGTTTCGAATGTTAGTGTCTTGATAGTTTCATCCTTGAAACAAACAATTATGATGAAGAAGAAATGGGGTTTCAAAGCAAACAAAAACATGAATTTTAAAAGATCTATGTACCCCTGTGTTTATTGGAGTGGTATTTACAGAGGCCAAGATAGAAGCAGTCTAAAAGTCCATCTGTCAATGGATGGATATAGATTGGTACGCACACACATACACATACACACAATGGAATATTACTCAGCCGTGAAAAAGAATGAAATCTTGCCATTTGCAACAACATGGATTGGACCTGCAAAGTATAATGCTAAGTGAAATCCGTCAGAGAAAGACAAATACCATACGATTTCACTCATATGGGGAATTTAAGAAGCAAATGAACAAACAAAGGAAAAATAGAAACAAACAAAAAGACCAGACTCAAATACAAAGAACAAACTGGTGGTTGCCAGAGGGGAGGTGAGTAAAATAGATGAAGGGGAGTAAAAACACACTTAGCATGATGATCACTGAGCAACGTATAGCATTGTTGAATCATTACATTGTACACCTGAAACTAATACACTCTGTGTGTTAATTATGCTTCAGTTAAAAAAAAAAAGTGGGCTTTAAGATTTGTGGAAACTAAATGGGAAGTAGAAACGTCAGACATCTTCACTTAATTTAAAAATTAAATGACTTTCTTAAATCAGAGGAGTTCCTGAGCTGGCTAGCTAATGAACTTCCACATGGCGTAAAGGGATATAGACTAATTTTATTCTCACTCAAACCCCTGCCACGTTACATCTTAGCCGATTGCATTTTCTCTAAATGGCTGGAGGTGGTAATATATGGACAGTCGATAATTTCTGAGCATTTCATCTTTACAGTACACATCTAATGAGTTTATGTCTTCATTCTTAATTACTTCCGCAATAGATATTATATGATCCCATGTGAAAAGACGTATTTAATTAATATTGCCTCTTAAAGCTTTGTGAGGAAACATTTCCTCAATTTGTTGTATAAATTTATAGGCTCCATCGTGGGTATCACTCATGCAGTAAGCGCCTCGGGAAAAGAGTGCTAAGCAAAGCCACTCAGCAAGCTGATGGTGAACAGGAAGCGAGGCAACAGCTTTACTTTCAATGTAAGGCCCCGGGTGGAATGCGCAGAATAGATGTAGATCGTCTCAAGTGTTACTGGATGTGTGACAGGTTCTTCTCTCAACCAACAGAGTGAAGGAGGGGAGATGGCAGAGAGACCAGATTCTTCTGGTGCATTGAGGGAGGAAAAAACAACAACGACAACAACAAAACACCCACACACAGGAGGCTGGGATCGTCTCTTAGGATTTTGTTTTGGTTTTTCTTCTTTATGTGGAAAAGTTGACAATTAGAAAATAGTTTAGGGGCTCCTGGGTGGCTCAGTCGGTTGAGCGTCCGATTTCGGCCCAGGTCATGATCTCGTGCTTGGGGGTTTGAGCCCGGCGTCGGGCTCCGGGCTGACAGCTCAGAGCCTGGAGCCTGCTTCCGATTCTGTGTCTCCCTCCCTTTGCCCCTCCCCTGCTGGTGCTCTGTCTCTCAAAAAATAAAAATAAAACATTTAAAAAAATTAGAAAAAAAAAAAGAAAATAGTTTAAAAAACAGAAAAAAATCCTAACACCCCGACGTAGTCACTGTTGTTAATGGATTTCCTTCCAGTCTTCTTTTCTTCTTCTTCTTTTTTAAAAAATTTTTTTTAATGTTTATTTATTTTTGAAGGAGAGAGAGACAGTGTAACGGGGAGGGACAGAGAGAGAGGGAGACACGGAATCTGAAGGGGCTCCAGGCTCTGAGCTGTCAGCACAGAGCCCGACGTGGGGCTCGAACCCACAAATGTGAGATCATGACCTGAGCCGAAGTCAGATGCTTAACCGACTGAGCCCCCCAGGCGCCCCTATTCTATTTAACATGCTTGATTATCCTGTGTGTAATTTGTACCCTCCATTTCACTTCGCATCTTCACAAATGCCACTCTCATGCCTACAAAACCTATTTTCTAGGTATGGCTTAACTTAATTCATTTCCCTCGCAATGTCCGTGTTTTGGGGAAGGGGTAACGATGGTCCTGTGAGTGCTGATCAAGTGGCTATTGGCTTACTGGCCTCTTCTGCATCCCCCATCTCTAAAATGGGATTCTGAAGTATTAGACCTTTTCTTTCTGTTCCTGAATCTATACACGTGGACGTATCTACTGCAGCCATCCAAATTTTGTTGAGGTGGAGAGCTTTCCACGGGAGATTCGGGATCCGGTAGGGGAGAACCAGGGTTAACAGTGGATGGAGTTTCATGAATTTTAATTACTGGCAAACCCAAATTAGATTCTCAGATAAAATAGCGTCAGGTATTAACAGGGACCAGGAGGTCAGAAGGGCCCGGGCCCTGGCAGTTCTACCCGCCATCAATGCTGTAATTGATTAAAGCATCGCCGGGTAATATTTTTCTAAGTGTGTCACAGCATTTCTTCTCATCAGGTGCTAAATTTGCTTTCTGCTGTAAAACATGCTGAAATAATTGGATTACCGGTGACCAGAAGGAAAATAATGTCTGCCATGGATATGAAGTCATAATATTTTAAGGGAAGAAATTCAAGATACTTCTTCCCCAGCTTGCAAGTGTTCTGTCTTCTTCTTTATCCTTTGTTCACTCTCTGACTTCTTGCTGCTTTGCTAACAGGCAGAAAGGAGTCAGAGTTCTCTGGGGTTTCAACTGAGCGGCACGTGAGGGCCTAGGTAGAGTAGAAGCAGATATGTTTTCCTGGAGGTCTTTAGAGACGGAATATCTAAAGGGATATTTATATGGAATCTCAGAGCACGGGAGCTTGTGCAGGCATCTAGAGAGTTTACAACATTGTAGTGGGTGCCATGGGGATTATAGAAGGAATTCTGAATTGCAGACAGTTTTGGGGTCCCATTTCCTGACTCTGTTGGTCATATAACTCCACCAACCTTCACTTTCTTCATCTGTAGAAATAAGGAAGTTGAATTATGACTTCAACAGTCCTTTCTTGTCTCAAGCCTGCTGGGAGAAGAAGTTTTCTCTCCTTGTGTTGCCTACAGAGAGAGCTAAAGATCTCCTACGTGACAGCCGAGAAACGGAATCATAGAACACACAAAGTTGCCTAGGGATGAAGAGGAAGGGAAAATCAAGAAATCTTGGAAGTTGGCGGAGTTTGGTGGCCGTTGACTGGTGGGAGTGGCTGGAAATTAATTGATTTGCTTGTTGCTTCCTCCCCAACCCCCCAACCTTGAATGCGAGATCCACAAGAGATCGGCTGGCCTGTTAGCTGTGTCTCTGCTACCTTTGTGTTCCTGCACCGCAAAGGTGTCAGTATTTGTTGAATGAATGTACACGTTGAGGGGCTGAATAGGAAAGAGGTTTGCTTAGTAGTAGAAATTTGTAGTGTGAGATGCAGGTCCATCCAGTTACTGTCCGTGAAGAGGAAAGACATTTTTGGTAGTGTCCTCAAGTTTTAGTTGTCTTCATGCCCAAGGACTGAGATGGAGGTGGGTCTATGTGATAGACCATTACGAACTAGGGCTAGTTTCTAAAATGATTGGATGGCAAATGGATTGACTTTCAGGAGTATATTTCAGACATTAAAAAGACGGTATATACTGAATCGGCTCTACTCTCCATTTCGTGGTTGCTCACCTACACAAGTCCTACTCTTTGTATCTCTATCTATGCATCCTTTTTAAAAAAGGATGTCCTTTTTTAGAACAGTGGTACATGTACAGAAAAATTGAGAAGATGGTACAGAGTTCCATATACCTGCACTCAGTTTCTGCTGCCATTTACATCTTACGTTAATGTGGTACATTTATTACAATTAATATGCCAATATTGACACATTATTATTAACTGAAGTCCATAATTCATTCAGATTTCCTTGGTTTTAACTAATGCCCTTTCTGTGTCCCAGCATTTCATCTAAGATACACATCACATTTGGTTTTCATGTCTCATTAGGTTCCTCACGGCCATCGCACTTTCCAACTTTTCTTGTTTTGCGTAACGACCCGGACAGTTTTGGGGAGTACTGGTCAGACATTTTGTAGAATGCCCCGCTATTAGAATTTGTGTGATGTTTTTCTCATGATTAGACCAGAGTTACAGCTTTGGGGGAAGACCTTAGAGGTAAGTGCCATTTTCACCACTTAGCTTCCAGGGCACACACCTTAAACATGACTTAGCGCTGTTGGTGTTGACCTGATCCCCTGGCTGAGATGGCGTTTGTGAGGTACCTCCACTGTTAAGTTAGTCTTTCTCTCCTCCTTTCTTTAATGCACTTTTTGGAAGGAAGCTACTGTGCACTGCCCACACTTAAGGCCTGGGGAGTTCTGTTTCACCTCCTTGAGGGCAGAGTAATTACATAAATTATTTGCAATTCTTCTGAAAAAGGAATTTGTCTCTTCTCTCTTATTTACTTCCTTAGCCATTTATATCTGAGTGGACACAGGCGTGTTTATTTTATCCTGTGAGATATAACACAATACTATTTTATTTATATTGTGCTCAAGTTGTTCTAGTATTGGCCATTGGGAGCTCTTAGAGTTAGCTCCTATGTGCCTTTGACGTGCCCACATCAGTGTGTTTTTGTTTTGTTTTACTTATTTTGTTTCTTAGCACTTCCTTACTTTCTGCTGTTATGAAATGCTCCAGGCTCAGCCTGTATATTTGCTACCCCAATCCTAGAATCAGTTACTTAGCCAAAGATGTGTATCCTTTAAAAATTGACGTTTTTTTTTCCTTCCTTGAGAATGTTTTGATTCTTCCTTTCAGCTTTAGCTGAACTCAGAAACTTTCATTGTTAAGTTCTGTGTATGTCAGTCCAGAGGTGCGGGTATTAGAAGAAAGTTTTCAGGTTCTATTACTAAACAAAGAGTTCAGAAATAGACTTGCAATTTCTCTTCTGAGGCTCCTATATCACCGGTGTCAAACACAGTAGCTTGTTAACAAGAAAGCTACTACCAAGAGAGGGCTTAGAAATGCCAATTAGAGTCAGATCATTTATTTATAAATGTACGAATTCATTTCACGTTTTATCATGGGGCAAAGCATGCCTTGCCCCTTTAACTGTCGAGATTACTGAGCCGGGCAGAACGAATGACATGTTCTCCAGATGACATTTCTGACTTCCACAGCTGCTTCTCTCCTCCCCAAAGGCTCCCACCTCTTCTGAATTCATGGAGGGCAGGCTCTTATTGCTTTTAAGGATTGTTTTCCATAGGAAGAAGAAAAGGTGAGTTTCCCTTGGTTAAGTAATAAGTGTGAAGAGAGCAGTTTAAACACATGAGAAGGATAATTTTAACCGTGGGCAAGTTTCCTGAGTTGGCTTATTGAGCGGTAAGTGGCAAAATATAACACACACCCTTCTCCCAATCATCCTCAGTCTAGGCCTTGTGAAGGGAGTCTTTCCCTTGGTAATGTGTGGATTCTGAAAGAGCAAAAATAATTTCTGCTGGGATTCTCCAGGGTGTCCTGCCTGGCTGGGGAGCAATTTCTTTTGGCCTAGGGGAAAATTGTACATTCAGATCCAGGAAAAAGAGAGACTACCTCTGACCAGCTGCCTTTTGGTTCTGGAGACACAGATTATTAGGATCCTCTTTTGGGGCTGGGACCGCATCTCAGTGGCCTGCCTAGAGGAAATGTAAATCTACCCCTCTCCTTAGACTCTCCCCAAATCGGGAAGCAAGTGAATTACTCAAGGTGAACTCCATTACCTGTTCCAGTATCCCAAACAAGATTGGCAATGTGAATAGTAGGGGCAGTATTAGCTACTTCTTAAAAATGTGGCAAGGTGAACTAGGAAAAGGGAGTGGGGAAATTTCCTTTCTGGTTTCTGCTAAGATATCCAGTTGTCAGTAACTGCCACAACATGCTTTTAGTTTTATAGATAATTTGAACAAACTTTAAATTGCATGTGTGTTTGTGTGTGTGTGTGTGTGTGTGTGTGTGTGTGTGTGTGAGAGAGAGAGAGAGAGAGAGAGAGAGAGAGAGAGAGAATATCCTTCTAAAGAGAAAAAGAAGAGATTTTCTCTTTTTAAGAAAAATTGTTCAGAATACCAGAAAGCCATTGATCTGGGTTGATTGAGATCTGAGAGCTCCAAATACACCCTATCTGTCGTATCCTTTTTTCTTTTCCCTTTTTTCCTCCCAGTTCTTTCATCTGGATAAGTCACTTGACATGAGCTCCAAAGTTCCCTCTCCAGATACAGAATGAGATGCTATTACTATTGGAATTGCCAGCCACCGTTTGATCCATTAAACCTCACTCACCCAATTATATTTATTGTAAGCTGTGAGATAATTACTCGCTGTAACTTTGGTTCAGGTGAGCTTAACTTTTCCTTTGACTGCCCTCTTCGTTATGAAGGGTTCTGCTTCCAAATTAACCATCCATCAGGGGAAGTTTCCATTGACTCCAGCTTTCTAGACTTTCCACCCAAGTTTGCAGGTCTGCTTTGGCTTTGGTGTGGGTGGGTGGATCAGATGTGATGAGAGGTGGAGGGCTCTCACCATTCCTACTAAGTGACCTCAAGGGTTCATATGCAATGGGGACTCAAATTGCAAGGCTATTAAACTGAAAGGCCTCCTTTACACTCCCCATTTCCAGGTAGAGCTTGAAAGATATCCGCATTAAAGTTTACTACGGGTGAAATGTACATAATGGTGCAAGGCAAAATGTGTGACAGTCTCCTGGCAGGAGTCATCAATCATTCCAGACTTTTTTCAGTGGGGATAAAGGGCTCAGCATGACTCCAGTAAGGGTTTACGTCCCAGGAATCTTGGTTTAGTAGAAATATATCCTCTGAGTTATTTTTTATTAATAGCTCTTTGGGGAGAAAAGGTTGTAAGAAAATTCCCCCTTCTTGGACCATGGATTTATTACTAAAAGCCCATATCAAATCTCTTGATCCATTAAGTACTGTGTGTTACTATACATCATAGGTGACTATCTTTGGGGAAGCAGTGACATAGTGCATAAGACAGACAATACTTTGTGGTTTGAAGCCATTTAGTATACTTTACTGCTCCTCATTTTTTAGAACCAAGAATGATCAGGAAATAGAATGGACCATGCAGTTAAATATTTGGCCAACTGATATTTAGTAATATATTTGTGAATATTCTGGCAGTCTTCAGAGATTAAAGAAAAATGAAATATTCACACTTTTGAAATATTTCAAATTTTCGCCATTTTTAGCTAAAAATAGCTAATATTTACTGAGTGCCCAGTATATATGCTACCCACCCAATTAACTGCTTTCAGTGCATTAGCTCACTGATTGTTCTCTATTTTTCTCTGAGGTAGGTGCAAGGATTGGCTTCAATTTAATGACTTGATATTTGGGGCTCAGAGAGGTTTGGTATTTTACTCAGGGTTACGCAGCTATTCAGTGATGGGACCAGGGTTTGAATCACGGCAGGCTGCCTCCGCTCTTGACCGTTAACTCTAAACTGCCTTTTAAATAGTATCAGTTGGTTTTGTAGCCTAGTCTAACCTCTCATATTCCAGATGCAGGCCAGCCTCCGCTTCAGCACACCAGAATGTGAAAGTCTCTGAGTCTCGAAAATCATTTTCCTTTATTATCTAAGAATCTCCCTTCTTGTAGGTGATAGCCACTGCTTCTGGCTTTGTCCCTAGAACTAGTATATATGACAGCACATTAGGAACCGGAGAGCCTTGTGTGGGTACTGAATGTTTTTATTTTCATCATTATTATCTGCAAGGTGAATGGTGCTTCTGTGTGGAGTCCTGCGTGTATTTAAAGACAACCGTAATGATCCTTCAGCCCCGCCAACTAACTTCCAGGGCAGTGTGCCAAGCGTTTATATAAGCGTGAATCCACTGAGTCCTTATGGGAAGCCTTAATATTGTTTCCAATTTAGAGGTAGAACAACTGAAGCTCAAACCAGTTAGCTTACCATGCTCAGGCCTTGTAAATAGCTGAATTTCAAACCTGATTTTTTTTTTTTTGAGAGAGAACGGGGGAGGGGCTGAGGGAGAAAGGCAGAGAGAATCTTCAGCAGCCTCCAGCCCCAGCGCAGAACCTGATGCAGGCCTCTGTCTCATGACTTTGAGATCATGACCTGAGCTGAAATCAAGAGTCGGATGCTTAACTGACTGAGCCACTCAGGCGCCCCCAAACCTGAACCTTTGTGACTCCAAAGCCTTTGCTCCTGTAATGCTTCTCGTGGCAACCCTTCTAAGGCCTTTCTGTTTCTGAGCTCCAGAACCCATTGTTAGTTTTAGGCCTGGGTAGCCACCCTGCGATTTCCTTTTCCTTCTTGATGGTTAGTCCCAATCCCCAGACGTCTCATCTGGATAATTACTCATATTCACTCTTTTTATTCTATAGGAGCTTGTATCAAACCGGCTGTAAAATGGATTCTAGTCTCCTAGCCCCTCTTCCTTTTCTTTTTCATTTCTGCAGAGGTACCAATGGAAAATCAAAGCAATGCAAAAATACCTTTAAAAGTGTAGTCTTTCTTGTCTTTCCTCTGGGAGTATGCTAATCAGCTCATCCCAGTTTGCCTGGGAGTCTTCCAGTTTTAGCACTGAAAGACTCTTATTCCAGGATCTCCTCAGCCCTGGGGAAGCCAGGTTGGTTGGTTACCGTAATGGGGAGCGTAAATGGGCAAGCTTTTAGAGTTAGAGGGTCTTTGGATGGTCTTGGAGCAGAAGGAAGGTGTAAATGAACCTCCTAAAGTGAAACACAAAATCGTGTGTTGATTAAGGAGCAGGTCGTAGTCATGCTGTCAGTAAATGGCAGAGCCGGCTTTCAAACCCATGTCAGCCTTAATCCAAGTTAGGCATAGTTGTACCCTTACCACACTGGCCCTGGTGAAAACTCTCCTATGGCAAGGGCTCAATGGATTACCAAAGGGGTGAACAGATAACCTGGAAAAGGGCAAGTAGTATGGGCCTAAATATCCTTGAGTTAGTAAAACTTTTTTGTAAGAAGAGATTGATTCCTGGAATGTAGCATTTTAGGCATCATTTTAGGAATATAAACTAAGACTTCTAAATCTGTTCTTCTAGATGCGGTTTGTTTACCAACATAGTCTTAAGATAATAGTCATGGCTTTGAGAAGGCAGCTACATTACTCTTGATTCTAGAGTCTGAGATCAGTTAACACCCATTTCCCCCCCCTTGAACCAGTATTAATTTGGGCTTCTGCCATTTGTATTTTCCTCCCCCTCTATTATTTGTGGGTGGCAGAAAATATTCTTATAATTATTTCAGATTTCTGGATGTTAGTTTGTATTCTAGATTTTGCTGTGGTTATCTCTGTCCATAAGCTTAGCGCCTAGTGACACCTCAAAATAACAGTATTGCAGATATAAAACAATTACATGTTCACTGCAATTGTAGACAGTTTCAGGGTCTGGAAACTTCTTGCCTTTTGGAATGTGACAACAACAAATGAAATTTAACGTGAATTCCTTAGAGGTTCTATTTTGCCATCCGGAAACATTGATTTCTTTCTCGCTTAAAATAATAGTGGTTAAACTATGTAGTTATCCAACCTGTCTCGACCAGGAAAAGAATAATAATAGGACAATATGAGCTCAGGTGTACACATGTGTCATTGAGAAATATTTCTCGCAAATAGTTTTTTACGCAAGTGAGAACTTGGCTAAATACTTTACCTGCATTGCTTGTTCACCACAAGCCTATAATAATCATTAACATTTACTGAGTGCTCACTATAAGTCATGCATTGTTTCTGGAATCTTACTTGTATGATCTCATTTAATTATCACTATATTTCCAGAAGGAAAGATTAGGAATACTTTCTACACATGGCTAAAGGTGGCTTAAACAGGTGAAAGTCCTTATTGTTTGCTTTATAAGAAATCTCAAAGCAGCCCTTACCAGTGCTCAGTGATGTCCCAAAGGACTCGTCTTCTTTGATATTTTCTCTCTGCCAACTTCACTGAGTCATCAAATGAATTGAAAGATGGCTGCAACAGCTCCAACATCACGTCTTCATAGAAAAACACCCAAAGCAGGAAACAAAAGAGGAATAGCAAAGGGCCTTTTCTCTCCACTGTTCTTTTATTTTCAGGAAGGAAAATCTTTTCTAGACAATGCCAGCAGACTTTCTTTTCAACTCATTAGTTAGAACTAGGCCATACCATCGTCCTCACCTTCCAGAGAAACGGGGAGAGTGAGTATGTGGCAAAGGAAAATAGGGTTGCCTTGATTGGCTCAGAAGAGTGGGTCTCAAACTTTTTGGGCCTAAGGACCTATTTTCATTCTTTAAAACCTACTGAGGACCCCACAGAGCTTTGTTCTCTCTGTTAATACTTACCATATTAGAAATTAAAACTGATGAGTTTAAACAATTTTAATTAATTTACTAAAAATAACAAGATGCATAATACGTATCAGTATTAAAATATTTTTTTACTGAAAAATAACTTTCTCAAAGCAAAAAAAAATTAACAAGAAGAGTGATACTGTTTTATGCTTTGTAATTCTTTTTAATGTCTGGCTTAACAGAAGCTCCTCCTATTCAATCTGTTGTGATATGTTGTTTTGATTATAGTATGTGAAGAAAATCCAGCCTCACACAGATATATAGTTGGAAAAATTAAGATATCTGAAATGCCTTTCTAGATAATCATGGATTTTTTTTTTTTGACACTACTCAGACTCACCAAGTGATAATATCTTAAGGTTCATTTTGTTGTGAAATCTGAAGCAATCTCAGTAAATGTTTTGTACTCTGTTTCATTAAAATCCATCGGTCCCTTTTGCAATTTGAAGGGAAATTTTACCCATATGTGACTTTGTAACATCATGTACTGGTCATTTGGAAAGTACTGACTCCATGAATTACGTGCAGATCTTCCATAATTCATTATACATTGCAAAAACTCACGCTCATGAGTATCACCACTGATCTCCTCGCGAAAGTCTTTACGTATTGGGACATTGTCAAGTTCTCAGTGGCAGATACGAGTTTTCCAAAATTCTGAGTTTCACTTGAGAGCTCGTATTTTATCATTGGCGACAAATATTGTCAATTGTTTTACTTGAAGTGTAAGGTTCATCTTGTCTGCCAAATACACCTGGGTGTGAACAACTCTGATTTTTCAGTTGTTCTTTTAGTAGAAATGACGTTCTGTGACAAAAAGTGGCTAGTTCAGCCTGTAACTCAAGCAGTTGCACCAGTTGCCTTTTCCTTGAGACGTAGTCCTTCAGGATGCCCAGAAATGCTTCCTATGCACCCCTCATTCCGTCACACAGTGTGTTTAGATGTGTATTCAAAGATTGAATAGAATTAATAATTTGTTAATAATTTTCATTGTTCGGGGCACCTGGGTGGCTCAGTCGGTTAAGCATCTGATTTTGGCTCAGGTCATGATCTCATGGTTCGTGAGTTTGAGCCCCGCATCAGGCTTTACACTGACGATGACAGAGGGATTCTCTGTCTTCCTCTCTCCCTGCCCCTCCCCTTCTCTCTCTCTCTCTCTCTCAAAATAAATAAATAAACTTAAAAAAAATTTTTTTCATTGCTTTACCAGGGATACTTTTAAGTGAAACTGGCTTTATTTTTGGCAGCCTGTGACTGCTGATACCATTTGGTGCCCCTGCCTTGACTCATTCTAGGGTTCTTTTACACAAATGTAAATAATGCCTTAGTCTTTTTATGAAACTAGTTTACTTCTTGAAGACTCCCTGAAAGGGTCTCAGGGACTCCCAAGAGTCTGTGGACCACACTTTGAAAACTACTAAGACCGTTAATAATTCATCTCCTAAGGTTTGGCAAGAAGCTAAGCAAACAAAATCAGAGATGCGCTAGCAAAGAGAAAGTAAAGATGGCTGTTGTATAGACACCCATTGCGCACAAGACAAGTCTGACCTCTGAGACAGCAAGCCTGGGACTGACTCCAGGGCTTAAGCACTGGCTTTTAGTCACTCCTTTTTTTCTGCCTCCTGGGAAGTATTGCTAATGCCCAACCCATAAAGCTGTCTCTGAGGCTGCTGCTTCTGGGTCCATACGATCCTCCCAGAACTCATGTCCTCTACTGTCTCTGCATTATATTTCACCAACTTCCACTTTTCAGCTTTAGCCACACCCCACTCCTTCCTTCTCCAGTTACCCCTTGCTGTTCACATTGTTCCCCATTCACAGAGCAGTGCTGGACTCCACCACTGTCTGTTGAAATCCTGCCTGGACTAAATACCACCTCCTTCGCTTCCTGGTTTCTCCATCAACGTTCATCTCTCTTTTTGTGACCTCATATCATTATAACATCGATTGCACCTTGCTGTGTGTTACACACAGTTGTGTCCGTGCTGTAGAGGCCACTTTTAGACAGTAGGGTTGAGCATTGGAAGCGTGATCAAGGCCAAAAGGCCCAAAGTGACCCCAACCCCTTAGCTCAATACAGACAGGACCATCAGGGACGCCCCCCCCCCTTAAAATATCCACTGACCAGTGGGCTACTTACAACCAGGCAGTTACCAAAAAAGGGAAAATTCCATGTGTCTCAATGCCTCCTCACCTTCCTGTTTTAAATATGGCCCCGCCCACTGCTTGGTTGCAGTCTCTCCTTTGCTGTCCCGTCTGCCACTCCCTCGTGGTGTATTCAAGAAACTTCTATCTCCTTTGCTCTGCCTTGAGTAAATCCTTTCACCACCTGCACCGCCGGCTTCCACCAGGGGACCCGCATCTGATTGGGAGAGACATGACACACGCCCGTTTCTTCTGTTGAGTTTCAGTTTCATTAAGGCTAGGGTCTACAGCTTTCTTCATTTTTATGTATCACATTTTTTTCTAACACAGGTCCTGGCCCTTGCGGGTGCTCACAACTGTTTGCTGGGGAAATGTCATCCACAAAATGTCCTGATGCACAGAGCGTGGGGCACGTTACTGAATGCCTGAAACGACCTATCCTCTCGTTGGCTAGAAAGAACAGAGAACAGTTAGGATTGGCTTTGGTACATATCCATCACTAACTTGACGTCCGTTTTCTCTTCTGAAAGTTGCTGCATAATCAGATGTAGGTGGAGAAACAGCAATGCCGCCGTTTTATTTATCTATCTATCTATCTATCTATCTATTTATTTATTTATTTATTTTTGTTTCCTTTAACATGGTTTATTTCCTTCATGCCGACGTGCACGATGAGATGAGGGATCCTTTTTTGGATGTGAATTCTTGCCTGCCTCAGAGCCTTCGAGGTCGTTGATACGAAAATTTGGCGCAGGTGTGTGATTCTTCTGCTAAGTTAAGCTACTTTATCGGACTCAATGCCTGATGCGAATGAAAACCCCTGAATGACAAACATTTTTTTTTTTCAAGTCGCTAAAATAAAAGCGCATGGAAAATGAAGCTCTAGCGAGATGAATCCTCCGAGATGCTAGATGAGGCGGCTTGGCGAGTGGCTTGAAAACCATAGTAACGTCATTGGGAAACAGAGGTACAGAGCTCCTCCGTGACTCTCCAGAGCCTTTGTCAAATACAGCTATGAGGAGGACGCCTCACCCTGGGCTGTTACACGAGGGCTCTGGGGACGGAAACGCTGAACTTGTTTTGAGGCAGGCATACTGGTTTGGTTTACATATAGCAAAAGTCAATCCTTTTCAGGGTATGGTTCTTCGAGTTTGGAGAAGCACAGTTGTGTAATCACCACCGCATTCAAGAACTAGAACAGCCCCATCACCCCAAAATACTCCCTCTTGCTCCTTTGTGCTTAACCCTTCCCGCACCCCAGACCCTGGGCTCCCCATGTATCCATTTTTTTGCCTCTCTAATTTTGCCTTTCCCAGAGTGTCCCGTAGATGAGATCACAGAGTGTGTGGATGTTTGTGTCTGGCCTCTTTCCCCTGGCAGGATGCGTTTGGATTTTATCTATGTTGAAGCGGGTATCAGTAGCTTGTCTCTTTTATTGCTGATTGTATAGCTGCACCACTGTTTCTCTCTTGGCCACTTGAAGGACATTTGGTTTTAGTTTTGGGTGGTTATGGATAAAGCCATTGTAAACCTTTGTGTATGGGTCTTTGTGTGAACATAAGTTTTTGTTTCGCTTGGGTAAATACCAAAGTGATGTGGCAATGAGGTTGTTGGGTCGTCTGGTATGTTTAGGTTCTGGTGTGTTTAAGTTTGTATGAAAAATACATTTCTTGTATGAAAATGATGACTCTTCATGGTTCTTGTGGTTACTTGCAAAATCATGGATCACCTAAACAATACATGATAATGCTATTATCTCTTGGTTTGAATAGACATTGTGTGGTTGCTTTGCAGCAGATTTAGCTTTCTAAATACATTTTGCTCCAAGCTGATGTTTAAATTCGTCAGTGCTCCCTGGGCATCCGCCAGTGTTGCAACCAAGAAGAAGGCTGTAGGCACGAGGGGGGGCAACCGGTCGAGGCTATCGGTGGGGCCGCAGATAATCCACAAAGTGGATAACAAGCATGCCAACGATTGATTGATACCTCCACAGTAGTCTAATAGTTATGTAATGACAATTGCCTATTTTGCTGGTGCAGGATATTGATTTTTTTTCCCTCAGAGCGCAGTATGAGTCAAGATGATCCCCATTTTTTAAAAAATGAAAGTATGAAATTCAGTTTTTCCCAGAAGGCCTCTTCCACATGTCACCTCATCCAAGCCAATCAGCAAATGTCCATTGAGTACCCGTTTTCTTTTTCTCTACTCTTTGATGGCTGCTGGGGGAGAGCTTGGCATGTGAAAAATGGTATTTGTCCTTAGGAAGCCTTACTTCATTTGTTCAGGGCAATGAGGTTTGTATGGGAAGAAACAGTGACTAACATCCGGTAATCTGTCATTGTGGGCTAAAGTGAGTGGGCAAGAGTGTAAGTAGTTTAGGAATGCAGAGAAGGGCAAACTCAGTGGGATGGTTAGGACAGGCACAACAGAAGGGATGTGGAATTGGAAGCGAGTCTAGTAAAGTGATTTCTGCAAAGCTTGGGACCTCCTTGTCTTTGTTGTGTCCCCCCAGTGCCTGATGTGGTCCCTACATTAACAGATATATATCAAATACGTGATGGGTAGGAGGCTTTCTTGTGCCTCATATTTTATTACGTTCGTTTCCTCCATATTCTAAGAGTTATGATAGATACTCATTGCTAGACCACTAAGCATTACAGATTTAGACAGGAAAAGCCTATAATCTCCTTTATGTGCTCTCTTTGAGATGGTCACTGCTAAATTTGCTCTTTACCCCACAAATTGTTCATGTGCCTGCCACTGTCACACTCGGCAGCTGCACTGTTCTGCAACTTGCTTTTATCACAACACGTTCTTCCACCTCAGCATAGAGTTCTATTTCATTCTTTAAAAGCCGCAGCATCCCCATTGTGGAGATGTACCCAAACTTATTTATTCAACCTCTTATATATGGGCTATTGGGCTATTTACTGGGAGGGTTTAGAAAGGTGGAGGGGAGAAGTGAGAGAGAGCTAGGAACACTGGTGATGGTGACTCTTCTTCTAGGAAATGGAAAATTTGAGGCAAAAGCCTTTAGTGAAAACTTCTACACCAGTGATAGAAGCCATAACGTTCTTAAAGATGAAATAAATTAGAATATGTAAAGCCAAATTATGAAATATCTAGGAGACAATCTAGGAGGATATTCTTATGATTTCAAGGCAGGAGAGGATTTCTTAAGACTCAAAAATGCTAAACATAAAGGAAAGGATACATGAATTTGAGGATATTAAATTTGTTGACAGTTCTTCTCACTGAAAGACACCATAAGGAATGAAAAGCAAGGCACAGATTGGGAGAATTTGCATCACATATAACTGACAAAGGATTAGTACCTACGATATATTTGAAAACTGCTCTGATCATAAAAAGAAGCTAAGATAAGGTAGAATAATGCACAAAAGATAAAAACAGATGTTTCATAGAAGATGTATTTGAATAACCTATAAACATATGAAAAGATGTTCAATCTCATTAGTAAGCTAGGAAATGCAAAGTAAAATATCACTGAGTCATTTCACAGTTGTCCAATCCGTAAACATTTAAAAGTCAGACTGCTAAGTGATGGTGACGACATGGGGGTTTGGGAACTTTCACTCACTGCTGGTTGAGGTAGAAATTATTACCACTGCCGTGGGTTTGCTCTTGCCTAGGGTGTTTATTCTCTACTGTTGTGTAACCCGTTACTGTAAAACTCAGTGGCTTAAAAAATCACATTTATTATTCCTCGTTTCTCTGGGTCAGAAACCCTGGCAGGACTTTGCTGGGTCTTTTATCTCCTGGTCTCACATAAAGCTGTTATCAAGGTGTTGGCTTCTGGTCTGATCACAAGGTTTGACTAGGGAAGGATCCACTTCCAAGCTTATCCACGTGGTTGTTTGCAAGATTCAGTTCCCTGTGTATTGTGGTGCTGGTGGGCCTTAGCTCTTTGCTGCCCTCTAGCCTGGGACCTCTACGAGCTCCTTGCCACGTGGGTCTCTCCATAACCGAGGTGGGGAGTGGGGTGGGGAGGTGTGGCTCGCATGACAGCTGGTTTTATCAGAGTGAACAAGTGAGAGACAGTGAGAAGGGGACCTGAGACAGAAGACACAGCTGTTGTTGTTTTTTAAACCACTTTATTGAATTCTAATTTATATACTGTAAAATTCTTCTATGCAAAGTATCAGTTCACTGGTTTTTATATTTACACATGTGTGCAACCAACACTATCATCTAATTTGAAACATTTTCATTACCTTAAAAAGGAATCCCATCACAAATACAGGCAACTGATCTTTGACAAAAGAGCAAAGATAATACAATGGGGCAAAGATTAGTCTTTTCAACCAATGTTTTTGGAACATATGGACATCCACATGCAATACATACATACATACATACATACATACATGCATACATAAATGCAGGCACAGACTTTACACCCTTCACAAAAATTAACTCAAAATAGATCATAGAGCTGCATGTAAAATGCAAAATCAGAACTATTAGAAGACAACATAGGAGAAAATCTAGATGACCTTGGGTATGGTGATGGCCCTAGAGAACATCAAAGACATGATCCATGAAGGACACAGTTGATAAGCGGGACTTCATTAAAATTTGAAACTTCTCTATGAAAGATGATGCCAAGAGAATGAGAAGACAAACCACATTCTGGTAGAAAATATTTGCAAAAAAAAAAAAAAAAAGAACCTGATGAAGAATGGTTATCCACAATTTAAAATGAACTCTTAAAATTCAGCAATAAGAAAACAAACAACTTGATTTAAAAATAGGCCAAAGACCTTAACAGATACCTCATCTCTGAAAAGATGTTCTACATCCTATGCCATCAGAGAGATACAAATTAAAGCAACAATGAGGGAACACTATACCCATTAAAATGCCCCAAATCCACAACACTGACAACACCAGATGCTGGTGAGGATACGAACCAGCAAGAAGTCTCATTCATTGCTGGTGGGGATACAAAATGGTACAGCCACTTTGGGAGACGGTTTGGTGATTTCTTACAATACTAAATATATTTTTACCACATGAGCCAGTGATTCTTTTCCCCCTTGGTATTTCCCCAAAGGAGTTGAAAACACATCCATACACAGATTTGCACGTGGATGTTTATAGCAGCTTTATTCCTTTAATTGCCCAAACTTGGAAGCAACAAAATTGTCTTTCAGTAGGTGAAAGAATATGCAAACTGT
This sequence comes from Neofelis nebulosa, assembly GCF_028018385.1. NCBI lineage: Eukaryota > Metazoa > Chordata > Mammalia > Carnivora > Felidae > Neofelis > Neofelis nebulosa. The sequence goes on along the minus strand of NC_080798.1, from coordinate 30,278,774 downwards.
GATGCACCCAGATAAGGGAATATTACTCAGCAATAAAAAGTAATGGGCTATCAAATCATACAAAGACATGGAGAAAAGTTAAGTGCATATTGTGAAGTAAGCCAATCTTAAAAGGCTACAGAGTGTATGATTTCCACTATCTGACATTCTGGAAAAGCCAAAACTAGGGAGGCAGTAAAAAGATCAGTGTTTTCTATGGGTTGAGCGGGTGGCAGATAGGGACAGATGAACAGACAAGCATAGTATTTTTAGGTCAGTGAATGATGGATGCACGTCACTATACGTTTGTATAAACCCATCGAATGTCCAACACCAAGAGTGAAACCTAATGTAAACTATGGATTCTAGGTGTCAGTGCTGTGCCTCATCAGTCATAATGAACATACCACTCTGGAGGGGCATATTTATAATGAGGGAGGCTATGCATGGGTGGGGGCATGGGATATATGGGAAATCTCTACCTTCTTAATTTTGCTGTGAACCCAAAATTACTCTAAGAAAATAAAGTCTTAAAAAATAAAAGGAATCCCGTTCTCATTGGCAGTCACCCCCATTGTTGCCCTTCAGCACCCCCAGCCCCAGGCAACCACCCTGGTAACACTTACTGTTTCTATGGATTTGCCTGTTCTGGACATTTCCCATCAATGGAGTCACACAGTACATGGTCTTTGTCACTGGCTTATTTCACTTAGCATGATGATTTTCGAGGTTCGTCTGTGTTGTAGCATTTATCAGTACTTGATTCCTTTCATTGCTTCATAATATTCCCTTGTATGGTTATACCCTGTTTGTTTATACATTCATCAGTTGGACACTTAGACTCTTCCTGGTTTTCACTATTATGAATAATACTGTCAGACACATGTGTATAAAGTTTTTGCATGGACATTTTTTTATTATTTAAATTCAAGTTAGTTAACAGATAGTGGAATAATGATTTTAGGAGTAGAATTTAGTGATTCATCACATATATAACACCCAGTGCTCATCCCAACAAGTGTCCTCCTTAATGCCCATCACCCATTTAGCCCATCCCCCCACCCAACACTCCTCCAGCAACCCTTATTTTGTGTTCTGTAGTTACGAGTCCCTTATGGTTTGCCTCTGTCTCTCTTTTCATCTTATTTTTCCATCCCTTCCCCTATGTTTCTGTTTTGTTTCTTAAATTCCACATATGAGTGAAATCATATGATATTTATCTTTCCCTGGCTGACTTATTTTACTTAGCATAATACACTCTAGTTCCATCCATGTTGTCGCAGCTGGCAAGATTTCATTATTTTTGATCGCCGAGTAATATTCCATCATGTATATTCCATCATGTATATATGTGTGTATATATATATACACATATATACACACCACAACTTCTTTATCCATTCATCAGTCCATGGACATTTGGGCTGTTTTCATACTTTGGCTATTGTTGATAGTGCTTCTATAAACGTTGGGGTGCATGTGCCCCTTTGAATCAGTATTTTTGTGTCCTTTGGATAAATACCTAGTAGTGCAATTGCTAGGTCATAGGATAGTTCTATTTTTAATTTTTTCTTTTAATGTTTATTTATTTTCGAGAGAGAGAGAGAGTCAGAGTGTGAGCGGGGATGGAGCAGAGAGACAGAGACACAGAATCGGAAGCAGGCTTCAGGCTCTGAGCTGTCAGCGCAGAGCCTGATATGGGGCTCGAACCCATGAGCTGTGAGATTATGACCTCAGCTGAAGTTGATTGCTTACTGACTGAGCCACTCAGGCGGCCCTATTTTTAAATTTTTGAGGAACCTCCATGCTGTTTTCCAGAGTGGCTGCACCAGTTTGCATTCATGTGGGCATGGTTTTTATTTTCCTTGTGTATATACTTAGGAGTGGAATTTCTGGGTCACATAGTAATTCTGTGTTAAACTTCTTAAGGAACCGCAAAACTGTTTTCCATAAGAGCTTAGCATGTATCATTTTACAGTCCCACCAACAATGTAGGAAGATTCCAATTTTTCCACATCCTTATCAATACTTATCATTACCTGTTATTATGTTGTTGCCTTTTTGATTACAGTCATCCTAGGGGTATCAAATGGTATATCATGGTGGTCTTTTTTTTAACCTTTTTTTTTTTTTTAAGTTTTTTATTTATATTTGACAGGGAGAGAGAGACAGAGCATGAGTAGGGGAGGGGCAGTGAGAGGGAGATACAGAATCTGAAGCAGGCTCCAGGCTCTGAGCTGTCAGCCCAGAGCCTGATGCGGGGCTCGAACTCACGGACCACGAGATCATGACCTGAGCCGAAGTCGGATGCTCAACTGATTGAGCCGCCCAGGCGCCCCTCTCATAGTGGTTTTAAGCTGCGTTTCCCTAATGACTAACAATGTTGAACATCTTTCCATGTTCCTATTATAGATCTTATTTGGAGAAGTATCTGCTTAGGTCCTTTGCCCATTTTTAAATCGGATTATTTGTCCTTTAATTATTGAGTTATAATGGTTCTTTCTATATTGTGGATATATGTTCCTTGTCAGATAAATTCCTTGTCAATTATTTGCAAGTATTCCTCCCATCTTGTGGGTCATCTTTTCACTTTGTTGATTCTGTCCTTTGAAGCACAAAAGTTTTTAATTTTGATGAAGTCCAATTTATCTATTTTTATTTTGTAGCTTATGATTTTCATCTTGTATCTAAGAACATATTGCCTGCTCCAAGGTCACTTTTTCTTTTTCTTTTTTTAAATTTTTTTTAACGTTTTATTTATATTTGAGACAGAGAGAGACAGAGCATGAACGGGGGAGGGGCAGAGAGAGAGGGAGACACGGAATCGGAAGCAGGCTCCAGGCTCCGAGCCATCAGCCCAGAGCCCGACGTGGGGCTCGAACTCACGGACCGCGAGATCGTGACCTGAGCTGAAGTCGGACGCTTAACTGACTGAGACACCCAGGCACCCCTAAGGTCACCTTTTCGAAGCATCCCACCACATGTAGTAAAGTTGAACCTACATTTTCCCAATAAACTGGCCATTTACATCCTCCTAAGAATGAATCCTAGAGAAATTTTTGCATGCATGTACACCAAGAATATTCAGAGCAACATAATCCATAGTATCAAAAGAAAATAGGAATGAAACATATGGTCGTCAACAGTCGAAAGGATGGACGCATTTTGCTAGCCTTTTAACGAAAATAAAAACGAACGAACTACAGATACATACTTCAACGTAGTGGATATCTACAATATCATATGTTTGGTGAGAAAAGCAAGACAGAAGAATCCATGCTGTTTTCATAAAGCTTATTTATAGGAAGTTCCAAATGAGGCACAATCAAACAATATGTATTTAGAAGTAAATACGTATGTGGAAAAACTATAAGATGAGCAAAGGGTGAAGGCAAAATGTAGGATATTGTTTGCCTTTGGAAGAGAGAAAGGGGGTGTGATGAAAAGGAACATACGGGAGGCTTCTAAGACTAGTAATATTTTATTTCTTAGCATGGTAGTTGGTACTTCAATTATTCTTTTATTATCTTTCTTTAAATCATACATATGTATCCCTGTATTATCTTTCTTTAAACCATTATTATATATGCATTTCATAATAAAAAAGTTACAGTTTTCTGATAGATAATAAAAATTTTGAAATGCCCATGGCCTTATTGTTTAACTTCCCACCGAGGGGGCATCAACGACTCCACAGACATTCCGGGTCTTAGTTGGAAGCGTCTAGCAACAGGGATCGTGTCTAGCCCCACCCTTGTGGAAACCGGTTCCTTTTTTTATTTTTATTTTCTTTTTTTTTTTAAATAAGCTTGGCTTTTGTTAAGTCTGTAATGTGTTGAACTGAAAACCGTCTCCCATTGACTTTGCCTACTGGCAGGAGTGCTATACCCGAGTAAGTCATGTAGAACTTTCTTCCTTTTTTTTTTTAAATGTTTACTTATTTTGAGAGGGAGAGAGAGAGAGAGAGAGAATCCTAAGCATGCTTCACACTGTCAGTGCAGAGCCTAAGTTGGGGTTTGATCCCACAAACTGAGATCATGACCTGAGCCGAAATTAAGAAATCAAGAGGTAGAGGCTTAACCGACTGAGCCACTGGGCGTCCCAGTCGTGTAAAACTTTCTAATCTCTCATTGGATGACTACCCCTAAGTTTTTAAAAATATCTACATGTGTCTTTCCTCTGACACTCAAACGTTCATTACCAAGACTCCTTAGTAAGCATGCTCTGTTTCTTGAAGTCCAGACCAAGTAAAGAATGACTGGAGCCCTCTTTACCCTGGCCCTTTCTTCCAAAGCCTCCTGGTTATTTTTCAAAAAGCCTATAGTCTAGTTGGGAGAAGTGAGATGAACAGAAGAAAGGAATTTAACTGTTAATGTCTGTGGCACAGAGAAGACATACTATAGAAGTTTAGCAGATAATTCTCAGGAGAAGGCTCAGTTGTGCTTAAAAGGAGATATAAAGCATCTTATTATTTAGTAAATTGTGTCACAGTGTAAGATTTTAATTTGATTTATCTGTTGATAATAAAACTGCAAACCAAAGACGCGTACAGTACACAATGACAATTGAATGTAACTTTCATTTTACAAAGACTTGCCCTTCAGAATTTGTGAAAGATGAAAGATATTAACATTATCTAAATATTAGTTTTTTATCATTAATATCATTAATATTAGTAACAAGATGGGCAAGAGGTCTCTTATGCAAGCATTTAAGAATAGCAGGCCCCAGGGGTGCCTGGGTGGTTCAGTTGATTAAGTGTCTGTCTTCGGCTCAGGTCATGATCTCACAGTTCGTGAGTTTGAGCCCCATGTTGGGCTCTGTGCTGACAGCTCAGAACCTGGAGCCTGCTTCAGATTCTGTGTTTCTCCCTCTCCCTGCCCCTCCTCTGCTCATGTTCTGTCTCTCTCTGTCTCTCTCTCAAAAATAAACATTAAAAATTAAAAAAGAAATAGCAGATTCGTCCCTCCCTGCAGGACAGGGATCTGCCCATTATTTAGTCATCGTTTATGAATTGACACTTTGGGGACTCTGATGTGTTTCAGTTAGATCCCACTGGGAGGGATGCCCAGGCCCTTTCTTCATCGTTTACTAGCTGTCATTTAGCTCCTTGGTTTCTCGTCTGTAAATTGGTGATCAGAGCTATACCTACTTCAGAACTGGTAGTCAGGACAGGAAGCGATGATGCTTCCGAAGAGTTTAGCCCTGGGCCTGGCACATGGTAAACTTTCAATCACAAGCTAGCTTTGCTGTAACTTACCCCCCTATGGTCAAGGATCTTCTAGCCCTGGGTTCCACAGTTCCACAGCACCATCCTTGGGGCTTTCTTTTTCTTCTCAAGGACTTCTCCTGTTGCAGACCAAGCTTAGATATTTGAGGTGGTCCCGGCATGCCTCCGTGCTGGAAGCTGAAAGGGGAACTTTGAACCCCAAGAACCCCATTCGGTTCGGGGCAAAATAATCATAATTTGGAAAACTTGAAAATTGGGAGATTCCACTTGAAATCTAGTAGATTCTAGTGTCTCTTTAACAACTGCAATATTCACCCCACTGGGACTGTGCTTCCTCCAGACCTGTCCGGTTAGAGGGAGCAGTGGCTTCCGACCTGACACGGGCACACTTTCTCCAGGTCCCCATCATCGCCAGCCTGGTCACTTAACACAGTGGGTTCCTGTGGGCGGTGAGCCTGTGGCCCTTCCTCCTCCTGACTGAAAAGACCTTCCTTTGTGGGGGGCACGAGCTTGGGTTGTGCTCTCCTAGATTTCAGCTTTTGATTTTTTCAGGAGATTTGGAATTTCTTCTTGCTTGTCAGAGGAACTTTTTTTTTTTTTTCCCCCTGCAGCAGGTTTCTTTTTGTACTCTCCAAGAACAGCTTGCTGGCTTGCAAAAAAGAAGAAGCAGGGTTCTTTGGGGAGCTGTCAGAAAGAGCAGATGCAGCCTCAGCATGGCGCTCCTGATCCCCGCAAGTGGCACGGAACACTTTATTTGTAAAGGGAAGGGCAGAGAACCTCTCTTCTCCCCACGTCCCGATTTGCATTTTATTAGGCACCCAGTAGGATGGTTTGCACATCGCCATCTTTCCTCACAGATCTCTCTATCAACCCCCAACCTACCAGAGGGCAAAACACAGGGATGCAAAAAAAAAAAAAAAAAAAAAAGGATGGCGTTAAAAGGAACCAGACAAATGCAGCCCACAACTGTGACTTTTTATTCTTCTTCAAAAAGTGCCTTTTGTTGATACGATTTCCGCGGGAGATAAGTGGTCTCTGCCCAGAGACGTGAAGGTCGTATAAGGTTGAGCAGAGGAAGGCTGCCGTAGGGCAGAGAGGCAGAGAGACTGGGGTTCTGCGATTAGCACCTCCGTTTGCGGGCTGTGAGTTCTGGCATAAACGACATCATGCCGCAGCCTCAGTTTCCACACGGCCTTTTTCATCCGCTGGCCTGCTTGCAATGGAACAGCACCAGTAACTTCCCTGGCCTTCTCCTTGTGCCCCTCTTCCCCTCGGTCTTCGCACTTTCCCTTGTCCAGGGTTTCCATATTCAGCTCTGCCTAAGTCAGCTCTTCCAAAGAAGAGCTTTGCTTGACTTCTCAACCCAGTCGATACTATTATTTTAACCATTATAGTGAAATCCTGCTCTTGAAACAAGGGGAAAAAAACCCATTCCCCCGCAGAATTTTATTACATAGAAGGTGGGAAACTACGGGGCGCCTGGGTGGCGCAGTCGGTTAAGCGTCCGACTTCAGCCAGGTCACGATCTCGCGGTCCGTGAGTTCAAGCCCCGCGTCAGGCTCTGGGCCGATGGCTCGGAGCCTGGAGCCTGTTTCCGATTCTGTGTCTCCCTCTCTCTCTGCCCCTCCCCCGTTCATGCTCTGTCTCTCTCTGTCCCAAAAATAAATAAAAAACATTAAAAAAAAAAAATTAAAAAAAAAAAAAAAAAAAAAAAAGAAGGTGGGAAACTACTACAAACAATTGTGATTACCTTCAACTGGGCACATGACCTGGAGAGTATTTTGAAACCTGGCAGAAAGACCAAATTGTGTTTGGATCGGTTTATCCTAAATATACGTTATGCCAAGTGGACAAATGGTATATGTGACACTTCCTTTGTTGTCAGAACAGCTTGGGACCTGGCCGTTCTGCAGTTAGCTGAGCCTACCTTTAGTACAATTTGGATTTTAAAAAAGTGAAGCTGTCAGCTCATTACTGAGGACATTGGGAGGTACATTTGAAGTTTGGGATCAGTGTTAACTTGTTGTCTTTTTCTTAAGTATAATAAAAATATTTCATGAAGACTTCCCATTTTCTTGGTTTGATTTTCATCGGTGCGTAGGAGATGGCTTTGCTGTCGTTCTTTCATTTTTCCAGGATATTGAGAAGGGACTGGACTGTTCAGTTGCTCTCAGTCTTCAACCTGCTGGATGGCTAAGTTAGATGTTCCATATCTCTGGAAGGTTGAAGGCGGTGATCTCTGAGTCTCTTCCAGGCCTATGGCTCAATGAGGCACCACAGGATCCATTCTATAGGCTGGCGAAATTCATGGCTCTTGTCTTTGCATCTCTTATACACCTTACCATGGAACAAAGACCATCTCCTCTGCAGTGATATCCTCTGTTATCACAGAGGCACGCCTTAACTCCATGTCAGGAGCTTCATTTCAGCCCTTAATATACTTTGTTGTAATTATGTTTATGTGTTGTCTGTGAATTTCCTGATGACAAATACCAGGTCTCATTCATACTTTTATTCCTGGCACTTTCCATAATAGGCAAGTACTTGGTAGGAGGCAAACCCAATACTGGTTGAATGAAATAGAATGAACGAACATGCCTCCTGCTGCAGTCGTAAGTCTGGCCCACCTTTTTCTTAGTCACATGTGCATACACCCAAAATAGGAAAAAGTTTGGATAAACAGAGAAAGTTTCCTGGGAGGGAAAAGACTCATCCATATTCCAACTCTTTGACACAAGCTTTGCCACTGGGGAGGGGATGGTGGGAGAGGAGGTTAATGAAACAGACAGGGTTCAATGCATAAAGGGACTTACAAACAACACACAACCTTGGCTTTCATTGGTTGGTTTGTTTTGACCATCGTCCTGGTGAGAAACAGACCCCACCCCTCACTTATCCCAATCTTTCCCAAGGTAAAGGTTATGGTGGAGATGCTTTACCTTTACCACCAGTACACCCCTCAGATGTCCAGGCTTCACCTTCTATACCCTTGATACTCTAGATGTCCATCATTATAGAGAAATCTCCTCTTGAAACAAGAGCAAGAATTGTGTACATGTAGAAAAAGACTGGGCAAAATCTTGGGTATCAGGTCTAGTCAGTTTTCAGGCAGAGCTAACCAGCTACTGGCAAAGGGAAATCCTTCCCAGAAACTGGAAGTAAGCAAGGTGGGAAGAGTCTCTGAAGCAGTGACTCTGGAGGGCACTCAGTGGGCTGGAACCGGGAACCTATGGGCTCCCCACTCAGCTGCCACAGTGAATGTTCCTGGTGGGGTTCTCTGCTGAAATGACCTATGTTCCTGTGGCCCGTATGTGCTGATCCTTTTTCTCTGGACCCTGTCTGATCTCTCTTCTCTTATTTCTTTCCACTTGTGTCTAAGCTCTCTCTTCGACTCAGGGAAATCTTTTATAATTGGAGGTAGCAAACTAGGCCCTGATCTCTCTCAGTGTTTTTCCCAAATATTTTCCCAGGCCATCTGATACTTTCTGAAATGTCTAAGGATTGCACCTTTGGGAAACAAAAAAAGGAACACCGCCACCTCCCCCCCTTTCTTCCTGGTTTCACTTCCCTTTCCTGAGGCAATATGTGTGGCAATGGCCTACCTGACTTAAAGGGAGTGGCAATGGGTGATTGGTGGAGCCTAAACCAGCTGGTAGGAAAGAAATGGAGTTACAGATTGAAATATACCATCTTGCCAAATTTGCTATGCTGTGGCAAATTCACCCTATAGGTGATGGGAAGCCATAGAATTTTGAGCAACATAACAGTGTTATCAAAGTTGACCTTTATGACTGGCCTGTTTTTTTTTTTTTTAATTTATTTTTTTAATTTACATCCAAGTTAGTTAGCATATAGTGCAACAATGATTTCAGGAGTACATTTCTTTATGCCCCTTACCACATCCCTCATCCCACAACCCCTCCAGTAACCCACTGTTCTCCATATTTAAGAGTCTTTTATGGTTTGTCCTCCTCCCTGTTTTTATATTATTTTTGTTTCCCTTCCCTTAGGTTCATCTGTTTTGTCTCTTAAAGTCCTCATATGAGTGAAGTCATATGATATTTGTCTTTCTCTGACTAATTTCCCTTAGCATAATACCCTCTAGTTCCATCCACGTAGTTGCAAATGGCAAGATTTCATTCTTTTTCATTGCCGAGTAATACTCCATCGAATATATATACCACACCTTCTCTATCCATTCATCCATCGATGGACATTTGGACTCTTTCCACACTTTGGCCATTGTTGATAGTGCTGCTATAAACATTGGGGTGCACGTGCCCCTTCGAAACAGCATACCTGTACCCCTTGGATAAATACCTAGTAGTGCAATTGCTGGGTCCTTGGGTAGTTCTATTTTTAATTTTCTGAGGAAACTCCATACTGTTTTCCAGAGTGGCTGCACCAGTTTGCATTCCCACCAGCAGTGCAAAAGAGATCTTTTTTTTCCGCATCCTCCTGGCCTGTTTTTTATTAACTCATACAAGGAACTACCTTGTTCTCAGTATTGGACTAGGAATTATGTGGGCGAGGATGTGAATAAAAGGCAATGCTCATGACTTCAAAGTGCCTTGAAAACATAATAGAATAAAATACTTTATCCATAAATAACAGGCACTCAGTTATGTATATACATCAGTACTCTGAGTGATATAGAATGGACTGTCAAGTGTTACTGGGTGGATGGAGGAAAAACCTAGTGGCTTGGGGGAAGTCCTTTGTGGAGAGGTTGTATATGAGTTGAGCCTCAGAGGATGGATGATCAAAGTTTGATTGACAAGAAGAGTGAAGGGAAAGGGCATGTGGAGGGAGAAGTGGTAGGTACTCGGCCTGTCTGAACATTTCCTCTTCTACCCCTCTCAGGAGTCCCTGGCTTTGTTTATGGATCTACATGGTTCTGGGAAGTTTACTCCACTCTTACTTCTAGGAGCGGATCCCATGGCCTAAGCCGGTCATCATTCCATCACTCCTAACTCTTCATCCCCAGGCCTTGGCAATTAATTTAGTCTCTTTAATTAATTCAGTGTTCCTATCAGTATAGTGTGAAGAAGTGAGGCCCAGAATGGCTGCATGAGAGAAGCCATTTTTAGAATGATGCCAACACAGTGTTGGGTATATTCAAGGGAGTCCAAGAGAAATAATGGAGGACATCTCCAGATCATACTGAAGCCTACTCCAACTCTGAACTTCTTAGTTACATGATATACTAAATGCCTCTCTGAAGTGGGCTTTCTGTGCCTTGTACTGACACGTATTAACTGAGAGAGCTGATTGCCGTATGCTGGCCTATGATTGGAAATAATGAGTAGATCCTTTGGAGGGAAGGTTTGAGACTGCAGAAGGAGGAGATGATGAGAGGCAGACATTGGCTTGTGGAGGTAATATTGAATTCTGGAGGATCTTGAAGGCTACACTGAGGCAGATACACGTGGCCTTGCTTGATAATAGCAAGAAGTTACTAAACATTTTATAAAGATGTTAGAATGATATTGTCCACTAAAACTCAGGATCAGAAATCATATAATGAGCCTGGAGAAGACTCTTATCTTAGAGTTTCTCTTTTCCCAAAAAAGGAAGACCCATTGGGTCCAATTAATACCTCCCCAAGCCTTTATTTTGCCAGCTACGATCTTTATACCAGGCTTCTAGAAGTGCTCCCATAAAGTTTAAAAGTTGGTGTGTGTAAGTTTATGTGTTTCCTTGGAAAATGCATTTGCTGTACTGCTTCTGCTTGAGATAAAATGTGTTTCCAAAGTTATAAATATGAAGTTTAGAAGAGAGCATATTTCTTGGGAGGGATTTATTCTCTGTGACACGTTTTGAAGTCTGTTTTCCATTTTTTCTTTATCTCTGCTCCTTCAGAACGGTGTTTGTTTTTGCCATTATGCAAGATTTGCAGCCAGCCTCTCTATAGTGTTTGTATATTATTCCTTAATCAGATAAGAAAATCACTCTAAGCTTTATCTAGAAATTTCCATAGTAAGTATGGTTAAAAAAAATTCAAATAATACTGAGAAAAGGACTAAACCTTGCTAGGTGTGAACGCAATTGTCCATAGTAAACACGAACTCTGAGCAGATAACAGACAGTACGGGTTCATATGAAACTCCAAGCTCAAAGACTACATATTATTTACATTTTCAGGTAATATTACTTAATAATAAGGAATATCTTGCACTTTGTGATTTATTTCAAAACAGAATGTTTCTACTGAACTCAGTTTAATACAAGTATATAAATAAGAAAAAAAACCAGACTGCTTCTTTTTACTCTACATCATTGGTGTGGTGGGGGAACAGGGTGATTTCTAAGCACCTGCTGCCCGCAGATGTTGCTTAACACACCTCCGTGTACAGCACATTTGAGAGGCTCAGCTCTGGGTATCCCAGAAAGATGCTGCTGACCTTGGGAAAATTTGGGCTGAAGATCCGAGCATTAAGTTTACTCGGACAGTTACAGTTTAGTTTTCAGGGGCAAAATCAGTGATCAAAGTTCAGTTTTCTGAGTCTCTTTGTTTTGTTCTCAGTATAGTCCCTTAAAAACACCGGTGCTTTTTTTTTTTGAATGGGGAAGAGGGAGGGCTGAATAAGGTTATTATGGAAATCGAAGCAGAGTGTACATATGGAAAGCTATTACACCATTCACGCAATCATTTAGCCACTGATAACAACACATGCTGAGGGCTTCGTTTCTTTCAAGAACCAAGTCTCTCACAGAGCCCCAGAATGCTAAACTGGCTACCACTCAAATTAGACTTAGTTAGACTATAAATGTGGATCCTCTCAAAGGGGGATATGTTGGAGTCAGGAATCAACAGAGGTGTTAGAACATAAAATTATTTCATGGGGGAAGAGTTTTCTTTGTCAATAACAGTATTTTCTAGCTGGTAGATCACACAATACATGTTAAAAAATAACAAAAGCAAACATACAAAATCCCACAACAAACTTTGATGGTGGGTGACCGTCTCTCTCCTGTCCCTCCATGTTCTGTTAATTTGCTTAACCTGATAAGCTTTGTAATATATTAGCAGATTTTTATCTGATTTAACACAGCATTCCTCAAAATATGTTTCATAGAACACTACTCTTACAAAATAATCTAATAAAAAATTGTTGTGGGATCGGCTAAATGTGGGAAGGTCTACAAATTTTAGACCCTCCTTGGAAGCATTATCTGCACACTAAAGGCTCTGACAAGAAGACTTGTTTAACTGTCCCAGTTTTCTCCTACTTACTTGATCCGTGCAATCATTTTGTGCCACCTATGATTATGCCTTTTCCTTTCTATATTTCTAGGAAGGTCCACATTATTGAGCATGGACAAAGATAGGCAGTAGGCAACATGGTGGCTCTGACACCAGGACAGCTTACACAGGGCACCGGGAGAGCAAGAGCCTGTGAACTCTCCTGACCAGTCAAAAGAGGCAAGACAATGGAGATTGGCAGCTATATGATTTACTGTCAATAGTGACCCAACCAGACCCAACAGGAAAGGCAACAGGTCTATAGCACATAAGAAGGCATCACACAAATGATATTCACAAATTCATAATAAATAAGACGTCTTCCTTGCTTTGTCTCCTTCCTCTGCCCTAGCCAACTCCCTGCCCGGGACTCTAGAACCATCTCTCCTGCCATCTAGCTTGGTGCCACATTAGGCTTCTAGTAGGGGCTCACTTTTACTTTGATTAGATCAACTGATTCCTAAGCTTGATGACACAAGCACACCTTTAATTCCTTGTTATTGTTTAACCTGGCACCACTAATAACAGAGCCACTGTGGAACATTGTTTTAGTAACAGAATTATCACCTACAAGTGTTTATTGCATACTTTTGCATAAAAGACCTGAGAGGCATAGGTAAGTGACACTTGTGGATCCTGCTTTCAAGCAATTAGTAGTCTAGTTGAAGAGACATCAAAAGGAAATGACAGCCATCTTGTTGGGATGTTTACATGTCCAATAAAGTGTTGCAAACTGAGGTAATGAGGAAAAGACTTCAAAGCGGAAGAGGTACCTCTATCAGAGCTAGAAAGGAGGGTGGAGTTCACAGTGAGAGTGTTAGAGCTGGTGGTGCCCATAAGCATCACTGTGGCTATGCCTTTCATGCTGTTTCTCTCTAGGAAGGTCACCAGACTTAACAGTGCAAAAGGACCTTGGCAATAAATCCCTCAATTTGACAAGGCACAGAGATGTGCTCTCTTTCCTGGGAGGTCACAGTATGGTGGGGAGGGAACACAGGAAATGCTAAGTGTTATGACAAGGAGAGGTAATGGATATTATAGGAGTACAAAGGAGGGAACCCAGCTTAAGTTGGGAGTTAGGGGGAACCAAAAGAAGGAGCTCAGGTTTGAAGGATGAGAAGAACTCTACTGACCATTGACTAGAAACATCTGTGTGAAGGTAGAGAGAAATGAGAGATTGTCGCTCTGGTAGGGGACCCAAACTAGAACATGGGATCATGGTAGGAGATTGGTATTGGAAGGTGGGCAGGGCTCAGATGCCAAAGTCCCTTATTGTGTGTCAAGAGAGCTCATATTCCTTGGTCCAGGGGGTCAGAAGACCCAGGTTCCAGTTCTTTGCTTCCACACGCTGGTTAAGCAGTGCTGGTCACTTCTTTGTGGGCCTCAGTTTTCTAATCTGCACTCAGGGAAGATTAGCCCCTTTGAAGTTCTAGTTTTAATGATCTTTGTGGTAGAGTGTTTAATGAATTATGGCCTTTCTTGCCTTGCTTCTCTCCCTGGTCTGCCTTCGTCAGGAAGTCCTCCATTGACCAGGGCCTGCAGGCTACCTGTATTCATGGGCAGTAGTTTTCCACTTGAGCACATTAGGAAAACTCCACTTTTCCTTAGAGCCCTTGGCCTTTGTGTCCGAGTAGAACAAAGACGAGTTGCAATGCCAAACTGGAGTGATTATTATTCAGACTTTTCCCTCTTCCATGCTGTGTGGTCTTTTTCATGTTTGTACGACTTTTCTGTTTTCATTGGACCAAATACAATGAACTTAATGCACTCTTTATTAAATTCCATTTCGTACAACTGGAAAGAATTCTATCTCCTCTCCACTTTATAGGTTTGTACATATTACTAAATACTTGGGCTTTTAAAACATGTTTGTGTCTGTTTTCTATTTTGTTATGCTTTAACTTGGTATGAATATTTTTGAGAAATTAAAAAATTAAGAAACTGGAAAAATGTAATTAACATTTGTTTTCATCACCTAGAATTAACTGCTGTTAAAATTTGTCAGTATTTGCTTCAGGTTCAACTTAAATGTTTTAATAAGATAATAAAGTCATTTCAGATGAATGTAAAGTTTCCTTTGATCATTGTCAAAAACCCCCAGTGTGTGGCCCATCTCCAAATTTGTAATGCCTCCATTTTAACAATATTTATCCAGCACCACCTGGGTGGCTCAGTCGGTTAAGCATCTGATTCTTGATTTTGGCTCAGGTCGTGATCTCATGAACCGTGAGATCGAGCCTCATGTCTTGCTCTGCATTGACAGCATGGAGTCTGCTTGGGATTCTCTCTCTTCCTTTCTGTCTGCCCCTGCCCTACTCTCTCTCTCTCTCTCTCTCTCTCTCAAAATAAATAAATAAAAACTTAAAAAAAACAAACAAAAACCAAAACAACAAAAAACCCAATATTTATCCAAAGTAAAAGCGTCCAATTTCCATGTGCAATAGACTTTCATAAATTATATTAGTATTTTCTAGTGTTTTAACTTTTTAAAAATATATACCCCAAAACAAAATGGAGAATTAAACTGTCATGCAGGGGAAACCAAGTAAATAAGGATTAGGAAAATGAGCTGAGGTCACTGAGGTGACAGGAAAAAGTAGAGGGAATGGTCAATTGGTCATTGGATTGTCCCACTAGATGTGTCCTTTGGCCCCACGTTACTTTTAATTGGCCGCTACTGTTCTAAATTGGATTTTGCCCCATACCTGTCAACATCAGCTGTGGGGCCATTTGTCTTTCCTTTATCTTCAACTCAGTCCCCAGATCGTCTTCTCATTTAGAAGGACACTACTCAATGGATGAGACAGGACTCTGGTTTCCCTATGGAAATAAAGGGAAAGATTTTTCTTGTTTCCATCCCTTGAGAGCTGGGGAACGACAGATTCAAGTGACCCCATTCAGAGGTTTGAAACTTGGGAAAGAGAGGCAAAGTCTCAAGGGCAGCTGAGAAATTATTCATGGTTGGGCCTATAAGAATAATAAGAGTTGATGATTTCTTCCATTTATTTTCAACGGTATGTGTCAGGCAGGTGCTGTTTAAGTAATTTATATGTAATATCTCATTTGATGCTCATGATAATGTATGGAGTACTCTTATGTTATTCACTTGACACATAGGGAAACTGAGGCTGAGATTTTAAGTGACTTGTCCCACCTTACCAGGAAGGCATATTGCTAAGCTAGCACCTCAATCAAGCATCTTTAGCAAAAGTCCAGAAACATACATATCCACCTGTTCCTATTGCATAACCTAAGTCATGTTTCCTTATGTCCAGCCTCTCGTGGTTTCTTCCCAAAGTCAGAGCTGAGCCATCTAACCTCCCATTGATTTATCAATGCTTGGATCAATTTCTTTTCTCCTTAGCTGAAGTTAGCTGAAGTTGGATTGGTACTTTTGCAACTAAAAGCCCTGTTGGTCCATAGGCTCTGCTTCCATATTCTTAATTGTGTAACATTAATCTTTATTTACTTCCAAGAAACTGCTTAAAATACTATGTTAAGGACTGAGCCTGATGTTACAGGTTAGATTTACCTTCTTTGCTTCTATTCCATATATTGTTTCTGAGTAATGCATTATTTTAAAAGAGGAATCAGGGGCACCTGGGTGGCTCTGTCGGGTTAAGTGTCCAACTTTGGCTCAGGTCATGATCTCATGGTTCATGGGTTCCAGCCCCGCGTCGGGCTCTGTGCTGACAGCTCAGAGCCTGGAGCTTGCTTTGGGTTCTGTCTCCCTCTCTCTCTATGCCCCTCCCCTGTTCGTACTCTGTCTCTTTTGTCTCTCAAAAATAAATAAATGTTAGAAAATCTTAAAAGAGAAATAAATTCTAGTTCCACTTATTTTTTTATTTTTAAAAAAATCTTTATTAAATAAGTTCCACTTATTTAAACAGTTAGTTGATGTGGCTCCCTGATATTTAGGTCTCACCTTCTGGGGCCTGTAATTTATATGGCAAAAGGGACTTTGCAGGATCTTGAGATGGGGGAGATTATCGTGAATTATTTGGGTAGGCCCTCAATGTAATCACAAGTGTCCTTATAAGAAAAGAGGATGGGGTGCCTGGGTGGAAGTGTCCAACTCTTGATTTCGGCTCAGGTCATGATCTCATGGTGATGGGATTGAGCCCAGCGTTGGCCTCCGAGCTGAGTCTGGAGCCTGCTTGGGATTTTCTCTCTGCCCCTCTCTCTCTCTCCCTCTGCCCCTCCCCCACTCGTACACTCATATGTGCGTTCTCTTTCTCTCTCTCAAAGTAAATAAATAAACTTTTAAAAAAGAAAGAAGAGGAGGGAGACACAACTTCAGAAGACTGAGACAATGTGATGACACAAACAGATTATTAGAGAGATGTGCTTTAAAGAAGGAGAGAAAAGGTCCCCAAACCAAAGAATACAGGTATCCACTAAGGAGAAGTTGAAAAAGGCCAGGGTTGGGATTCTCCCCTCGGAGCCTTCAAAAGGAACCAGCTCTGTCAACACCTTGGTTTTAATCATTGTAAGACTCTTTTCAGAGTTCTGACCTCCAGAACTATAGGAGAATAATTTTGTGATTTTTTTTTTTTAAACCACCAAGCGTATAGTAATTTGTTACAGCAGCCACAGGAAACTAGTCATTGATGAGACAAGATCATTTGTAGGTTTATGCTTGGTTTGTGAAACAGTACATGTTGACTCTGCTATGTTTTCAGCCTGGGGATGATCCATGGCTGCTCACACATGTGCACTGTAAAATGTTCAGGCAGTTAGAGAGAAATCGTGTCATGATTTCTGTTGTGAGGAAGGCAGAGTACTCTTCCGGTCAGTGGATTTTTTTTTTTTTTTTGAAAGGTGAATGATATGAAAGGACCAGCTGGCAAACGCCTGATTAATTGCAAAAGTTTATATTCCAAGTTAATTTTTTTTTTAATGAAGCGGTGTTAACAGTGTTTCTACCACCAGCTTTTTTATTAATGTCAAGAGACATTCAGAGTTAACAGGAGCAGTGGCAAGAATTAAGTTTGGTGCACCAATGTAACATGACTTACACCTGAGGAAAAACCCTAGAGAAAATACTGGTGCAAAATAAAGCTCTGTGTTTTTGTTCTTTTTTGTTTTTAATTTTTTTAATGTTTATTTATTTTTGAGACAGAGAGAGAGACAGAGTGTGAGTAGGGGAGGGGCAGAGAGAGAGGGAGAGATAGAATCTGAAGCAGGCTCCAGGCTCCGGGCTGTCACCACAGAGCCCAACACGGGGGCTCGAACTCACAAACTTTGAGATCACGACCTGAGCCGAAGTCGGACGCTTAACCGAACGAGCCACCCAGGCACCCTTGTTTTGGTTCTAAGTGCCATTTGCCCTTTAGAGAATGGAAGGGTAAATTAGTCACCGTGGCTGAGTCAGTTGAAAGATCACAAGGCTTGTAGAGTATAGTCCTGTGAAAGCTATGTCTCTTGAAGACACTGTATACCTGGTACAGGGTTTTAGAAATTTAATTGAAAAAAATGTAAATGATGGTAGGATCCTTTGTTAAGAAGAGAGATTAAAAAAAAAACCAACCAACCAACCAACAAGCAGAGCCCTGTGATTCTTTTGAAAAGGTGTGTGCATGCACACATGCGTGTACATGTGCACACTGAGGATAGTGGGGCGGGATGAATGAATACCTGTTAGAATTCCTTTGAACAATGTCTCAATACATTGCCATTGTTAATAAAATTATGGTTGGTGCACCAAGCAGAATAAATTTGAAATAAATAGCTTCTAAACTGATATTACCCAGATTTTCAATATCAACTTGTTTCTGTTTCACAGTGTGTAGATAATAGGAGGGGAGACACGTCTAAAGGTCATTGCTTGTGCTGTAGTTATATGTCTTACAAATGCCTGACTGATGTTTTTAAAAGAGTGGCTGAATACTTACACCATCCAGGATGGATATTCTCTCAGATGCTGACAAACACACATCTATCTAGATAATGGAACTGATTCTTTTTTTTTTTTAAGTGTGTGTTTGTTCACATAAATATAACACACAGAGCATTCAGCTGTGACTCATGAATAAATCTTGAAGATGCATGAAAAGACACAGTATTCAAGTTTGATTTTCAACTAAAAGTAAGTGGGGGGGGGAAGCTCATTCCATGGGAAAGAAAGCTATTTTATTAAATTCCTTTGATTCCACTGGGGACGTAAGGTTGTACATCATGGAGAATTTGTATGTCTTAGAGTCAAACCTTTCTCATAAAACCTGAAACGTTTGTGATCTTGTTCTTATCGCTCTTGTTACCATAATAACATCATGTTCTTTGCCATCTAGCCCAGAGGGAAGACCATTTTGCTTAATTCAATTTAACGAGTTGAATCCACATGGCGCACCGAAGGTGTGCTTCAGTTCAGTTCTGGAGGATTAAAGGAAAGTGATGGTTCCTTCCCACAATAAACTAGAGAGGCAGAAGAGTAGAGTGAGTGAGGCATAATTTTCAATTAGGATCAGCAAAATTTGGCACACCTTCTTGCCACCGTCCTCTTCAGCGTCCATGGTGGACATTGTCCATCACTCAGCCCTCTCCTTGAACTTGGATGCCGCTTCTCTTCTCAGCATCATACTTCAAGAAGCCACCACCAGTGGACTGAAGACGACATTCTCAGTAAAACTCATTTACTCTTCTTTTCATCCCGAGGAAGGTGCCTTTGTCAGTTTCGGCTGCTGTAACAAAAGTGCCATCTGCCAGGTGATGTAAATGACAGATACAGCGAAGCACTGGATGGAGATTACGCTTTACTCACATAGAAGAGGGACAGAGTAAGATCAGCTTCAGTGGTGGATGTCAGTCCCCCATGCTCGGTGGTCCCTCCCACCGGCTGACACAGGGCATTTGGCCTGCACATACCCATCTTGTCCTGCAGCAGAGGGACCTTGTTCCTTCCCTGAAGAGGACAGAAAGAGCAATGTGGTTGAGTGTGTGCCATGTGACACACACGTTTAAGCGGAATGGAGGAGGGTGAAGCAGGGAAAGATGTTCCCACGTAAGGTGGGTAGTCCAGCACAGGCTGTGAGGACTCTTCATGTCTCGGTAAGGAAGTGTTACAGGTGCAAAGCCCATTGTTATGTGGCCAAGTGGCTGTCAAAAGGCTGCAGGCAAGAGGGTCTTTTCCAGCAGACTCTAATCGTATCATGGGGGCTCCACAGTCATGACCTAATGACCTTCCAAAGCCTCCACCTCCTAATACCATCCCATTGGTGGTTGGGGTTTCAGTAGATGAATTTTGGGGAACACACACATTCAGTCCATAAAACTAAGGTGATCCCATCTTATTGGGTGAGCTTACTTATTTACCTGAAAACTGAGGATAAAAGTATCCACCCTCAAAGGAACTAGGGGAATAGTTGAAACTTCCGAGGTGTTAATAAGGCAGCCAAAAGTGGGAGATGTTACCTTCCAGGTGCCCAAATGAGATCTGTAATTTGAACTAAATAATATTTGATTGTGAATAGTACTGTGATCAGTAACAGCTCTTGGTAGGCTAGAAGTTAGTTTTAAAACCAAAATCCTACCCAAAATGGGGAATTTCTCCTTCCTTCCTTCCTTCCTTCCTTCCTTCCTTCCTTCCTTCCTTCCTTCCTTCCTCCCTCTCTCCCTCCCTCACTTCCTTCCTTCCTTCCTTTGATAATTCAACAAAGAGCATCCCTACTATATAGGCCAGCACCTGTGGTTTTTTTAGTAGACTTCAGACTAGTAGAAGGAGAAATGCCCATGATTTACATTATTTTGTATCTCAGATTTGTCTGCAGCTCTGGGACCAATTAGCATTTAATTTCAATAAATAGGGCAAAAAGCTCTCCATGCTAATCCAGTTTGTTACGGTCCTCAGCTCACCTGCCTTGCAGATCTTTCTGGAAAGAACAGAAGATGGTAACAACATAGCGTTGGATGCTCAGATGGGGCTTATGTGACTTTTCAGTGACTTTTCAGACAAGTCAGCATCTTTTCTGCTCAGCCATGGTAGCCTTCACTGGGGGACAAGAACCATCATTCAGCATATTGGAAATATTCCTCTGCAGCATTTGTTTGGCACCTGCTACTTATGCAGGCCTCTTGATAAATGCGCACTTAGGAAGTGACATGTTTAGGACAACAGTATATGCCAAATATCTTAAGTAATTGTTATTTCAGATGCCTGGTGCTTTTATGGCATTTTGACTGCAAGGCTCCAGTGGTATGCTCCCATGAAATGATGACAGTTTCTTTTGATATGTTCTAGTGAAAGTAGAGATAAGGGACAGGAGAGGAAGAAAGGGAAGAGGAAGCACATGAGAAGAGGACATCTGTTTAAAAATGACAAAAAAACATTTCTCAGTTTACCCTCATCAAGCCAGGGTCAGGGAAATGTTCTGCCTTATGGAATCGTTTTGAAGTACAAACTGGGTACACGATTTAAAATTCCTCGGAGGGTAAGAAAACACAAGGAGTGTCCCGCATCCCTTCCGGTTCTAGCTTAAAGGAACGTAAGATAAAATGTTTAGTCACAGAAAGCAAAATGGTGTTGAAGTTACCAGGAATAGTGCTCCCCCAGCCTTTTCGCATCATACTCAATGAGTGTAACAGCATAGTAGCCAAATGGGTGAACAGAACCAGGGCTGGGGGGAGGCACTCCCCACCTCAAGTCTACCTGGTCACTTAGACGACTGGGTCAGATTCTTGGCATAACTGTCACCTGGAGGTGACTTTAACCGGGATGCTTTTGAAGCCACGTTTCTGGAACCGTTGCTTCCATGGACTCCATCCAAGGTCCTGCACCTAATTTGGAATCCATAGGTTTTTATTCGTTTACTTTTAGGTTTCCCAAATTCCAAACTGATTTCCACCCCTGTTCGTAACCCGCGCGTGGCACACTTCCTGGGGAATTCTGACCTGTAGTTTATGCTGGGCTCTGCAGTGGCAGTTCATTCAGGAGACCCGATGATGTCTTGGATTAAAGGTGATGAGCTTTTCTACACATTTGCTAATTTGAAATAAATAAATGCATACTTGCTGACATTAATTAATTAATGTGCTTTTCACAGCACCAAGCATATCTATATAGAATTCTAGTATATGTGCTGCCGAAGCGAGCACTATATAGAATTCTAAAACACAAAACTCATAATCCCTTTGGAGGAAGGGTTAGAGAAATAGAATGATAATGTATGTAACGTGTAATGTATATAATAACAATAATGTATCCGATTTTAGTGTCCGCCGAATAAATCTGTTGTTGCCTACTCCTAGTTAAAATAATAAATTCTGTATTTTAACGCCTCCTTACAGAAGTGATGGGAATTGAAAGCAGCTTCATGGTCTGTGACTCTGAAAGATGTTCGGGACTTAGAAGTCTCAGCGATATCTTAGGGATCTAGATGTTTCACAGCCCTCACTTCTAGATGCCACTTAATAGGATATGGTAAGGGACTCCGTGGCTTCAAGTAGGGCTTCTCTCTCTTTATTCAGTTGTTCTCCAGGCAATCTTACTTTATAAAAAATACGAAGTAAATAGAGTTTATCTTTGGTGTCGTCCCCGTTTTTGTCTCAAGCCACCCTCGATTCTCTAAGCATCTACCTTGTAAATTTTGTTTTCAATGCATAGGGAGCTCTGGGAGTTAGAGAGCAACTTAAGAGTTATTGTAGGCCAACCCTTAGCTGATTCTCAAAAGATCTATATAGCATCCTTGACGAATGAGGCCATTTGCTACCTGGACACATCCAATGATGGCGAATCCACTGCCTCCATCCATTTGATTTTGCTCTGATTGTAGGAAGGTTCTTCCTTACATTTAGCTCAAATCATTTTCCTTTTCTGTGCATTCGAACATCCTACCTCTCTTTGTTCAGTGACTTCATGGCAATTCTCTCCTTATTTTGTTAGCATTCCTACCAAGGTGCTGATGATTGAAGCTCTTCTATAAGGACTATTATATCAACAGGAAATTTTAGAAAAAATAGTATATAAAATCTTGTAATATCCCTGAAGAATAATTAAAAGTGATGAAATTCCAAGATGTGACTTATGAAAAGGATCTTATTACTTGCCCATCAATCACATCTAGAGGATGCTACCCCGCTCCTTTTTTTGTTTTGTTTTGTTTTTGTCTCACAGCACACTTAGGAAGCCCTAAAGGGACACCTGGAATGTCCACGAGGCACAGAGGATCGATCACTGGACTAGAAATTGACAGACTTTACAGTGGGTGGGACCTTGATAAGACACAGTTTCTCTGATAATTCTCTGTATTCCCATCTGTAAAATGAAGAGGTTCATCTCAATCTCAAGTGCCCTCCAGCATCAAAGTAGATTTGGGGGTGCCTTAGTTATTATCTGGCAGTGCCCTTATTTAGATTTACAGGTTACAGAATAGTGGTTGTTGCCCGTTCAATACAAGTAGGACACCGATCCTGTATATTTGGGTGAATTTAACCTTTGAAAAGCATATGCTTGGAAAGTTGCGTTTCTTTAAAAATCACATCATCTCTTGGTAGATACTAGTTTGCATTTGTGGTAAGTGCTCGCCAAACCATTTCAATCCTTGTTGGCCCTGGATTGGTAAGTATCACAAGAGAGCTGTCCGAGAGTTATGTGCGAATAAAATGCATATAAATTACAACAGTTTACCTCTAAGCAGTCTATTAATATAGTCAGAGAGCACTTAGAAGTCTTTTTTTGCACCTTGACTGTGTTAAAGCAGTAAAGATTAGAAACTAATTATGCGTACGTTGTCAGTACCAATATTTGTAATTAATTTGATTCACAGTACACTAAATAACAAACTGGGTTAAAATTTTAACAGGTTATGTGAATCGTCATGAATGCGTTCCTTTTCTATTGCCTTATTCATTTTTAGAAGTATATTCAATGAGTTTTAGTGTTTTTAAAAGCAGATTAAAGGCATGTGCAGCCCAGATAAAGCCCAGTGAAAATGATTATTTAGCAGCAATGCAGATTGTCCTCACAGCCTTTTCCTTAAGCGCATTGTGATACTGTGTATTTCAGGACATGAAAAGAACTCTGGAAACAATTAACTTCTGTGAATTGGATTCATCCATTAGGACAGGGTCTGTCCTTGGGAACCATGTATTGTGATGGAAGGGGTGGACGGTGAAGGTGCATCGTGGGTCATGCTCCTTCCAAGAGGGTACAAAGCGGTGAAGTCATGTAACTTCATGTGTTAGTGGACAGAACCAACTTTGAGAGGCCATGTTTGAGTCCCACTAGTGACACTGCGTGACACCAGTCTAATACAGATGACCCTATGGTGTTCTTACTCCATTTCTAGAATGTAAACATCCCCCCTCCCCATACCCTCTTCTTGGTAACTCCATGATTGTTGATTTGTTTCTCAGCGCTGCAGAAAGACCCAGGTTATTTACATCATAGTACCTAGCAAGGTGCTGGTTTCATTTTTAGGTGATCCACAATTCATTATTGAAGGAATTGTGAAGTGAATTAGCAGTGGTGCCCTGATTCTGGTGTCCTAGGCCAAACCAGAATCATAGTTCTCTCTCTAGCTCCTTGTTTCCTGTTGCTTTGCCTTCGTCCACGTTGGCTATCGTACAAGCGAAGACCACCATTCATTGTGATTTGGCTTGGAAGCTTCCTTCCATCCTAGGACTTTTGGTTGCTCCAATGGGAAGAGTTCTCTCCTTCTTCCACTCGTGTAGCAACTTTGCAGCTGTTTGGCATAAGTAATGATGTGGCACACAGATGACCATAATACATATCAGCATTTTCAGTACTGAATTTAATAGTCTAAAGAAAAAATGGCTTGTGAAACACAGTGACCGGAGATAACAGAAGCTAAATTTCTGGTTCTTGCAAAGATTTTATTACAAAAATAGAACACACCTTGCATATGTTTGGGAAGAAAAATCAACTAGTATTAGGACTGGTGACCAAGGAGGGCTGCTCAGATACCAAGCAGGTTTGCCCCAGACTCCGGAACGTTTCCTACAATACGAGAACGTGCTATCATTTTTCACGGGAGCGTGCCAGTGGCCAGCTCTAAGGAGCAGTGTGGTGTGGTATCACCCTGTAGGGCCTGTAAATGAAAGACAGAACAAAGAAGGAAAGGGTTTTGATTTCGTGAAGACTGAATATTTAAGTGGATGTATAAGAACCTCTCTGGTACCTACTTCTGTTTCTTGTTGCTTGGCCGGCACCCACTCTCTCCCTTTGCATCACCGCGAGGATGCTGCAGAGACTGCACGCTGCGTGTGCTTATGAACTGCACTGCGATTGTAGGACCCGGCAGGCAGTTGCTGTGAACAAACTGCTGTCCTGTTCCTTACGGCCACCGGGGGAGAGGCAGACCCGCCATGGAGGGGGCACACGGGATGTTGCCAACACTGTCTTACATCATTCAGTATGTGCATACAAATAATAATGAGAACAACAGCAAGCCGTACAATTGCTACTCTTTTTTTTAAGGTTATTTTGAGAGAGAGAGAGAGATAGCATGAGTGGGGAAGGGGCAGAGAGAGAGAGGGAGAGAGACGATCCCAAGCAGGCTCCACCCTGGCAACACAGAACCCGACGTGGGCCTCGAACTCATGAAACCGTGAGATCGCGATCTGAGCCGAAACCGAGTTGGATGTTTAACTGACTGAGCCACCCAGCTGCCCCTATAATTACTACCCTTTGTTGCATGCTTACTATATTTCAGAGTTCCAGGAGGTAAAACTTGGATTTTTTAAGAAAAATACTCACTTTGGAGATGAGAAAATTGAGGTTCTCCCAGCTTATATGTGGCAGAGTTAGGAGCTATCCTTAGATCTGTCCTAGGTCTGTCTTAGATCCATCTTTAGGATCTTTATCTGTTCCACCTCAAGCCTTCTTCTTCTTCTAGACATAGAATTCTTGGGGTGCCTGTGTAGCTCAGTCAGTTGAGGATCTGACTTCAGCTCAGGTCATGATCTCATGGTTCATGGGTTCGAGCCCCAGGTCGGGCAGGGTTCTCTGATGTCAGCACAGAGCCTGCTTCAGATCCTCTGTCTTCCTCTCTCTGCTCCTCCTCCACTTGCAGTCTCTCAAAAAGAAATAAACATTGGGGCTCCTGGGGGGCTCAGTCGGTTAAGCGTCCAACTTCAGCTCAGGTCATGATCTCATGGATCGTGAGCTCAAGCCCCGCGTCGGGCTCTGTGCTGAGCTCAGAGCCTGGAGCCTGCTTTGGATTCTGTCTGTCTCTCTCTCTCTGCCCCTCCCCTTCTCACCTCTGTCTCTATCTCTCTCAAAAATAAACAGTAGAAAAAAAAATTAAAAAAAAAAGAAAGAAACATTAGAAAAAAAGATATCTTGGGGGATAGGGTCCTATGTTATGCATCTTGATAGCTGCACACCAAGCACATGCTACAGTTGATTAAAGCAATAGTTGAAGGAATGTTCTTCTCCCTCACCCCTTTTATTATGAAATGGTGTTTTTTTTAAAGGAAAGTATAAGGAATGGCATAAGAAATGCCAATCTACTAAACTAGTAGTTCTTGACCCAGGGTGATTTTGCCTGCCCCGCTCCCCCAGGACACATTGCCAAAGTGTGTGACATTGTTGATGGTCATGACTGGGGGAGGTGCCACTTGAGTCTAGTGTGCAGAGGCCAGATGCTGCCACACATCTTGCTATGTGTGGGACACTTCTCCACAGTGAAGACTCATCTGTCCCAAGATGTCGGTGGTGCAAAGGTTGAAAAACTAAATGCATGGTTTAATAAACCACACATTTTGGAAGCCTTTTTAATACCCATTCTTGACTTCTTTCTTCCTGATGTAGGTGCCTCTAGGCAGGCTTTTATGTATCTACTACAAATATAAGAATTTATAAGTTATGCAATCAGTTGTTCTAATATTGTTTGTAATTATCATTCAGCAATTTGATATTTTTCACTTAAAATGATCTTTTTGAGATTTATCCATTTTCATAAATTTAAACCTTGTTTATGGATTCAAATAGCAGACTATTGTGCTATTGCATGAGTATACCACAAATTATTTATTTGTTCACCTTTTCATAGAAATTTAAATTGTGTCTGATTTTTTTTAATGCAAGGATGCAGTAAACATCCTTGCAAATGTGCATATACACCAGAGTTCCTCTAGGGTTTATACAGAGAAATCACATTTCTGGATTGTACCAAAATGAATTTCCACCAACAGTGACTGTGAGTTTCCATTTCCTCGTATCTACTCCAGGGTGTGATATTGTCCATTGTAATTTTGGGGAGCAATTCCTTCTTTTACATTGTACCGTCTGCTAAGGTGTCCTTAATATTTAATCTTCTTAAAGGATTATCAGATTACTTTAACATTTGATGTGGACAGTCATTAATATGTCTCATTTCTGTTGCCTTCTATTGATGTTCAGAAGCAAAGTAAATGAATTCATGTGTGTGAGTGTGTGTGTGTGTGTGTGTGTGTGTGAGTGTGTGTGTTTAGTAGGCTACGTTACCTTTTATCCAGCTGCCAGTTATACAGTCATTCCTGAGGTAGAACATCCAAACTCAAAGTAAAAAAAATCCCAGAGTAACTACTGAGTCTTCTTTATCCTTGACCACACCTAGGCCTTCAGTCTTAACCTTCTGAATCTGTCCATCTCTCTCTGTCTGCACTGCTAATCCCTTAGTCTGGGTCCTCAATCATGTCTCGTGGAATTTCAGCAACAACACCTTAACTGACCTCCCTATCTCGATACTACTCTTCTCTCATCTGTTTTCCAAATATAGGACAGAATAATCTTTCTAAAACCCAAGGCGTTCTCCTTAAACCCTTTATTGGTTCTTCCCAATGGAGTTCAAACACCTTAGCATGGTCTGACACCTGCTTGCTGTCTAGTCTTTTTGCTAACTACTCTCCCCTCCCCCCTGCCCCCACAGTCTATTCTACATTCCAGTCAAATAGAACTACCATCATTTCCTGCAAAGCCAACTCCACATGCCTCTGCCCTTGTGCACGCTGCTCTCTGTGCTGTGATGTCCTCGGCAAACTCTTTGGCCAACTACTCTTACTCATCCTCTAGGTCTCTAAGTAGATGTCTTCTCCATTAGGATAGCTTCCCTTCCACTTCCCCTGTCCTAAACAGGGTAAATGTCCTTCTTTGTACTGCCCTGACACTATGTTATACCCCATTGATCCCATGTTGTTGTTGTTGTTGTTCTTCTCTTTTCTCATCTGGTTTCCTCACTAGGACTTCAACTCCCTGAGGAAAGACTGTCTTTTATTTGTGTTATCTCTGATTCCTAGAACAGAATAGGTGTTCATTAAATGGATGGGGAACAACAGTATAGGCCTTCTTAACTTTGAAGTATCTTGATACATTCCTCTGAGTCATGAGCCTAAAAAGGAGTTCAGAGAGTTGACTCTTTCTTTGAAATCTCATGTGAGGGGTCAGAAGGTCATTTCCACAAGAACCAACCTGCCATGTTGACCTGCTTCGAATGTCCTACGTATTTTAGGTTCACCATATTGTGGAGTGTGTTTCTCCTAAGGTATTTCCATTAGTTTTTAAAGCCCACATGCATCCTAAAGGAAATGTAAACCATATGTTTGACATTCATTTACACTTAACTATGTTTTTTTTTCCCTATAAAAGAGAAAAATGTAAATTGATGTTCAAATGCCTTTGGGGCTGTTTAATAAATACAACTTTCAAGTTGTTTTTCTTTCCATGGAATTATTACAAAGGAAAATGCCTTGAACAATAGAAGGTCATGGCTCAGTCCCAAACTCTGAGTAAGTGGTATTTTAGGAGGTTCCAGACTTGATTAAAGTCCTTGTCCCAGAGCCCTGACTCACAGAGTCCTAGGTACATTTGTTCTCTTCATCTGTCAGAGGCAGAAACAGGAGGTACTGACCTTTTATTTATCTTTGCATCTTTAGAGTGCAATTTGTTTGAGGCAAGCATTCTGTAATTAGAATAGGAACATCCTGGTTCTAGTCTTGACTCACGCTAGAAACAGGAGTGACATCCATCGTTCTACCTGCTGCATGATGTTGGTCGAAGCGTCAAGTGACCTGGACACGAAAGTGAGTGGACGCAGTAAAGGACACCGCTCACAACCTGTCCTTGGGAAGGCCAATTGAAGAAGCCTCTTGAGAGGGAAATTTGGCAATGTCTACAGGAATTCTAAACCATGCCCATGGCCCCTGATGAACAAAATCTGACTGCTATATATTTATCCAATGCAGATATGCACACACACAAAAACTGTGTTGAAATATATGCATACGAACATTCACTGTATTACAGTTTTTGATTACAAAAAAAAAGGATATCATCTGAATTAACATTTTTGGGAGCTAGTTACATAAATTAATGGAGTACTAAATGATTGTTGAAAACACACACACACACACACACACACACACACACACACACACACATAAATGCTGATATGGAAAGAGCACCAAGATATGTTAAAAAAAAAAAAAAAGCAAGGGGTAGGTCAGTGTATATTGGATTGTCCCCTGAAGGGAGGAGAATAACATAGAGGACCAAACAAAATAAATGGGCGGAGGAAACATATATGTACTTCATTAGCCAATGCAGAATAGTATTTCTTTGTAGGACACATAAAAAATATACAAATGGTGACTCTGGGGACAGAGCTTGGGGAATGCTTTAATTTTCATCACATGCTGTTATACACTTGGGCTTTTATGCCATGTTCATATGTAGGCGGTGGGCTTATGGGACATTTTTGCTCTCTTCTTCATACTCTTTTTTACACACATGTATACACATGAATATACACATGTACACACATGAACATACACATGTACACACACATGAATATTTCAATAATTCTGAAAGAAAAATGAAAGTATATACTCCCTTAGCTTATTAATAAAAAGCACATGCTTCCGAACAGGCAGATCTGGGTGTGAATACTAGCTAAGACCCCATTTTAGTTGTATCACCTTGGGAAAACCATTTGGACTCTCTAAACTTGTTTTCCTATATGAAGTTGGGGGACAATAACCTACCTTTTGAGCCTACTACGAGAGTTAATTATATAATAAATAATGCATAAAATTGGATATAACTTGCCATGTGGTAAAAACTTCATTAAGTTATGTTTATAGTTCTTGTTTTTGTTACTGTTATCACAATAAGATAGCAAACACCTTTAAACCTCGTTCACCATGAAGACGACAAGTTCAAAGCAATTTAGTCCTCAGTCTTGATTTAGGCCTAGTTTTAAGAAAAAGAAATGTGAAAGTGGGCTCCTGATAAGGCCTAGCTGTTATAAGCAAAGGCCTCAGGCGTTTGGATGTGGATAAACCAGGTATGTTTAAACAGCAGATTTCATTTGAAACATATTCCCCATCTACTGTGTATGGCCCTAAATGTCAACACCACGTCCCTTGGAATTCCCAGTTGAGACACTGCTTCTTAACCAGCTCACAGTATCTAGCTTTTCTGTTTCCAGAAGAAGCCCCAGTGCCAGGTTCAGATTCTAGAATCCCTGGTCTCCAGCCTAGTGTCCTTGCATGGACCCATGGTTTTGTGCATCCCTAGAATAGACTTTTCTGAAGTTTGAAAAAGTTAAAGTGTACTCTTGACCCACAACCATTTCTTGATTCTGAAAAGAAATTGTTCCTGGAAGTGCTTCAGGGGAAAGATTTGGAGGAGCAGCTTTCCATTTTGACTTGAATTGCAAACTCACATTAAAAAACATTAAGGATAATAAACTGGAAATTCAATTACCAGGCTTGAAGCCAGAACACCGCACATTCGATTTGGATTTGCATCTTAACTTATAGCTTGTTCTTGCCAATATTACTTACAATTCAGACCTTTGCTCATGGTAAAAAAGAAGCACTTAGTGCACAGATGATTTCTCACCAAGTGCTTTTTGATGGACCTGCCCAAATGTCAATTTGGATATGAGTTTAAATTAGAAGGAAATTTAAAATATTTCTCCCTTTTATTTTTACACTTCTGTTATTGCACTTCGGGAACCCACATGACGAGGATTTCAAATTTCCAAACAATGTCGAATGTCTCCTCTTGGATACAAACTGAGGTTTCTATTAGGCTTACAATCTAATTTGTTTACGAGATACTCAGTTTGAGATGTTAGACACCTGCCTTTATGAAGATGATTCCTACTAGGGGGTTGGAGAAAGCAACTGGAGGAGTATGAGTTTTTGGCTTGCCTTCATTTTTTAAAATAATTCAGGTGTCCAGATGAGGACTTCCATGAATCTGGACAAGTGATCCTCAAGATGGGTCTTTCCAGTTCCTGTCTGAAGAGTGGTCTGACTTAGCCATGAAAGGCATAGGCAGTAGCAAGTATGTTGTTCACATTCTCTAGGTGTGAATCGAAGCTCGATCTTTCATTATTTGTGTGCCTATGGACAAGTTACTTAAACTTTTTGCGCCTCAGTTTTTTCATCTGTAAAATTGGGATTAATGAAGAAGACAGTACCTATCCTATAGGGTTGTGTCATGATTTAAAAGAGCTAATAATGCACGCAAAGCTCTTAGAGTAGTGCTTGGCAATAGTAAACCCTCAATAAATATTAATTTTTATTATTATGAGGTGTGACTCGTGAAAGATGGGAATAATTAGCTTGTTTATAGTTGGTGTGGGGAAAACAGTGGTTTCTTTTCGGATGCTTCCTGGGATCTTGGCCTCTGTCTGTAGCAGTGAATCTCAGTCTTGGATGCACATTCGATCACCTGGTGTCAAAGTATAATTTCAAAAGTTGAAAACTTGACTCTCATACAAATATGCAGTCAGTACTTGCCAAAGACTTATTTGATTCATTTAATGAGAGAACCAGCAGGGTACGTTCAGAGAGAATTAGAAAGACCAAACAGATATACGTCCTGAAAAAAAGGCTGGAATAAGATGGCTAGGTTAGACATAAAACTGGTTAATGTCCTATGGAGCAAAAACAGCACTGTAATCTTGGAATTGGGAAGACATTATTAGCATCTCTACTGGAAAAATGTGTTTGCATTGTTATCAGACCCAAATCTATAGCACTGCTGTCAGACTTAGACAACAAAGGTTGTCACACTTGGGCCTGTGTCGTAATCACCTGTGAACTTGCCAAAATTACAGAAACCCAAACTCTATCCTACTTAAATAAGCCTGGGCTTCTGTATACTTTATTTTCTTTCTGGGTAACTCTGTTATATAGCAAGGTTTGAGAACCACTGTTCTAGAAGGCATTATCTACTCTTACAGAGTTGTGAAATAGCTGAGTAAATAGTAAATTAAATGAAGGTATGTTACGCTGAAGAATTACGTAGTCTTTGGCATGAGCCCGTTGAGCAGTGCTCCACCATGACATTGAAAGGCTATGTGGTTATCCTTTTGCTTATTCCCACGTTTTGGAATTGTTTTCTTAATACTGGGCAGTGTTAATAAAAACTACTTAGGGCTAGGTAACCCCCAGCTTCTGATTAATCGATCTGAAGTGTGGCTTGGGAATCATGGGTTTAAAAGCTCCCTAGGTGATTCTGATGTGCAGTCAACATTGGAACTGGGAACTTCTGGTCTTTAAGTTTGACAAAATATCCTGACTACATTCAGTGTTTTATGCAGTGTCAAGAACATGCTGTGTGTAAAATATTATGTATTTGGTTAAAGAGATAATAGAGAGTTTGGGGCGCCTGGGTGGCTCAGTCATTAAGTGTCTGATACTTGATTTTGGCTCAGGTCATGATCTCACATTCTGTAGGTTCAAGCCCTGGGTAGGGCTCTGTGCTGGAACCTTCTTGGGATTCCCTCTCTCTCTCTCTTTCTCTCTCTGTCTCTGTCTCTCTCTGCCCTTACCCCACTTGTGCTCATGCGCATGCGACTGCACACTCTTTCTCTCAAAATAAATAAACTTTTAAAAAAAGAGATAATAAATTTAATAAACACAGACCAATCTGAATGGCCCAATTTAGAATAGACAGGTTTATCTGGCCAGCCTTGAACAGAGGTGGATGCTTCCACAAGGAATAGCTCCTGTGTTCTCAGTTTCAGGAAAACAGCATAGAATTCTCGAGTGAACACTCTTTCATGTCCAGAACACTGCTCACACTGCTGTACCCAGTTTGTAGGTCTCCTGGATGTGACTAACCTATCTTTTCCATCCCGGCTCTTCTAGACAAATCCTTCTTGTCACACACATGCATTCTTCTTTTCTTTCAGTCGTTTGCAAAGTCTTAGAAGAGAACCTTCTAAACATGAGATAAAAATAATTTATTTTGGCTTCTGACTCTCACAAACTCAAAGGTTATTGGAACAACTCACCTGTTTTCAACCCCAGGCTTCCATGTCTTCTCAAGATGGCGCTTCTAGTATGGTGTTGCTGCTGGTAGCAAGTACAGTGGATGACTTAGGAGGTAGACCCCTCAGTCATCATTCCCTCATTGTGGTGTATTTTAAGGAGTCATCAGTCTTCGCTTGCAGTTTTTAAAATGTCATTCTTTCCACTCTCTGCTTTTGTTTGGGCATTCTGTAACAGGGGTGAAAATTATCTTCATTACTGTCACCCAAATTCTTTTTGAGGAGGAAGCTGCCTTGTGTGGAAAAATAATGTCAGTAAGTGCTGGGATTCAAGATGAGACTCTGAGATCACGAGAGTTGGTTGGGACTCAACCCAGTAGGATAATGGCTGACCTTCTCTACCTGAGACAAACAAGGTATTCGTTTCTGATCCTGGGATGGAGGAGGAGAATCCAGAAGGAAATAGAGAAAAGACAAGGTGATGGTAGAAGGCTGAACAGCTATATGAGGTGAAGGCCAATGTAAAACCTCTGGGGGCAGGGTGGCTGCAAGGACATTTAAGAACAGGCCGGCTTTGCTTGCAGCTCTTGGGACTGCTGTGGTGTGAGTGCCACCTTTTTGCACCTCTGCTCCCCCCAAGTCTTTAGGAAAGTCTCGTTCCCACATAAACATGTGCATATGTCATTGACAAGAAATAGCACAGAATTTCATGACTAGATCAAGGCAACCCAGTCAATATACAGGAAAGCAACAGCCAAAGCCAGAAGGAAAGTATAATTATGGAAATCTTGAAGAGGACTTTAGGTACATGGGGTTCTGGAACGGGGTTCAGGGCAGTCTTATGTGTCTCGTTCATGGGTAGGGTTACATTGAATTCACTCTTTCCACTATGATTTAATGGAAGGATGAAGAATGTGTGGCTCTCTCTGCTGTGCAGAGTCTCAAGACCACACAGATGTGCCTCATCAAGGGACCAACAATCTAGTCATGAAGAGCCAGACCTTAACGCTGGGAAGATTCGGAGTGATTTAGAAGTGCAAAATAAAGGAACATTAGTTCATGGTAGAAAGGGCTTTCTTCTGACTGGGGAAACTACCACAGGCCTCATGGAGGAGATGATGTCTGAGGTGAATTTTGAAAAATGGATGGTGTTTAGATCTAGAAGAGAGGGCATTATAATAATTGCTCCCACTTAGTAGACAGGAAAAAACATTCTCATATTACCTTACTTCCATCAAGATATACAGTACCTTTGTCACCTTAGAAAGTTTCCTGTTGCCCCTATCCAGGAAACACCCCATGACCCTTCACTCTGGGCAGCCACTCATCTGGTAAATACTCACTTGTGTTATCTCATTTGAGGTAATTTCAGTGACTGTGGCCACTGTGTGCATGAGAGAATAGCCCCTTTTGGTAAGCATTTTCCTCTAAATCCCACAGCTAGAAGATGACAGCTTGAACTTGAACCCAGGGATAATTCCAAAGCCCAAGCTCTCACACAACAGCGGGAGTAACGTGAGCGAGGAGGAGGAGGAAAATGTCACATCTGTATGGTTACTAGTGAATAGTTTGGCTACAGGATAAGCTACATGAGGGAAAGTAGAGGGAAGTTTTCCACTAGAATATTGTGGTTTTCTATGGATCTGTTTTCCGCCCAGAAGAAGGGTTGTGTGTACTTATCCTCCTGAGCCTACAGGATTAACTTACCTTCTAAGTGATTTTTACATGTCAAAGAGTGTCTTATTTATGAGGCTGAGGATAACTCTGGGGGGGGGGCTGTGAAATATTAAGTGTCGACTTCATAGTATTTGGGATTATTTATCCATATGCGTGTACACATTTGTACAGAAATAAATACACATTGTACACATGGGCATCTGTGCCCAAGTATGCAGCCAAGTGTCAGCACATTATCAGATTTAAATTAGCTGCCTGACTCTATTAATAGCCCTGGTTTTCCAGTTTCTAAAATAAAAGATCCCAGAACAGCTGGACTAAAGTCTGAAACAGAATGGAAGAATACAACCCTGTATGCGGTGGTAG
Organism: Neofelis nebulosa; assembly: GCF_028018385.1. Taxonomy (NCBI): domain Eukaryota; kingdom Metazoa; phylum Chordata; class Mammalia; order Carnivora; family Felidae; genus Neofelis; species Neofelis nebulosa. Next base: position 30,244,051 of record NC_080798.1, on the reverse strand, counting down.
TCTGTCTGTAACTGCTAAATAAAGTGTGTAGCTTCAGAGATTTGTGGAGATGCCTATAAAAGAACTCTTGAAATGCTAAGTGCTTTTTAAAAAACAGCTTAATCTCCAGCCAGTGAAAGGGATTGATTATGCTTTATCAATCACAGGATTTTGAAAACCTCTCTGACATCCCATTACAATTTGAAAGCAGAGCTAAATCCAGGTGCAGACAGGTTCCACCTTGGCCACATGGCTCTGTGAAAGAGTGGCATGAAGGCCACCACTCCCCCACGAGGATTTCTTTCCCAGCAGTTTATCATTTCTCGAATCTCACGACTAAACATTTGGTCTTTTAAAATGCAATGCTTTACACAGTCCAGTCCAATATCCCTTCTCAACTGGACTCCCGGCCCCTCCACACCTGTCTGTACCCCTAAGTATCGTGTCCTCCTCCCTTACTGCTACCTGAGCATACCATAACGCGGTGCTCCTCTGGTCACCTAGTTCATGCTGTCCCCTCCACCCACGTGTCCTTCCTTCTTCCACCTGGAAAAATGCTACTCACTCTTCAAAGCTCATCTGAACAGCCCCTCCTCATGACACAAGACATCCCTCCACTGCCTCCCTCCCCAGGCAGAATAAATTCTGTCCCCCCGCTCCCTGTTGTTCCCATAGCACTTGGTTTTAGATCTATGGTGAAAACACATCCTTTCCTGGTGTCTGCCCCTGGCTTGAGGGAGCGCCTGCGTCCTTGTGGCCTTAAAGCGTGATCCTGGGCCCGGCAGCATTGGTTTCACCTGGGAGCTTGTTAGAAAATCAGAACATCAGACTCTGTCCCAGGTACCCTGCATCAGAAACTCACTTTCACAATATCGCCAAGTGGATTTATATAAACATTAGCATTTGAGAGGCTGTCCTAAAGGACAGAGATGATGGCTTAATGAGCCTGTAACTCTTTGGTAGCACATAGCAGTTTATGTTTTCACTCTCAACAAATAGAAATAACGAATCATAGGCCAGACATTGCACGTACGGCCAAGAGATGTCAAGATGCGAGAGCATTTACAAATATGGCTGGAGTTGAGGGTCCTAGAGATGAGGCAGGAAAAGGCCAAGTCTGTTGGAAGCCGTGAAAAGGTCTTATGATCACATTAGTTCTGAAAAACACAAGACTGGAAATTATTCCGTAGACTCCTTTGCTGGGAGTCTTTTCAGAGCACTTAAATGTCACTGTGTCTTGTGACTCTGTAAGATGGGGGTATAGTTAGTGTGCAGTGTGACCTGAACTTACTTGATCATAGAATCTTTCTTTATTTGCTCATTAAATAGGGCCCATTTGGTGGGATTGATGCTTTTCAAGGCATTGGGCATCACTGGCCTATTCCTGTAAGTTTGGAATTCATTTTGTCTGGTCTGGTGACACTGTATTGTCTTATCTTGTGATTTAACTATTATGTATCTTTCTAACTTTCCTTCTCAACTGGATTGTAAATTCTGAGAGTAGAAGGGGGAATCTTATGCTTATTTGTTTTTCTACTCTCACTTCACATTGTCAGTCAGTGTTTGCTGATGATTGTCTTTTACGTCTACCTGGCAATCAAGCAGAGGCTGAAGGCATGGTGGGCGCTTCATTAATATCTGATTGGCCTAAGGGGGATTTAACATAGTAGGAAGACATTGGATGAGGATTATAACCCTGGCTCGGACATTAGCTGTGTTGCCTTTGAGCCAGGCATCACCCTCTCTGGGCCCAGCATTCACTTCATCAGCCAAGCACATCCACTGGGTGACAGCCTCCTATGCACTCTGGATCTGCAAGCTTCTGATTCTTCAAGTAGACGGAAGATACCAGTGGAGAGATTTGAATTTAATCTTAGGGAAAATTCTATACTCTGCTTTCCTGGAAATAGTGTTTGAAAGTTAGAGAAAGTCAATAGTTGAGAAGAATTTAGAGGAGAGGCCCAACCAAGGTCATGATACAAAGTCTTGAAAGGGATTTTTCAGGACTGAAATTCTGTGATCTATAAAATGAGAACACAACGTGTTTCCCTCTTCCATGCGTCATTCTGAACTTGAATAAATCTGAGATCTAGCCTTACTAATTTTAAAAGTAGCTGTCGGAAATATAATTTGATCGTAACCACCGTGACGAAAGAACCTAAATGTGTTGATCTCGCAAGCATTATTAACAGTAGGTTAAAAACATAGTACCTTCTGCTTACAGAGATGGTTCTTCCAAGTGGCTCAAAGCACTTCACACTGAAATGTTAATGTCCTCATTTTGTGGGTAGGGGATCAGACGTCCAGAGTGGGGCTGGCTGACCAAATTCCCCACTGGCATCCTGCTCAGAGCCAGACATCACCCTGGACCCGATGTTTCCCAGGATGGCCTTTTCCCCATCACCAGATGTGCAGAAGTGTTCATTTTGATCTCCAGCCCGGTTGATAAAAGCTGTCTGTCTTCCCTCTGAAGTATGCGGTATGTATGTGGTTGCTGCACATTTATGTGTCCCATACAAGACAAGTGATTTCCTGAAACCTGCAGATAAACAACGATAATTGGAAACGGACAGTGCGCTTTGGCAGATTTGAGATACTGTAATACTTAATATGAAGGCTGAATGCTTCTTGCAGCTTTCACTTACCCGGAACCAGGGCCCATGATTAACCGGCGATTGGCTGGTATTAATTATGAGGCGCGTCCTGTACATCTCCATGCTGACGGGGCCCCAGGCAGGTCTGAGGCCAGCCCGGGTCTGCGGCGTGTGGACTTTGGAAGCGTAGGCGAGAGCCTTGAGCTCTTCCTCCCCAGCCCGCGTTTGCTTCCTAGTTCCTGGCAGCCCCGATTGCAAGTACATCAAACTCCATTTCCATCTCAATGAGGTTATGTCCAATGTGATTGTACCTTCCCCAGGCAGGGCCCATCCACCAACCTGGCTCTTTTGTCTCCCCCCTCGGCTTCTTACATTGGAGAACTTGTAGCTCCTTATGATCTGCTGAACATTAATATTCACTAACTTGCTCCAGGGAGCTACGCTTCGCCGAGCGCATTTTCACCTGAAAGGAGTTGTTTAATATAAACATTTGGTTAATATTCTGTACATTTGAAAGTATTTTATCAGCATCGGTGTAGGACCAAAAGTCATTTAAATTCAATGGGAACTGATTATGTGCCAAGAATCGGTCCTTTCCAAAAGAGTATGCCTCCCCCCCTACTATAATGTATACATTATAAAACTCACTTACACGGTTGATGGGAACACTTTGTGGACAGACCAGCAGGCCTGCATTTCATCTGACTGCGTATTCATCAGCTCTGACGCTGGTGTTAAACGGGGGGAAATATTATACAATATTGCTTTAAAAACTGTCTAAATATAATTATCAACATCTTTGGAGTGATAATAATTATCATAACAAGAGCTCATCAGAGGAAACACACAGTTTGATGAGGATCCTCTACTCCCGAGTCTCTGCCCCCTTGCAGAAGAAGGATGAAAATTCTTCTTTTTTTTTCCCCCTTCCTAAAGAACCCCAGCTCTCTGAACCCTTCTTCTGTCCACTCTACAATTTTTCTTTACATGTGTCTCTGTGAAACTCATTATCCCAAGTAGTTGTTAGGTAGGCAATACAGGCAGCTCCAAGAAAGGTTGGAATAGATGAATGGCGCATGCTCCTAAAGTTTGTCTGAATTACATTCCGAGCTTTTGGATAAAGGCTTCACCAAAACAAACTTAAGACTTTCTACTTGAGGCATCTGTTGGATATGGATTTTTCTTTAAACTTTTTCTTTTTCTCCTTAAATAGAACTTACTGGAGAGTGGAGTGTGTGTGTGTGTGTGTGTGTGTGTACATATAACAAGTAAAAATCTGTGTGGCCACCATCCAGGTCAAGCACCTGTTTATGTGTCTTCCCGACAACAGCTCCACTCTCCCCCCGAGTTGACCATGTCTTCAAAGTTTGGCTGAAGTTCGTTCATGTGATCACTAAGTCATACTATTTGCATTTCTTCCATTGTATTGGATAATGCCCAGCTGTTTTCCACAGTGGTGTTACCAGTTTGCATTCCCACTAGCAGTATGAGACTTCCGGATGCCCCACATCTTCCTCAATACTTGACATTGCCAGGCTTTTAAATTTGAGCCAATCTGGTGGGCGTGTAGTGGCATCTTACTATAGTTTTGACTTGCATTTCTCTGATTATCGGTGAGATTAAGCATATCTTTGATTTGTTAGTTGGCTGTCCGGAGTTCTTTGGTGAAGTGCTGAGTCAAGGCCTTTGCTCATTTGTTTAGTGGATTGTCTGTCTTTTCGTTATCGATTTGATGCCCTGATAAAGAAACAAAAGCCCTAGCATGGTGTCTATTTAGAAAGTACCCAGCACATAATTTAGCCACGACAAAGACAAAAAAATAGTGTAAATGCCGAGGCTGAGTCTTCTGTTTCTGAGATTCCTTTGAATTTCTAAAGTAAAGAAAATATGAGTCATTAAAAAAGGTCATTGGGGCCATACATCTCAGTGCCAGGAGGCCTTTCCTTGTAGTTGGGTTGTGTTGGAAGGGCTCTGGATCCTTCAAGGATCATTTAGATTTCTGCTGCAGGGATTTAATAATGCATGCCATAGAGTTCCAGAAACAAATAAATTCCTCTACCAGTGAATAGCCAATTTGCTCACAGGACCCTGGAAGAATACCAAAAAATAAACTCTTGGACATTCAAAACACTCATTAGTGTGCTGACGGTGGAGATAGCCACACCCTAACTGGCAACGTAACCACATCCATGATTGTTACCTTGAGTCAGACCATGGAACAGCCAGCCTGGAATTCTTCAAAGAGAAGGAGTTTGGGCAAGAAGTGCCCAGCTCACCCTCTGAGATGTTGCCTCAAAGGGTCCAGACACCTTCCAACTCCAGGACTTGCTGAAGATCTATCTTCTATGATTAAATACTTCTCAATTCTGTTTGGGGTCCCAAATTCACACATTCCCTCTACATGTCTCCAGTCCCTGCTCTCAAAGAGAGGGCATTAACTGCTCCTGTCTCCCCTCCCACCACCAAGGAATGTGTCCCTTTTTGGCTGTAAATCTTTACTAAGATCCCCTCCTGGGCCATTTTGCAAGTTATAAACACTTCATTTGGGTTAGGTGCTGATCAGTCTCCTAGAGCAGTGGCTTATGTGTGAGAATCCCTTGCAAATGTGTTTGCTCTGAAACCATGGCTGTGGCCCATATTCTTTCTCAGTCCCAGAACAGAGGCTCATATGACATCTCAGTGCTAACTGGAATTTTGGGATAGGTGAAGCTGTGCAGCCCCCCTCTGCGCTCTCCTCCTTTTGTGATGGAATCAGTTGACTTGAAGCTGAACATATGGCAACTACCATCATAACACAGAAACCGTTCCCTCTGCCATGGCAACCGAAGAATCAACGCATACTTATGGCTTGGACTTATTCAATAAATGTACAATGTATATAGGAGGGTTTTTTTTTTCTTTTATAAAGAAGATTTCGGAATGGCAGCAGAGAATTAAGATCTTTCCTTCAAACACACCTCTTAAGTCCTTCTGTGGAGAGGGGTGTTTGGAATTTCTTACGTATCTTGTTCTATTTCATTACTGCAGGAGCTTCATAATGGGATTACATTTTGTTTCCAAATTTCAGGGATGTTATTTACCCCTGAATGAATTGGATCGAATTCGGTTTTCTCCCAAAGATCTTTGAAATTCATTCGCCAGTATATTGTTCTTAAGTTCTGCACCTAACAGATAGTATTGAGATTAGAACCGTCCTGATGTATCTGACATCTACAGACTAAATAGTTTGGCTCCACATTGATGAGAATATCAGAGGCATGCATTCTGTCTACTGTTTTAAGGGCAGGTGTCTTAGTTTTGTTCCACGGTTCATCTTGGTGTATTCTCTCCTTGCCCAGACCTGGAAGTTAATGACATATTATTGTCTGTATCAACGTGGTTCCATTACATAAATAGTTGGAGGGGGAAGGAAAAAAGGCACCTTTTTTTCTGTGAGAAAGCGTTGCCAGGGGCTATTTCTTCAGACTTCACATAACCTCATTCCAAGAAAAGCCGTAGAGTAGAAAGGAGCGATAACTGAGACTAGGAGCCATGAAAGTTTGGTTTCTATGTCTGTCCTACTTTGGCTGTCTCTAGCTCCTCAGATGGAGCGGGTCGTACAGACTGTGGTTCGAAGGGCCCTTCTGCATGAAATCCATGTTCCCTTAACTCTCGGCAGTGTGTTGTTTTCTCTGTGTCGTGCTCACCCATTAGCATTTTAATTTAGCTTCATATGGCACCGCTCTGCAGATGGATTTGCTTTCTTGCTTTTGTTTATTGTACGAGTGACAAACACGAGGGCATTTTCATGATGTGAAAAAATGCCGTGAAGTTGTGAAAATGAGGTGACTTTCCCTTGCCAAGCCCCAAGGAATGGTAAAGCAGACAGAGATGGCTGTGACAAGGAACCGAAACGCTCCCAATATTAAAATGTTCAGGAGTCTTGATCTAATGGAAATGAGAAGTTTTGGCAGAAGCCTAGAGACTTGGACATGACCTTGCACTTCTGTCTGTTAAATGGGATGTGGCTGGTCTGACTCTTCAGGAAGTCACTCAGTCCCTTAATGGGCACAAAGCCTTCTTTCTGTGGATTTTGAGCAGCACTTGGAAATCAGATAGCTACTGCTTTGCGGGCATAGCGGTGAGTTGATGGTGAGGATTCTGTTTTATGGATCCATCACTCCTTGAGATCTGTAAATTCTCATTGGAGGGTTTTAGGTAGGAAAATGACAGTTTTCGGGAAGGGAAGCATAAGAAATTGTCTTACGGAGGTTGTCTCTTTCCTATACACTGGATATTCTTGAGCACTTCCCTTCTTGTTTAATATTTGTCCAGACTTCTTAGGATAAGTGTACTTTTTAAGGCAGAGATAGCCAATACCTGTTCAACATAGAATCACCAAGCCAGAGTTCATAACAGACATCATTAATCAAGCCCAGAACTCTTTCCTGCTGAACTGAGAAATACAGTTTTCAGAATCTTTGTCAGTGCAGCCCTAGTGGCAGACTCTACTGGTTGGTCAGAGCTGTGATACAAGATGAAACTGACCTACCCTCCCTGGTCTGGGCTCAGCCAGTGATGTGATTCCTATTAGGATGAGTAGCCATATATAACAGACAATCTTCATCTGGAAACTCTGAGTATTCAACTCTTTCTGCAACTCCTGTCTCCTTCTGACCCTAGTGAAGCTCTTTTGACAGACAGATACAGTGTAAAAGAGGGGGTCCTTTGACATACAGTTTCTTCTTTGTCTCATCTCAGGTCACCTTCTCACTTATATTTCTGTGCCTTCCCTCTGCATTCATCAGGGGCTTGGCATGCTCCTTCATAGCACGTCCTTTATTTTTATTATTTATTTATTTATTTATTTATTTTTTTTTTTTTTTAATATATGAAATTTACTGTCAAATTGGTTTCCATACAACACCCAGTGCTCATCCCAAAAGGTGCCCTCCTCAATACCCATCACCCACCCTGTCCTCCCTCCCACCCCCCATCAACCCTCAGTTTGTTCTCAGTTTTTAACAGTCTCTTATGCTTTGGCTCTCTCCCACTCTAACCTCTTTTTTTTTTTTTTTTTTCCCTTCCCCTCCCCCATGGGTTTCTGTTACGTTTCTCAGGATCCACATAAGAGTGAAACCATATGGTATCTGTCTTTCTCTGTATGGCTTATTTCACTTAGCATCACACTCTCCAGTTCCATCCACGTTGCTACAAAAGGCCATATTTCATTTTTTCTCATTGCCACGTAGTATTCCATTGTGTATATAAACCACAATTTCTTTATCCATTCATCAGTTGATGGACATTTAGGCTCTTTCCATAATTTGGCTATTGTTGAGAGTGCTGCTATAAACATTGGGGTACAAGTGCCCCTATGCATCAGTACTCCTGTATCCCTTGGATAAATTCCTAGCAGTGCTATTGCTGGGTCATAGGGTAGGTCTATTTTTAATTTTCTGAGGAACCTCCACACTGCTTTCCAGAGTGGCTGCACCAATTTGCATTCCCACCAACAGTGCAAGAGGGTTCCCGTCTCTCCACATCCTCTCCAGCATCTATAGTCTCCTGATTTCTTCATTTTGGCCACTCTGACTGGCGTGAGGCATAGCACGTCCTTTAATGTCTGAGTCCTGGTTCGGCAGGTGTGGTAGGCAGAATTCTGAGATGGTCCCCGAGATTCCTGCTCCCTGGTGTTTACACTCTTTATTCTCATGTTTAGGTTGATGATATGACAAAGGTGAAGAGATTTTGCAGGTGTCATCAGGGTCTCAAATCAGTTGATTTTTGAGTTAATCAAAAGGAAGTCTATCATGGGTGGGTCTGATCTAATCAGGTGAGTTCTAAAAAGCTGAGTGGGCCCTTTGTGAAGGAAGAAACAGAAATTCTCCTGCTATCCTTGAAGAAATGAACAACCAGGTTGTAGCCTGCCTATAGTGAGTGCTACATGGCAGGACCCTGAGAGCATCCTCAGCCAATAGCTAGCAAGAAAATGGAGACCTCAGTCATACAGCATCTGGAAAATACGTTCTTCTAACCACCTAAAAGAGCTTGGAGGCAGATAGTTCTCTAGTTGAATCTCCAGATGAGGATGTAGATGGCCAAAATTTTGTTTTCAGCCTTGTGAAGACCCAGTTGAAACATGTTTGGCTCCTGACCCGTGGAACCTGTGAGATAATAAATTTAACCATGTTAAGCTGCTAAATATGTGGTAATTTGTTACACGGTGATAGAAAACTAAACCTCCAGGCGAGATGCAAATTAGGGTACAGGATTGTCCACTTGGCCCTTTCTGCTGCCTTCCAAAATCAGCAAAAAAAATCATTTTGATGGGGATGTAGGTTGGGGGGGGGCGGGTGAAATAGGTGATGGGAATTAAGGAGGACGCTTGTTGTGATGAGCATGGGGTGATGTATAGAAGTGTTAAATCACTAAATTGTACACTGGAAACTATATCATGCCATTTGTTAACTAACTGGAATTTAAATAAAAACTTAATAAAAAAAAAACACCCACATCATTTTGTTTTGATGGTCTGATTGGGTTTTCCTTTGGGAAAATAACTGTAGTATAACAACAGTTACCAAACAGTGATACCGTTGGGAGAATTAAAGAAATTTAAAAACTCATATGTCACAGTAATTATTTCTAGTCCATATGGAAACAAACAGAGATAGAGTCAGTCCTCCCTCACTTCCTCACTCCCTCATGGGTAATGGAATGGATGTGGCCCTTGCCATAGGAAACACCAGTAGTCATTTCTGTTGAGGCCTATCTTAGAAGGAATCTGAACACTCCCCAGGGGCTTTCCTTCAAGAATTCTCTTATTTACAAGACTTCCTGCTTTCTCCTCTGGGGTTTTGATGGCATTTGTACCCCGATATTTATAGCAGCACTTTCAACAATAGCCAAATTATGGAAAGAGCCTAAGTGTCCATCAACTGATGAAGGGATAAAGAAGATGTGGTTTATATACACAATGGAATACTACTTGGCCATGAGAAAGAATGAAATCTGGCCATTTGTAGCAACGTGGATGGAATTGGAGGGTATTATGCTAAGTGAAATAAATCAGTCAGAGAAAGACAGATACCGTATGTTTTCACTCATATGTGGATCCTGAGAAACTTAACAGAAGACCAAGGGGGAGGGGAAAGGGAGGAAGTTACAGAGAGGGAAGGAGGCAAACCATAAGAGACTCTTAAATACATAGAACAAACTGAGGGTTGATGGGGGAGTGGAGGAGAGGGGAAAGTGGGTGATGGGCACAGAGGAAGGCACCTGTTGGGATGACCACTGGGTGTTGTATGGAAACCAATTTGACAATAAATTATGTAAAAAAAAAAAAAAAAAGAAAGAAAAAAGAATTCTCTTATTTACAAGACTTAAATCTATTTACCCTTCTTTTTCCTTCACTTCCTGTTTACTTTTTCTGTATGGACACCTCATCCTCCTCAGGAAGGCAGGCAGCTTTCTTCGAGGTATTTGGTAGAAAAGAAACATTCATCATTTACATTTTTGAAAAGTTCTGGCCCAGATTCTGTGTTCTCAGTCTGCAGTTGCCCATGAGAGGCAGTTTACCACAAATAACTTTTTCCCATACCATTTCTTCCGCAATGAATAAAAGGGATCCCCTCCCTCCTTTGCAAGGGTCTCTTTAATTCACATTTTTATTTGGGACTTCCATTTATTTATTCTGAAGAATGCAGGGATAATAAGAATCTTACCTATTTCATAAGGTTTTTGTGAGGATTACATCTGGAAATACATGACAAGTTCTTAGTACCAGAAGGCACATAGCACATGCTTAATAAATGTTAGCCATTATTATTATAATTGCTAGTATAAATCTATTATGTTCCCAGCAATTTGCAGGATCCTAAAATGGTAAAGAAAAAACTCCTGTGTGCCATCTGACTGCAACACAGTGGAGACTCTCAGATGAAACCTCACAGTGGCTTCTGGTCATTCAGGAGTGGGTGGGGCTTGGGAGCAGGAGTGGAAACCAGGGGACCTGAGCTTATTGAAATCAGACAACCAAGCTTTCTCAATCAAAAGGGGCTTAATCCAGAAAGGTAGAGTGCAGGATTGAGATCATGGTGGAGGGAGGGAGGCGGCAGTTGAACAAAGTCTTTATGTGGGAGGTTTTCTGGACAAACAGCACTGGAAAGGAAGAGAATTGAGTGAATAGTCGCAGAATTTCAGAAGCAAGATGGTTTTTAAATATTAGAGCCACAATTGAGTATAAAAAAATGGGGTGTGGGTTATGGGTTGCCTGAAAGTATGCCAAGTCAGGAAGCGTTAGGTTCCTGTCAGAGTCTTTTTCTAGGCACTCAGAAGAACCTAATTTGAATTATTAAGTTGTAAGTTGTGTGTGTGTGTGTGTGTGTGTGTGTGTGAGCATGTGTGCATCCATGCATACATAATATACCGTAAAAACAGGGCAGCCTAGCGGACTATAGGACCTTAATGTATGTTTCTGTATCCTTGCTGTCTGTTCAAATTATAGGTAAGCTCAACAAAGGCTTCTTTATAAACCTAAGGAGTTTCCTTTTTTCTGCTATTTGGCCTATATCATTCTTTGTGTTTTACATTTTTAGCCCTTTAAAAAAGGTCACTCTTTTCCCAGGGTTCGTCTGATCATTGGGTCAGAGGCATCTGAGTCCTTGTCATCAGTTGTGCTTCGGCCATGCTAGAACTAGATGTAGAAGAATATCATAATCCCAGAGTGATACAAAGACCTTTCCGAGGAAGATGAGATACCCGGAGGCTGGAAAGGAGGATTTGACCACATTAAAATGAAAAGCTCCAGTTCAGCCAAACACCAGAAACAAATTCAAAAGATAAAACACACACCGGAGAAGCCCATTCTCTCAACGCATCTGACCGTTCGCAAAGAGTAACTACGGTCCAACGTGAAAAATGAACAAAATGATAGGGAAATGGGCAGGGTGCACTGAGGGGCAATTAAGAAATAGCGATGCCTAATTAAGTGGCAAAAATCTGTTCAATCTTAATAAAGAGTGAAGATAAAGGCTTAGTAAAGATTAAGGTTTCCTGAAGATTGAAATGACCCTTCTGCCATAAATAAAAACATTGTTGGCAACATAGTGGGTAACTGGGCATCCTCCGGGGGGTGTCTGTACGGGAGCATCCACTAGGAATGGCAGAGAGCAGCACTGGCTTAAGCACTGCCTGCGTTTGTGGTTCAGAACCTGAGCCAGGGTCCAGCAAGGTGGAGGCGTCCCCCGTGTCCTGGACCCCACCTCTGAAGTTCAAACGAAGAATGACTTCTTTTGGTGACTTACCTCAAGTATAGGAAATATTTTTAACAGCCTTCTAGTGTTCATTTGGTTACATCTGAGGCTAAAATTCTTCTTTACGTCTTTTCATACCTGCATGTTCTTATTTACTTATTTGTTTGCTTGTTTGATGTATTATCCTTGAAGTTCATTAGCAAAATGTCTTGGTGTTTCCCAGGGTATGAATAGGCCTTTCTAGTCTCAATTGGGCCATTAATTCAGCAATATTTTCCTTTTTTGTGACTCATTTCTCTTTTTCTGTCCTCTGTCCCTACTCCATAGGCTGCCAATTACTCCATATATTAGATCTGTTTTGTATGATGCCATGTGTATAATCTCTTTATTTTGTACCAGGGATTTTTGTCCCCCGGGGAACATTTGGCAATGTCACATGGTAGAGACGAGCTACTGACATCTAATGGGTAGAGAGGCCAGGGACACTGCGAAACATCCTACAATGCATAGGGCAGCCACAGTCACAACAAAGAATTATCTGGTCCAAAATGTTAGTAGTGTGGAAGTTAGGATACATCGCCCCAGGATCAAGCCTGGACCCTGATAGACTTGTAGTTGTAAATTATTTCAAATGAGGTACAAGAAATCCAGAACTTCTATAGAAGTAATATGTAGATGATATTTCCTCTTGTAGGTAATATTTTTCTATACCGATACTAAAGCTGAGAGCACTTGGGGGCATACATATGAATATTTGAAGCACAAAACCAGAGAGCTGTTTCTCTCTACATACATTTATATATAGCTTATAATTTTAAGTGATACTATAACAAATCTTGGTTAAAACTTGATTATCTAACGTGCTAAGGGTTTGTGCTATTTGTGTGGGTTACATTTTCTAGTTAATGGAAACTTAACCTCCGAATTTTTTTGTCTCAACCTTTGTTTTTCAAAAAGGGTGGCATCTCTAAGCGAGGTTCTTGTAGTGCTTCTGGATTATCAAACAAGTTGAAAAGTCTGTAATCTTCTATAAATGTAGGAGGGGAGAATTATGGTCATTAACACCGTTTCTCCTAGATATGATATTGGACTAAAATGATACTGAGCGAAATACATTTTCTAAAAGTGATTTAAAAACATTCAGTATCTAGCCATATTGAGTTCCAGTTATTCGACGTCTGACTGGAATTTTATTTACCGCTTCAGTCACATATGTACCTCACTCTTATCAGGATGGAGAAATTCCACGGGACTAATGAACTGACCCAGACCCACTCTATCTCCTTTTTCCATAAATACACATATTTGAGTGCTCCCTGTTCTCATTGTTGCAAATTCATTTGCATGATTTCTCTCAATATTTCATAGAACTTAGAAAATTAATTACTTGATCTCTGTAATAATAACCACCCCATCTCCTCCCTTTCTGTATTAAAGCTAATTTAAAGGGAGGGATTTAATTCAGTAGTCTCATTGTTTACTCAAATTACACATGCATAATGAGATCTCAGTAGGAAAGAAAGCAGAATGCCACCTTTAAGACTCAAATCAATACCTCGGGGCAAAAATATGATAGTCTAACCATGCAGTTATTAAGAGTTCCCAGATTATAGCATTTCGTTGATCAAACCTGTGGTTTTTAGGGCGCTCTCAAATCAAAGATGCCAAAAAGATTCAGAAGGGGGTGGGGAATAATTTCAGGAGGCAGAGGTCACCAGTGTCACACTGCAGTGAGCTGCATAGGTTTGCAAATTTCCAAGAACCACTACACTTGATAAAATGATGTGACATCTTCAGTTTATTTTCAGCTTCTATAGCCACTCCTTGGTGTTTCCTAATATCCTCTCCACAAAGGGTTGAAATAAAATATTAACAAAACTGATGCCTACGGTATTGTCCATATGGACCAACTTTTGGATGCCATTTTCTTTTCTGTCTCTCTGTCTCTGAGCTCAGCAGTTCTAAGGGGTTAACCAGAGCAATCTTTTTTTTTTTTTTTTTTTTTTTTAATTTATTTTTGGGACAGAGAGAGACAGAGCATGAACGGGGGAGGGGCAGAGAGAGAGGGAGACACAGAATCGGAAACAGGCTCCAGGCTCCGAGCCATCAGCCCAGAGCCTGACGCGGGGCTCGAACTCACGGACCGCGAGATCGTGACCTGGCTGAAGTCGGACGCTTAACCGACTGCGCCACCCAGGCGCCCCAACCAGAGCAATCTTAAATGAAGTTAAAGAAGTTTTAACAATGACCTCCTTTTCATTTGTATGGGAATTTATTTCAGAGGTCATTCAACCCATGGTCTCTTTGGAAATTGTACTTTTTATTCAAGGTTAGTTTGCTTACACCTAACCATGTTCCAGAAAGAGTTTAAGTCAGCTTACAAGGATGCAAAATTAAAACCATGCCGAGTTCATGTTTTACTACACCATGCAATCCCGAGGGCAATCACAATAGCAGCTAGTGCATAGAATCTTTTGGTCATTGTGGGCACTCTCTGAAGACAGTATAATCAACAAGCAATTTGTTTAGTGTCTGCTGTGGGCTCAACACTGAGTTGGACACTGTGGAGGTTATAGAAGACATTATCTGATGGATATAGAAAACCATACCTCGTGGGCAGGAACATTTCCTTTATCTGGAACTTAGCTATCTAGGAAATTTAGCTATTTAGAAAATAGTCAAGAGAAAGAAATTAAATTTTTTATCAGCCTAAATAATGAGATAGCCCTTCTAACGCTAACGGAAGACCTGTTTACTCATACTTTGCTTATAAATCTAACAATCGTGATTCTTTGAGTTCCGAGTTCATAGCACTTTAGGAGCAGTGAATTGGAAGGTGATAGATTGCTGCTGCTACAGGCTGGTGGCTGAAAACTTCTGCAAATAAGAGACAAGAGGTTTGAAAAACCAATAGATAAAAGTCAAAAGTCTACAGAGTGTGAGGGCACTAAGTACAAAAACATCTACTCGTAAGGTACAATTCAGCGATGGGTGGCAAAGATGTACTTAACATATTGTTTATTTAAAAAAACAGATACATGAGATATGCCATAAATGTGCTTTCTGCCAATATGTCTATACTTTTTAAAAAACAGGCCTAGGAAGAAAACCCTCGATTACCTGGAAAACTCAGGCACTCTGATGGACTTGTTTTCTGGAGACCTGAGATTTTAGCCTTGTTGATGAGGCAGGGCTAATAGTATACACAGTAACAGGATGCCATCAGATATTGGGTTGTCTGCCATCTGCTTTGATGGATGCCAAGATAAAGATAAGCTCCATGAGTTGAAAGGATGGCCAAGGATTTGTGCGAGGCCTTGAAGGTGGAGTAGAATTTGAATAGATGTTGGGGTTTCGTGCTGATTAAATTCGAAGTCAGTACTTTCTTGGCCTTTTATCACCACTTTCTCTTTGGAAAGTGATCCAAGGAGATGGACCCCTTGGGGGTAGAGATTCCAGAAGGGGGCAGGTGGTGGTGCCAGAGCACCTTCTGTCTTCGCCATTTTTCTCAGTGCCCACTTCTGTCTCCCTGACCACCTTCCTTCTTCCAGCCATCCTGAGTCAAGTGATTCTGTTCCAGTGTGAAGTGGGGAGCAGAGCAAGGCATTAAGAGCCATGTTCTAGGTTCGCATTCTGGAGTCTTTATAGCTGGATGACCTTGAGCAAGATGTTGAACCTGAGCTCCTAGAGATGACACCAGTATTCATATAATCACGAGGATGAGTCAGCAGAACAGTGCAGGTGATGAGTACTTTCTAAACCTCGAATCCCGTGAGAAATGTCTCAAGTGTTCGTTTTCCATTGAGCGATGAGATTCTTCAGGATTCCTAGTTTTCTCTTCACAAATCTAGGGCCTCGGGGGCCTGATTATGGGCACAGACTGCTCTTTAGGACTTTAAATAACTCAGTGATAGCAGTGCTGCAATGAGTACACGTGGTCCAAATCTCAGCATGAAGAGCAAGTGGTCGAAAAAACCGCTTCCTTTCCAGCATTGGTTCTAAGAAAGTATCTCAAGATGGGCGTTGTTTGGTTGATTGAGTGACGTGTGCTAGGAAGGTATAAAAACGTAGATGGCAAGATTGAGAGTGGGAAGAGTAATGGGTCCAAGTCCGTCTGTCTGGAGGTTTGTGGAGAGTCTGATAGTGATCGATGACTGCCCATTTGAGCCATTATGGCCTGTTAGGTTCTAGTGCAACAGGCTGGAAATCCTTATCAAATGAGACAGGTGGTGTGGCCACTTACATATGATGAGCCCTTCCTGTATCCAAACCAGCCTGTCTACCACTCCATTTACCAGGAGCAAGACCTGCTGTGTCTCAGAAGAACCGTACTCTACTCAGGTTTTACTCCTAATGAGAAAGAGCTCATTGTTCTCATTGGTTTGAAAGCTAATCCCACCCCCTGAACCCTGGGGAAATCTTCAATGCCCAGAGCATCACCATGAAGCCTCATCCCTTTGAACCCCTCTTCACCATTGGGATCAGAGTGATTTTTCTAAAATACAAGTCTCTACTATAACACTGTATACTACCTGGAATTTAAAATAAAATTAAAAAAAAAGCCAGTATAACTTCTACTCCTCCAAGTCCTCTAGTAAATTTTGAATTCTTCAGCATAGAGAGAAAAGCCCTCTGTGATCCGTTCCCCAGGTCGGTGATATAGCCTTACCTTTTGTCAGTCTCCAGCTAGCAATTTATGTTCTAGTAATGCCAGAGTACTTGAAATCCATGCCCCTCTTACTCCTTACTTTGCCCTGTTCTTTACTGAAACACTCTTCTATGCCTCCTTACCTGGCTATTATTCCTCAGCCTTCCAGACTGAGTTCAGACATCTTTTCCAACAACCCTTTCTTATAACTCCAAGTGGGGTACAAGGAGGGTTGTGCTCCGTGTTTGCATTCAACTTTGTGCCTGCCTCTCTACTTATGGTACATTGAAATGATCTCTTGTGTATTTTTCCCATTAGCACATGGGTTTTTAAAAAGCAAGGACTGTACTTTGTTTCTATCTAAGCCATGAGCGCTTAGCAAGAGACGTGGAAGGCTACATAGCAAGTGCCTGTCAAGTAGAGGCATGAGTTGTGTCTCTAGAACATCCCTACATAGAGGTACATCTGTTGGTCCATGAATGGAGATCTCCCTTGATGACTGGATGAAGGGGAGAATGGAAGTGCTTACCAAGCCAATATTGGATAAGCTGGGTACGGTCTACAGTTTCCACTGAAGGAATATGCCTATATTTCAAAAGTCATTTTAGTATCTCCTCTGTTCCATAATAGGCATTATGAGGATGCATCCATGACCAGAAAGAGTACCTGTCCCCCAAGGATTTGTTTCCTAGGGGCACAAAGCTACATGTGTGCTCTAAGAAAAGTCACAGCCTTAGGGTTTCAGTGAAGAAACAGACTACCGACTCCTGAAGGAGTCAGAAAAGACTTTGTAGGATAAGAGAGACACCAAGTAGCCTTGGAAAATGGCAACGATTTTGAAAAGTAGAGATTGGGAAGAGGTAAAAGGGGGAGTGGGAGATGAGGCATTCTAGCCGGAGGAAATATCAAAGGCAAAGAGATCGAAAAGTATTTGGGAAACAAGAGACACAGATGGTGGTTCTCACCTGGATCCTGATGTGATTCGTGTTCCCCGACTTAGCCCCACTGCCATGCCCCAGCCACCCCAACTCCTTTCTCTGGCCCGGTGGTTCACAAACTCGAGTGAGAATCACAGTTGTCCGCAGGGCTTCTAAAGCAGATCGCTGGACCCCATTCCAGCTACCAAATTTCTGGTTCAACAGGTCAGACGATGATGCTGTGGTTTGGGGCCATATTGAACAACCACTGCAAAACTTTCCTGTGGACGCCACCGTGGCAAAGACCTGAAGACATGTTCCTCAGTCCCACTCGGGAGACTGTGGGAGACAGTGGACGTTAGAGCTCACCGGGAGCCTTGGGCCTTTTGGTCTCTGGAGGAGCAACTGCCCCTGGAAAGCCCAGCCAGCCACCCATCGGCACAACGGCCACCACCATTCAAGCTGTGCAGCAGGCAGCATTTTCCCAGCATCCTGGCAAATGAAAGACTAACTTGAACCATCTGGTTCTGTAACACCCTCCTACACCACTGCTTAAAAGCAGCCAAACATATTTTCTCTTACATTTTGTCAATAAAATATTGCTCCCCGAGGCTGTCGGCTTGTCATGTTTGCAGCCCATAAGCAAGGCTGGAGCACTTAGTGGTAGAACCCGCAAGAGGAGAGCCGCGGGAAAGTCCCTCAGCCCTTTGCTGCTGACGTCCCCACGCACCCCCACTTCTCAGGCAGATTCTCTAAACGGATGCCCGCAAGTGTTTTTGTAAAAGTGGAACCAAAATGTGTCCGGACCTTTGCTGGCCACTCTGCCCTTTCTGGCCTTGTAATTTTGGTTTGCCTTATGACGGTAAAGAATCAACGTGCAGCATTTCCAACAGCCAGGTAGAGTGTGTACACATTTATTAAGATTAATTAAAAAGTAACAAATTGTAAAGGAATAACATTAACAGCCAGCAGAAAAAGTGTAGACATTTTGACAGTCTTTTTGAATTTCATTAAAAGATGGTAGTGACAAAAACCCCAGAGACTATTTCTACTTTACTAAAGAAATAGGTCACAGATTCAATTACAGTCACTGAAGCATGGACTCAATCTATCATGGCAAATTAAGTACATTTTAGCAACCTACTTTCCTTTAAAAATTTTATAGACACTTTCAGTGGAAGAAGAAAGACTATAGGAAAAAAAAAAAAAAGAAAGAAATTGCAAAACCAAGTCCCACCCTTCCTCCCCCCCTCGGCTTTTGAGTAAGCATTTGGCTTATTTGCTTTGGGTATAAGACAGAAAATCATTAAGAAATACTCGGCTCGCTCACAATTATTACTCTTCACTCGTTCATGGTTTAATGATGCAGATTTGGAATTGGGAGTGGGAAACAGCTCCAAATTAGAATCGCTGGTCTTCAAAGGGGGGCTTTGTTCTACAGGATGAGCCCCACCCCTTTCTTTTAAAAGAGGACTATTTGTACTTTACAGCTTTTTATGAAATTTTTGCGCTAGACTCTCAGAGCAGACATGTTGTGTTCATTTGGGGAAAGATACATAATTAAATAAAAAAGTGCTCATTCGGCCTGTGGATATGGTTTAGCCGAGTGCAAATATTAAGACAGTGAGATGGCTTTGTGCCCATGGCAAAGCTGATTTCATGTTGACAGCTGGAGTTTACAGGGGGCCTCTTGGAATGAAGCAGTGGGGACCATCTCTTAGACACTAGCAGCAGCAGCAGCAATGGTAGAACATGAGATGGTGAGACCTTCGTGTTTCCCCTTTGACAAGTAGGGACCTAGGGCCAGGACACTCACGAGCCAGTCTTAGGAGTCTGTCGAAGCTTCGGAAAGCCATGTGAAGTCTTGTGCCTCAAACAGCAGTGCCGCCAAAGCACCTATTGAGTTTAGGGCTTGTGTTGCCCCCTCGCTCCCCAGTCTTGCCTTTCTCTTAGAGCCCTGGCTAGCTTTCTCCTGACGCCTCTGGGGAATGGGCTCAGACTTGAAATGAGTGATTGCCTTTGCTTCCCAGAGAAGTAAGTGATAGAGATGCTGCACGCCTCTCTGAATTATCTTGCTATTGAGCAAAAGCCTCTCTTTAGCCAGGCAGAAAGGAAGCCCACAGAACCTCATTTCTGCTTTTGATTGCAAAATTGCAACTTCCTCAGGGTGTGAGGCGTCACAGTAGCTAGTAAGGTGAGGTTCTCACACGGTCAGCATCACACCCTTCAAAATACCTCAGATCTGTAGGTAGCCACGGCTTATGTGCGTGGTAGAATATAACTCTGTGAGCTAAGAAGCCCGTGGATCTTTCTTAGACCACAAGGTCCTCCAAACTACGGAGGTAAAATAAATGTGAGCTGATGTGTCTACCTTGTGTGCTGTGAGAAGCTGATTGCGCCCGGAGAGGGAGACTGGCGCGTAGGGGGTGGCTCATGTGACCAGAGTGGTAAAAGATTGCAACACGCTGAGGCTGTGGGTTCTTTATGTAAAGGTGATGAGCACCTGTTGGTGTTTGTGTGCAGGAGCCACACTTGACCTAAACGGATGAGAGGGCCAAGGAGACTCGATGCTTACACGCGGCTGCCTACCCTACCGGGGAGATCAAAATGGTATCACGGCCCCAGTTCCTGGGCCTGTCCTTCAGCTCGCCAAGTGTAGCTGTAACATCTGTTGCATCTGAGGCTGTTTCCCACTACCATGGTGGCGAAATATATTTACAAATGTAGGATATATACAGTAATGTATAAAATAGAAAAAAATCATATGCTAAATATGATTTTGCAGTATATTTTAAATTCAACTCAGTGCAGTGAGACGCTTCTACTCTGCAAGGCCACTGGGAACCGAGACCAAAGGAAGAGCTGTTCCCATCTCAAGCGCGTTTGCGGAGCGTGGAAAATGCCGGCAGTGTTGAGAGCAAGGCCCTGCTCTCAGGCGTTTTGGGTTAAGTCATGTGGGGTGGGGACCTGAAAGTTTGTCAGGTGATTTGAATGTATAGCCTCGGTTGAGTGCCATGGATTGAAATTATTTTTCTTTCTCATTAAGTATGTGTTGAATCTGCCTACGTTAAAATCAGTTTCCGCATGACTCCCTTACGCTGCTGTCTCCTGTCATTTGGGGAGCCATCAACTTCCAAGACCATCCTTGTTGCTGGAGAAGCATTCTTCCCGAGTGGGAGAGGTAAAATGGTGCTAAGACTGCTGAGTCTCCACACGGGGCCCCTCGCAACGCGAGAGCACACAACTTGCCCAAACCGACAGAGTAGATAACAGGTGGGACCACCTAAGAAGACAAGCGCTTGGACTTGCCGTCCTGAAACTGAATTTAAACCTCTGAGATCAGTGTTGATACGATGGGTATTTGCGTGCAGCCAGAGGCAGTCAAGACCCAGTGGGATCATCTCTGGAAATATATAAGGGACAGCTCAAAGCTCTGGATGAAAATCCATCTTTCTCTTGTTCGAGTTTTTAAAAGGTCTAATCAGATGGTGCACCAAGCTTAGAATCCTTGGGAGATAGTATAGCATCATGGCGGGGGCCATAAATGGAGCAGCTAATTTACCTGTATTGAATATGCATTCTGCCACTTGCTCGGTGATTTGAGCAGGATGCTTACTTAACCCCTATGTGCTTCAACTTCCTCATCTGCAAAATGAGACAATAACTGTACCCACCTTCTAGGGTTGTTCTGAGGATGACACGATTTAATGCATGTGCATTGCTTAGCTTGGGGCCTGGCATGGTGTGTGTGCTGAAGGAATGTAGGTATTGTCATAAGTACCGTCATAGGCATTATGTAGGTGGCCCTGATCTGGGGGGTGGCCCATTCTGTTTTTAATTACATTTTCTTTTCTTAGCTTAAATAATGAGAGACAAAAAGGTATATGTTCAGAAACATAGTATTGATATCTGTCTCTGGTGGACCATTGCCAAGACAACACAGGAAAGTGGATTTGGCACTGGAACACCTGTACCTTTTAGCTTCATATGAGTGGCCTTGGCCAAGTCTTTGGAACTTTTTGAATTCCAGTTTCATTAAGTGCAAACCTGGAGATTCTATATGTTCCTTGCATCCTTCGGTGGGATTGTCATTAGGACCTTATGAGAAATTCTTCATAGAAACACCAACATAGCATTTGTTTTACAGAGCGTTTCTCATAAATCATTGCATTTAGGCCTCACACTAAGGCTTTGGGATACGTATTCTCATTCCCAGTTTGCAACTGAAGCGGAGGCTGAGAATTTCCCAAGGCCACCAAAATGGTTCAGTGGCAAGTACCTAAGGCTCCTGGGTTCAGCAGTATTTCTCATAGACCATGAGCGCACGATTTTAGATAAATGATCTCTGGGAACAATCTCCTTAGGACACGATAGCGTGTGATGTAAATGGTATGTGGTATTATTATTTGGAGATTCTCCCTTTGATATTATGTAAAGAGAAAGGTAGACAGCACAGAAGCAGCAAGCTTTAGTTCCAAGAGTCATCCATCACTCGTTAGCAGTGAACTTGGCACCCAAACAGCAACTGAATCCCTGTATCCAGGGTTGACTCAGGAGAGGCATCATACTGTTGATCCCTTTTCATCATTTACCCTTTGCCGCTTTTCACTTCAGGGTGACACATAGCTGACCTACTAAACAGTCATCTTTGTCCACGTGGAAATTAATTAGCTGATAATTGTCTCCAGGATATCACAGTGAACTCGAGCTCAGGAAGTCAAAGGAAGGTCTCTGGAAAGTAGACTAACCAGGGTTTCCCGGTTGAGTCATTCCCTTCCATCTGAATCTCCTTCTGCCTTCCCCCACGCCTGCTCTCCGAGAAGCTCAACCATCTCTTGATGAACTTGGCATAATAACCACGCACAGCTGGACTGCAATATGGTTTGAGAAGAAGTACACTCACAGCCTGTGATGTTAGATGAGCTTCAATTTGTTCAAACCACTTGCTGTGTCAGTCTGACTCCAGGCATCAGTGTGAAAAATGGGAAATTTAGTTACCTATATAGATAGTAATAGCAACAGAAATACCTTGAAATTTTGTAATATTTTTCAAGTTACTATGCACACTCACACGTGTTTCAGGCCATTCTTACAACAATTTGGGGAGACAGATGGGATGATTATTCTTATTATGGAGTAAACAAACCTGAGACTTGGGGAATTTTTGACCTGTTCTCTTCTACGGCTGGTCAGGGGGCAGACTCCTATCTTTACTCATGTCCTGCCTCTTTGTTTTTTCTGTCCAGGGCCACCTTTCTGAAAATAGGCTACTTTTAATTTTGGGAACTCCTATGCTCCCAAACATTTGTTTCCAACCACCACGTTCTTATCAGGCCTTTTCCTCCTGGCCATACTTGATTGATCCAGCGTTGGACAAATGACACAATGTAGGTCCAACTTTCTCTAGAATTTTTCAAATTGGAAATGGGAGAGAGAGTCAGGAGGTTTCCAGTAAAGGAAACGTAGCCATGATTTTTGCTATGTTAATAAAGCTGATTGGAGGGGAAAGAATGACACTGACAGAAAAGCAGAGCTGGTGGAAAATGAAAGAATCTTGGTGGCAATGATGTCCCTGGTTCCAACTGTTATTTTTGTGGGGTTTTTGGGAAATGTTTATTAATTTTTATTTATTTATTTTGAGAGAGGGAGACAGAGAGAGAGAGAGAGAGAGAGAAAGGGAGGGTCAGGGAGAAAGGGGGAGAGAATCCCCAGCAGGCTCTGAACTGCCAGCACAAAGCCCGATGTGGGGCTTGAACTCAAGAATGGTGAGATCCTCAGCTGAGCCCAGGTCAAGAGTCGGACGGTTAACTGACTGAGCCACCCAGGCGCCCCTCGGACCATTCTTAAAGCAGCATCCTTTGGGAAAATAATCTTTCAATAAGTTCTTTTTTTTTTAAGTTTATTCATTTATTTTGAGAGAGGCGGGGGGAGAGAGAGAGAGAGAGAGAGAGAGAGAGAGAGGCAGAGACAGGGAGAGAGAGAATCCTAAGCAGGCTCCACACCATCAGTGTGGAGTCCATGGTGGAGCTCGAACTCACGAACGTGATATCATGACCTGAACTGAAATCCAGAGTCGGATGCTTAACTGACTGAGCCACCCAGGTGCCCCATACTCTCATATTTCTAAATGAATAAAGTGACAGACTCTCACCCTAAAAATCATCTTGATTTGTGTCAAAAAGATGACTCCGGTTTTCATGTTTGTCCGTGCTCAGTAGCTATCTAACTCACCCGCATAGTTGTGGACATTATTAAACATGATACAGAGAATTGAACAGGGCTGCTCATTAGTTAAGCAGATCATACATATTTAAGATCTCACCGTTGAAATTGGCCATACACAGACAAGTATCCCTTATCCAAATCAGTATCTGCCAAATCGGTATCATTCAAAACCATGTCACCTCTCTCTTGACATAAGCAGATAATTACGTTCCTGAAGAGATTTTAGAAAGGTTATCATGTCTCTGCTTTTTAAATCAAGGTTCCAAATCCTTAATGCCATGGTAATATTTTTTTATTGGTGTAGAGCTCAGAATATGGAGCCAGATTGCCAAGTTAAAAATCTCAGCTCTGGCATTTACTGTCTGGGTAACCTTGGGTACATTTCTTTATGTCTCAGTTATGCCATCTGTAAAATGGGCCATAATGATAGAACCACGTCCTGTGGTTATATAAAGGCTAAACAAGTCAATATGTATAAAAGTGCTTAGAATAGTACTTGAGCCTGATGCACACTACATACACAAAGCTATTATTACTCAGTGAGTTTTTATTTTGGAATACCTCCCACACATGAAGAACTCACTGTAGGTATTATAAACGAATACGTTACAGTTTTGCTTGCAAATATAAAGAATAAAAGCGGGACTTCTAAACAAAAGAACATTTCCAGATACTTCTCAGGAGGTAAGTAAAAGATATTGAGAAACATAGTTAATAATGGATATTTTGAAGTGGTTCCATATAAAGAACATTCCTGACTCTACTGAGTAACAAAGACATGTTAGAAGAAAAGAGATTTAGACGAGGAATTCCTGAAACTTTGGTGTTTAAGATAAGGATATTTCTAAGGGTAGGAATTAAGTATATGATCACAGATTTAGAGACAATCTTTTTAGTTCGAGCTATTTTGAGAGCAGCTTAGAGATGGGGACCTAATACATGTTTGCATCCCAAATACCAAGCAACACTTCTGAAGAACAACGCTGGTTCTATTTCATATTAAATGTGAAAATGACTTTTCTCCTTTGATTTCACATTGTGGTCACAGAATACTGGTGGCAGAGTTCGCTGGTGGAGGTGAGATGGAAAAAATGACATCCTAACTCTGGTACAGTTAACCAAAGATTCTCATGCCTGGAAAGAGAAAGGGGAAATTTTTCATATTCTTTCTTTAAAGCTCGGAAGCCTTATGGGCATACAATAGTGATTTCTTATAGAACCCCAGACACTAAGAAAAAGAAAAAGATGGAGCGGATCATTCTTATGTTAGAAAAACGTAAAAGACAAGTTAGTGATGACCACTGAGAGATAAAGGGATAGAAAATGTGCCTGTGTGCTTAGGAATTCTATTTCTTTTAACTCTTGCTCCTTGCGTAATTTTTTATTTGTTTATGTCCCACTCTCCCAGCGGGTAGTTACTTGTCATTTCTATAAATTGCTGAAATTAATTGAGAAAAAAAACAATGTTTGGACCGTGATGCCCCATCGGCCATATCCACGCCCATGTTTCTAGTTCTGTGAGCTCACTATCTCTAAGGCAGAGCTGTTTGCTGATACCTACTGGCCTATCATAAAAGACATCCCAGAAGAAATGAGACAGGTACTCTTTTAGAAGGGTATTCTTTCAAATGCAGCTCCTTTCAGCAGTGGCAGGCGTTGCATTTCAGAACTTTGAGCTCTTTTACAAAGTGTTGCAGCATTTTAGATTTTTACTTGATAATTCTTAACAGTCTGCTCTACCAGTGGGGCTGCTTAGCCAGCTCTGAAAGCAAGTGAAGACACTTAGCATCTACAAAAAGCTCACTGTACTATGTGGAGTGGATTTGGTGAACGGAGAGATTTGAGGTTGATGGAGTGGAGCTAATGGGAGATTGGTGTAAATGAGGTACATGTAACCAACAGCCGCCTATTTGGGAAAGGTCAAAGGAGAACCTGTTTTCTGGCAGACTCTTCTTTCTTTCTCAGCGACTTAAAACTATAAATAAAATGTCCAGCAATTCAGTTTTTACACTTATGTAGCATTTGTATGAACAACCCGAAGAACATTATTTTAATTCTCACAAAACACTGAAAGTGGGAGTTCTTACCACCCCCAGAAACATGTACTAATGAGGGAAGTGTAGTTTGGAGAAACAGGTGCTTGGGCAGACAGAATAATCTCTGAAGTTTAAGAAGATAGCCCTTCTCCTCGTAGGTGTTTATGTAAGGGACCTAGCAAGCTTCCAGACTAAGTAGATTTTCTGTTCTTACATTCCCCCCCCACCCCATTTGTAACCTCTCAATACTTACCTGCTCTAGAAGCCTGAGCTCTGCAGGGCTACGGAGCAATCCTCTGCTTTCTAGGCACCACGTGTATGAATTTGGTTTTCAGGTTTTCTAAAGCGAATGCCTGAGGCCTTCTTTGGGACATTCGATAATCGATTTCCTTATAATTGTGCAGCAATCAAGGCAGACCTAGAATGCTCACAAATTTTTATTTATTCAAAGGGGCAATGCTTTATAATTTATTAAATTCCAGAAAAAGGGAGGATGTACTTTGATTTCCCAGAATCCATTTCCTCCTTCTGGCTGTCCTTTTGGGTAATGTACCACTGACTCATTCTTAGCAGTGAGAGTTTGGGGGGAGATTAATGCTACTCCGAGCTTCAGTGTGGGGATCCTGGTTAGATTAGGATAATAGGTCACACCCAACTTCCTAGCTGAGATTGGTTCGGACATGGATCCAGTCT
Organism: Neofelis nebulosa; assembly: GCF_028018385.1. Taxonomy (NCBI): domain Eukaryota; kingdom Metazoa; phylum Chordata; class Mammalia; order Carnivora; family Felidae; genus Neofelis; species Neofelis nebulosa. Next base: position 30,217,723 of record NC_080798.1, on the reverse strand, counting down.
GAGCCAATAAAGGGTGAGTCACAGGTGAGGGAACTTTAGGGAGAGACACGATTTCCTCCGAAACAATGTGGGTCAGTGGGACTTTATGAAAAATGGGCCTGCTTAGAGTATTTTGTTACCATGAGGAGATAGCCTGAGACTGCTGAACCTGGTATGCTGAGGTCAGTGAGGCTGGCAGATGAACCAAAGACCTACGTCAAGGACTGGGGCCATGATGACATCCTTTAAGCAACTAAGGCTACTTGACTTTTCTAGTATGTGAGCCAATAAAGTTTCTCTGTTATTTAAGCCAGTTTGGCTGGGTTTCCAAACTCATACAGTGTGTATTTGGCCCTCATACACATGCACGCTGCCTCCCTTCTAATAAGTCCTTTCTCCCCTTTCTATCCGCCCCCCCCCTTCCCATCTATGGAGTCGTAAGACCTGAGTTCATGCCTACCTCCAGTATTTACCTGCTGTGCATATTGAAAAGGTAGATATCCCGTATTGTTGATATCTGAAACAGTGATGATGAAAATGATATTTAACCCATAGTGTTATTAGGAGAATCAAATGAGCTAATGATGATTAAAAACACCACAGAAATATTAATTACCTTTTTGAAGAATGCTAATTTAATCCAGAAATGGCTATCAAGCCCATTTTCCCCAAGTTCTTTCCAGGGATACATTTATAATGATCTGGTAACAGATCTATAACCAGGTAGAAGCAGGAAGGGTTATGTGCAAATAGGTCATAGGTAGAAAAGTAAAACTCTAGTTTTATCTAAATAAAACTCTGCTTTTCTGGTATCATAATTATTTTATGTAGGGCCTGATTTAATGCATTATGGAATATTCCACTGAATGAAATCATTGCAGACTTTAAGCAGCAAGCTAAGATATTAAGAAGCAGAAATCGTACATTGTGATTGATCATATTAAAATAATTTAGTTCAAAGTAGGCATCATTATAACTCATCTAGAATTTCCTCCTAATGTGAGGCAATGTTTCCGCATGGTAAATTTGCTCAATTTTGCAGCAGCTGTTCCTGAGCAGGAGACCCTTACAGCTCCCTGGGGCTGGAATGCTAGGGGTTCTGGAAGCTGAGCAGTGTCCCTTTGACCTCACTGTAGAGTGGCATGTGCCCTAGGCTCTCTCCTCTTGCCTAAATCTTGTCTGCCCCAGGCCAGTCTTTTTAGACAAGATTACACAGTTGCATAAACAAGTTCAAAACTGGGTCCATTTTTCTGGTCTCACCAAATCGAGCTGTATAAACATGGAAAAGGCATTCACTAGTGCCTTTCTAGTTGAATTCGTTCCGATTGCCCCATCTTGTGGAAGAAAGAAAAATAGCTTTTTTTTCCCCCCTTTGGGCACCTGCCCCAGAAGAACAAACTCAGCCCATCTGTCTTCTCTATCTCTGTCCGTAATCTCGTTCACATAATACATTTCAGATAATTTATTCTGAGGAAAGGCCGGCATTCCTCATATATTTGCAACCTGACCTCTTTTCTTTACTGATAGGATCAGTACATGATTTCATTCACGAGTGCTAGATAGAAGTCTGTTGCATGGAGGACTCCAGCCTGCTACCATAATTTAGATCCAAATCAGAGTGCATTCCTACAGGTCTCTCAGCCTGATGAGTTCTCAGGATTTGCGTAACATAGCGACCATCACGCTTTCAGTTATCCGAAAATTTCACAACTATTTCCACGCTACCTTCTATGCACTTTGTATGTGGAACTCTCCGTTCAGAGGACGAATAGATGGAATCAATTCATGCATTTGTTTGTTTACCAGTTTTCTTATTCATTCACTCATTCATTCATCTGTTTAGCATTTATTTATGAGGACCATCTATATGCCAAGCACTGCTAGGTACTCGGGAAGCAGAGATAGGCGAAACAGCCATATTCACTACTCGGATGGGCTTTACACGTTAGTTGAAGTTGACTGCATAGACGTTAATCAAACAATCGGACAAATATAGAATTGCAGATTGTGATAAGTCTATGAAAGGCAATTAAAGGGTACTATAAAACGATAAAAGAGGAGACCTGACTTATGTCACCCGACCCTTCCTGATGAAGGGACACCTAAGCTGAGATCTGAAGAAGTAGGCGCTAAGAAAATGGCAAGAACATTATAAGCAGAGCTTTTGAGTCCAGAGGGAAACGGAGTTCTTGGAGGAGAGAGAAAGAGAGAGAGAGAGAGAGAGAGAGAGAGAGGAGAGCAGTGGCTGGAATAGAGAAGAAGGAGGAGAGTGGCTCCCAGAAGAGGCTGCAGAAGCAGGCAGGGGCCAGAGTAAGTCAGGGCTTGAGGACCTGCTGGGAGCTTGGCCATCTGACCACATTACTTGCTAATATGGAGCACAGTCCATGAATCAAACAAGACTGATCTTCCTCTGTTCTCGCCCACAGCAGGAGTCAGACCAGTACTTTCGGGATGTCTCCATCTCTTTTTGGGCCGTGAGTTCCACGGTCCATCCTGCACTTACTCATTCCAGCCCTTGACTCACAGATGCAGTTTTAGAAGGGGCTGTGTACATTATCAAATCGGTTTCTTTGTAGTGAACGTCTAAGATTTATCTAGCACCTAAGAGTGTTTGTGTTCATGTGCATAAACGACTGTTGATTCTGTCTCTAAGCGACAAAGACCAGCTTGCCTCCTCAAGCAGTCAGCCTGAAAGTTGCACAACACTGACATCTGGTGCTTGCGTGTGATGTGAGATTGTACAAGGTCAGAAAGAGGCTTCTGAGACTAGTCCACATTGCAAAATGTAGCAAGGCTGAATGTTTGAAAATGTGGAGTAGAGTGCACACACCCGCATGTGCACGTGCGTGCACACACGCACACACACACACACACACACACAGCCCGTCCACAGTCTTTTGTTTCGAACTAATTCCGACTTTCCAATAATACGCTTGCCAAAGGCTAATTTCAACATGATGCTTTCTTACTGGCATTATTTGCCATTGGACACAGGGTTCACATGATGGAAGATGAGGTTCTGCCTGGGTTTGGGAGAAAAGCAATTAACAAAAACAAACCAATGTTCATTTAGTATACATTAGTGTAAATCCTAGGGTTAAGTGGAAAAAGAGTCACCCTCGTAAAAACAATGTAATAATGGTGATTTTATGTATGATAAATAATATTTGCGTAGTAATTTATAGTTTCTGAAGCATTTTAGCATATACCTCCATGTTCCCCCAGTCATTCAATCATTTATTCATTCATTTAAGAACCATTTATTGAGTGCCTACTCTGTGTGAGTGATTGGTCTAGGCTGCAAGGAATCTCTTAGTCCTGGCAGGGCAATTAGGAAGGAGTAATAGTGTAGTTCTTATCCAAGTATGCTTTGGATTCAGACTTAGCTGCTCTAAGTATCTGAGTTCTTGTGTGTTAACTGGCCAGTGATAATAAGGGTGCCTGTCTTTTTGAAATGTTCTTAAGATTAAAGGAAGAAAGTCAATGTAAAACCTTCACCACAGCCTCTAGCACATCACAAGTTACCAGCAAACTATGGCTTTAGGTATGGCAAGAATTATTTTAACTGAGAATAAACTGAGGGTTGATGGGGGGTGCGGGAGGGGAGGGTGGGTGATGGGCATTGAAGAGGGCACCTGTTGGGGTGAGCACTGGGTGTTGTATGGAACCAATTTGACAATAAATTTCATATTAGAAAAAATAAAAAAAATAAACTTCCTATAGTTGCTTTTTATTGTAAAAAAAAAAAGAATTATATTATTGCTTATTTCCAGTTTAGGAGACCAAAGACTTTCAGCTTGAATATACTCAGCAATGGGAAAAAAAAAAAATGGGTATGCCGTTCATGAATTTATCAGTTTAGGAAGATAGGAGGATTAAAGGAAATATGTAAGTTGAAAAGGTTAGAAAAGAGGGCTGGCCCTATTGTCAAGGAAGTTTGGTGTCTAAAAAGTTTTGATTTCTCTCTATGGGGACATTTGTTGGAGATTATGTTCTCAGAGTACTTCTTTGGGAATTTGGTCATTGGGGCTGAATGATGGGAAGGGTCAGAGATGGAAAGCAAAACCATTGGTTAGATAAAGCCCTTCCAAGGGTCCTGGTCTGAACGAATTGGACCTTGATGCACACCACAGATCATGGTGGGCATGTAGAGGAGGAACTTGATGAAGGCTATTGTGAAAAATGAACCTAGATGGGATGTTGTCTGTTCATCACATATTGGCCTTTTCATAGGATGGCTGCATTGTCAGCTATTGGAATCTCATTCCTGGGAAATACAAAGCAGTCTGTTTCTTTTACCGGTTTCCTCTTTGTAATTTGTGGAGCTTCAATTCTACCTCAGAAAATTCAGTGTATCCAAGCAATTTATTAATGCAGTGAACACTTAGTGGGTTCCCTGTCAGTGTATGACCTGTGGTCGTCAGAACAGTCAGACATTTTTTTTTTCTGGGAAAGGGAACCAAGAGGAACTTTGCAAAAATGATACGACTGGTCTAGTGTCTGGATGCTCTGGGTTTAGACCTTCCAAGAAAGAGTCTCTAAAGAATGCTTCTAGAAAGTTATTTAATGAAGTGAAAGTAAAGAGAATGCTAATTAGTAGGTGGACACTATTATCTCATTTAATACATACATGTAACATTTTTTCATCTGTAGCAAATTCTTTTCTTATGACTAGAAAATGTGTCCATATTGATAATATAGCCGTAAAGAAAACTGTATCATTTCTAAACTATAGGAGTCTTAGAGACATTCAATCCCAAGCTTACAAATCATTTAGAAAAGCATGTAGCTCATTGTGAACAAGAGCTATTAGTTATTAAACAAGTTATTTTTAGTTTTTTTACAAGACTTTTAAAAGTTATTTTAAACAAGAACTATGTTTTAAAAAACTCAAATGAACTCAAAAAAACTTAAATGAATAATTAAGAAACTAAAGTTAACATCAAAGCAATCCAAACAAAGGTATGAGGCAGTCGATGATGATGGAAGCCAATTTAATGGAAACAAAATGTAATTAATAAATCAAAAACTTCTTCTTCTGAGTGTCAAGGTGACCCCCTCTGCCTTGAGAGTCTAGCGGAGAGAAAACAAGAGAAGAAAACCTTTGGAAAAAAAAAAAAGAAATGTAACTATAGATGTAAAAAGTTTAGAAGAAGTAAAAGGAATGTTTTATGCAACCGTATGCCAACAAATTTCAAATGGATAGCTTCCAAAAAACATGAATTATTAAAATTTGTTCAACAAAGGTAAATATTCATACTATTTCAATAATTATAAAAGTAAACATTTGTCTAAGGCTCACAATTTGAAGAGCTATCAGGATTATGAACAACTCCTATGATAACCTTGGTGGAATAGACCAATTCCTTGAAAGTCACACCTACCAAAACACACAAGGAGAAATAGATAAACTGCAAAGGTCTATATCTTCTAAAGAAATTGATTCAATAATTAATAACCTTCCCAAACAGAGAGCACCAGGCCCAGGTGGGTTCACTGGTGAATTCAAACAAATATTTAAGGAAGAAATAATACCAATTCTCTTCCAGAAAGTGGAAACAGATTCTATTTTATGAAGCCAATGCTTGTATCCAACATATACAAATAACTCTTAAAACAATAAGAAAACAGCCTAATTAAAAACTGAGCAAAGGCTCTGGACAGACACCTAACCAAAGAAAATCTACTGATGTCAGATATACACAGAAAAAGAGGCTCACCATCCTCCTTCATCAGAGAATTGCAAACTAAAACAAGATGCCGCCACACGCCTATTAGAATGGATAAAATCCAGACCACTGACAATACCAAATACTGGCAAGAATGTGGAGAAACGGGACGTCTCATTCATTCTTGGAGGGAACGCAAAGTGGTACACCTACTTTAAGAAACCGGCTTGGCGGTGTCTTAGAAAAACAAACATACTCTTACCATACAATCAACAATTGCACTCCTTGGGATTTACTCAGATGAATTGAACATTTATGTCCACGCAAACCCTGTACACGAACGTTTATCCCGCTTTATTCATAATTGTCAAAACTTGGAAGCAACCGAGGTGTCTTTCAATAGGCAAACAAATAAACAAACAAGAGCACATTCATACGATGCAACATTACTTAGCAATAAAAAGATACGTGTTTTCAAGCCCCAAATTGACATGCAGGTATGTCAAATACATATTACTAAGTGAAAGAAGCCAGTCTGAAAAGGTTATATCGTGTATGATTCCAACTATATGACCTTCTGCACAAAGGCAGAACTAGGGAGGCCGTAAAAAGATCAGTGTTTGCTCAGGGTTTGGAGGAAGGGAAGGAGGGAGGACTAGGAGAACACAGCAGATTTTTAACGCAGTGAAACTTTCTGTATGATACTGAAATGATGGATACATGTTTTTATACATTTGTCGAAAAACCATGGAATGTATGACACAAAGAGTGAACCCTAATACAAACTATGGACTTTAGTTAATAATAATGTGTCAATATTGGCTCATCAGTTCTAACAAATGTACCGCATTAATGCATGATGTTAATAACAGGGGAAACGGGTGGGGGACGGGTGGGGAGTAAGGGGTCCCGTGTGCTTTCTGCTCAATTTCTGTGTACCTTCTGCTCAGTTTTTCTATAAACCTAAAACTGCTCTAGCAAAGTCTGTTATTTTTTAAAGTTAGAAGATGCAAAATAAAAAAAAAAATAAATGAAAGATACCAGGGTTTAATGGTTTTATAGGGCACACTTTCTAAACTTTTAGGGATGGCTAACACCTAAATTATGCAAATAATGCTAGAATACAAGGAAAAAAGCAAATCTTTCCTCTGAAAAATTATCAAAAACGGATAAAAATCACACTGAAAAAGAAAACTATATTCCACTCTTACTGTAAGTAAAGATGCAAACATCCAACACAATATTAGTGAAGAGAAGACCGTCATGTATTAAAAGAAAAAAAAATTACAGTGTTGGAGATTTTGTTCTAAAAGTCCCACAAAAGATCACTATTTAGGGATTATCTTGAGGGGCATTCTACCTCAAATCTGCTTAGGAGATACACTCTTGGCAATTCACCATGCACACTAACATATCAAATATTCCGAAATTCGACAGAAAAGAAACCTGTTTTGGGCTCCTGGGTGGCTCAGTTGGTTAAGCGGCCTACTCTTGATTTCGGCTCAGGTCACGATTTCCCACAGTTCGTGAGGTCGAGCCCCAAGCTGTCAGTGCAGAGCCTGCTTGGGATTCTGTCTCTCTCCCTTTATCTCTCTCCGCTCCTCCCCTGCTCTCTCTCTCTCTCTCTCTCTCTCTCTCTCAAAATAACTAAACTGAAGAAAAAAAAAGGATTAAAGGAAAGAAACCTGTTTTAGTTTAAAACAGTTTTCCCAAATATTTCTGTTACTCTGATAGCATGGTGTTCCTCTGAACACCCCACTCAGTACAGAAATGCCTTCCTCCTTCAACTTGTATTAGGGACTGTGTATACAGACAGACTAAAGATCCCAAGATGCCCCTGTCCCATTCCCTGCAACCTATGAATGTGTCACTTTACAAGGCCAAGGGGGATTAAGGTTGCAGATGGAATTAAGATTACTGATCAGCTGACCTTCAGATAAGGCAATTTTCCCGGATTGGCTGGAAGGGTGCAATGGAAAACACAAGGTTCCTTCAAAATGGAAGGAAGAGAGAGAAGAGAAATCAGAGGAGGAAGTGTGATGATGGAAGGAGGTCAGTGATGTGAGAAGGACTTGGCCTGCCCTCGCTGGGGCCGTGAGCCAAGGAATGTGGACAGACTCGAGAAGGCGGAAAATACAAGGGTATAGAGTCTCTCCTAGAGTTTTCAGGAGGAAATGCAGCCTCACTGACACCTTGATTTTGGCCCGTTGATAACCGTGTGGGACTTCAGGACTGTAGGGTAATAAATTTGTGTTACTTTAGCCACCAAGTTTGTAGTAATTTGTTACAGCAGCGATAGCGAATGAATACAGGGACTGTCTTAACACCTTTAAGAACCCAATTACACAATTTTAGGACTTTTTTGTTTTTTAATTTTTTTTAACGTTTATTTATTCTTGAGACAGAGAGAGACAGAGCATGAACGGGGGAGGGGCAAAGAGAGAGGGAGACACAGAATCTGAAACAGGCTCCAGGCTCTGAGCCGTCAGCACAGAGCCCGATGCGGGGCTCGAACCCACGGACTGTGAGATCATGACCTGAGCCGAAGTCGGACACTCAACCGACTGAGCCACCCAGGCGCCCCATAGAACTTTTATTTTACAATGAATTCTATGAAATATACGTACTAAAGATAGAGGGAGTTGGAATTAATACAGAATCAAAGTTTTAGAGTATGCTGAGAGTATAATCGTGATGTTCTCTTCTGTGGCTCTGGTATTGCTGGTAGGAAATAGCATTTGCGGTTTTAATGCTCGCGTAACCTCGAGGAAACTTTTTCTAAGCTCTGTTTGTGCTTGCATAGTTATATCATGGAGTTCTTGTGAAGACCTGATAGGAGTCAGTTTTGGAAAGAACTTGAAATCCGGGCTGTAGAGGAACCTGGTGGCATTTGAAACCTGGATGTGGTCCTTGCTGGCCGAGATTTTGGTAAATTTCCATGATGCTTACTCTGTCTGCTTTCCCCATTCTTTCCATTTCTTCTACTTTTCCTTTTCGTAACAGACTTTGCACAGATAATATACACTCCCATGTGTCTAATGCCAATAAACTCATTATAAAATTTCAAGCAGTGAACTGTCTTTCTCTTAACCTTGTCCTACCTCCGCCCGGCTCCTCCTAAAATACCTCCCACATGCTGTTCTTAGTTTCTTATGTATTTTCCAGACGTTACCTTATGAGATTCAAGACAAAAATATAGATTCATATTTTCCCATTGTACTTAAGACGTGCCACTTTATACACATGATGCTGCACTTTTCTTTTTTCACTTAAAATTATTTTGAATACTTTTCCCCATCAGCATGTGAAAGTCTCCTTTATTCTTTTAGCACGTACAACAATGCTTCAAGAACTTACCTAATGAGCAGGTTAGAGCTCTTAGCAGTTAGCATATTTTTTATGGGTTCATTATGCTACTAACTTGCTTAAAATGTTTTTTTTTCTCCTAAAATGTGCTAAATACTTTCCCATTTACCCAAATTATGACAAATTGAGGAATAGTGGACTACTCTAATGGCAAGTTGTTCTTATTCTTTAACAGAATGAAAGCCACATTTCAGCTCAAACAGCCCCGGTTGAAAGTTGTCCAAAGGTGCAATGAAAAAAGATGAAACCCATGTTGGGGGAAAATGAGTTTCCTAGTCATTAGAATGGTCAGAAGATGTGTACCTAACCCTAGCGATGGATATTTCAACGGGGAAAAAAAAAATCTCGACTCAAACAATTCGGTTCTCCCATGATTAAGCTATCCGTAAAATAATTTGAAAATTGCTAAAATGTATATAAACTGCATATCCTATACATGTTTAAATATTATATGGGAAGTATCTGTTGTATACCCATCATTATTTTATTCACTCAGAAGTTAATACTTGTTCTTTTGCTATGCATTTGCAGAATAATATTAGGGGTCACTAAGTACATAAAAAATGCAAAAATAATAACAAATACCCATCTGTAATTAGCATGTTATGAAATTTTCAATTTAGAGACTTTATTTGAATGTCACAGAAAGAAGTTCTGTGGCATTTTGACATAATGTACTGGACCAGGATTTAGGTAACGTCTTTGATTTTTGGCTTTGATTACAAAGAACGGAAACAAATCATATTGGCAGGATATGAGGGCATCTCATGGAACCCAAGGGCAAGAATTACAATTGGTTTTTATGAGGGCCTGCAAATGGAATTTACTTATCAGGAGCTCTATTTCTACAGGTTTTGTGGTCCCTGCTCTCTCTTTGCTGCCTTGACCAGCTTTCTTGTAATATAATGGGTTTTAACTAAATTATTTTGAAATAATTGCTACTCCAAAAGGGTATCTTCCTACCCGCAGCTCCTTCTACAGTTTCAAGCAAAGAACTCTCTAGAAACCTCATCACAAAACATAAATGTACAATGGAAAGAGTATTAGCCTAGACAGTTGTCAGCCATCCAGGGTCCCAGGACTGTCTCACCCAAGGTCTTCTTACGTGAGGAAGAAAAAACTCGTGTAATTACTTTGACCCTTAGTCTTTGTCCTGCCACATTGCAATGGTACTTCCTTCCCAAACTTATCTCAAATAATGCCTCTTCTTTCCATCCCTCATATTGGAGCCTTACACTGAACATGCCCATTGTGATTGCAGCCCAGTTTCCCTCTGAAGAACTCACTGCTGGGGTGATACTGTCAATAGACTGGGAGAATGAAGATTCAAAGATGTTTGCATTTTTTATCTGGGCAATAAGCTTCATCCTGGCATCTTGAATAGAGAGCTATAACATGGTGGAAAGATGGTCGGTAGTGAGATGGATTCATTCTCCTGCGTAGCAGAGTCAAAGTTGTGATGCAAAACCTAAATTGACTTTGTCTAAGACTTAGCAGGGAGGTCTACAGGGGTAGATTTGGAAATCACCAGAGTGCGCGTGGTGGTAAATCCATCGGAGTGAATGAAATGCCCCAGGGGAGTACATACAAAGAAAAGAAAATCCAAGCAAATGATTTGATGGACGTCTTGTACGAGGTATTCCACCGCAGCAAAACCCCAAAGCCAAAACCAAAATAGTTTGGGACCTTGGTTTCTAAGCAGTTTATTTTGGCAAGACATAAATGTCCTAGAGATGGGTGGTGTGATGGTTGCATAACAATGTGAATGTACTTCATACCACTGAACTTTATGTTTGAAAATGGTTAAGATGATAAATTTTATGTTGTGTGTAATTCACCACAATAAAAAAAAAAGAGGGTGTAAAGTAAAAATCGCTTAAGCTAAATTAAAAATAAAGTATTTAAAGCCAAATTTTTGACTACCCAACATTACTTTTTTAGTCTTTTTTATTATTTTAAAATTTTTTCAGGTTTATTTTTCAGAGACAGAGAGAGACAGAGCATGAGGAGGGAGGGAGGGGCAGAGAGAGAGGGAGACACAGAATCCGAAGCAGGCTGTGCTGACAGCTCAGAGCCTGATGCGGAGCTCCAACCCAGGAACTGCAAGATCGTGACCTGAGCTGAAGTTGGACGCTCAACCGACTGAGCCACCCAGGCCCCTATTTTTAAAAAAATTTTTTATGTTTATTTATTCTTTGAGAGAGAGAGAGAGAGGGGGAGAGGGAGGGTGAGAGAATCCCAAGCAGGCTCCACACTGTTAATGCAGAGCCTGACGTGAAGCTTGAATTCACGAACTGTGAGGTCATGACCCGAGCCAAAACCAAGAGTCTGATGCTTAACCAACTGACCCACTCAGGCGCCCCCACCCAACATTATTCTTTGAACCCTGCAGAAGGTGTCTCATTGGAGACCCCCGTGCAGCCATCTTCTCCAGTGTGGGACCAGGCTATTGAGGGCCTGATGAAATCGTTGGCCCTGTTGTACAAACAAACCGACTCGTCTTTGGACATCAGGATCCTAGCAACACGGTGAGATGCTCTGTGAGAGACCCAGAGGGCCTGGGACCCATGGCAGTATGAGAATTTCATCTCATCCTCACTGCAGGCAACATTGGTTATGTAGGACGCTGGGGTGAAATGCGGCCTTATTGAAGTGTTTTCTTATTCCCTCTTTCCTTTTCCTGAATACGTATGGTTGAATACACGCAAGTAAAATGAATATTTGGTACAACGCCACTGGAATAACCATTATTTATCAATATTTTACAGTGTGCCAGGCATCGTGCTTGGAATACGTCATTCACTTTTCACAGCCAACCATGACAAAGGTCAATTTGCTGAGTCCGCTGCAACCTCTGTAAGAACATACAATATCAGCCACACGCTCCGTGCCTAACTGCAAAAGATTTGACCCACGTCCAGGTTATGTCTGCCACTAAGTGAATTAGGAGAATTAGAGGTCATTGTCAATGGCAAGAGGGACTGGCGCACTAGAGCCTGTAGACTCATGCCCTGAGGCTGGTGGCCAGGTGGGGCCATTTGTAAGTAGGGGCCAGTGGGGGAGAGAGAGGAGGCTGAGAAGCAGAAATGAGAGAGACCCACCTGAGAGGCGGAAGGAGATACTTCTGTGACTGAGAATTTTCAAATTTCCGTGACACCTGGCTGCACTTTGACCTTGGTGTTCCAAGCAAGTCCCTCACGTATGTTTCGTCTCTTTTATTTGAACTAGCTTGAGAGCGTTGCTGTTCTTTCCAGCTCTGATTAGAGCCTAAACCTGCATTACTGAATGCCAGTTGCATTCATAAATGGTTCATCTACCCTATAAGGACAAAGAGCTTTGTTTGAGGGGAGGGGCCAAGAGCTAGGGGTGGGAAGGTGTGTTTTAGTTCCAGTACTACCGTTAACTTGTGTGACCTTGGACAGTTTACCCTTTCTGAGCGCGCCAAATCGTAACCACTAGACCACCAGGGAACCCTTTCCCCTTTCTGGACCTCAGTGTCCTGATCTATAGAATGAGGATAACACTGCTTGCTTGATTTCCTAGAATACATGTTCAAAGCACTTTAAAAGGTTAAAAGCAATGTGTAAATGCAAAGAATGACGATTACATTCGGCTTAAATGAAAATATACTTCTCTTGAGACTTTTTCCACGATAATGGAAATTTTCCAAAATTTCTGAGAGCTCATCGGCCACTGCAATTTCAGGGGCAGTTCCCAGAAGTGGTCTGACTGGTATGGGACCAAGAGACCATAGGCGGTTGTCTAAATGTGCAAAACCTCGTGCTTTATCTCGCAAACTAGATTTTAAATGTACAGAGGGCGGGAACTCTAGAATATGTTTCTTTGTTTCTTCCTTAGGACCAAGTGCACTGTAGATGCTTATAAATATGTGTTGAGTGAATATCTGACTAAAAGAAAAGGTGCATGGGTGCTATTCTAGGAGAACTTCACCTTCTATGGAAATTCAGATGAGTTTTCAATTCTGTGTGACTGCTTCTGTTCTCAGAAAACAAGGGGAAGAATAGGAAAAAACAGTTTGCCAGTAGGCATGCGTATTGCGTGCGGTGGATACCCATTTCATGGATGATCTTACCCTGGGCCATGCAAATGAAATCAGTCTTAGTGATCCTCTCAGCTGGGTAAGAAACAATTGTACAGTTGAAGTTCATGCACTCACTAGTATGAACTTAGGAAACCCTGTACAATACTGCTCAGTAGAAAAAAGTTTCTAGTCTTCTTGGACAGAAGGTGTTCCCCATGTCGAGATTTCAGTATTTGGCAATGTATCAAGTTGGTCTTCTATCAGTCGGACAAAGAGAAATCTAGTGTCAAAAACACTCTAAAACACGCGCATGCCCCTTGATCAAGACGGGTGACTTGTGCAGGCGTGAGCTTCCTGTCACTGGACATATTGGAGCCACGACTGGGGTAGTTTCGAGGGCAGGATTTTGGGAGGGGAGCAGAAAACAGTCTTGATTCCTACTGATAGTCCTTTTTTCATCTTGGATTCTGGAATTAAATTGCATATACTTGAGATTTACGGCATGTCACTATATAACCTGTTGGGAGTAATGCCCAAACCTCCAGGAGTGCGTATTCTAGAACAGGGATCAGCAAACTAAGGCCACAGGCCAAAATGACCTGTCACTTGGTTTTGCAAATAACGTTTTATTAGAATGTTTCCATGCCCACTTATTTGTTTATTTTCTCTGGCTGCTTTTATACGACCACAGAGTTGATTGGTTATCACAGAGAACATCTACCTGCAAAGCCTAACAGACTTACTCTCTGACCCTTTACAGACCCTTACCCCAGTCCCCATACAAAGTAGACTGCAGAGTTCAGTACATGTTTCCTGTATACCCTCCTCGGGTATACGGTATATTAGAACTTCTCTGTATATTTATTTTTGTCTTATTTTTAACTTTTGACCCTTTCTAATGTTTATGTTCTTCGTCTCTAGAGCGGGGATATTATTAATACCTACTCCACTGGGTTGTTGTGTGAGGATTAAAAGGGGTGATTTGTGTGAAATCCTTCACACAGCTTGAACCTGAAGTCCTAACCCTTACACTGTATGGCACCAGGACAAAATAGAGGGCAGTGGAGTAGGTGAGGTCTGGGGAGGTGAAGGAGGTCTTGTTGTAGGAGGTGTGAATGGACTTGTCTGTTTGAAGAGACGATGAGGACTGGAATAGGCAGGGGGACACTGTTCTCTCCCTCAGTTACAGGGAGGCTGGCTAAGCCGACCTCTCATCTTCCTAGCAAGGGTCCTCCCTCCCTTCCCCCACACCTCCACCGTGTTTTGAAAGGCCAGAGAAATTTTTCACCTGCTAGTTATTCACCTGCTCCAGAGAAGTAAGCGCCTCTGTAATTTCAATCTGTGCTTTCTATCACTAAGATAAACTGGTAATGATTTGCCAATAAGATGCAATTACAGTGCCTGCTGAGGTCAATATTCAATCAGTGGTTCCATTCCGAGTGCTGCTTTGATCAGTTGGTCAAAAATTTCCTTTCTTCAGATGCTTTGTAAACCATGATTGATCGAGAGGTGTAGGGGTTTAAGAATGGGATGTGATTTCATTTTTAATCCAACTTTTGAGCAGCACTTCAAACTGACCCAATGTGACAGGGTCTCCTCTGGGAAGCCCCCACCCGCACTGAGACCAGACTTGTTATTTCTTCGCCCTGCTCCTAACCATCTCCTCTCCTTCCCCCATGGAACAGTCAAACTCTAAAGTATCATACATAAAATAGATTGTTCTGGAGGTGTTGCGGGGAGATCAGGAAGTCACATTGGTCACCCCATAGCAAAAACTTCATGCATTTTTAAAATTTATCAGGCATTTTTTTTCAGCTCTTTCTAGTGTCTCTCCATCTGCTTGATTGTTGTTGTTGTTGTTGTTGTTGTTGTTGTTTTAATCTTTTATCTTTTCTTCTCCCCTACATAGCCTCTTAGACTTTTCTCTATCAACCAGAGCAACCTAGCTTTTCCTCTCACTTTGGGAATCTCACTCAAGGTAATGAAGTCCCTATAGATAGGCAAACAAGGGCACTGATGATGCCTCAAACATGCCCCTTGGGAGTACCAGCCCAGATCACCACACTAGGAGATCTTTGGCTGATTTATAGGAATAAAGCAAGATTTGGCTGAGAATAAATAAAACTGAAACTGAGAAATTTCATCCCAGAGACCCAAGATGATGGTACTTGATTGGATTTTGGTGTTCTGCTTGGTAATAATCAAAGTAGACAGCTTAATGTTTTGGGGGCCTCTCTTTCTGTCTCTCTCTAACTGAATTTATCTGCATGTCTGATTTAAGATTCGTTTAAAGGTAAACTTTTCATGCTGGTTTTGATATGGATTCACATTTGCTTAAGATATAATCAGGGACTTCAAGTAGCTAGTGACAGTGCCTCTGTGGAGCTAAGATTTTACTATTTTATGTTTGAACTTAAAATTTTTAAGCCTTCTGGACTTAATTTTTCTAATGTGACAACATACCTTAAAATTCCCATTTAAGATATATGTAGATTTTATGCCAGAAATCCTTGTTGTGGGAATGTATCCTAATGACATACTAGCCCTAGGACTTATAATCAAGGACATTTATCACAACATCATTTGTCAAGGAAAAAGCAAAACAAAACCCAAAAAGCATGATGTGCATCAATTTGGGAAAGATTGGGTAAATTCTGGTATAAATCCTACTGTGGAATATTAAATGTTTGCTAAAATAAAGAAGTTGAATCTCTATCTATCGATCCAGAGGACTGTCAATAATGTATTGACATGGGAGAAAGACCAAATGACAGCAACAACCCCACATCCCATACCTCAATGTTCATTTTTTTAAAAAATGTAGCAAGATGTGACTAGAAAAAACACCCGGCTGGTATATTTTACCTTTTTGTGAGCTGCACACATGTATGCAGAGAACAGTTTTGTGTGGTGTTCCGACCACAGTCAACCTTCTTGAGAGCTGGGACAGCTCAGGTAGGGAGAGGGCCTTAGATGTGAATTGTGACGGGAGAAATCCTTGAGCCATTAGTCTTGAATTCTCATGATTTTGCCTTTATTTTTCCCTCTGTGGACTCCCACTAGCACTCAATTCCCCATTTCCCCACCTGCCATTTAACCCATTAAGGGTTAACATGATTCCAACCAAACAATATCACAGCAAATTTTTAACCTGCCTTTTTCCTGTTGCCTTCTGAATTTGCGTTATCGTTCAGCTTTTTAGAGAGAAAAAGGGATTAGATGTAGAAGACTCAAGACCCAGGTTTGAGTTGAGCCTCCTGGCGCCATTTCTGGGACCAGGGGTAAATAACTACTAGTTTTAGATTTCTTCCTCAACACAATGGAGACCTCTTCAGTAGACCTCACTAAGCCTAGCGGGAGGCCTAAATAATGGATGATGGCTGTGAAAATACTTTGTAGTCCTTACAAATTGAAAAACTGTAAATTATCTCATTTTTCTATGATTACCTTCCTTTTGAAAAAAAAAAAAAAAAGTTACGTCTCTCTTTTGTGAGGGTCCCCGTTGGAAGTAATGTTGGACTTCTGGTCTTTCTGCCTCTCCTGCTTCTGTAGTAGAGAGTTAAGTTCAAATTACTCATTTTGCCTTTTGGGTGAGGATTAAGTGTTCCCATTGTTTCCTCTGTTATGGCAAGCAGCAAGCCTTTGATAAAAACAAAATCACTAACTCATTAGCTCTGGATTTATATATTTGTGTTGTTATCACGGGATAGCAACAAAATAATCTCTTTTTGAGGTACTTTTAATTTTAGCTTAGATATTCAATCTGTTTTCTCTTGGTCCCATTGAAGTTAAACATTCTAGTTCATACATTTGCTCCCTTTAAAAAATTTTTTTTAATGTTTATTTATTTTGAGGGAGAGAGAGCCAGAGTGTGAGCAGGGGAGGGGCAGAGAGAGAGGAAGACACAGAATCCAAAGCAGGGTCCAGGCTCTGAGCTGTCAGCACAGAGCACAATGCGAGGCTCAAACTCGTGAACCATGAGATCATGACCTGAGCTGAAGTCGGACCTGACTGAGCCACCCAGGTGCCCCTACATTTTCTCTATTTTTAAAGATAGAACAAAGCAATGCCTTAATTATAGGAATATTCTACATTTTAAGTTGGGTATTTTTTTTTAATTTTTTACTTTTTTAACATTTATTTATTTTTTTTGAAAGAGAGACACAGAGCCCAACTGGGGGAGAGAGAGAGAGGGAGACACAGAATCCGAAGCAGGCTCCAGGCTCTGCGCTGTCAGCACAGAGCCCAATGAGGGGCTCAAACCCACGAACCATGAGACCATGACCTGAGCCGAAGTCTGCCGCTTAACTGACTGAGCCATCCAGGCGCCCCTAAGTTGGGACACCCTAAGCAGGTGTCCATTATAAGAACATGTTAACAACCAGTGTTAGTCTATTATTGGCAGGTAACTAATGACTTGTACATGTACTCTCTCATTTAATCCTCAAAGCAGAGGCTTAGGAGGGGTGCCCAACTTGCTCACATTGCTAGTGAGTGACAGTCAGGACCTAACCGATTGTTATAGATAAGCAACCAAAACTCTAACACTGGATAGAAGAAGTGATCACCTAGATTGAATTAATGACCATATCAAATAGACGAGTGACAATTAACCTGGTCAGTTTCTGTCCCACGTAACCCACAGGCTTCTTATTCCTGGGACTTCTCAGAAAAACTAACCCATATTCCAACTGATAGTCAAACTTAGTCAAATATGGAACTCTTTTGAAGTCCATTTCAAGGGCATACGTTCGAAACAACGTGCCTCAGCAAGAGCTGCTCCAGCCAGTGTCAGACTCTCGTAGCAGCCTGTTGTCCCCTTTCTCCCTTCCCCACCACTGGAGACTGGTTTCGCTCTTGTAAAAGTCAACACTGAAATACTGCTTGTTGTTCTCTTTTGGGTGTGCAAGCTATTCATTCATTTTAGTTGTTAAGAAATGGGAATTTCCAAGTGTCCTTTGTGCTCATGATCTGGTGTTCTTTTGTCAGAAAGCCCCGCGGCCCATTGTTCTAACCCCTCTTGTGCTCGCATTGTTTTTTCCAGGACAGAGCACAGTTTATTGCCTTCCATCCTGATGTGGGGTTCTGTGGGGGGGTGGGCGGGGGCGGGGGTGTTGGCAGTTGCCATTCTGAGGAGGAGCAGAGCAGAGCCAGCGGGTACTTGAACAGGGCGGCTAAAAGTGACCAGACTTCTTAGTCTCCCGTGTTTCAGGTGGCTTTTCCACCACAGATGCTAATTCAGGGTGGAGGAGAGACTGTTCACTGCCTGGATATTAATTTTCTCCCCCTGGAAAAGGAGCTGGGAGATGGATCGCTGGGTATTTACCTGGTGAACGAATGTAGTCCGCATCCATCTATCTTCCATTCAGTCTCCTTTCAGAAAGACATTGTGGGTGAGTGCCACTCCTCTGACGGCAAGTATCACCAGTGACAGCTTTCCAAGTGGCCTTAACAGCTTGTCAGGAAACTAATCAATGTAGCTTTTCACAAAGGAATCGACTTGATCAATATCACCAGGCAAACCCAGACCTAACAAACAGATCACATACGCGTTTTTGTGATCAGTAGAAGTTACACAGAAAATAAATTATTGGGGGTGTTCCAGTGAACATATCACAGATGCTTCCTGCTGATACCTCTTTATGAGAGAGCTATAGTAATAGAACACAAGTGATAGGAGAGAGAGTATATAGGTTGTCACACAGAGCCTCAGAGACATGATCTCGACAAGGGATGTTACAAGGGGTGTAACTCTCCTTATGAAGGAAAAAATGGTTTAAATCTTTGACATCCTAATTTTTCCCCACCAAGGAGGTTGTGACTTTTGGATGGGTGGGGTCATTTAGGTGTCTCAATACCATGGGCATGGGCATGGGCATATAACGGGGACATTAGTAGATTCTTGCTGGTTGATCAACATTCCCTGTACCTATCCAGGGACTAGTGACCTGGTACCAGGAGGTCACCCCTGTCATTTACACCTTCTGCCCTTTCCTCTAGACTCCTTGGGGACTCCCCAATTGTAAATATTGTAAAATTTCCTGATAAATAGTCTACAACTATTGATGAGATGCTGGAAATACCTGGCAATAAAACCCAAGGCATAGCTCTACCATATAAGTGCATTGAGGCATTACCCAACTCTTCTCTTCCTGGTGTTTTCTGTCTGTATCACTTTTCTACCGCCCCATGACACATTATTCCACAACTTAGTGGCTTAAAATAAGTAGTATTTTATTTGCTTACAATTTTGTGGGTCGGCAGTTGGGGCCGAGCTCAGTGGTGGGCTTTTCGGCTGCTCTTGTCTGGGGTCACTCATGTGTCTTCAGTAATTTGGTGGCTCAACTGGGGTGAATGGTCCCTGACATGTCAGGACGGGGTGCTGGCCGTCGTCTGTTCATGTGTACTCACCTTCAGGAAGGCTGGCCTGGGCTTCACCTCGAATGCCACTGGGTTCTAAGAGAATGAAAGGGAAAGCAGCAAGGTCTTTCCAGGCCTCATCTCGGGGGTCACACAATATCACTTTCTCTGCATTCTGCAGGTCAAAGGTAAGAGACAGGGTCAGCCCAGACTCAAGGGATAAAGGAAATAGATGTTACCTCTTGATTGAGCAGCAAAGTCACATTGGAAGGGGGCAGAGGAAAAGGATGGAAAGGATTACTGAAGCCATCTTCACAAAAAATATCTGGATAGGACAATTTGCCTTTATCCCTCTCCCCACCCCACCCCCGACGCATGACCACATTCAAGAAGTTAGGTTTTCTCTGCTCCAAAAGAGGCTGCAGCCAAGGAGGGATGGAAATGGAAAGCAGAGAAAAAAAGTGAATCTTTTCCAGGGTTTACGTTCTGAAGGACTAAGCCTAAGGGTAAGGGGAGGCAAGGCACAGACAGATGCTGGGAAGAAACATCTTGAGTCAGCCTCCCTAGGAACTAGGTAGAAATTATTTGGGCTGGGTCTGGCCATCAGGGTCAGAGTCAGGGAGGATGCAGAAGGAGGGATCCAGGTAACTATGGGAGGGACCTGAAACAGACTTACAGAGATAGTTATGCCCCAACGTCACGGGAAAAACAAAACAAATCCTCCGGTGTGAAGCTCTTTATCTCAGATTAAGAGCCAGAATTGAAGAGAAAATGGAGACCCACATGAAACAGTGGCCAAAGACCAGAAGGGAGGTCGTGTCTCAGAGGGTAATGGCATGGACAGAAGATACAGAGGATCAGACAGCAGTTTTCCCTCTCCCCCTTCTATGTTGTCAGTTCTGTGAAACTCTGACTTAACCCCCAGGACTTTTCCTGGGGGAAGAGGAAGAGTCAAGTTATTTGAGATTACATTCCCACTACTTTGGTGGGACAGGGGCTTGTCTGTATATCTGTATCTGTATATTTTGGTTAATTCCCTGATGATATCTCTTGAAGCTGTACTATTGAAAGGACTTTTCCTACATGAAGCCAGTGGGATTCTGGATAAATAGCACCAGGGAGAGCTCCTTTTTTTGGTGGTGGTGGAGGGCGGGGGGAAACTCTTTGTCTTATAGGAAATGGGAATGGGGGGTGTGTTTATTCTTTCCATTTAATAGAAGGCGGACAAGATTGTCCCAGAACTCACACATGAATTTGCCCCACACGTGGTGATGAGGTGGATAGTGTTTATGTTCTGACATTTTGGTCCATCAGTTCAGGTTGAAAATGTTTCCTCCACGTGCAAATTCTTTTTTTAAAAAAATTTAAAAATTTTTTAATTTATTTTTGAGACAGAGAGAGAGCATGAGCAGGGGAGGAACAGAGAGAGAGAGGGAGACACAGAATCTGAAGCTGGCTCCAGGCTCTGAGCTGTCAGCACAGAGCCCAACGCGGGCCTTGAACTCATGGACTGTGAGATCGTGACCTGAGATGAAGTCGGACGCTTAACCAACTGAGCCACACAGGCTCCCCATCTATGTACACATTCTTAAATTGAATAGTATTTTTGAACACCTATTGTGTGCCAGGTGCTGTGGATACAACAGACTTAGTCCTTGCCCTCTTGGAGCTTGGAAGGTCCAAGAAGGGGTTCTCATTGAGATATTATAGTTTCCGTTATAAGACACAACTATATAGTCCAAATGGATCTGAGCGACTCCTGGGAGGAAGTATGCACCATGGAAGTGTCAGAACCAGCTTGACGTTAATCTTCCCTGGGACAAACCAGATCAAACTGGCTCACCTCTGGCAAATGTTTCCTAGCTGTAGCCAAAAAAGAAAGCAAAACCAATTAACCAACTTAACATGGGTCAAACATTGTGCTATAGGACTTACCTACATTATACTCCTTACTTTCCTCAACACTTTGGACTGTCCAGTGTCTTCCAATTTTGTGCCCCATCTACAAGGGTCCCCTTAGATATTAGTGAATGTAGTGACCATTGTCTCTCTTTCATCTTAAAATAAACAGCATTCTGTCAGTGGAGTTAGCTTTCATTCAAACCCATATTATCTTCTAGGAGTGGTAAAAGCCGATCTGATAAATTAAGGCAATGCGACAAAGGGTGATTATGACCCCGTGATGACAACAATTATGCTTCCATACTATGTAGGAAATTAAGCCATGGGTACCATTAAGAGTAAGCCAAGAACAGAAGCAGGATTAATACAGAGCTTTGGGAATTCAGTATCAATTCATCAATTCATCAGTATCTTTTATTCTGATCCCTGTTCAACCCCACTTTAAGTGTAATGAGAACTTATTTATAAGTTTCCTTTATTTTTTTAACTTTCAGAGAAACCAGACAGTCAGCTGGAGAGAAAAGATGCACTGACATTTGTGAATGAGCCCACAGCCCTCTCTCATTCATCATTTCTCCTCTGTGTGTCTGCTGAGAGATACACATTTATAATTCTAGGGGCAAAAATCTTTTCTCCGATAATGAACAATCTGTAGTTATGTCCTGGATAAACCCAGCCAAACTCAATGATTTGGTAGATGTCAGCTAAGAGCTTGGGAGGCACTTAGGGATTTCTTGGGGGTTTAAAATATCCCAGTTCTAGCCAAAACCAACCAACCAACCAACCAACCATAAAAATAAATAAGTAAATAATATGCATTAATCATTTTCCTTGTCATCAGAAAAGCAACCTTTGGAAGTTTACAATATTTTGATTTTCAAATAGTAAATCAGAAGAGAAGTCGTCCATAGTGCTGGATTTTTGTGCCATTAAACCTCTAGGAAGATACTTGGAGGGCAGGCTTTCTGCTACTGACGTTCCTTTGACTTTTATTTTTATTGGTATTGAATAACTAAGTGTAGTAGAGGGCTAGCTCTGAGGTTGGCGAAGAGAAAGCAATGTGCTTATGAGTTTTTAGTTCCTCCTGAAATATCCTTAAATACCTGACGAAGTCTCAACAACATTTGAATATTTCTTTCTTTTTTTTTAATTTTTTTAACGTTTATTTATTTTTGAGACAGAGAGAGACAGAGCATGAATGGGGGAGGGTCAGAGAGAGGGAGACACAGATTCTGAAACAGGCTCCAGGCTCTGTCAGCACAGAGCCCGACGCGGGGCTCGAACTCACGGACCGTGAGATCATGACCTGAGCCGAAGTCGGCCACTCAACCGACTGAGCCACCCAAGCACCCCAACATTTGAATATTTCTAGGAGATTAAGTACCTTGAAAAATTGATCAGCCAAACTGTCCTATCTGCATATCATTTGAAGGGATCTGTTCTGAAAACAATCAAGCCTGGGTCTGTTGATTGGATGAATGGCCAGAATCAAAGCTTTTGCCGAGTCCCAGGGGGCACGAGGCTCTGGAGTTAGATGTGCAGGGGTTCTAATTCCAAATCCACCTCTTCCTGGCTGCGTGACCTAGGACAGATCACGTGTCTTGCGTGATCTAGTGTTTTTGTCTGGAAAATGAGAACACTAAGGGTGTTTACCTGACAGGTTTATTGTGGGGATGCAGATGACTTCAGTGGCACTTGGTGCTGCATGGTAAACACACCAAGTGCCTAACAGATGACACGTATTACAGTGATACCCTGTGAGCTGCTGGGTTCCATTCAGCAGAGGCTGTGTCGGCACCATCAGGGATCCTCATCTCTGTGGAGGAGGGGTATATGGGTAGAAGCTCAGCAAGGAAGTGAATGAACATAGATGGGAAAAACTAATATTTCTGCTAACTTCCACCCCAAATCTTCAATTATGAATGTACATAACAAAACACAATGTACTAATGGTACCTGTAATGTTTTCATCAACAGGAATCCCTGGTATTGTCATGTTACAGTTGCCATGGGGATCCTGAAATAGTATTTATATACAACAGTGTTTCATAATTAGAGTAGTTATTAGAATTGCCAGTAGATCTTGTTTGTTAATGTCAATGGTCCACATGTTATGAGTGGGCAGACTTACTCTCGTAAAGGGTAGAAGGGAAATGTAATCTTCCTCTTTATGAACATCTGGGACTTCCAAGTTAGGACCGGCCACCCTCTCTCTCTCTGTTCCTTTTCTCTGTTGGCCACCTCAGGTTCAAGGGGGGGGGGGGAAACATGAACAAGAGCTCTCATTTAGTTTTCTGACTTTGAGCAACGTTGTCCAATTCAACTCTCGAACTATATGGGAGAGTTGAAGCAGAGCTTATAATCCCCACCAGCTACTGTTCCTTATATTTAGGGTATTTTGAACAGGATCTCCGTAGGGAAAGAGGAGTTGATAGTTTTATCCTGTTCCTAAACTACTGCAGCAAACCCCTATCAATATCCCTGCTAGATAATCCCTATAGTAAGATACTAATATTTAATGAGCACTTACTATGTCCCAGGGACTGCACTAAGTTTTTTACATATATTATCCCATCTAATTCACATCATTGTCTTAGGTATGGCTGTTATTACCCTGATTGTTCAGATGAGAGAATTGAGGTTTGGAGGGGTTCAGTAATTTTCCCGAGATCACCCAGCTAGGAAGTGGAAAAGTGGGATTCAGACACAGGCTCCTCTGACTCTTAAGTTTTGTGTTGCTTCTACTACTCTGCACAAAGTCGAATAGAAAAAGCTGATTTTACTTTCTTGTTTCGTTTCTTAATGAGAAATCTGATACTTTTATCATAATACGTTATGGAAAAGAAAACTCCTCCACCTGTACAAAAATGACAGGGAAAATATTTCTTCCAGATGGTTTTCTTTGGATGAGGGCAAGGTAGTTCTTTATATATATATACATATATGTATATATATATATATACGTGTGCGTATATATATATATATATATATACGTGTGTGTATATATGTGTGTGTATATATATATACATATATACATATATATGTGTGTATATATATAGGCTTTAATGATGACATACTTGGAATTGTTTAAAAAAATACCTGCTCTTTCAGATAGGGTTGAATTTTTTTCTCGCTGATGAATGAATGTTGGCATAAGCTCTTTGCTGAAAACCATCCCTGGACACTAGCAACTTTGCGCTGAGAGCCTGTTTGTTTTTGGCTTCTCTTTTATTGGCACCCATCGTGTAAGTGGCCCCAACATTCATCCAGTTGGACGAGCCAGCAATCTGGGAGCCTCCCTCTCTCTCAACAGCCATTGTCAGTTCATTACCAAAGTCTCATTGATTTTAATCTCCTCAGTAGATCTCAGATCCGTCACTACCTCCCACCTCTGCTACCATCACCAGAGCAAAACTATCATGATCTCTTGCCTGGACTCTGCAGCAGACTCCCATCTCTCCATTCCTACTGCCCTAGGATTTGGCTTCTTTCCCATCTTTTCTCCATGTGAAGTCAGTGTTTTGTTGTTACTGTTTTTTCTTCCAGATCTTTCAGTGATTTCCCTTTGTTCTTAGGATGCCATCAAATTTCCTTAACATGGCCTGCAAAGCTCTTACCTATTTGACCTCTAAAAACCTTCTTTCACCTCACTCCATGCTCCCCCTTACCCTCTCTTTGTCAGTTACATTTATCTTCCTTACCATTCAGGATACGTGTGATAGGTTAAGCTATAGCAACAAACGACCCCAAATGCCAGCGTCCTGGAAGCACACAGGCTCATTTATTGCTCAAGCTGTGTGTCCAGTATGTGTCAGCAATGGCAGGAGGTGTGCTGATCAGGAGAAGCAAGCATGGCAAATTGCATATTTGTTCTTGGGGTTTCTACTGAGGAATGGCACACACTTGTATGCTTACATTCCACTGGCAAGAACGAGTCATGTGTCCATGCCTCCCTTTAAGGGGGCAGAGAAGCACAATCCCAGCATGTTCCCAGGATGACAATCCTAATCAACATCAGGGTATTTTACTTGCTTCCTGCCTTCACAGGCCTTTGAACACGCCTGGCTCCTCTTCTTAGAACAGATTTTCCTCCATTGTGGGGGGTAACACCTGTTTATCCTTCAGATCTATGCTAAACATTGGGAAACCTTTCGTAACTGGGTCAAATATACTTATGAGGGGCTCTTACAGCAACATAAATATGTATAAAATTTGTCATCATTGCAATTATGGAAAGATGGAAAAGAAGCCCAGTAATAGGGCAGTAGGAATGGAGAGTTGGGAGTCCGCTGCAAAGTCCAGGCAAGAGATCATGATAGTTTTGCTATGGTGATGGTAGCAGAGATGGGAGGCAGTGATGTATCTGAGTAATTAAAATCTCTTGCCTACGTAAGATTGTAAGTTGTACAAAGGCAGTGACTATGTGGGATTTTACTTACCCGTGTCAACGACAAAACAACATATATCACATGTCACACATCATTCTAAGTACTATGTCTGAAAAACCCCATTAATATTGACAATAACTCTATGAGGTAGAGTTATTGACACATTTTAAAGGTGAGGAAATTGAGGCACAGAGAGGTGAAGTGACTTGCCTGAGTTTGTGTAGTAAGACATGAAACCAGGATTCAGACATAGACCTTCTGCTACTAGAATCATCCTCTTAACCACTATAATTTATAGCTTTTTAAACATCTCGTTATGCCATGGCACCAAAAGAAGTGTGTGGTGAATATTTGTTAAATGAATTGATGAAGCAGTAACCTAGTATTGTGTGGAACACATTCAGGAATAGGCTAAGACAGAGAGATTTTTCTGGAATGTGCAAACTAGAAAGTGCCTTAGACTTTGGCCAGTTTAATCCTCTTTGCCTGCAGACTGATCCACCGTTGCTCAGAGTCAAGGTTGACGCAGAGGCTGCATTCTGGCTCCCCGGGCAGGAATGGGGTACGGATTCATGTCTCCCAGAGCCACGCCTGCCTTACTTCATCGGACAACAAGGTAGAAAATGGCGCCAGAGGGGTTTTCTTCCAACAGATCAATGGAGACTTTTGTGTACATGAAAGATTTGAGTGCAGGGAGTAGAAGTGTATTTTACCTTCTCCTCTCTGTTCTGAAATTAGATTTTCTAGGACAAAAAAGAAAGTCAAAGGTAACGAAATCTCCACCGTTAACACACACAGTTTAAATTAACAGTATGAGTCAGTGTTCAGAATAGAAATAGCAGCAAAAGCTGACATCCTGGGAACAAATGACTCAATTAACTGTATGTGCACTGCCACCAGTTAAAATTTCCTTGATGATTTATAATCAGAAACCCATGAGAGTTAAATCCCAAAGGAACTGCGGCGAAAGTTGTATCTAGGTACCAGAGTGGCTGTTCATTGGAGTGGGTTGGGGGTGCTGCCTGGGAACCTGTGGCTTCCTACCCCTTGTTGAGTTCTAGATGCCTGTTACCCATATCCCAGAGGTGTGGCGTGCCTCCTGTACAGGGAAACTGCCAGCCACCACCTCCCTACTGGAATCCAGGTCCTTAGAACTTGAACCAAATTTCCCCAGCTCCCCGAGAAGGGAGAGGT
Organism: Neofelis nebulosa; assembly: GCF_028018385.1. Lineage (NCBI taxonomy): Eukaryota > Metazoa > Chordata > Mammalia > Carnivora > Felidae > Neofelis > Neofelis nebulosa. The sequence continues at coordinate 30,190,823 of NC_080798.1, read as the reverse complement.
ATAGAAGAGGTTTGGGCCAAGCAGAAATGCTTCTGGGGAAAGGCCGGATCGGGCGGATATGGTGTGTGCAAAGAGAGTACCTTTGATGCGAGATTTACTCATTTTCTCCTCAAGGGGAGAAGGGCAGCGATGGCACATTCGAGGCCCTTTGAGCACCGAGAATTAAGCAGATAAGGAGGGAGACTTGTGCCTTATGGTAAGTGACCACCCTTTGTTGCAAATGGGAATTGCCCTGACCAAAGCTTGGTGAGTAGGAGTGATAAGAGAAAATCCACCCGAAGCCTCTTGGAGATCCAGCCGGAACAGGGAAGTCATGGCGAGGCGAGGTTCCCTCTTTTCAACCTCATCTTCTTGATGTTCTTTCAGTTTTCCATCTTTGTCAGAAGGTGAGCTCCTCTGACCCGTAGGCAGCCTGGAAATCCAATGTAGCTGTGTCCTTTCTGCAGCCATAAGGGAGTGAGAGAGGGAGCACGTGGTTTGGGGCCGGGAAACAATAGTCTGAGACTCATACCCTGCTCTCAGCCCCACTCCACAGTCGGATTCTCTGTTTCTCGACCTGAATGGACCCATAGGTTAGAGTGGGCATGACAGCATCTATATACCCTACCTCCTATGAAGCAGAATATTGCAGGCTTTGTTGCAGTTAACCTGGTTACCTGATCTGGAAGCCGGGGCCATTGTCTCTGGACATACCTTCCGGGACACATATTCTCTGTTTATCTTCATTGCTCTCTGCCTAGTATCCATCAGCTCATCTACCCACCCTCCCATACTCCCTTCCCATATGTTTGTTTATTCCTTTAATCAGTAAACACTTGTTTTATGCATACGTGCCAGATACCGTGCTCTGTGTTTTAGAGGATGCAGAGATAAGTAATGCAGCTGAGTGGATTCAGGGTCTGTCTGCACAGGAGACTGTGAAAGGACTGTTGGGGCTGACTCATCCCTCTTGGAGAAGGCATTAAATTATTCTGTCACCCACAGTGCCAAGCTGGATGACTGGATCTGAGCTGCCTTATAATCAGCCTAACCTGGACGGAAGGGCACAATGACCCTAGAAACATCAACCACCTCCTTCTCCTACCCCCTCCCAGCAGAGGACTGCTCCCTTCCCAGGATGCCCTGGGGCCCCATTCCTGCTTTGCTGTGCCCAAGGTCTAGCTGGACACTTTCCCCCTTTGGAGAGATCTGGGTCTCTTCTTTCAGGAAATTGTAACAGAATGGAAGAATAGAGAGATCAGCTCCATCTGAGGGTGGGTAGGAGCTGGGTGATCCTCAGCTAGCCCACGGTTCAGTGGAACCACACACGCATGTTCTTTTGTTGTTGTGATTGGACAATGTTCATTTGAATCACGATCTTTCAGGTGGGTCGTCCGGAATCCCGCACAGAAAAAGTGAGAGCATCGTGCTTTGAGACTGCAAGATGGTATGATGGCCATCTTATGAAGAGTTTCTCTGTAGGCCTCTGGGGTGGGCAGGGCAAGGGGCTATCATCCTCTTTTATAGACAAGGAACTAAGGCTCTAATAATAATAACAGCTGGTGTTTCCTGAGCACTTCCTGTGAGTCTGGTCCCGGGCTAAACACTCCCCATGCACTGATCTCATTGAACTAAGACAGCCTCACACTGCTAGTTGAAACATCAGTAAAATGAGGCCCAGAGAGGAGAAGCCATTTTCCCCAGACACCCGGATTAGAGAGCGGTAAAGCCAAGTTTTAAACCCAAAACTTCTGTATCCCAGGTTCACACTCTTAAAGACCCTGGGCCATATCCAAGGTCTAAGAGCTTTCTAACTCACTTGAATGCCATGACCTCAGCTAGGTTGGAATATCTGGAATAAAGAGATTCCCTTGGCAAACACAAAACATTTAAAAATATAGGTCCATCCATAACCAGAAAGAATGAAACAGCAGAGTCTGGGATCCTTTCCTGTGTGCCGGGCAGGGAACAGCCACTGATACTAACGACTTGCACCGTAGGTAGGTGTTCTTATCTCCACCTAAAAGATAAAGAAACTGAGATTCAGAGAGGGTAACTGGGGTGCCCCAGGTCACGCAACTGATAAGGCCAGCTGAGCTTTGACCTCTAATCTGTGTAGCTCCCAGAGTTCAGTCACCATTAGACCCCCTCTGCTGTCTGTTTGCTGAGCCAGAGTCAGAACTGGAGCCTCAGACCAGGAGTCACATTGTGAGCAAGCAGTAAGGGGCTAAAGGCAGGGCAGATGTGGGATAGAATGCAGGCCGGCTCTGGGAGGCTGATGTTAATGCCTCTTTACCAGGGTCGCTGATTTTTCACCTTGAAAGGGAAATACAAACTGAGAGCTGGGGGAGCACACAGCTTCCTCTCGGGCAGGACAGACCAGTATATGGAGTTCCTTCTTTGTCAGTGAGCTATTGAACGGTTCGCTTTTCTCTTGAAATTTACAAGTGGAAAAATTTACATTTTCTTGGAATGTGTTCCTCCTTACTGATTTGAGTGAGCAGATACAAACATGTCCATATTTACAACATGTTTGCGGGGGCCATGTGGCATCTCCAGTTCTGTTTGATTTTGCTAATTGCCAGAGTGCCCCCCTCTCCTAGAGAATCAATACTAATAATGATGAAAGGCCTAAAAACGCATAAGCATTTTCTGTTTCCAGCTTCTATTTTACGAATAAAACATTGATGCTCTTTTTAAGTTGGCCATCACTCATCTGGCAGGTTTTGCAGACAATAACAGTTCATTAGTAATATCTGGTGGGGAAGATGTATGATGCTGTAAATATTTAAAATCAAATTTGAAAAAGAAGACAGAGATGAATGCACGGGGAAGGGGGGAGGGGAACGAGCTTGGTGCTCAGGGCCATGGTTTTTACAGCAACTTCCACTTGGGCCCTGCCATTGTTTTCCCTTCTAAGTCCCCCATGGGGGGACTCAGCGATGGGGCCTGCGCTCAGCAGGGTCCAAAATGGCAGACAATGGACTCCACGGGTATCTTAGCCTGTGGTCCTTCTAAAAGTAGCCCCCTTAATAAGGATTTAGGTATTAGTAATATGGTGAGAGGATGATTCCAGGGAGCATAATGAGAGAGTGAGAACACAGGACAGGGCAGGGAAAGGCCATCAGGGGTAGGTTAAAGGAAGACCATCACTATAGATAAATAGGCGCGGTCCTACTGGGATCCCTCTTTGATAAACCTCTCTGACGGAACCCTCAAGATCCAAGAAACTGAGGTCCATCCCCCACCTGTTCTTTCTCCTCATCAGTAGAGTGTTGTCCCTAAGAAGGCCCTAAGGGATCTGTAGGTGGCTGGTGTGTGGAAACTGCCCGCCGTATCAGCTCCCAGGTTGGATGTGCAGGACCCCGACAGCCCAGCTGATCTGGGTGCAAAGAGAGCCCAGAGTTTGTTGAGGCGGATAGGACAGCTAATAAAGAGAGTCCAGCTAGGGAAACTGGGGCCAAGAAGGAACAACCTGAGTGAATACAAACCCCTGAGGCACCAGATAAAGGGACTCAGCCAGAGGAAAGGGTCAGCAGAGAAGGCCGCCCGGAGCTGTTAGGAGGTGGCCCGAGAAAGGCCATAGTGATGCCCCTTCTTCTGTCTACTTCCTGTCAGCGTATTTGGAGGAATCTGGGCCTGGCTGGGACTGACCAGGGGATGCCCTTCACTTTGAGCCCTCCTTCTCTGTCCTTTTTCCTCAGACCGAGTCTCACACACCTGTCTCCACATCTGTCCCTCCCACTCTCCCTAAAACTCCCCCAAATGTGTTTTATTTCTTTGAATCCCTGCTTTAAGCCAAAAACCTAATCTGTATTCTGATGCTTATAACTGAGATTGGGGTAAAAAGGTGTGTTTTTCCATGAATAATCCTCAGGTTCAGGGTTTAACTTCTCCTCCAGCTCTGATCCGTATGCATCGATAAAACCATGAAAGGTCAGGTTGGAGAGCAAGGACCCCAGGCCCATCTGATGTGATGTCCTTGTGCCACAGAGGTACAAATCAGGGCTCAGAGATGGGAAGGGACTTCTTGCAGCTCGAGACTATGTGACCTTGTGACAGGGTAGTTGAAGGAAGATATCGTATATTCTTTAAAGGACCTCGGAACTGGGACAGAACCTGGGAGAGATCTACTGTGGTCCAGGGAGCACAGGAAATGGGGGAACCAGGTACAACTTCCTAACCCTGACTAAACAGGACCTGAAGGCACACTTCTAGCCTATCTGATCTTGTCAGAGGGCCTGGAAAAAGCTTTATAGTGGGTCTTGAAAACATTCCTGGTGGTCTTGGCCCTATCCTTACCCCCATTCTAGAATCTGCTTTAAAATGTGGAACCCAAGGAGTTATCTAGTCTCTGTTGAAAGGTCCTTCATGATGAGATGTTTACATATATATATATATATATATATATATATATATATATATATATATTTAGTGAGGCCATAGGAATACATTTTGTTTTAAACACAGTGAGAAATTTTAGGCATTTTCTGTTTGTTTTGCTATCAATTCCTAACCACTCCCCACTCCATCATCCTATCCTTGGGTGACTGGTATCTGGGCTCTGAGAGCAGGGGTTTCATTTTTGGCAGGCCTAACCACGTGTCTTATGTGGTGACTAGATGATTGTATAATAACATTACTATATGTAGATGTTGTAATGATGAGTGAGGAGTAAGATTTTGTCAATGGCATCACATACTCAATCTATGAAGTAAACAAGCTTAATGGAAGAGATATTTTACCTGAACAGAGTTCTCTTGAACACACTGAAGTTATTGGAATAAAGAATTCTGCACAGGCAGGTGAGGGGTAGAGTGGATGGGAACCAGTATCTCTAACTGTCTTGAGGGAAGTCAGGGGAACCTTGTGCTTGGCCAAAAGGCCTCAATGGAGGGCTTCATATTAGAGGAGTGACCATAGAGGAGGGGTCCAAAAAATATTACTGGGGGAATTCTAGACTCAGAGATCTTCCATGGAGAGAGGGTTTAGATATGGAACCTGAAATCTGGCATATTAACTTCCCCTCTTGGAGGTTATAAGCATATTCAAGGGGTGGAGAAATTTTGCAATGAAGAAACACAAATAAATTTGTTTAATTATGGTTTTCTAAGCCTTATTTCAACACCCAAACCTTTTCTTTTACAAATAATTCCAACAACATGTGGTAAAGACTGCTTTATATAGACCACTTTTCTCTCTGCCTCAGTTTGCCCATCTGAAGCTTACCGGCATCTGAGTTTGCTCTTTACAAGGTGCTCTCCTTGGAGGTCATATTTGAACTCACATCTATTTATTCACCTGGCCCATTTCAAGTCATAGGTTGTGAGAACTGACACCAAACAGAGGATATCCTTTCTTGAAATTCCAGCACCTGATTAAGATTCCAATGTAGAAACAAAGCATTTGCTCAAGGATTTCATTATTGGGTTAAGAACAAAAGGAAAGTGGATATTGTTTTCCTTCTTCCAAGTGGGGATTTTTCTGTTGTCATTGACTGTTATAACCTACAAGTTATAACTTACATTTATAACCTGCAAGTATTTACTGAGCCCAGTCTAGGAGCTCAGGATTGTGCTAGGACTTGTAGCAGATGTAGAAGGAAAATGATGAGCTTTCATTATTCCCAAGGCACTTACAGGCTAACAAAACAGTACCAACGAGAGAAAGGGAAAATGTCCCAAACAGTGTTGCCCAGAATATGAACCTTGTGGGAATTAATCAAAAGAAGAAATCAGGAGTGCCTGGTCAGTTAAACATCTGACTCTTTGGTTTCAGCTCAGGTCATGATCTCATGGTTTGTGAGTTTGAACCCCACGTTGGGCTCTGCGCTGACAGTGTGGAGCCTGCTTGGGATTCTCTCTCTCTCTCTCTCTCTCTCTGTCTCTCTCTCTGTCTCTCTGTCTCTCTCTCTCTCTCCCCTTCTGTCTCTGTCCCTCCCCTACTTGCATGCAAGTTTGGTTTCTCTCTCTCTCTCTCTCTCTCTCTCTCTCTCTCTCAGTAAATAAAAAAAAAAAGAAAGAAAGAAATCAGCGGGTTGGAGTAGATAAGGAAGATTTCATAGAATTAGTGGGACTTAGATATGGCAGGGAAGACTGGGAAGAATTTTTTAAAGAAAAGAGGACAAATGGAAATCCAGGCAATAAAAAAGTCAACTCTTGACAAGAGGCTTCTGGGAAAATTCCTTTTCCTGAGGCCTGGGCTACTCCAGGAAGAGGTCACTGTGTAATGAGAGTGTTTTTGTTCATCAGACTTTCCTTGGAAATAGTTGAAGCTTATAAGCTTTAAATAAAAGCTGGCCAATGTGACTGGATTATGTGTCTTAGGTTTGAATTTAGATGCCGATATATAAATTCAGCATCTACTAATTGAAGAGTAAGAGGGTAATTGGCTTTTATTTCTCTATGTTTTTATAAAGACTGGTGAGTTACTTGAGTAGCAGCAGCCTGGTCCTGGAATGAATATTTTTAGCAATAGTCAGAACAACACCCAGCTTACTTAATAGGCTGATAGCCTACTCTTTCGGCAGTAGGTCAACAGGGTAGCAACTCATTCCTAATTGCCAACATTTAATGGTAGATGTGCTTTTTTCTCCTCCTGACTAGACATGGAGGAAGGTTCGAGTCTCCTTGGGACCCTACAGGCTATTTGACTGTCCCTGCTCCAATTTGTTTATAGTCAACCTGAGCAGCTTCTCGCTTGACTGTTGGAAGACCGTAACTTGAATTTTCCTCTAAACAGGGACCCTCCCCTTCTTCCATACTAGGGGTTGGGAAGATAGCAGATGGTTCTGAAGCTTCCTTGCCTTTCCTCCATACTTCGTATCCACATGAAATCCCACTCATTTAAAAAGACTTTACTTCTCAGCTTCACCCCTGAAACTAGAAGGTTAAGGTTAGTGTTAGCTAGAGAAAGAAATGGATTATCTCTAAGTCCCCATTCACTAGCTATCTTTCCTCCATCCTCTCTTTTCCACTCCTTGGACAAAAATTTGACAAGAGAAAAGAGCAAGCCAAGAGTGGTGGATTTCATCAGGGACTGGTCCGCGGCCCAGTGAATTGCTGTTGGATGGGGGAGCTCTTCCGAATGCCAGAAACCATCTGCTAGCTTGTAGGCACCATCCACCGAAACAGAACCATCCACCCTTGAGAGGATTTCCCCCAGAGACAGAACAAGTGTAACGAGGACCAAAGATAAGATATGTAAAACCATTGACACACTGCCTAGAATGTAGCTGGAATTCACTAAAATAATTCATTTTCTTCTAGTTATCATTATTATTAGAATCCTTGGACTGTGTTGGCCCACCTGGGAACAGTGCTGGATCCAGAATGTCAAGCCCCATGAATTGTATAAGATCAAATAAAAATATCAGAAGGACACGATTTGAGAATGAACTATAGCCCTTTAATATGATGCAGTAGTTAAGAAAGGGTGAGGTAAGTGTGTGTGCACTAATGAGGAATGAGTTTTAAGAAACAAGTTGTAAAACAACATGAATGGTGTGATCCTGTTTTTGCTTTTAAAAACCAAAGCCCCATCTAATGTATAGCTACCATTTGATGAGTTATTACTATTTAGCTAGCATTGTGCTAAGTGCTTTTAAAGCACTTACCTCCTTTTTTTTTAAGTTTATTTATTTATTTTGAGAGAGAGAGAGAGCATACAAGTAGAGAACGGAGAGAGAGAGAGAGAGAGAGAGAAATCCCAAGCAGCCTCCGCACTTTCAGCATGCAGAGCTCTTGAACTCACGAACCTCGAGATCATGACCTGATCAAGAGTTGGACAGTTTACTGACCGAGCCACCCAAGCGGCCCACCCTTACCTCCTTTCATTGTTACCAATGCCATTTTACAAATGCAGAAATTGAGGCTTGGGGAGGCGAAATAACTTTCCCAGTGGCATACATGCAAGTGGTCTGATGCCAGAATCTGTTCCAGAAGTCATGAAATAGAAGTCTTTATGCCTAGAAAAGCACAGGATGGATAGACACTAGATTGTTGTCGGTGGTTACATCTGAAGAGTATGATGTGGAGGAGGGAGGAGGGGCAAGGCAAGTTTGGGACATTTACTTTTTATTATAAGTTCTTGTATTACTTTATATATTCACAACAAGTGTACATCACTTTTACAGTTACAAAGAAAGCCTTTTGCACAAAGGGACAAATATTGTATGATTCTGCTTATATGAAATCTCTAGAATAGGTAAATTTCTAGAGCCAGGAAGTAAAGATTAGCGATTACCTGGGGCTGGAGGGAAGAGGACGTGGGAATTACGGCTTAAGGGGTACAGAGTTTCTTTTTGGGGTGATGAAAAATGCTGTAAATCCATAGTGGTGTTGGCTGTGCAGCATTGCAAATATAATTAATGTCCCTGAATCGTACACTTGAAAGTGGTGAAAGTGGTAAATTTCATGTTTTGTGTGTTTTACCACAATTATAAAAAAAAGAAGAAACAACCCTTTGAGTGGAAGTCCCTTGGTTTTTGGAAAACGTACTCTATAACCCTTTCTTTTTCTCCTTTTGCCAATACTACATTAAGTCTTACCGAGACATGACATCCCCCATAGTTCAAAGAGCCAACGAGACGGAGCTGCAGCCTTACCTATTTGGACAGGTTTTTTCATCATTGTCTGTGAGTGGTGGGAAGTGCCTCCAGGCACCAGGTTTTTGCTTCCCTGTGGTGCCTGAAGACGTATAACTGTGATCAGCTCAGAGGTCCCCTTGCCTTGTTAGGGTACCTGGGAGTGCTCTGTAAGATCTGAGAGATAGCCAGCACAATAATGGGAAGCATCTTGTATTCTGCATTTGCAAAAGATGGAATTGGGTCCGCCTCCAGAGGTTTTATTTAAATGAACCAGGCTCCCAAGTGGAGGCTCAGAGAACTAGACAATTACTCATCTGTCTGTCCATCCGTCTGTCCATCTGTCCACCCATCCATCTGTGTGCCCATTGTACATACATCCATTCTATTAACAGAACTTTAAGGAGCACCGACTATAAGGTGGACCCTTGGCCAAATGCTTAATATTAAGAGTCACATTTCTCACGAGACACTGTCAATCAGCATAATGTATCAAAGACATTAGAATAGGCATTGAGGATCATGGCTTCTTCTGGCATCATTTTTACTCACTTGCTGTGAGTCTTCGGGCAAGTTCCTTCTGTGAGCCTCTAAAATGATTTAGGACTTGCCCTTAAGCTCTCAGATTTGCAGATTCTGTTCCTATAGTTAGTATCAAGCTGTCCACAAACATTTTCTGATAAGTTTGCAAGTCTGTGATCGTGAGCAAGACACACATAAATTGAAATTTTGCTCGCATTGGTAGAAACTGATAAGAGTTGTTGTTGCTGTCCCAGGCAACATTTGAGTGCTTAATATTGGTAACAATGATAATAACCGGGGAAGCATAAGCACTTGCACATATAGAAGGAATATGTGAGGGTGATTTATAGAATCGCGCTAAAGAATAGTTGTTCATCCGTGAAAAGATTTTATAAACACCCAATGGAAAAGCATGTTCAACTTCCCTATAGATGGCATGAAAAAGCACTCAATAATGAGTAAATATGCTTTCTCGTGGCATGTGCGTGTCTTTAACAAATATTGACCTGTCCTTTACTGTTATATTTCAAAACGGGAGTAAATCAAAATAAGGTGTGTTTTATGGGACTCTCTTGTTTTATTATCTGTCATTTAATTTTTAATACCTAAGTGACACCTGATATATTACCTAATCAAAAGAAGAGAATTATACATTGCACATAATCAGTTATTTTTGCCATATCACTGAAATTAGACTAACAGATGAGGAAAATAAATAAGATGAACTTTAAAAATGAAAATGCTTAGCCTTTGGAATTTTAGTTGACAGCTTTTGAAAATTAAATTATAAGTCAAGTCCTGATAGGTTTGATATCTTCTTTGCAGCTTTGCCGATGATGTATTGCAGCTTTAATGGAATATCATTTATCATCTGATAATAACAAATGTAGTATTTCTGAGCTTGTCATCTCTTCTGTGATGACAAATAGTCCAACTTGTAGCGGTGATAATGGAATTTTATAATGATCTGTCCCAAACTGACTCAGCTGCTGCCTGAGCTATTTTTCTTAAACCTCATAATGCCTATTACATGTAGATTACAGCAGTCAGTGCCTCCCATCCAAGCACGGGAGCTGATCAGTGAATCCAGAGTTTAGGCAAACAACCCACAAGTATCGATTGCTATTTACTTGTTTATCAAAATTATCCCTCCTCGGCTAATAAGAGCGTTCGTTGGAGGCTGTCTGAGATGGCAAACTATAAAACGTGGCAGATAAAAAAAGGTGACGAAGACTCTGTTTATCTCTTAAACAGTAGGCAGCGCATTCAGTTTGCCGTTCTACTCGTCTAATCCATCATTTCACTGAGATTTATTTAATGGAAGCCCAGTGCTGGGAACGCGGGTTAGAGAGCCCAGTCACCCCTCCACTTTATCTTGAAGTAGGATTTATTTTATGTCTTAACTCTTGGCTCGTCTGATATCATCACCTTGTCGCACGTGTGCATTCTATAGCCCAAATCACTTGCCCTCTTGACTTTGCTGAAACTTCAGTTGGCCCGAGGCATCACGGAAAGCCTGGGTTTGGAGGATACGGGCTTCTCGAAAGAAGCACTCTGTCTATATGTGGATGTGACTATAGCAGCCATGATGCTCTGTAGGCTGCCTCACAAAAAGGAACGTTATCAATAAAATCGGGGGGAGGGGATCTAAGTGGATACTGGAGGGTGAAATAGTCCATGTTGCAGATCTGGTTTTTACCCTCACCTGCCTGTGGTCCCAGCATATGTCAAAGGGGTCAAAGGGACAGGCCCTGTGTGAAGGTCTGTTTTGACACCCAGGGAGCTGAATGAAATAAAGGACAGGGTGTACTGTTAATGTCATGGACTGATATGCAAATCGATGCCTGGCAGGTGTGACACGTTTACCTGGTGGGGACAGACACAGGGGATGGGAGAGAGGTACGCATTTCAGATGGGCTCTGATGACAAGGTCAGCGGGGGACATTTCAGAGCTGCTCAGTCTTTGCTGTTTCAATGTCATGGAGGATGTCTTTTTCGGTGGAGTTTCACTCCAGTCCGTACCAAAACGCCTCGCTCCTTCCTTCCTTCATGTTCTGGCCTTTCTGCGGGATTTCTTTGTGAGAGAGATTATGCTAGGGATTGACATCTATGCAGCTGCAGGAGAACAGGCCTTGTGTTGTGGTGAGGTCTGGGTCCCCCCCCCCGCCCCCCTCCACCAGCTTTCTTAGGTCTTCCCTTCACTTCCTTGTGCTTCTCTCCTTTCCTCTCTCTAAGCTTCCTTTTTTGTTTCTTTTCTTTCCCCGCCCTTATTCTCCCTTCCATTTTCTTTACCCAAGGGGTCACAAATTAAGCTGTAGTACCAAGTAAATAAGATAACAGGGTAATGGGAGGATTAGTGAGTACTTGCCTCATCTAAAGAACACCCCAAGTCCATCTAATTGTTGCCAGGTGGGAAGACCAGCCACAGGTGGCCAGATCGGAGTGCTTTCCAGGAGAGGCTGGAAATTTTTAGATTAAAACCATACTTTGAATATTGAAAACACTTTGACTTAAAAAAGATTATTGTGGAACCCGAAAAAAAATGAATTCCAAAACGCTGAATTTGTGAGCTGTGGTTTAGACATTCTGCTTGGGTGACCTTTTTTTTTTTTTTTTAATGTATATTTATTTTTGAGAGACAGAGTGCCAGCAGGGGAGGGGCAAAGAGAGAGGGAGACAGAGGATACAAAGCAGGCTCTGCACTGACAGCAGTGAGCCTCATGTGGGGCTCGAATTCACGAACCGTGAGATCATGACCTAAGCCGAAGTCAGATGCTCATCCAACTAATGTGCAACTAACTGAGCCACCCAGGCACCCTTTGGGTGGCCTTTTCTACTCTGATGGCATCCGAGTACCCACCACTAAAAAACCAGTGTCCCCAAGTATATACGATAAGCTTCCTAGTCTCTCTTGTCTTCTGTCTGTATTTCCAAATGTCTGCCAGATGTTCCACAGACATTTCAAGGTTAAAGACAGTATAGGAATATTGAGAGAGAGTCTTGGTTTAAACGGAGGGCTTCCATCAGGAAGAGTGAGGAGTGAGATCAAATAGTTTGGGGGTCAGAGGAGAGAATTTTAGGGGACTCGGGTGAGAACGAGGGAATGTCAACTCATTAAGCAATTGGGAGCCATTGTAAGTTCCTGAGTAGGAGAGTGGCATCCAGAGAGGGGATACTCTAGGAAGATGAGTCTAGGATTGTGTATGGGATAGAGAGGAAATGGAAGCAGGGAGAAATGAAAGGGAGCCAGTGAGGGTTGGGCAGAACTTCAGCAGTAGGGATGGAGATGTGGGTGTGAAATGAGAGAAATCCCGAAGACACAGAGGATGGGATTTGACATATTTAACAGGGAAAATTAAACATCTGGAAAAGACTGTTGATAAATCTGGTGGAAACGCAGCAGCTGGGCAATGGAGCCCCCTCCCGCCACCCCGCTAGGGAAAATGGAATGATGTCCTCACTGGATTGGCACTCCCTTCATCTGGGTTTTTCCTGGAGTGTTCAGTGTTGATCTGAGTCGACTATACTTTAGGCCTTAGCTAGGAAAAGCCAATGTTTTGAATGTGGGGTGCCTCCTCAGAGCCAGGAGCTTTTGGAGGGGCAGGGTCACAAAGATGAATAAGATAAAAATCTCTGCCCGTGAGAAGCTCCAAGCGCATAAGGAAGATGAATGGTGTAGATCTCAGCGGAGAGAACTAGATTGATCTTGGAGAAAATTGTACAACCTTATTTTACCCTATTCTTTTCATCTGTAAAATGGGCATAAGCCCTTCCGTCCCTAACTCATTGGGTTGCTACAGTGAACAGCCATCCCAGCCTGCACAGGACCAAAGTGTTCCCTGGATGCAAGACTTTGAGGGTTAAAACCAAGAGAGTTCTGGGCAGACTGCGACCTTGGTAACCCTATGTGAGGCAAAACAGAACACCACATGTGGAAATCCTTTAGAAAATACAAATACCCACCAAAATGTGAGACAGTGCATCTTGTTAGGAATGCCTTCTAGGTGTGCTGCAGTAAGATGGGAAAATTCATATCTGAAAACAGGTGAACAGCTGATTGAAATCCAGTCACAGAGGGTGGCTGGCTTGTCCAATATCTCTCGTGGATTTATATAATTTTACCTTTCTCTCCAAAGGTCAGATAGTAGGGTATTTGGAATTTGATTAGTACTTCCGCATTTTGACTGAAAGATATTGATGAAGATTTAGATCAATTATGAAGCCTGGAAACTTCTCCCCAAAGAAGACAAAGACCTAAATCAAAGATGAAGAAGATTTTTCCTGTTGTCTGGAAGACTACCAGTTTTCCGGATAAATCGGGGTAATATAAAAACTTTCAGTCTGTGTGGGTTTAAAATTTTATTTTTCTAGTGACTCTGAAGCCCTATTCCTATGGCCTTTGTGTGTAAAACATGACGATCCTGTCAGCAAGATGTCCAGAAGCAGTGAAAAAAAGAAAAGAGGAAACTTAGAGACCTTGGGTCTGTGACATCATCGTTGTATTTTAAAAAGACAGCTGTGGTCTTAAGAATAAATAAATGAACAATCTCTTTGTTTTCTTCTTTCTTTTAACTGAAGTCTAGCTGACACACCATGTCACATCAGTTTCAGGTGTACAACGTAGTGATTGGGGAAGTCTGTGTGTTATGCTGTGCTCGCCACAAGTGTGGCCATCATCTGTCCCCATACAACACTGTTACCCTACCATTGACTCTACGCCCTCTGCTAGAACCTTTTTCCATGACTCACTCATCTCATAATTAAAAGCCTGTACCTCCCACTCTCCTTCACTCATTTTGCCCATCGTCCGCCCCCCCCCCCCCGGCAACCGTCAATTTCTTCTCTGTATTTATGGGTCTGTTTCTGCTTTTGGTTTGTCTATACAATTTTGATGATGAAACCGTCAAGAGGGAGGTGGGAGCGAACAGCACAGCCTGTTATACCCAAGAACAATGATTCTTTCTGGAAGGGTAACATGGCATTCCTGGATAACGTGAAATGTTTGGGGAGCTTCTCAATTAAGTCCACAGCTGAGAACACGCTCAGTGGTTTATCAGAGAGGAGATAGGACTTCAGTAACTAGCTGGGGAAAAAAAGGAGGATGTTTTAAGGTCTGTTGCCATTGAGATCTCTCCAGAGAGTCTCGTGGCCAATCCTGGCTTTTCCACAACTTTATAATTACCCCATTGTGGTTTGCTGTGGCAGATTCTACCTGTTTAATGGCTTTCCTGCTGGAATATGAATCAGAATCCAGCCCGACCTCTGTCTGACAGGCCTTCCAAACATATTCTGTCAATAAGTGTATGCAGAGAACGTGTATTAGATTAGGTGCAGTGAGAGATGCCACCGAGAATATAGCCTGGATCTTCTCCCAGGGGCTTTTCATCTAAGTGGGAAATTAAATAATCGAAGGCTAAGCGCCAGATAACTTGTACAAACAAAAAAACTTCTGTAGTAGTTCAGAGGAGGGGAAACAGTAGGCTTACAAGGTAGGTAGAATCTGAACAGGGGAGTTCTAGGTACCCTCCTGTCTAGAGAGAAGCCATGTGCCTGTCTTTTCCCTCCTAGAGCAAGCGAGGGACGGCTCAGCGATCACTCTCTGTCTCAGGTGCAGCCCTAGCCATGAGTCAAGACTCCTTCAGATTGTCCTGTCAGTGTGGTTTTTCATCATGGCCTGGGGATGACGTGGTACCTTATGAACCGACATCACGATGTTGGCATCCCTATAATCCTATTCCATACTTGAACATTTCCTTTGAAATGGATAAGTTAAGACATCTTTTTTTCTTAACTTTATTTCTTGATGTAGTCGAGGGAACCCACTTGGAATCACAGAGTTAATATGAAGGCTATTTTAAACTGAAGACATTTGAGATTCAACAGATGCAGGAAAAAGTGTTATTGGAGCTTCCCTTATCTGACTGAAAGCAGCAACTTCTGAGAACTAAAACTGGATAAATTCAGGGTGGATCTACTCCCAGAAAGGATAAAACAAATAAAATCTACCCCAAATTCCTTCTTTAGGGGAAGTTTATGTCCCTGAAGGAAACAGATCACTCATACTTTTGTAGACAAACATTATCAGAAACCTTTTTTTCTAGTAAGGTAGAATTGATATATGACATTATATTAGTTTCAAGTCTATGACATGATGATTCAATATTTATATATATGTATATTGTAAAATGGTCACCACAATGAATCTGATTAACATCTGCCACTGTAAGTTAACATTCTTTTCCTGCGATGAAACTTTTGTTTAAGTTTATTTATTTATTTTGAGAGACACAAAGGTAGCGCAAGTGGGGTAGGGGCAAAGAGAGAGGAGAGAGAGAGAATCCCAAGAGGCTCCACGCTGTCAGCACACAGCCTGACGCAGGGCTCGAGTCCATGAACCATGAGATCATGACCTGAGCTGAAATCAAAAGTCGGACGTTTAACCAACTGAGCCACCCGGGTGCCCCGAAAACTTTTAAGATTTGCTCTCTTAGCAACTTACAAATACATACTACAGTGTGTTAACTATAGCTACTATACTGTGCATCACCTCCCACGACTTGTTGATTTTATAGCTGGAAGTTGGAACACACGCAACAGGGGGCTTGAACTCACGACCCCGAGATCAAGAGTCACGTGATCCACCCACTGAGACAGCCAGGCATCCCGGAAGTTTGGACTTTTTAACCCTCTTTACCCACTTCTCCCACCCACCGTGCCCATTGCCCACTCTTGCCTCTGACAACCACCAATCTGTTCTCTGTATGCCTGAGCTTGGGTTTTTTTGTTTACTTCTTTGTTTTATCTTTTGTTTTTTGATTTCCCTAAAAAAAGACATTATATGGTATCTGTCTTTCTCTGACTTATTTCGCTTAGCATAATACCCTCAAGTCCTATCCATGTTGTTGCATATGGCAAGATTTCTTTCCTTTTTATGGCTGATTTATATCACATATATGTATACATATATATCACATCATACACACGCACACACACATATATATGTATGTATCACGTTTTCTTTATTTATTCATCTGTCAGTGGACATTTAGGTTGCTTCTATATGTTGGCTACTATAAAAAATACTGCAGTAGACTTGGGGATGCATATATCTTTTCGAGTTAGTGTTTTTGTTTTCTTTAGCTAAATACCCAGAAATGGAATTTCTGGGTCATATGGTAGTTCTATTTTTAAGCCTGCAGAAACTTTCTTATCTCTTGCTTGTTCTCCTAAAAACCCTTTTTCTCTTTTGTCTAGGGAAACCTGTTTGTTCCTCCCATAAGAATCTTTTCTTGCCCCTCCCTTTTCCCAACTAAGTTAGGTATATGAGTCACAAATTTTAACCACCTCTGATTTACTCAGCACTGAGCATGTTTGTGTGGATGCACGGTGCACATGTGAATTAACTTTTTTCTCCTGTTAACCTGTCTTTTATCAGGTTAATTCACAGGCCCCCAGAAACTGAACCAAAGAGGGAAAGTTGTTTTCCCCCCCTGAGATTGTAGTTATAGGGTTTTTTTTTTCAAATGCAAATTGAGTATGTAACAATTAAAGTAAAGCACAGGATATTTTGGCAGTGTGCTGGGAAATCATGATGGGGGGGGGTGATGAATAATAAATACCCCCTCCAGGTGTGGGGTATTTGGTGGTTAGTATAATCTCATTGACCTTCACAGCAGCCTAGTGCAATATCTGTATGATGGGGATAAAAAGTAGTGATATGTACAGGGCGGCTGGGGGCTCAGTCAGCTAAGTATCTGACTTTGGCTCAGGTCATGATCTCAAGGTTCCTGAGTTCGAGCCCCGCGTAGGGCTCTGTGCTGACACCTCGGAGCCTGGACCCTGCTTCAGATTCTGTGTCTCCCTCTCTCTCTGCCCCTTCCCCGCTCACGCTATCTTTCTCTCTCTCTCTCTCTCTCTCTCTCTCTCTCAAAAACAAACATTAAAAAAAAAGTAGTGCTATGTATGTGCTCACTGCCTCTGAGAAGATGCCTCTAACAACTTGTCACATCTCTTGTGATGTTTGTGTTTGTAGGTGAGGCAGAGGACTGGGCAGTAAGCTAGTCTGGGTTGTCTCACTAGAGAGGTGCATGGGGGTGGGGGAAGAGAAGTGGGGGTGGGGCAAGGGAGGAGGGAGGAGAGGAAAGGAGGGAATTGAGAGAGAGTTGAGTTTTGAGAGAGCTGGGATTTGGGAGGGGAAAATGAGGTTGAGGACAGCTGCTGTCTTGTGAGAGATAGTATGACAGGGATCGGGAGAGAAGTTTCTGAGTTTTGTAAATGTCTGGATGGAGGTCTCTGGCATCTTCTCATGAGACTTAAGTAAAGCATTGAGCTGCCTTTCCGTACGTTCAGGCTGTGAGACTGACCCTTTTTAAAAAAGTGATGCTGTGCTCAGACTGACCACGAGGCAACTTTGTGCGGGTCACGCAAATATTTACTCTCCTCGTTTCAAACATGACAGAGAAGTGACTTCCTGAGGTAGGAGAGCTGGTCTTTGAATCCACTTCTGCGTGTCTGCCCAATGCTTCTTTGCATTTCTCTGCTATCTATGCTTCAGAGCCTCTAATAATCTAAATTGATGAAGCAAGGCAAAGTCTCTTTTTTCCTACGGAAACTTCCCATTAAAAAAAAAAATCTTATTTTTGTTCATGTGAATATTCCCAAATATTCTCCCTGCAAACTCTCAACCTTCTGTCACTACTCAGCTTTCCCAGTCTTCTCTCTCTTTCCTTTTCTTTTCTTCCCACCGTATATACACATTCTCTACTAACACTGTATTCCAAATATATGTTTCTGGTGGATTAGGAGATCTAAAGGAAACAGCAGAACAGAGGGAAAAAAAAAACAGAGAAGCCCTGGAAAAACAAACAGAAATAAACAATAGAAAGCAGACAAAGCTGGAATATTATTCAGCCATAAAAAAGGAAGTCTTGCCATTTGCAACAACATGGTGGAACGTTCTGAGGGCATTATGCTAACTGAAATAAGTCAGATAGAGAAAAGACACATACCGTATAATCTCTCTTACATGTGGAATCTTAAAAAAAAAAACAAAAACCCAAACCTCTCTCTCTCTCTCTTTCTCTCTCTCTCTCTCTCTCTCACACACACACACACATACATGCAAACTGAGTTCATGGATATAGAGAATAGATAGTTGCCTAAGGCAGAAGGTGGAAGGTAGGCAAATGGGTGAAGGAGGTCAAAAAGTACAAATTTCTGGTTATGAAATGAATGTGTTATGGGGATGTAATGAACAGCATGGTGACAAGAGTTAAAAATACTGTATTTCTTTTCTTTTCTTTTTCTTTTTTTTTAAGCAGTCTCCATGTCCAGTGCAGAGTCCAACACAGATCTGGATCTCAGGGTCATGAGCTCATGACCCTGAGATCCTGACCTGAGCAGAAATCAAGAGGCAGATGCTTAACTGACTGAGCCACCCAGGCGCCCCTGTATAGCGACGGATGTTAACTAGACTTATCGTGGTGATCATTTTGCAATACATACAAATATAGAATCATCACTTTGTACGCCTGGAACTCATATAATGTTGTGTCAATTATACCTCAATTTAAAAAGAAAGGAGGGGCACCTGTGTGGTTCAGTTGGTTAAGTGTCCGGCTCTTGATTTAGGCTCAGGTCAGGATCTCACGGTTCTGGGTTCGAGCCCCACTGCTATTAGGAGTCTCTCCACGCCCCCCCCCTCCCCCCCCCCCCCCGCCCACTCGGTCTGCCTCTCCCCTGCTTGTGCACATGCTGTCTCTCACTCTCAAAATAAATAAATAAACTTTAAGAAATGAAAAAAAAAAAGTAAATAGAAAGGGAAACAGGCAGAGCTGTGTTCTCGCCCTGACTGCGTTGTTCATTAATCGTGTGACTTCGGGAAATTACTTGACATCTCTCAGCTCCGTGTCCGCAGCTGCTTAAAGGGGCGGGGCTAATGACAGCACGTCTAGCAGCGGGGAAGTCACGCAAGGGGCTCAGCACAGTGGCTGTCGTAGTAAGTGCTCAGTAAATACTGGCACATAAGCACAGGCATCTGTCTTCCTTCCCCTCCCTCAGGCCCCTACTGTTCTATTACTATTGTTGTTGCTGTTGTTAACTTTGTGCCGCCCTCCCCTCCCACCACTCCTGTGTGACTCAGGGTTCCCAAAGGATGAAAAGGCTGCTCCTTCTCCATCAGCCTGGTAACTTAAAGGGCGGGCGGCTGGAGGATGGAGTCTGTTCCGTGCCTCCTCTGGCCTCTGAGCACAGCGGGACTCCTGTCAGCCTGCCTTTGTAGACAGTCATCGGTCACCTGCGCTGGCTAGGAGCCAGTGTCTCCGTTAGCCCTGCCACGTGCCATCGTATTCCTGTGATTTAACCTCTGTCAGCAGACATGCCTGGCTCCTGGCAGACTCCTGTGCATCACTGCCCGGAAGCCTGCCTTGCCCCTGACCTCAACAGGCAGCCAGAGCAAGGCCCGCTGCGCCCTTTGGGCCTCTGAATACCTGTTTTGCTCTCAGCTGAGAATAGGTGTTTGGAGTAGAGGGGCTCCCCTCCACCCAGGCGTGCAGTGAACTTCTTTCCCCTGGATGCCAGCGCCTGCCCTAGGATGCCCGGGGAGGCTCAGTGGCAGGCCTCCCGCTGCCCTTACCTATTCCTACCATCACAGATATAAGTCCTTAGAGATGGGCAAGCAGGGCCCTGCCCTGGCCTTGGCTTCGGGGACCTCCTGCTTTGGGACACCATGTTGGAAGTTTTCGAAGCACCCCGCCCGTGCTTGTGATCGGTCTGGTAGGGTGCCCATATCAGGTTGGGATTCTCATGGGCACAGTCTGGGTTCTACCCCTGTTCTACCCCATGGAGTGCCTATATAGAAGGGCAATCCATGACCTTCTACTTGCAGAGCTCTATCAATTGATGGTCTTACTTTTAGGAAGGCAGCCTGGAGATTGATTGCTCCTGCTTCTGGCACAGTATTTGTTTTTACAGGATTACATGAGATCCTGGAGCCAGAATGGTGCTGACATCCTGATTTTGAATGACTCTCACATGGGGGCAAAGGAAAACGTAGCTCTGGGCTACCAAAAATCCACAGCAGACCCATGATCTTAGCCACACATGTAAGCCATGCGTACATTCTCTGTGTCCATGTTTCCACTGCAGTGCTCCCTCAGGGCCATAGCCTCCGACCCCGACATGATGTTAGTCACCCTGTCCCCTCCATAAGCTTCCCACCAAGAGTCAAGAGTGGCCACACTTAGGTCCTCTGAGGACTACCTAGAACATTGCTCAGCATTGCCATTGGGTCCTTCCATGCCCTTTCTTGCCTGCAACGGATGTGGCAAAGTTATGCCCTCCAAGGTCATTCTTAAGCCACACCAGACAAGACCTGGAACATGGCTTATGCTAAAGGGACCTCTCATTCTTCTTGCTCTGGCCATAGACCCCTCGCCTACCCTCCCTCTGGTGGTGATGTAGGGGCAGACATTATTAAAAGCAAACATATTCTGGGGCCCCTGAGTGTCTCTGTCAGTTAAACGTCCGACTTCAGCTCAGGTCACGGTCTTGTGGTTCGTGGGTTCGAGCCTCACATCAGGCTCTCTGCTGTCAGCACAGACCCCACTTCGGATCCTCTGTCCTCCTGTCTCTGCCCCCCCCCAAAATAAATAAACATTAAAAAAATAAATACATAAAAACGATCATATTCTATGGGCATCGAGTAATGTATAGAATTATTAAATCATTATATTGTACACCTTGGACATTAATATAACCCTGCATGTTAATTATACTTGAATAATAAAAAAGCAACCACATTCTAGAAATGAAGCAATTGCAATCTTTAGAGCTCAAGAGAAGACCTAGGTGGAAGATGCATTGTTCTGCTTTTTACCCAAAACATTTGGGTCAACAAATTTAAGGTGATCAGGGCACTCACTATTCTTTATCCCTTGGGTAAGACTTACATTTGTAGTCATCATTAGCAAAGGTCAGTAATGACCTTGGAGACAGTCATTGTAGGCCATTGTGGGAGAGGGTCCGTGGCTGATGCAGCTTCATGAACGTGTTGTAACCAACATTAAACAGAAGGTGTTAGGGGACAGCAGTTGGTGAAGATCTATATTGTTTCCATACAGACAGGTCGCAAGGAGTCGTGGTGCTGTGAAGAACGACAGTCTTGTCATCTTTTTCTTGTAGCAGAGATTTAAAATTCACCGGGAATGGTGCGTTTGGCAATAGACAATACAGAGAGTTGGTTCCCGGATCTGGAGAGGAAAAGTTAGTGTCTGTAGGAAGGATCTTCACGTGCATCGATTTGCTAATAAACAAATATGTAAATATCTCTCTTCCGCCCATTGGTCTGCATCATCATAAATAAACCACAACACCTCACATGGGCCCATGAATTTTGTAATGTATTAGAAAGAATCAAGTAGATGGTATAGGAAAGGACACTGCAAAAAATATTTGTCCAGAGCTGAACACACCATAGAATGGCCCTGCCTTGGAGTAAATGAGGGCAACTTAGATGAACTGCCTGGAAAAAAACTGAGGCTCCTAACCTCATTAAACCCTCCTACCAGCTCTTCATGGTGTTAACACTACCTCCATACACACACGCGCACACACACACACACACACGCAGTATGTAAGTCTCCCTCCTCTGTACATACTCTGTAATGTGTGAGCAATGCTTGCTTGCTCCTTGAAGGAAGGGGTAATTTCCCATTGTATACCCAGCCTAAAAGCACGAAGAGGGCATACAATAAAAATGTGTTAAATAAATGAATAAATGTTGAATGCTTGCGAGTGCTTCCTTTCTTGACTAATTAGTTAGTTAGTTTCCTAATTAAACTCTGTTGACAGTCCTGTGATATTGTTCCCATGTAACTTCAAATCATTCATTACTGCTGCGAGAACAAAAGTTCTCCTTCTTTTCTTGGTCTTAAGGTCTCTACAAAGAAAACCGTTGAATTCTAAAGCTGCCTCTCTATCGGGTACCACCCACCTGATCAAAATGTAATACCCAGATGTTTTATTGTTTGGCCTTATGTTGACTTTCCTGACAGAGAGGGGATTTAGGTATGCGTGGCAGGTCTGCTGGACCCTCAGGACCTTTTCCCACTTCTAAATGATGTTGGGAATTTCCACTGTTAGTGCTTCATTTCATTGACTTGACGTAAGCAGTCCCATGGCCCTCCAATATGAATGCAGTTTCTCAGGGATAGTGAATACATTGAGCCAGAGCACTTTGAACACTTTGGTTTGAATTTCTTAAGAGTAAGCTATGTCAAAGGGAACGTGTGAGAGAATGTGGGTGCTGGCACCTCAGGTTGGGAATTAAAGCAGAGGCTGAGGCATTGCAGCCAAATGCGGACCATTTAAAAAAATTATATTCTAAATCGTTCTAGTTTTGTATGAATGACATAGCGCTTAGGTATTCTATCATAATATAAATCACAGCCATAGCTTACAAATACTAGATTATACTTCCTAACTAACATTTATGTTAGTAAGTTTTAATTAGGTACTATAACTTACGGTTCCCTTAAGCACTGGCCCTTTGACTATCACCTCCGTCATTCTTGCTGTGTCTGTAAATCCTTGTGCTATCATGAGTTGCAAGAGTGTTTTACTTGTGGTTCCTGAATGCTAATTCCTTTCCTTAAAATACCAAAGTTGATTATGAGATGTAATAATAAAAATCGTTATATAACAATAAAAAATACTGCAATATGTGTAATTGAAAACATGAGTTGGGTGATAACTATATTTAAAGCGATTTTCAATCAAATCCTTATTTATGACTTAGCTTTGACCTCAGCAGTAGTATCTACAAATTCATGAGTTTGCAGTACATCCCCCCTCACTGCCCTGATCATAACTTTGATGTATGTTTTATAATGCATCAAAATAAACATATCGTTTAACTTTAAACAGTTTATTTATATGACTGACATTTTAAATCATCTTGAGTAGCATTAGGGGTATGTGTTCCACACTTGGAAAACTTTTTTTTTTCAAGTTTATTGAAAACACTTTCTTTTTTTTCAAGTTTATTTATTTATTTTTTGAAAGAGAGGAAGAAAGTGCAAAGTGAGAGTGAGGTGCAGAGAGAGAAGGAGAGAGAGAGAATCCCAAGCAGGTTCTTCGCTGCCAGCACAGAGCCTCACAGGGCTTGAACGCACAAAGTGCAAGATCATAACCTCAGCCAAAATCAAGACTCGGACACTTAACCGACTCAGCCACCCAGGTGCTCCAGAAAACACTGTTTCAGTGGTTCCTATGGATGATTTTGCTATTCAAAGAGATAGTATCTGTGAAGTTCTGCCTTTTTTTTCCCATTCATCTGTGGTCACATTTGTCCATGTTCCCATAGACAAATGTGCTGGTGATGGTGGAGGAAAGGACTAAGAGCTTGGGAAACTTGAGCTGAACTTCTACTTCTGAGTGACCTTGACCAAGTCCCTTCCCCTCCCTGGGCCTCAGTTTCTCCTTCTGCCCAGCGAAGAAGGGATGGAGCCCTCTAAGCCTTCCTATTCATGATCCTCTAGATCGCTTGATTTCCCTACAGTTAAGTCAAGTATGTTTAAGTAAGCAAGCCGCCTCCTGCTTGCCTCATCCGGCCTCTTATCTTAATAAGTAATGAGTGTGCCAAGGGCTGACAATGACATATTTTGAAAATAGTTTTAATGCATAGCTGGCAGAGGACCTGTTGGGCGTTGACAAATTACACAAACAGAGATGATGAGGAATGCATCAAATATTAACGGCCTCAGGGCCCAGATGGTAATGGAGAACTTACCTGTATCTTACATAAGCCTACTCATGTTCAGCAGAAGGGAACTTTTCATTTCAGCCTCTTCAGGCAAGTGCAAAGCTGGCTCTCAGCAAAATGGAGAAGCCAGAGTTGGTTTTTACAGACCCTTGACTTTGGTTTAATTTATTCCTGAAGGAACATTTGAGAGTAAAGCTTTTTTAAGTGGACCCTCTTATTCCCTATATAAATGTTATAAATTGGATTTCTGTTCCTAGATGATTATTTCTATTTTAAAAGCACAAAATTGACTATGAAGACTATTGAAAACCACTAACGAGTTACAAGCAGATACACTTGAAAACATGTACTGAAAATATATCTCTAAATATTTTAATGTAAGAGCAAGACTGTTTCTTATAGGGGATTTTTCAACATAAGCTTGATTGATTGCATCTTTTTAAACATTAGTACAATATTATTTAAGCCATTTTTCCAGTAACTATTTAAGCAGTCTGTCACTCTAAGTGCCTTTGAACTGAGTTCAAAATCAAGGTGATGATGTCCAAAATAAGATGCTGGAAGTCTCCATGGTGGATTTTTTTCATCAGTAGCTCTCACTCTTTTGTATAACTGATATGTTGAAGGTCTTTCCTGTGAGCAAAGAACAATATTCTAGCCCAGGTAAGATTACCAGATTTGCAAATAAAAATATAGTATGCATAGTCAACTTTGAATTTCAGATGAACCAAAAATATGTTTTATTGTAAGTATGTTCCATACAAAGGGACATACTAAAAATTATTTGTTGTTTATTTGATATAAAAATTTAACTGGGCATCTTGTATATTTTTTTGGCTACCCTAAACCCAACATTTGACAAACTTTTTTTGATAAGGGCCAGCTAGTAAATACTTTCCGCTTTATGGGCCATAGATAACTATTTAACCTCTATCACAGCCAGAGAATATACATAAATGAATGGGCATGCCTATGTTCCAATGAAATTTTCTTCATGGACACTAAAATTTGAATTTTATATATTTTCACGTGCCATGAAATGTTATTATTTGTTTTAAAAATCTTTTCTTGATCACTAAAAATGTAAAAACCAGTGTGACCTTGCAGGCGATACAACAACAATAACAACAACAACAACAACAACAACAAAACACTTGGTAGGCCAGATTTGGCCGACAGGTCTAATTTGCCAACTATTAAAGATGCAGCCACTGTTTTAGCCAGTTCAGGTCGTCAGCACCATAGACCAGGTGGCTTACCAACAGCAGATGCTGTAAAGGCTAGAAGTCTCAGACCAGGGCGCCAACGTGGTTGGGTTCTGGTGAGAGCTGTCTTCCTGGTTTGCAGATGGCCATCTTCTTGTGTCCTCACATGATGGAAAGAGGAATAAATAGACCTCGTAGAAAATGAATCCTATTTATGAGGGCTGCAGCCTCATGACCTAAGTACCTCTCAAGGGCCCCACCTCCAAATAGCATCACATTGGGATTAGGGTTTCAGTATATGAATCCTGGGAGGGACACACACATTCAGTCCATTGAGGCCACCTTCTAAGGTTTTGGAGTCACCACTGACTTCATGGTAAAGGTTGCTCATCAATTTCGAGCTGTCTATGTTCTATAGTAGCCATTAGCCACGTGTGGCTATTGAGCATTTGAAATGTGGCCATTCAAAATAGAGAAGTGCTGTTAAATATGTAATTCACACTAGATTTCGAGGACTTCATATGAAAAAAAAAGAAAGAATTTAAGCAAAGAAATAGAAAATATGAAGAGACAAATTACTAGGAAGGGGAGTAAATCAGTAATCAGAATCTCCCAACAAAGAAAAATCCAGGACCAGATGCTTTACTGGTAAATTATACCAAATATTTAACAGAGAACTAATATGAATCCTTCCCAAACTCTTCCAAAAAATAGAAAAGGAGGGAACACTTCTAAACTCACTTTATAAGGCTAGGCTTACCGTGACACCAAAACCAGACAGGACATTACAAGAAAAGAAAATTATAAGCGAGTATCCCTAATGAACACACATGCAAAAAATGCCATATAAAATATTAGCAAATCAAATTCAATAATACATTAAAAGGATCATACACCACAATCAAATGAAATTTATTCCAGGGATGCAAAGATGGGTCAACATTCACAAGTCAATAAATGTGATATACCACATTAACAAAATAAAGGACAGAATTATATGATCATTTCAATAGATTGACAAAATTCTACATGCATTTATGATAAGAACGACTCTCAACAAACTGGGTATAGAGGGAATGTATGCCAGTATAACAAAGAGCATATATGACAAGCCCAAAGCTAAGTGGTCAGGAATAAGACAAAGGTGCCCACTCTTTTTATTTATTTAATTTATTTAATAAGAAATATGTTTAATTTCTTTTTTAAATTTATATCCAAGTTAGTTAGCATATAGTGCAACAATGATTTCAAGAGTGGATTCCTTAATGCCTCTTACCCATTTAGCCCATCCCCGCTCCCACAACCCCTCCAGTAACCCTCTGTTCTCCATGTTTAAGAGTCTCTTATGTTTTGTCCCTCTCCCTGTTTTTATATTAGTTTTGCTTCCCTTCCCTTATATTCATCTCTTTTGTCTCTTAAAGTCCTCGTATGGGTGAAGTCATATGATATTTGTCTTTCTCTGACTGGCTAATTTCGCTTAGTGTAATACCCTCTAGTTCCATCCACATAGTTGCAATTGGCAAGATTTCATTCTTTTTGATTGCCGACTAATATTCCATTGTGTATATGTATACCACATCTTTATCCATTCATCCATCAATGGACATTTGGGCTTTTTTTATACTTTGGCTATTGTTGATATTGCTGCATTGGGGTGCATGCACAGAAACATTGGGGTGCATGTGCCCTTTCAAAACAGCATACCTGTATCCCTTGGATAAATACCTAGTAGTGCAATTGCTGGGTTGTAGGGAAGTTCTATTTTTAATTTTTTGAGGAACCTCCATACTATTTTCCAGGGTGGGTGCACCAGTTTGCATTCTCACCAGCAGTGCAGAAGAGATCTTCTTTCTCTGCATCCTCACCAACATGTTTTTGCCTGAGTTGTTAGTGTTAGCTATTCTGACAGGTGTGAGGTGGTACCTCATTGTCATTGATTTGTATTTCCCTGATGATGCCGTTCTCACCACTTTTATTCAACATAGTACTAGAAGTCCTAGCCAGAGCAATTAGGCAAGAAAAAGAAATAAAATGCACCCAAATTGGAAAGGAAGAAGTAACAATGTTTCTGTATGCAGATGACATGATATTATACATAGAAAACTCTAAAGACCACCAAAAAACTGGTTAGAATTAATAGAATTAATAAATGATGTCGATAAAGTTGTAAATCAATATACAAAAATCCATTGTGTTTCTATACAGTAACAACTAACAGAAAGTAACAGAAAGAGAAATTAAGAAAATAATCCCCTTTATAATTGCATCGAAAAGAATAAAATATTTAGGAATAAATTTATCCAAGGAGAAAAGATCTGTGCACTAAAAACTAAATGCATTGGTGAAAAAAAAATTGAAGGAGACACAAATAAATGGCAAGATATTCCATGTTCATGGATTAGAAGAATTAGTAATGCTAAAATGTTCATACTATTGAAAGCAATATGCAGATTCAGTGCAATTCCTATCAAAATTCCAATGGTATTTTTCACCAAAATAGAAAAAAAAATCCCAAAATTTGTATGGAACCACAAAAGACCCCCAAAAGCCAAAGCAATATTGAGAAAGAAGAACATAACTGGAGGCATCACACTTCCTGATTTCAAACTCTATTACAAAGCTATAGTAATGAAAACAGTATGATAGTGACGTAAAAACAGGCACATAGATCAACAGAACAGAATAGAGAGCCCCAAAATAAACCCATGCATATATGATCAATTAATTATGACAAAGGCGCCAGGAATATATAATGGGGAAAGAATAGTATCTCCAATAGATGCTTTTGAAAAAACTGAATAACCACATGCCAAAAAAAAAAAAAAAAGAAAGAAAAAAACTGTTCTTCTATCTTACGCCGTACATAAAAATCAACTCAAAATGCATTAAAGACTTAAATTTAAGATCTGAAACAATAACATTCTTAGAAGAAAACATAGGGGGTAAGCTTCTTGGCATCTGTCTTTAGCAATGAGTTTTGAGATTTGAATCCAAAAGCAAAAGGAACAAAAGCAAATATAAACGAGTGGGGCTACATCAAACTAAAAAGCTCTGTGCCGCAAAGGAAACCATCGACAAAATGAAAAAGCATCTTAGGTAATGGGAGAAAGTATTTGCATATTATATCTCTAATAAGGGGTTAACATCCAAAAACAAAGAATTTGTACAATACAACAGTAAAAATACACAAATAATAAAAAAATTCAATTAAAAAATGGGCAGAGAAACTGAATAGACATTTTTTTCCAGAGAAGACACACAAAAAGACCAACAGGTACAAGAAAAGTTTCTCAATATCACTATAATCAGGGAAGTGCAAATCAAAACCACAATAAAATATTATCTTACACCTGTTAGAATGGCCAACATCAAAAAGACAAGCTGTAACAGGTGTTGGGGGAGGATGTGGAGACAAAGGAATCCTTGCAGACTGTTGGTGGGAATGTAAGTTGGTGCAGCCACTATAGAAAACTATAGAGAGATTCCTCAAAAGATTAAAAATAGAACTGTGATCCAGCAATCCCGCTTCTGGGTATTTATCCAAAGGAAATGAGAAAAAGACATTGAAGAGATATCTGCATTTGCATGTTCATTGCAGCATTTTTCACAATAGTTAGCATATGGAAACAACCTAAATGTCCATCGGCCAATGAATGCATAAAAAGATACAGTATATTTCATTTGTGTGTGTATGTGTGTGTACATCATATATAATATTTGCATATTATTTAGCCATGAGAAAGAAGGAAATCCTCCTATTCGTGACAATATAGATGGACCTTGAGGCATTATGCTAAGTGAGATAAGCCAGACAGAGAAAGGTAAATATTGCATAGTATTACTTATACGTGCAAATCTAAATCAAAAGCCGAGACCGTAGAAACAGAAAGTAGAAAAGTGGTTGTCATGGGCCAGGAGCCGGGGGAAACAGGGAGAGGCTGGTAAAAGGGTACAAACTTTCAACTATAATATGATTAAGGGCTAAGGATGCAATCTATAACATGGTGATCATGGTTGATAACACTGTATTTTGCAATTGAAATGAACAAAGTAGAACATAAATGTTCTCTGTTCTTACACAGATAAAAAAGGATAAATATATTAGATGATGGGTATATATTTAAAAATATTTATTTATTTATTTATTTATTTTGAGAGAGAGAGAGAGAGAGCGCGTGTGCAGGGGAGGGGCAGAGAGGTAGAGAGGGAATCCCAAGCAGGCTTCACACTCTCAGTGCAGAGCCTGACACGGGGCTCAAACCCACGAACTGTGAGATCATGACCTGACCCCAAACCAAGAGTCACCTAGGTGCCCCTAGGTGATGGATATGTTAATGAATTAGATGGTGGAAGTTCCTTCACGGTATATATACTTATATCAAACTACCATAATCCACACTTTAAATATCTTACAATTTTATTTGTAAAATAAAGGAAAAAGAAATGGAAAGAAAAAAAAGAAATAATGAAATAAAATAAAGAGTACCCCCTCAATTTATGTTTAAAGTTATGTTAAATATACCGGAATTGAAATTTAAAAACAAACGTTGGGAAAACCTCCCGTTGAGCTAAAATCTGAAAGAGAAGTAGTTGGTGAACTGAGGATAGAAGGGAAGGGAAGGGGCATTTCAAATAGAGGGGCGTGATGGTCACAGGAGAATTGAAGGAAGCCATGTGGCTGGAGTAAGGGGATGAGGGCAAAGGCATTTAGGGGCGGAGTGAAACAGGTAGCTGGAACCACATTACCCACAGTCCTTCTCTTTCATGGTCTTTGCATTTTTTTTTAAATTAAGTTAAATTAAATTTTTAAATATAATTTATTGTCAAATTGGTTTCCATACAACACCCAGTGCTCATCCCAACAGGTGCCCTCCTCCGTGCCCATCACCCACTTTCCCCTATTCCCCACCACCCCTCAACCCTCAGTTTGTTCTCTGTATTTAAGAGTCTCTTGTGGTTTGCCTCCCTCCCTCTCTGTAACTTCCCCCCTCCCACTCCCCCCTGGTCTTCTGTTAAGTTTCTCAAGATCCACATATGAGTGAAAACATATGGTATCTGTCTTTCTCTGCCTGACTTATTTCGCTTAGCATAACACTCTCCAGTTCCATCCACGTTGTTGCAAATGGCCAGATTTCATTCTTTCTCATTGCCAAGTAGTATTCCATTACATATATATATATATATATATATATATATATATATATATACCACATCTTTTTTATCCATTCGTCAGATGATGGACATTTAGGCTTTTTCCATAATTTGGCTATTGTTGAAAGTGCTGCTATAAATATTGGGCTATATGTGTCCCTATGCATCAGCACCCTTAGGTATGTATTTGCATTTCAAAAGCCTCTCTTTGCTGAGTGTCTTTGGTCCTTGGTAAGCTGGGCTGCAGTAAGGGTGCCATGTGAGTCACAATTCAAACCAATAAAATCCCCTGAGGGCTGTCCCATGACTGAGTTGTTGGGGGATGGCGAGGTGACGGCAGTGCTTACCAAGGTCCTGCATCAGCATTTCCTAGAGCTCCCTGAAATCTCAACCCAGACTGTGCGTTCCGTGCAGCACTCCCAGAGGAGAGGCTTCGAACTCGCAGCTGAGATCATTGTCATCCAGAAAGGGCAATAACGTAGAAAGTTGATGTGGGAATATGAAATGTTCGTTCTGGAATAGAGAATGTGAGATCTGAAAGAGACAGTACCTTCAGTTAAATGAAGTTACCTACTCTAGAAATTAGAGGGCTCGAAAGAATGTAGGTGGTACATGTCAGAACCAAAATCTAATAACACTTGAAGGTTCAGCCCAAAGGAAGGCACATGGTGGAATTTCAGGCAGTAGCTTGACCAATCACAGTTTTGTCCCTCTTCCTCCTCCTACATGCACATGTGTGCACATGCACCTTTTGATGCCCCGCCCCTTACCGTTAGAGATTTATATTATGCCATGATTGATGTGGATCATTCCATGAGTGCTCTGCCTTTCTAGTTTGATGTAAAGTTTGCAGAACAAATAGAACTGTGACTTAGGTTTCATTATTTATGTAGCTGATTCTCTGTGAAATTGTTTCCTGTCCTATCATATTAAATTCACCTTATATTTGTCCTCTCTCTGAGCTGCTTGGACATTAGTTGTGAGGTGTGGTGGGAGAGTAGAGTGTGGCACCACAGCAGGGCAGGCAGGAAGGCATTTAAAGGAAGGGCCTTCCACTGACTATTCTCAGCTTTTACCTGCTGGGCACAATTGCCTCCTCCAGCAAAACATGGAACCAGTCTCGGCCGAGTGAAGCAAGGATGCTAAGATATATAATCCTTGTGTAACCTGGATGATCTGTTGAACAGGTGTGTGTCGAATAACATGATAGACAAATGGGGAAGGAGGGAAGAGATGGAGGGAGGGACACAAGGAGAGAAGGAAGGAAGGAGGGAAGGGAGGGAGGGAACAAAAGAAGGAAGGAAGGAAGGGAAGGGAGGGAAGGAAGGGAGAGAAGGAAGGAAGGAAGAACAGGAGGGAGGGAGGGAGGAAGGAAGGAAGGAAGGGAGGAAGGAAAGGAGGGAGGGAGAGAAGGAAGGAAAGAAAGAAGAAAGGAAGGAGGGAAAGGAGAAGAGGGAGAGAGGGAACAAAAGAAGGAAGGAAGGAAGAGAAGGAAGGAAGGAAGGAAGGAAGGAAGGAAGGAAGGAAGGAAGGAAGGAAGGGGAGGGAGGGAGAGAAGGAAGGAAGGAAGGATGGGAGAGACGGAGGGAGGAAGGAAGGAAAGGAGGGAGGGAGGGGGGAAGGGAAGGAAGGAGGAAGGGAGGAAGGGGGCACCAGAAGCCTGTGACAGTGGCCCTTCACTCCTGCAGGAAGGCACCTCCTCTCCATCTAGCCCCAGCTTGGAGGTTTGGGGATGGACCTTTCTCACAGGGACATTCCAGTGCTACTTTGTACTTCCTTCGCTTGAGCTGAGATCTACCACTTAGAGCTTTCTCCCCTCTTTCTTTCCTTGGGGATTTGAATTAGTTCATCCAAGGGCACTTTTCCCCAGTAGGTGGAGAGTGATGGAAGACATTCAGTCTGGAGGAATTCCTCTGTGGAGCTACGAATGGAGAACTGCTGGAGCTTCTTGCCCCAAACTCTTGTCTAATCCAGGAGTGGCATGTTCTAGCTCCATCCTTATGACAGGGAGGAACAGAGACAAGGGTTTGGGCAGCTGGTTCTGTCCATCTCTTCAGAATTCTCCTAATAGTCCTGACTTAGGCCTGAGCAACTTTCTGTATTCTGCTTGACCTTGCCCCGTTACCAAAGCTGGTTGGACTGGATGGTCACCTGACCTAATCTGAGCCAATCAGTCTTTCTGGAAACAGGAATGGCATGGAACATACAGCTGAGCCACATTGGCCTTGGAACCACAAGGCTATATGGAGTTAGGATCACAAGTAGCCATGATTGAGTGAAACTTGCAGAGGTCTGGAGGGGCAGAAGAAAAGACGCTCAGAAAGGAAGAAGTTTGCAGAAAGAATAGAATATTCTTGCCGAGAGAAGCAGAAATGAGAGGTCAAGCATCCCCCCAAATAAAGAGGCAAAAAGAAGAGCTGGCTGGTGACTTTCCAGTTGCCATAATGACCAGCTGTATTTCTTCAAATAGATTTCACAAGATTTTCCTGCATCCTTCCAATAAATTCTTCATTGCCAAAGCCAGCTTGAGTGAGGATCTGTTTCTTGAAATAAATTGATCTTTCAGACTGGGTTGTAAAATTTGATATCATAGGGAAAAGATAACCCCACAGTTTACTGGAGTCCTGGAGTCACTGCCAATCTTAGGCATATGGTTTTTAGAGGGGGGTGCTCCAGGTCCAAAATTCTCTCCTCCTCTGACATGCCATCCTGCTGTAAATTTCACCAGGAGGGAGCCATGCCTTTGGGTTAAGATTTGCTTTTCAAGGAACTTAACTCAGTGTAACTCAAAATAACTATAATGAGCTACTCAGAGATAATTAGCTTAGAGGAACTTTTAGGGGAGCCCTGCAAAAATGAGACTCCAGATGGGCAAGCTCTGAGATACTCTGCACAACCCACCCCTTTGAGCCAGATCGCTAGACCCGCTTTTATCAAAAGCATTCCAACAAAGGGATTCTTCATATATATAAGAAATCATATGCTTAGAATGCTCTCTCTAAAGGCCATGAGGACTTCTGACCTCCTTTTCAAGATGCCAAAGCAAGCCCCACCTCTCTTTAGCAAGCAGAGATTTCCAGGCAGATATATATGCATTTATGTGTGTGTGTGTGTGTATATATATATATATATATATATATATATATATATACATGTATATTCTAATTTATTTTTTCCTGAGTAGTTAGGTCTCCTCATTTGTGAAAGGGTGATGGCGGGGGAAGAAATTGACTGGTAACTCTCTCTAAGGCCATGTGGGCCACTCAAATGCCTTTGGTTGAGTAACATAAAGGAACAAAGTGGGCCAGGTGCAAATGGGGTAACCTAAGGGAAATGAGAAATGCTTGAAGAACTTCAAATTAGAAAAAGAAAGAGAGAGAGAAGAAAGAAAGGAAGGAAGGAAGGAAGGAAGGGAGGGAGGGAGGGAGGAAAGAAAGAAGGTCAAGACCAAGCAAACCGCCTCTGAAGGGCTGAATTTGTCCCTTGAGATGCCAGTTTATAAAGTTCGTCTGTGGTTTCTTCCAGTGCCGAACGTTTAATGCTTCTAAATTTGTCTTATGGAGAATGGGGAATCATTTCGAATTCCTAGAGGGAATGAATAATAATACAGATGACGGGGGCGGGGGGAGAATTCTGGGAATAGAAGTGACTTTTTCCTCCTCCTCCTCGTCTTCCTTCGCGCCTTCTACCCCCATTTCCTTTCCTACCTGCTCTATGGGGCCTTCTGTGATTTTTGTGGGCAGAGCCAACGGTTTGTATTCAATGACTCCTACATCATATGGGGGTTTTGGCAGAGGCCCAGAGAAATGGCACGTGAATAACTCTATGGCTTTGTGCCAAGTGCAGTTGAATTTGTCACTGAAGATTTCCCATGGCCCGGACCACGTGTCCCTGTGGTGTTCAGAGATGCTCAGTAATGAGCTAATTTTCCGGGCATGCAGGTGGACTGGAATCATGTCTCCCCAGATACTAGTGCTGATGGCCTTGTTAGGTCCTCCTCACTGGCTCAATGTGGGGCATGTCTCCAAAGAATGCACTGGCCCAGGCATCCTGCTAGACCTCATATGTAAGTACCAGAGCCTGCCATGGCCTAGGACCCCATTGGTGCCTGACTCATAATCATTTTTGCTGCTTTCTCTTGATGAGTGTCACCAAAAATCTTGTCCTACGATGATGATAGTAGAGATTTGAATAAGACCTTGGTTTCCTATGATTTTGAAATAATGAAGAGGGTAAATGTATTAAGAATTCTGGCACCAGCTGAGTTTAAATTTTTCATGTAAATTGTGCCAAAAGAAGGTTTTAAAGTTACGCCATTCTGTATTCTCTCTGTCTCAGTCCTCTGTCTGTCTCTTGTCCAACAGGACACGGGTAGACTCAAGCCTGCATGAACCAATTTCAGTCTGACCCTGATTAAAACTTCCTTCCAGCAAACCTGAGAAACAGCTGTTTCTCAGCGAATGGCCCCCAGCACACCCCAGCCATCCTGTCACCCCTAGAGGCCATTCCTCAGAAGCCATCTGTTGTGAGGGAGAAGATGAAAGGTGTCAGTCCCGTAATGCTTGTAACTTAGGGGAGGGAGCAAGGTTCTTTCTTTGTTTTATCCTTTTAAGTTGAGCATATAATTGTTATGATTAGGGGACGGGTTATCATTTCCATTCCCAGCGGATGGGGCGAAGGGATTTGTCAGTCTCCTTAGTCAGAAGAGAACATTTCTGGTCCTGATATATGGGGTTGGGTTATTTTAGAATACCAGCTTTCCTTTTGTTCCAGTCTGTCTTGTTGTTGTGACATTACCGTCATGGCCATGTAAATTGTGGAGGGGACAAGAGTTTCGGGTATCAAACTGAGGTCCTGAAAGAGTTTTACCAAGTGTCCAAGCTGGTGAAGTTGACTCAGTTATTGCTCCTATTATAGGAAAAAGGGTGGTTTTGGTTTATCAATGGGAGTCTGGAGGCTTTCCTTACCTGAGGTTTTGACCTGCCTCTCAAGATGTCTTCCTTTAGCCCATCCAGGTGGGTGTAGCTGAAAAATACGGCTTCAAACACTGTCTTTCATGCTATACTTTTCATCCATCCAAATTCTGGATCCATTCTCCTTCTTCATAACAACTAATATGTGCATACTGAAGTACCATGTATGAAACATCCATTCTCTCATTTTGAAAAAAAAAGTGGGGGCTAAGAGAGTTTGCCTGCCTCGGCCAGCATTCCCTGTCTGTAGATAGTGGAGACAGACCAAAGCCCCACAGCACGGTGTCGTACCTGGCATTCACAGTCCAAATCTAAACATAAGCTTAGGAGAAAGTTCTCGGGAATGCATCGCTTTTAAAAGGGCAAAAGTTTTAGGATCTGAAGATTTAAGTAAGTTATACATGCACACGATGTGTGTGCACACATGTATATAGTGAGGGATGCAAAATCCGGACGTAATTGACTGATTTATATTAAAATATAAATTATTTGGCATACTTTGCCTCCTGGAGAAGTTTCTTTAAACACATTTATTTAAAGATGACTAGAAAGGCAGTGTTTAGGTTGCAGGAATGCATAGCAAATGCTGTAATTTCATAATATTGTATACAGTATACATATACTGGACAGTATAATACAGTTTCAGGTTATTTAGAAAGATGATTTGTCTCAGGCAAAAAATGTTGTCTTTCCCATAACCATCAAATTAAATGATGGTTATATTTTAAGATAGCTGCACATCTGAGAGCAAATTCTTCTTTGTTTTTATACCATGACTTGGAAGTATTTCATTTTTCATTTACCTAATAAACGCATTTTGAGCTAATTTATTACTAATCAGGGGATGTTCTAGAAACTGAGGATATGAGGATCACTACACCAAGTGTTGCTTCCCAAAGAATATGGCATGAAAGGTCCTAAAGACACTTCTGCGTTATTGGAATCCAAGATGGGACACTCTTATTCTGGCTCGAGTGTGAACATTTGAGCTGGGCTTTGGAGCATGGAGTCCACTGGGTGGAGGAGGAAGGGATGGGTATTCAAGGCAGAGGGAATAGCCTACGAGGGGTGGCACTGATTGGAATATTCCACGTTACAGAAGGTCCTCAGAAGAATTTGTTACGCATCCACCAAACCACCTGAGCACCTGGTGTATACTCTCAGGCACTAGGGATACAAAAATCACTCACATTTGCAGACCCTGCCACCCGTAGCCCTAGAATCACAGAAGGCAGGGACTTTGAGGGATCTCAGCAATGATGTATTCCAGGGCTTTCCTAGATTTTGTGTTGCTGAATTCTAAAGCTATGCTTCCTAGGCCCCTAGTGAGGCCAGAGGGCACTGGGAATGTGAGTGTATTTGTCAGTTTAGGTCAAGTTGTGCTGCAGTAACAAATGATCCCCAAATCGTAATGCCTTACAACAGCAAAGGTGTATTTCTCACTCTTGTGGAATGACGGATCAACCCTGGCTTTGCTTCATGGTTTCTTCATCTGGAACTTGCTGTAGGAGAGGCATTTATGTGGGACATGCTAGGCCCATTTCAAAGAGAAAAGAATGGTGGACCATAGCTTTTAAAGCTTCTGCTTGGCAATAGCACCTGTCACTTCTGCCTGCACTCACTGGCCAAAATCATTGGCCAAGTCGGATGTCAGGGCAACAAGGAAGTGTATTCCTTTCTCCAGGAACAGGAGGAAAATATCTGAGCAGTGATTCAGTATTCATCATGGAGTCTAGGAAATTTTGGACTCGCGTTTTGTTTGAAGAAGCATGGGAAGGAATACTGTATGTCCGCTAAAATCTGTTCTCCCCTCCCACGGTGGAGTCCCAACTCACCTCACACGTAGATGTGGCTGTACGTGTACTTCTCACGAATAGGACGTATGTAAAACTGTCATGTACGGATTTTAGGCTATTATTTTTAAGCAGCAGGTATATATATTATATATATATTATATATATAATATATATATATAAAATTTTTGCCTCTCCCCCTAGTGCAGGAAGATGCAGATAATGGCGAAGCCACAGGAGATGGCTCAGAAACAAGAGAGACAGTCTCTGAATCACAGGATGGAAGAAAGCTGCCAACTGTCCCGCCGCGGATTGTCGGGTAAGTGAGAAAGGAGATCCTATTTTTTTTTCTTTGTTCAGCCATATACGTTTTAGGGGCTGTTTGTTATAGCTGTTTAAACTGTAAAGGTTGTGCCTGTAAAAATAAATCTGGCCTCATCTAATTCTCTCCTTGTTCTAAGAAGGAAGCAGAAAATCAGGGAGGGATGGTAACTTGCCCGCATTTACACAGTTACGGTAGAATGAAGATTCACCCGAGGTCTCTTCGCCTGTATCTGGCTGATCCCCCAAGAGATGGAACAGGTGAATGAAACTTAGGTTCCAGATGGCTGGTTCATGGCCAGGATCTAGGCCAAAGGTGTGTTTTCTGTTTTCTGTACAAGGTTTTAAAATAACATGAATTAGGGGCACCTGGGTGGCTCAGTCGGTTGAGTGCCCGACTCTTGATTTGGGCCCAGGTCATGATCCTGGTGTCATGGGATGGAGCCCTGCATCGGGCTGTGTGCTAAACATGGAGTCTGCTTAAAATTCTCTCTCTGCCCCCCCCCCCCAACCTCTGCCCCTCTCCCCCGCTCTCTCTCTCTCTCAAATAAATAAATAAGAATTAATTACAAATATGTAAATATCAGGATATTTCATAAGAATAGTTAGGTTCCAACTTCTCTTGAAAAATTATAAGGTCTGGAAGTGCTTCAAGACCATGGGTCTCAGCCACAGTTGCCCCTGCTCAATACACATGATGGAGGATTTGCTCACTAGGAACATCTCTACCAAAGTGCGTGTCGTGTATTTTAGAATGTTTTTCTACTGTACTTCCTAACAGCCCCCCTAAGTGCCTTGTCCTGCTCTCATGTCTCCCGGGACAGCTAACATATGAAGGAAAGGTGTTCTGGCTTTTCCCATTCGGAAGAACAGGTGGTAAACTCTAGCAGAGA
This sequence comes from Neofelis nebulosa, assembly GCF_028018385.1. Lineage (NCBI taxonomy): Eukaryota > Metazoa > Chordata > Mammalia > Carnivora > Felidae > Neofelis > Neofelis nebulosa. The sequence goes on along the minus strand of NC_080798.1, from coordinate 30,152,641 downwards.
TTCGAGGCTCCAAGACTGGGAAATGGGTCCACATGGACATTTATGCAAACCCGTGTTCAGATGTACACTTTTTTATGAAGACGTTTGCTCACTACCCAGTTTGAAGTTATGTGCCTCTTCACCATCCCTCATTCCTCTCCCCGCTCATCCCTGAGATACTTTTGTGCACATTTTGCTGGTTTAATGGTGTCTCCGTCTCTAGGTTGTGAGCCCCACGAGGGCAGGCACCTGGTCAACCTTGTTCATTGGTGTATGCTCAATGCCGGGGCAGGCCCGGCCCAGAGGAGCAGCTCAGCAGACACTGAGCGAATGGATGAATGAGGTGAATTTGATATTGGTGGGTCTTTGAGCAAAGGCTCAGCTCTCTGACCCATGAATTGGATCCTGGGGTGAATAGTGTAGGCTGAAGGTGAGAGCAACGGAAACCACATGTAGCTTACGAGATTTGAAAAGGAAAGAGAAGGTTGCTCCTTCTCAGGTAGAGATGGGGGAGGCTGATGTTTCTACAGTGGCCATAACTGCGTGGAATATGTAGCTAGACATGCCCAACGGCGGGAGAATGCTTTCCAGGCACTCAGAGCTCTGGGGTTAGCCCAGAGAGCTGACGGAACTGTCAGTCCTTGGGACTGTGGACAGAATACTAGACACGGATGAGGAAAGCACAGTGGGTGCCATCTTGGATAAAGGACGACACTGAGGATGTGTGTTGTGTTCCACTCCTCCCTTCCACCTCCATCCAGGTGACTTGGGAGGGCAGCGATGCCCTGACTCAACTGAAATGAAGTTTACACTGCTTGGTGAAATGAGGGTCTCCATAGAAACAGTAAAAAACCGGACCACAAACCAAACCAAAACCAGACCAAAACAAACTTCACATTCCTCACTCCTCTGTGCTTATGGACTGAAATTTGTCATCCCAACTTGGACAGCGCTTCACAGCTGTATCTCCGCCACTTTCTCTACCACTCATGGAATGCAAGTAAGGGTGATTTTGTGATAGGAATAAGTGGGGATCCATGGTCATTCATTTCGAAAAGGTAACGGATTCAACAGTTTCCGTAATTTGGCTCTCATTTGTCAGGTTACTCATTACACACCATTGCAACTGACTATGAAAACGTGTTCAGAAACCCGCTGTTGTGATCAGTGGGGCAAAGGTGCCTGTCGTAATGGGGGGAACTCTGGGCTGTGAATCACCAAGACCTGGGTTCTGGTGACAGCTGTGTCCTCTGTTAGCTGTGGGCTCCTGGCGGGGTCCTTTCCCTCTCCCTGGGCTTCTGCCTTTGCACCGGACGACTGTGGGGATGAAATGGCCTGGCGAGTGCATGTGATTGTCATAACTGCATACCAGCAGAGCTGTTACTCATGTAACGAGTCTCTTTAGTTCCCCTAAGGACCTGGATACTTCTGCGAGGTTGCTCGAGACCATCCAGCATGAGAAGCGTCAGGATGGGCGAACTTTAAATGTCCTCTCTCTCTCTCTCTGACATTCCGGTCTTCACCTTGTGACTTTCAGAGGGAGAGCCTGAGCCACTTCCCAACTTCCTGTGGGCAGTCTATTCAGCCCACCACTTGAACGACGGGGGGAGCTGCCATCCCTTGTTCCCAAGACGTGGTGGGAGCCACAGGTGACTGGTTTCCAAGAGGAGAGGTTCTTAGGAAATGTTTGACAGCCTCACCTTTGTTAAGTGTTCCCCCCAGGGATTTCGGTTGGGTCCCTGCTTTCTTGTTTATATTTTACCTCTCCTAAAGTGCCACTTACCTTCGTGGTGTGATGCAAATGGAAATGGCTGGCGTAGCAGGTTTGGGTTGAAAAAAAAAAAAGAAAAAAAAGAAAAAGAAAAAGAAATCCAAACGAAGGCGAGGATTTGTCGGCTGTCCACTAGAGGGCAGCAGAGTAGTGAGAATCGGGATTCTCCGAGGCTTTGTACATTGAAGTGTTGACATGTGACTTGGCAATTGAATAATTTTTGATACTGTCCTGACACATAAACACCTAGAAGCAGGTTTTCAAAGGTTATTTGCACACTAAAAGAGGAATTAACAAAACGAACTTGCATGCCAAAAGTAATTTTCAATATTCTACAAAGAACCGTGGCCTCATTACGAAATCCCTTTTAGAGAATATTGGGCTATCGTTAACTGGATATGTTAAACTTAACTGGCAAACACTCGTTCAAAATAAATCAGGCTGAATGGACCTAAAAACGTAGATCCGGTGCCTAATAAAAATTTCTGCTGGGGTTGGGGCCTGGCCAAGTCACCCAAAAGGAGAAATTTGGTTTTAAGTGATTTTTCTATATCCCTCAGGCCCTGGTGCTCCCAGATATGCGGTCCTAACGTGGTTAAACAATTGTACACACACTATGTGGCTGTGTGTGTTATTGCGGTAATTTATTTTTAAACCCTCGCTCTACCTTGCGCAGAAAAAGTCAGCGAATTATCAGAGTTTATTCCATTGACATTCTCACACCTTGAGAAATAGCCCATTTGTATTATCACAGTTTGATATATTTCCCATTTACTGAGCTTCTTTGGCAAGTTGGCATTTTAATTTAATTATACTTTTTGCTAATGGTCTTTATTTTTCAGTGTCTGTGTGTAAAACGCCCGTGGGTTTGATTATCTCCCCCACCCCTTCCCAGTGCCAAGCTGTAGTGCAAATTTATAAACTGACAAAATTCAGCGTAAAATTCAGGAGGTGAAATTAAGGAGTTTGTAAAGAAACCCTGCCCGAGCCACGAGGCGTTTTCTTCACTTGCAGAGTGCGGCCCTGTCTTGCTTGGGCTTAGTTCCTGTCCTTGGTGTGGCTAACAGGACCTTTAGCACAAAAGAAGGTGGGGCCAGGGCTCCCCTGGATCAGAGAGGGACAGAGACCACGGGGGGCTTTGATTCCTCCCTGGGACTTTTCTGCGCCTCTTAGGATCTAGCAACAAACGGTAGCAGCGTTTCCTTGACTTCGTGGCAACGCTTGGAGCTTGTTGGGGCTTTTCCCTTCCGAAAAGTAATTGATCGTGGAGGCACACAGCTCTCCTTGAAAGCTCCAAGCAGGCTAGTGGAGCCCGGATGAGGGCTCTCCCAGGACCTCAGGGCTGCACTGGCGTGCATTTCATAGCAAAGAGGAGCTGCCGAATGGATATACCCGGAGAGGTGAGTGTACAGGCTCATACTGACATTTACGCAAGTGTGGGTACCCCGTGTCCTTGTGCTCACACACCATTGACCCTAAGACACACCCACTGATTCAATAATAGCCTTTCAAGGAAAAATAAAGAAAAGAAGATGCACTGCCGTATTAAACATACACATCGATCGTAGGGTGCATCCCAGTGTCAGAGATGCTAAAAGGGGGACGCCTGGGTGGCTCAGTCGGTGAAGCATGAGACTTCAGTTCTGGTCATGATCTCACGGTTCGTGGGTTCGAGCCCTGCATCGGGCTCTCTGCTGACAGCTCAGAGCCTGGAATCTGCTTCCGATTCTATGTGTCTCCTTCCCTCTGCTCCTCTCCCGCTCACACTCTATCTCTGTCTCTCTCTCTCTCTTAAAAAGTAAACATTAAGAAAAAAAAAAAAAAAGAAATGCCAAAAGGTAGAAAACAAACAAAGGCTGATTTTTAAATCTTGGAAATTGAGTGTGTATAATTTTGATAGATCTATTTAAGGCAAAGTAGGCTTTCAAGATGGGTCCCCGAATACAACTCAGCACTTGAAAACCTGTGGAACCATAGTCAAGTTCATAACGTCCTGACTCCTCAGTGGGAAAACCGTCCTCGCTGCAATTCGCAGGGGGATTCGCGTGGGAATTCCCCACGCAGTGGGCAATAAACACGATGCCCATCTGTAGAAGCTCTGGGCAGGTGCTGTTTCCTGTTCATGTATTTCACTGGATGTGTGTTCTCTGTGTTTGTTTCGTTCTGTTACTGTTGGACTCAGCTGAATTTTCCCACAGGAACCTCACCCCACCTGCCAGCGTCACCCCCTCATACTCTCACCCACCCGGCCTGCTTGGATGATTTGCCTGATAGAAGTGTGTGGACAAGAGCCAATTCATTTAATCGGTTTAGCAAAGCCTGGGACAATTTATTTGCCTGTTCTCAAAAAGACATCCGTCCGCTCCTGCAGAGAAAGCTGAGAAAACCAGGGGAGTTCTAATAGAGGAGGGTTTTCCATTCAAGCAGAGGGGGTGGGGCATGCGAGTATATCAGGCAAGATCTTGGTGACACCATCAGGGACCCTGTGAACCCATCCATTACACAGGATCCCAGCTACAAGAAAGGTGTTGCCTGCTCTAGGGCGGCAGGAAGGAAAGAAAAGAGGCTCTGTTCTGTTGAAGAACAGAGCATGTTAATTACCTCACTCAGGGGATCCTATAAAACATGATGCATATGTAAATGGATACAATGAATATGATTACCGCAGGATTTAATTTTCATAAGGAGGAGCGGAGGAGGGGGGTGGGGTGGAGAGACAAGAGCTCAGATGGCACTGTCTTCAATCTTTGCCCTCATAAGAATCTAACTGGTAGCATCTCTACTGGCCGGCCTCCCTGGTGTTCGTGCCTCCCTTGCCTCTCAGTTGCTACTCAGTTGTTCGCTTGAGCGAATGAAATCCTTTCGCGCCGTGAAAGATAGGCTATAAGGTCAAGAGAGGTAGGTCGTGGAAGCCAACTCGTGTAGAACGTCTGAGATCTTTTCGGGAAGGCGTTGCATCTCCCCGGCTGCTCGTTGGTGCGGAGAAGTGGGAGTGTGGGCAGTGGGGCCACGGGGAAACATGAGGGCCAGCTAGCCAGAGATGGACGGGGCGTGGGGGAGGAGAGGAGTCATCAGATTCTGATGTATTTTCATTGACGTGGGTGGGACAAAACAACACCCAGGGCACAGAACGATGATGCCCCAGGTTTTGGCTTGAGCAAATGGAAGTCCGGTGTTGTCAGTTTTTCATGTGGGAGAACATTCATTTTTTTACATGCAGAGTGTAATCTTTGTACCAGTTGAAAAAGGAAACAAATACCATTTGGGACAGAGTGAGGCTGACTGACGGAGAACAGAAGAATTCAGGACGTGGTGTAGGAGAGAGAAAGCATAAGAGAAAACAAATGTAAGAACGGATTCCAACTCTTGACAAATGTTCAGCTGTACGGCGGGCTGGATTCCCCTCGACCCAGGAGGACATACGCACGCAATTATTAAACGTAATTATTATTGAATTCATTGTGTGTGCGTGTCTCCCCTTCATTCAGGCCACCTCGAGCACTTTGACAGTTGCCCCCTCTCTGATTCTTTAGTTGACTGTAGTCATTCAGGTAACACTTCTGAACTGTCTGGTTGGGGCAGGCATGGTCACTGGCCCTTACCTGGCCTCCTTGGCTGACTTCCAGAACTGCTTGGAAGGGTGGGCCAAGCAAGGGAGAAAATCTTTTTCTCATCTTTGCAGGTGGGACCTTCCAGTCTTCACGTTCACCTTCATGTTTTTCGCCCTCAGAACAGCACGCCTCTCCTGTTCTCAGCGCTCAGAAGATGCTGCGTGGAATGCCACGATGTCCTTGTCACTGTCTTTGTCTAGTCTGGGGGTCTAAGAGAGAGAGAACAGTCCTGGCATAGTTGTCTTAGTGCACAGTTTGTCCTTGGCGTTAGCGGTGTTAAAGACGAGAAGCCGTAGGCTGAAAAGAAGTGCGATCAGCCTTTTTGTTTTTTGTGTCTGTGTGTTTGTGAATGGTGGCAGATGGGATGGTTAGAAGTTCGGTGTTATAGGAGACACTGGACTGTTTTACAAACCAAAGGCAATCCACATCACTCCTCTGTTCTCTTTCATTGCAAAGGGGATGTGGCAGCCGAATAGATACTGTGATGAGAACTGGTGGTACCCCTTGATTCAAGTTTCCTTTTAGGTCATGATTTTATTGTTCAGTCATTCTTTTAAACCAATGTATTGGGGCGCCTGGGTGGCTCAGTTGGTTGAGTGTCTGACTCTTGATTCTGGCTCAGGTCATGATCCCGGGGTTGTGGGATCGAGCCTCGTGTTGGGCTTTGCACTCAGCATGGAGCCTGCTGGAGATTCTCTTTCTGCCTCTGCCCCTCTTGCAGGCATGCTTTCTCTCTCTCTCTCTCTCTCTCTCTCTCTTAAAATTAAAATTATGAGGAAAAGTCACCCTTTAAAAAATAAAAACTAAAATAAAACAATGTGTCACTGCCCCCTGGTATGTTTCTCTCATTCTAAGGGGTTTAGTGGAAACAACAAAGACTCTTCCTGGGTTTCACTTCTTAGTCTGCCAGCGTTGTCCTCATCACTGACTGCCAGGGGGCCCTTTGCGCCCAACATCGGTGTTTTGTGCGCGCAGAAAAGAGCATCCTATCCAGCTGCGTGAGACCAAGCGTCATCAGGACCCTTGGTCGCTGAGAGGATTGGGAGACCCAGAAGGCAGCTTTTCTGGCAAGATGGAGACTGTCTACTCCACGGAGTCTTTGCTATTTGAGCCTGTGACTGTTGGGTGTAAGAGGGCGATTTAGAAAGCTATTCCTTTGCCCCAGCAGAAGTCTGCCTCTGAAATTGTGATGCATGAGCACCAAGTGCCCAGTTTTTTTCTGGAACGGAGATAAAGGATCAAACAGAAGAGACGGGCTGTTTCCTGTGGACCCTCAACCGCCACACCTTTGTGCCTAAAAGGTATTCGGCATACCAATGTCTTTATGGTTCCCTGTAGTTATTGTGACGAATCGAATCACGTGCCTCCAAAATGCTGTGTGGGGAGTCCCAGTACCTCAGAATGTCAGCTTTTCGGAGATGGGGGTCTTTATAAGGCTAATCAAGTTAAGATGAGGACATTAGGCTAGGCCCTAATCCAATATGACTGGAATCCTTATAAAAAGAGGAAATTGGGACACAGATACGCACAGAAGGAAGACAATGAAAAGAGACATAGAGAGATAATGACCATTTATAAGCCACTGGGAGAGGCCTAGAGCGTATCTTTCCCTTGCGGCCCCCAGAGGGAACCAAATCTGCTGACCCCTTGATGTCAGACTCCCAGCCTCCAGAACTATGACAGAATATGCATTTCTGTTGTGGAAGCTGCCCGTCTGTGATCCTTTGTTATGGCAGCCCTAGAAAATGAATGTAGTTACCTATGATATTTACTACCCTTTGAATCATTCCATTGGCTCCTCCTAATATGTATCCACTGGTTGGCTGATGCGGTCTTTAGTTCTGTAGGCAGCAGAGTGTGTGATGTCAGGATTACTTCCAAAGACAAATGAAACAGACTACACAGAATGGTTTGTAATGATCATTTTGTGGATCAGCAATTTGGGCTGGGCTCAATTGAGTATTTTTCTGCTGGGCTTTTCTAGGGTCACTCAACTGATTTCAGTCATGGTGGCTCAAAGTTGGGTGGAAGTCTAAGATGACTTAACTCATAAGACCAGTGTTTGGGGAGCGCCTGGGTAGCTCAGTCAGTTAAGTGTCCGTCTTCGTCTCAGGTCATGATCTCACTGTCTTGTGGGTTTGAGACCCAGGTTGGACTCTGTACGGACAGCTCAGAGCCTAGAGCTGCTCTGGATTCCGTGTCTCCTTCTCTCCTGCCCCTCCACCACTCAGTCTCTGTCTCTTTCTCTCTCTCAAAAATAAATAAACATTAAAAAAAAAAAAGACTGGTGGTTGGTATTAGTTAGGATAGCTGGGGTTGGCTGTGACAGCTGAATGACCATGTGACCTCTCATCTTCAAGGAGGCTAGCCTGGGCGTCTTTGCATGGCAGTTGTAGGGTCCAAGATCTTTATACGCATTCTTAATGATTTCCTCAGGATGGTTTCCCAGAAATGAAATTACTAGGTCAAAGGGCATGCCTCGTTTTCAGGCTCTACCTGGGTCTTACCAAAAATGAGTGTTCTTTTAACAGATCCTATGACCAGGTATTGTATCTGTAGTCATTTTCCATTTGTTGATGTTTTCTATAACTCACATTCATGTGTAGAGGAAAAAAAAAAAGCCACATTCTCTACCTGACTGCATTCAATCAATTCCTAAATTAAGTAGTGCGAGTGGAAATGTAATTCAGTGCACACATCCCCAAGGAGCACGTGGACTACAGATTCGTTAAGTGGGCTTCATCCCCCATTATTAAACACATCCCAATTTTCCTAGCTGAAGAAAGGGACGGGACAAGCACTTTTACTTTAATTAAGTTATTGTAGCATTGAAACCAAACAACTGGTCTACAGTTGCCTTTGTTCAGGAAGACCATGAACTTCTATAGTTTCTACACATGTCCCAAACCTGGAGCTCTCATTCATTTAAAATCCAAGAAGACCTGCTGGCGTAAAAACCTGCCTGCCATTTTGTTTCAAGAGCTCGAACAGAACATCGTTCAACCTTATGTCCATCTAGGTGTTTTCCATCGGTGCACCAGATCGGGTCAAAGTCAGTATAGTGCCAGAGTAGCAAACTTCAGAGACAGTCCTTTCTTTCATCTAAGACCTGCGTAAATAACCATGCCTATCTGCTGGTAGCACAGACACTTAAAGGGGAGAGATAAATAGAAAGTCAATAGAAGAGTTTCTTGGCAACTCCTGGTATCTTCCCCAGGTAGTCAACTTCTCCCAAATTATCTTTCAAGAGGCACAGACAGACATAGGCTAAATATTAAGTAGCTGCGTTTCAATATCATTTATCAGTCAGTCAGAAGAGGAGTTTTAAAAAGTCAAACCTCTAAAATGGATTCTGAAATCCAAATCTTTTGATAAAAGTTCTGGAAAACAGTGCCTAGAAATCTTTTCACCCCATGGTAGGGATGCGGTGACATTAGGAAGGCAGGGAGGGCCTATATCCCAAGCTATGTTTTGAGATAAACTGCCTTTCTTTATGCTTTTATAGAATTGAAAACATTCATTTCCTCGCTGGTAGGCAAAGGTCAAGGCAAACAAAGAGGTAGAAAATACTGCACTTCACCCCAAACCCTTTATTAAGTTTACCTTTAAAATCGCACTGGTGTCTTTCGTCAGTATAAGGCTTTGAAATAGTCTAAGCATTGTGGCCACAGAGACTTAAGTCTCAGTAGAAGTTCAACTACATACCAGTGATGTGACAGGCTAATCACACTCTGCGTCTCAGGGCTACTCATCTTAGGAATGAGAAACTGATCTTCTATTCGAAACGGCTGTTATAGTGTGGATTAATTGCAATTGTATATAAAGTAGGTGACGCCAAGCTAGGCATATAGTACTATGAATTAATCAGTATCCTTATTGGTACATTACTTCATTATACTATGTCCTGTATGTAACTAGGTCAGATGTTATTATTCTGGTTTTAGGGGCAATAATAGAGAATGGAAGAATTCTCCCAGGTTTGTGTTCCCAGTTCCAGAAAGCCAAAAAGACCTAGCCCTACACAACAGCACTAGCAATGACTTTCATATAGTTGATTGGGCTGATGAGCCTGACTCATCATGACCAAGACTTCTTTGGGCTGAAACACATATACATATACACATACACATACACATACACATACACATACACATACATATATGATTCATAGTGGAAATAAGCAAGATGCTGAGCATCTGAGTTTAATAGAGTATCCCTTGTTTTCCATGACTATTGATATTGGGTATGATTCAAAATCAGTTTCAGGACATTGGCCTCCACCATATCATAAGTGCACCACAGTCTACTTTGGTTCTTTTTATTTATTTTTCATTTTTTTAAAAAATGTTTAAGTAATCTCTGCGCCCAACATGGGTCTTGAATTCACAACTCTGAGATCAAGAGTCACGTTCTCTCCTGACTGGGCCAGCCAGGGGTCCCTACTTTGGTTCTTTTTGAAGAATCATCCTAATGTGCAGCCCCCAACAGACCAAATGCAGCATCTGTCCCCATTCCATGTTGGTAGCCGGATGTAGGTTGTTTCTCTCAGCTAGGGCGGCCTATGTGGTAAATCTGATGAAAATGTTAGATCCTCAGTGGAAGCGATGGTATCGTGGGTTAGGCTGGTGACGATTCTTAGGAGTATCTGCTCCTCGTTCGAACATGGGCACTTTTCTTTTGCAAAATCAGAACAAACAACCCATAAAACTAGATTCCTGGTGTCATTCCCAAATGCACTGTGCACCAAAAGGTTCAGTACTACATTTTGCCTCTTATTGCCATGTGGGTTTTCTTCAACATGGCCGTTTGTACCGGTTGACTCTCACGAGCAAGTCTACCCACTCGCCACAACCACTCTCCGTCCAAGAGATGTGAATCTGTCTTTTTGTTTATGGAGTAGCACAGTCAGGAGCAGAAGCTAGTGACAGAGAAGAAGCGGGGAGCTGTGTTGGTGGAAGGAAGGACAGAAGTTACCCTACTTGTAGGATAAGGCAAGTGTGGCTTTGAAGGATGACTTGATCACCATAGACATGCTTTCTGACTCTAAGATGTGGCACATTTCATCAGAAGCTAAAGTAGCATCCTTATCTAGTTCACTTCAAGTTTGGAATGAAATCGTACACAAAGCAGGTATGTGTTAGGGAGTCGTCCATGCTGAAAGGGACATGGAGAAAAGTAGAGTTGTTGATCAAAATGTGTATGTTGGGGCAGAGGAAGTATGGGGGCTTTTTGACAAGGTAAGGGCTAGGCTGAGGGGTCTTTGTGATCCTTCCTTGCTAAACTCCTGGATACGAATCCTGTTTATTACTGAGACAGACACTGCTAGTTACCTAGCCCCCATCTTCC